>NC_052021.1:25508285-26148285 GCF_015832195.1 Motacilla alba alba | reverse complement strand
CTTCGTGTTCATGTTGGGAGAGCTACTGCAATTTCTGTGTGGTTATTGTGTAGGACCTTTTTAGTCTAGAAATGTCCCTCTAAGACAGTGGTACTGCTTGCTTTCTTTTCCTGCTGTAAAACATTGTTTAGTAACTTTAATTTAAAGGTCTCATCTGCATTTGAGATGCATAAACTGGAACCAAATTTCCTACATAACTCAGAGAATTTCACCAAGCAGTTAATAGCAAAAAAGAAGATATAGGATACAAATTACTATGGCTTTGAAGAACTCCAGTTTGCTCTTTCTTCTAAACACTAAGATACAGATTTCAAAGTGTCTGAACAGTGCCATGGCAGCATGCTTACCCCCCTACTGAAGAGCAGTGCTGCACAAGATTTGCTGTTCTGCAAGTGCTTTGATGCAAAACAAGAATATGTTGAGGAGCAACATCTTATAAGTGCCAGATATCAATACCAAACACAACTGTCCAGGCAGGACCCTGCTTGAATTCTCTACTGGGGTGCCCATTTGCCAGAGTCATACTTTGATCATCTGTTGTCTCAGTAGTGTTTCCTTCATGCACCCGTACTAATTGTCTTTAAGGTCTGCAATGGCCTTTGCTAACCTAGCTACTGCCCAGATGTCTTGGAGGCAGACTGCATCACATAAAATGCCACAAAGCCCCCTCAAAAATCTCATTTAAAATCATCTAAAAGCCTAGTACAAGCATGAAGCCTTCCTAGGAATCCCTTCAGGACAGCAATCCTCAGGAGGATTACACTAACCCACTTACTCAGCTATACTAGACCATGGTACAGTGCTGTGCTAATCCTCATCCAGAGATAAACAACTCATGCCATGGGAACGATGTGATGCAAGTGCTCTGGCAAAATGCAGTAAAAAAATGCTGCCAATGCATTATGAAGCCCAGTTGTGGATCCATCCTACAGATGCTTCTCAGGCAGAGCTGCTAACTAGAGTGATTGATTTACAGTTGAACAAGCTGCAGTCAGGCACCCACAGAAGACCAGCTCAGGAGCTCCCTGATCTATGTTCATGGCCAGCATTCACAGCACGAGTCTTTTGCTGCTGCCCCTTCTCAGCCTGTGACAGACTGAGTCCCAGTTATGATGTCCCAAGCAGAGCTGCCCAGGCACTGTAGCAGTACAGACTCTTCTCATCAGAGTGGGGCCAAGTCATTCTGCTGCCCCAGACACACTTGAAAAATCTCACCCTCATTTTAATATTAAAAAAAAATTTCAGTTTTGTAGGGGAGGGTTTGCTGGTATTTCAGAAATGTGAAGTGACCTGCTTTGTGATCTTGTAACTAGGGAGCAGACAAGAGCTCATTAGAAAATAGGAAAGGGTTTCCAGGGAGTTGCACAATTCCCACCTAACTCCTGTGGGCTTTTGCATTACAATTCAGAAGCTTAAATGAGGCTTCTACCACAGATCTTGTGATATAAGGTGTCTTCCAGGAAGCCCATCTTCTCCAGAGTTTGAGCAAGACTGAGACCCTCAGGAGTTAACACCAACAGTAAAAGCACAGGTTTCTACTTCACAGACTGAAAAATATGGGCAATAAGAAGCCTCAAAATTCAGACAAGGCCACCTATCAAAAACAACCACCCTGAAATCTCAGCTTTTGTTGGTTTTGAAGGGTGTAGCTAAGGGCTTTTTATTGCTTGAACTTTGACCCCCAAGCACAGTGATTACTAATCAGCTTCAATGCTACCTTGGGAAAGAAAAAATAAATGATTGTCTCATGTGGGATAAATTTAGCATGTATATCTAAAGGTAATGCTTCCTGGTCTGTATATTGGAAGGCCAGGAGCAGCCACAGAATTAACGTAGCCTTTCTGGTCAAGTTGTGGTTGAGGTATACAGCCCATAGCAGACCAGAGAGTCTGTCTCCTCACACTGACATCAGCATTTTGCCTGAGCAGGAGTAAGAGGGCTCTTTCTCAGGCAGTGGCATCTCCTCTGGGGAAATCCCATCCATCTGTGCCTTTTCCTTGCGGCATGTTGGGTTTTGCTTTACAGTCTTCCCATCAGCTGGGAGCCAGCAATTTATTAGACCCAGGTTGGTACCTTTCAGCTGGGCATAAGGCAGATTGACAAATAATTAAATATGCTTTGTAGTAGATGTTTTGTGGTAGAATTCACAGCCTCCTTTCTTCCTCTTGTCTCAGCATTTTGTATGGAAAAAAAAAAAAGCTGTCAGAGATCTGGTCACTCTATCCAGCATGTACAGATCTTTTCTGTTGCAATATTGCTACATTTCATTGACTCAGAGGCTCTGGAAGAACATGATGCCTAAAATATTTTTACTTGGTGCAACAGAAATAAATACTGCAGTTGTAGACAGCTTTTTTTTTTCAAGTTCACTATCAGTCGGATGTACTTTTTGCTAGGGATTTTTTTTTCTCTTAAGGGAACTATAAAAGAAAGAGAAAAACGCCTGTTAAATAAACTTTACCATCCAACTGTTACATTGTCTGTGATTTCTGCTGTGACAAAGCCACAGTGGGCTGGTTACAAACTCCATTATAAAGAGACAATTGTAAAGAGTCACCTTGGAAGTAATTAATCTTATCTAGGTCCTTAATTGTAAATTCATGAAATGATAATAAGCTAAGCTTGAGGGTGTTTCATTTGCTGTTGAATACTGGTAATAGGATAGGATTTGCGACACCTTACTGATCTGTGTTTACAGAACTGCCACCGAGCAGACCAGCTTAAGGGAAGGACCACACTTCCTTTAATTAGAGATATGCCAACTACCCTCTGATGGCCTGACAACAGGGAGGAAGGGAGAGAACTTGCTCCCTTTGATTCAGAGATATGGGCTGTGCACAAGTCTTCATTTCATTAAAGGCAGAAGATTTGCAGTCAATATCCTCCTCTTTGATATTCTTCCTCAAGAATTTGTGGAGGGAGCAGAGCAGACCAAGGTGCCAACTCCTCCCTAGCCCTGGCCACCCCTGGCTGTGTTTGTCCAGAAGGGCACTGGACAGGGAATTAATGACTTTTTTTCCTCACAGCATTACTTCTCCCAGCTCAGTTTCCCAGTGTGATTAATTTTCCAGCCACAAAAATGCTAATGCAGGCTCGAAGGAGGGAATGAGACCACAGCAGCTCTGACTTGTAACTGCTCAAAGATGCTGTGATGCTGCAAGTCCCACTGCTGTGCCTATGAAGGCTGTGCCTGTTTCAGATGTGCCACGACAGCGGTGAGGAGCTCTTCAGCAGGAAGGGAATTGTCTTGCACGCACGGGTGAGCCAAGCACACTGAGAGGAGCCCCCAAATACAAACCAGAAGCCATCGTTACTCTGACTGCAATGGGGAGAGAGGCTGGCGGTCATTTCCAGCTGGAGAGTGCGGGGGCTTGCAGTGTAAGTCCATTCATACACGCACACTCTCTCCCCCTCTCTCTCTCTCCTCTCCCTCTCCCAAGAAAGTAAATGCCACATCTTTTGTATTTCTTAAAATATCCTTTGTTAGCGTAATGAGGCCATTGACAGTAATCTCAAGTCAGCATCCTATCGCCAATTCTGGCAATTCAGCAGCATCCTCAGTACTCCAAGGAATTGGCAAACACAAGCGGTGCGGAAAACACAAACATCAATGTGCAAAACAAACACATTTGATGTATCAGAACAGCAACAAAGAGCCTCTAGAGACTGCAGGGCAAGCACCTATTTGCTGGGGAGAGCAAACCCAGGGGACATAATGAGCTGGTGAGGCACGATTCAGCTTCTTGGGATTCAGAAGGTAATTAAACAAGGCAAAAGTCAGCAGAATAGCATATTACACCATGACTTTGTTAAAGTCACCAGCACTCACCCCCATTGAGGAATCTTCTTTTTCCCTCTACCCACAATCCCAGCACATTTTATTACCAAAACCCAGGGTCACTTCACATAAATGGAGAAGTTAATCTTAAAACTTATTCAAAATGCAACTTGGAATCTTTGAGTTTCTCTGTGGGAAACATATAGAGGAAATAAAAGAAAATCATGTAAGAAGAAGGTTAGTCAGACAGTGAAATGAAATGAAACTACTGCAAAACTTCATGGATTTTTATGTCTGGGAGAACCCAAAGCAACATTCTGGTATCATGCCAGCACAGGCAGCACAAAACCCCCCCACCATATGGTTCAATCTGTACATATCTGCCACAAGCTCTACTGAAACTGGGTCTGATACCTGGTGCCAACACAGCTCTGTCCTGAGCTCAAAAAAAGTGTTTATTTTAACAATCAATAAAAGAAAAACCTACATTTGATTGCCATAATCTACTGATTGGGATATAGCTGACTCTGAAGAGTATGCAGGGCTAAAAGGTTGCTTTCAATCTCACACAGTTATATCCTTCCACATTTTAAGGTACTTGGAGTTTTGCTAGGAGACTGTGTTCCCTCTCATTTGCTTTTTCATTTTCATTCATAGCTAAATATCATCTGTGTGACTGACAGTGGACAAACCCCACTGCTATGAGAAGCAGTGATGGCATTTCCAGGCAGGCAGGGTACCGGGGCAGTGCAGCAGCATGTTGCCTTTACTGCAGTCACCAGAGGGTTTGGAGATCTTTCCAGAATGACGCAGGACAGGGAACAGCAGGCATGCCCATGCTGCTCTGCAAGACCAGCACCACATGGCCCAATACATCATCCCAGATGAGGCCAGACCCCCTTTGCAAGCTTACATTTCCAGAAAATGGAAAAGATCAAAGCTGTGGGAGTACTTTTAAATATAGAGAGGACTGCCTCACTCTGTTCTGCTGCATGAGAGAGGGACTTTGTTGGAGAATTAATTGCTTTTATGTCAAGAGAGTAACTTCCACTGCCTCCACCCCATTTCCAGCTATGCTGACCTTCATTACACCTTGACTCTTTCAGGCCATCTGGCTATAAATTAGGACAGACATGTTACACCCTTTCCTTCTCCTGTAAAGCACGTGAACATCTCAGCAGTGCTATTGGCACATAAAAGCTTTTGTCCTCTCTGTTTCCCTCCCTAGATAATGAGCCATCCATTAAGCAGGCAGATGCAGTTCTAGCTGGTGATATATTATGTAATTTTGTGGGTGAATAACAGACAGAACAGAAGATGGCAGGAAAGAAAAGCCAAACAGGCAGAATGTCCAGAGTCCCAAAGGCTGTAATATCAGCAGTGCTCTTCCCTTTGTTACAGCCTCACTGTTGGAGCCTGCAAGAAAAGGTTTGCTCCCCACGAGTCCCAAGCACCTGTACTGTACTAGACTAACTTTAAATAAGCCTCAAAGTCCAGTCTATCCCACCAGTGTCAAGTTCCTGCATCAACCAGTCCAGTCATAGGCCTCTCCTCTGGGAGTCCAGAGGAACAGGATTTTGTCTGAGATTTGTGTCTCATCAGTCCCCCACTCTTAACTTCCAGCCAATTTGTATCTTCCCACTTAGTTGATTTCTTTGGTATAATGTCCACTGGTTTTGTGTGCTGTTCCTTAGCTTGTACCTATATCCACTAACAGACCCACCCAACAGACCCACCATTCTCCACCCAAAACTCAAGCGACAATTCTTTTCCAGGCAGTAAATATTGCAGAGGCAGTCTTCTGAGCAGGAAAACAGGAATCTTGGTGTCAGATGGGGAACAAGTGTATAAAAAAAGAAGTTAAAGCATTTTTCAGACCTCAAGAAGTATGGGTAGAACAAACAGTCACAAGTTTGTGATCCCAAAAATTGCTTTGCCTCAGTGCAGCTCTGTGATTTGTCCTAGATGTGGGTGCAAATTGACCTGGAGTCTTCCCAGCCTTCTGATGTGAATGGCAAGTTTGGCCTTGAGATGAAAAGTTTTTGAGTTAAGTTTTGGGCAAACTGCTCCTGATCTTCTAGCTTTGTTGTTTTTCTCTGGTTACTCACCCATCCCTACCCTAAAGCTGACATAAGCTTGGCTCACAGACCTCTCCTGTGGGATCCACTGGGAGCTGTGAGCCCTGCACACACACATTACATCTTACCTAATGAATAATTACCAGGGGACTGGGACACTTCATTCTCCTGATAACAGCATTCACCTCAGGGAACGAAATAACGTTTCGAGGCTGGACACAAATGCACGTAATACGAAGATGTAATGGTTTGCCCCACACGACAGGTATTGCAAAGCCCAGACACAACACCATGAAACAGGTAGGAGAAAAAGTGCCCTATGGGGATAGGCTCTGTAACCTGAGAATATGCAGCCAAACTTGGCGGCAGAGCTACAGACACTTTTCTTCTTTGTACCTATTTCTTGATAGTTTAACTACAGTATTTTTCTTTTTACTAGTTGAGTGTAAACCAAAGTTCAGGGTGGGGAGCTATGTTTGCACAGGCATTGCTGGAGCAATAAAGGTCACCCAGATTTTCAGACAGAAACTGGAAATCCAGCATGGACCTCCTCTCCAGCCAGGGGCTACATCTCAGCCCCCAGCCCCAAGAAAATAGGTGTTCTCCTGGGATACTCCCTCCAGAGAGTTGTTACACTGCTTCCTCTTCTGCAGCAAAACATGAACATCTGCCCATTACATAGCCACAGACAGCCTTTATATCAAATGTGGCTGCATCTCCCTAGTCTCATTTTTATTTCAGGCTGGTGAAAAAAACACTTGGCTGATTGCACTGGACTCTACTTACCCACATGCCAGAGCTATGAAATCTCTCTTTGCCCCCACCCAACCAACCAGCCAGTGCCTGTGCACTGGGATGTACTGGGCTCAGCCTGGGGCTGGAGGGGCAGTTTTTTTCCTACTGTTCACTCCCACATTAGCCTCTCAGACAAAAATGCAGAGAAAAGACTGCCAAGTGGAAGAGGTCAGGGAGGCAGGCGCGCACTTGTATAACCGGATTTGCAGTGACACTTCTCACCCACAGGCCAGCACGCTGCTGCTGGTGATGCAGGGCTGGTTTCCCTCCTGCCAAACAAACCCAGACTTGCATTCAGTAACATACTGTACTCTTTGCTTCTAATTTCTTGCATGGCTGACTCATTTGCCCACCGTGTTACAAGGGAATTTGAGTCCAAAATGTGAAAGAGCTCTCATGCAGGAGGCAGAATGATACTGGGGAAAATAATATAGGATCCTGTAAATAAAGACTACATGAGGAAGCATTCAGAAAAGGTGCTAAATTAATGTTATGGAAAACTTTAAATTTGGATGCAATTTAAATAGGTACATAGAATACAGAAGTGAATACATTTTCCAACCTCTAAAAGGGATAGTCTATAAATAGATTTTAAATCTATTAAAGGGTCTTTTAAGACCCAGTAAAACATTCAGCAAATACATCAAATTATATTTCTTCCTCAGACTCACCACCAAATGGCTACAGCCTTACCCCAATTTTTTCCTCTTTGAAAAACAATAGGGAACAAACTGGTTTATCTTACTGTACCTGCTGCAAATACCTTTATGGCAAGGTAATTGCTAGGAGCACTGTGTTGAACAATTCATTACTTTGTTACAGAAACATTTGTCATGCCCTTTGGAGATAGCAGAAGAGAATTCTCCCATGACCTTTGAAAAATGAAATCAGTGGCATTACTCAGAAGCCAAATTCAAAGTTTAAAAACAGATTTAAGAAGGGTTTCCCATGCCTCCTGAAAAAGAGACAAACTGCACTTTCACCGGGAGCCTAGCTAGATTATTCCAGTCCTTTTAGACCATTAATGATTTGTGCTTAATGAGCACTTGGAGCAGTGATTCACTGATGAAAGCGCTGCAGGGCTCCCTGTCCTGTGCACAACTCTGTTCTCGTCATCACAGCAGTACAGGACATAACACCATGGGCTGCCTGCACTGGAGAGAAGATCATGAGCTCGATTGTGTGCTACAAACAAAGGGAGAGCCATTATCAGACGCTGCCTTGCCAGGCTGCATGAAAAACCGCCTCTGCAAATTGCATAATGCCCCTGGATATTCCCAGCAGTGCTGTGGCAGGCCCACGGGGCTGGCGCTTGGACAGGGAGGAAGCCGGATCTCCTCCCTCCCACCTTCCCTCCCAGCATGGGAAAGCTCAGGAGAGCTCTTGTGTAGTCAAAAAACCCCCACTTATCTCCTGGGAAAGAGCTGTGCTGCTCTGGGGTGACGTCTGACGCACAGCGTTGTGGTCAGGGATCAGAGGGAAGTCGGCATGGTGGGAGCCTTGGGAAGCACCTAGAGGATAACAGGAGGGGTGGCACACCTGTTCTCCTTGAGTGTGTATCACATCTCCGTCCCTCATCCTGTGCTTGTCCTGCTCATGAGACAGTGCATCCCAGTCATTACAGCGGGAAAGCATCCAAAGGGCAGGAGAATGCTGTAAACACAAAGCCTGTCTGTGCTGCAGAGCCCACCTCACACAGTGTGGAAGAGCTTCAGTTTAACAACATAGAGACGCTGGTGTGATCCTTTGTTCCTCGCTGTTCCTGGGCCCGGTGAGTACCTGTGCCTGCACCAAGGAGGGACAGGACGAACGGCACAGCTGGGGCAGAGGGAAAGGGCTGCTCCATCACCTGAGAGGTACTGTGAAAATGCAGCGTGAGGGTGAAATCTCCACGGAGCACGAAATTCCCACTGGAACAGCAAATGGTGAGAATCCCAGCCGTTGTTCAGTGGGAAAGATTTCACCATGAGTAAATGTGACCATGATAAGCAGCATGTGTGACGTACCCAACTTCATTTCCCTTGCCTGAGAATCCATATGCTTGGAATGCCACCCCTTCCACCTCCTCCTCCTCCGCCTCCTCCTCCACTCTTGCTGGTGGCACCAGGGATTTACAAGGCAGGAGGGAGCATTTCCTAATATTGGTTGGGTGTAACTTTCCAGCATGACTGATTGTGCTATTAACTGTGGCAAGGGGAAGAGCACAAGTGAGCAGCATGGGAGAGCACTTCAAAACCCGGAGATAAATGATAAGTGATATTAAATAGTTCTATGTATGCAAAATAAATGTTTGAAGTTTGCACGACTGTTGTTATAGACATTGCTGGGTTTATCAGAAAAGAGGAAAGTTATAGAGAAAAGTGAAGCATATGTAGAAAAAAAAAAAGAGATCTGTGTAAATTAGACAGAAAGGATCTGGGACTTAATGGAGTCAGAGTTAAAAAAGACTTTAAAATTAAAGACAGGGTAAGGGAGAGGTGGAAGAATTCACAGTTTGGTTGAAGCTCTCAAGCCTCTCTTAAGAAAAAGGATAGGACAGAAGGTATTGGAGATAAGTAGAAACAGAAAAAACAGGTCTCTGTAAATAAAGCCCTAATTAAGTAATATGCACATGCACACACACACACACACACACACACACACACACACACACAAAGCACACAAAAATTTGCTGCTAGTCTTCAACCACTCTTAAAACCATTTTGGTACAAATGGCAGTGATCTGAAAATAAGACATGGTGAACTAGAATGCTGTCATTCAATTAAGTATCTGGGCAATCTATGTATCTGAAAAACTTTCTAGAGAAAACTAATTAGTAAAATACTATTATACCAGGGTGAAACAGTATAAATGTCAGAACAATTCATGCCAGAGAGAGAAAGATAAAAGTGACTCAGGTTCTCAGAAGAGCTACATAGATTGAATATCAAGCTAAATGTTTGGCTTTAAAAAGAGAAATCACATAGAAGTGATGAAATTCACTGAAATCAGTAGCTAAAACTAGTAAAGCACTTTTAGATGACATCAGATTGTTTAGAGACACTATACAGCAGACTCCTCATCAAATAAAAATACTCAAAGCAGAAAGAAAAAATAAACCAACATGATTAAACCATGTAACAGTTCTGAGATATAAAAAATAATTTCTTTATAAAATAGGGAGTTAAGGTGGACATCAGTCGGCCCACTGATGTGATTCCTGGAGGCTGCTAAGGGCTGGTGTCCTTTACAGAGATGACACAAAGCTGTGTTGTGCTATCCAAAGGAAAAAGAGAGCTTTTGTACTTTATCCAGACCCAAGAACAGGATTTTCTAAAATCAACACAGAAATACAAATAGATGACTGTCACAATATCTGTCATGCTAATACTAAATAAAAAATAAATTAAGATAATCTGCCTTTGATGATTGCCTCTTTTCCTGAAATTTAGTTATTTGGAATTTTCTGGCCACATGGATCTCCCAAACTGAGAAGTCAAGTGGTCAATTTCTTTTCCAAGTGTCAATATACTCTCTCTCAGGGCACTGAAGGCTTTTCAGGGAAATGTGGTTGGAAACACTGTCACCTTTCCATCCTAGCCAAGCTCCTGAGCCATGCTGGTACAGAGGGCAGGCAAGATCAGTGTTCAGATTCTTCTGAGTAAAGGTAGAAATTTGGCAAATGTTTTGGATGCACTGGGTGCTTTATTGCTAGCATGTCTCCCTGTAACATTGCATGGTCCAGTCATGCCATATGGTCTAACAAACAAGCTTAAGGCTTAGGGTGTTGTTGCTTTTTTAATCAGACCTTAGGTCACCATCCGTTAGGCCTTAGGCACTTTGAAGCTCATGCATATAATTAAATCCAGTTAAATAAAGGCTAAAATCCATCTTGTTTTTATACCGTGTTGAGTGCTGACCTGAAACAAGCTAATGTTGTGTTTGCATTTTTCAATGATCTCCATAGTGGAGGACAAACACATCCCATTTCTCATACTGGGATTAATAAGTGACTCCTGGCTCATAAAACCATTCAGCTTCCATGATGCCAATACACCCAACACTCCGATTTCCAAATATTCTAGCCACTTGCACGGTTGCCATTACTGCAGTGTCTGATCAGTCTCAGTCTCGAATGTGTCGATACCCATCACGCCTCTGTGACTGGCAGCTGCTCTTTTGCCAAGAGTACAGACAGACAACTCTGGGCCAGAGAAGGGAATGCATATCCCACACCTTGGCAGACACCCTCCAGCTCCCTGGAGTCCTTGGCTGCCAGAACAATCACTGCACCAACTCTTTGTCCCGTTTCCCCTCTAGCAAAAGACATGGGCCAAATCCCACTGGCATCTAGGAGCATCTTACTATGGACGTCACAAACCTTCTACTGACTTCAGCAAACTTAGCTCAAGCCTAGTGGCTTCTGTCAGCCTTCCTGTGTTCCTGGACTTTGCAGGGTAACTGCTAAGGACAGAAATAAATCCTTTGTTTACTCTGGTAACTGGAGAGCTGCTTTAACCTCTGGCTAAAAACAGGTGCATTTTCCTATCAGGTTCATGAGTCACTTATCCCAGGAAAGAATCGTGAACTTGGAAAGCCCAGAGCTCAAGGAACAACAGGAAAGGATGACTTTTTAATTGAATGGTGGCAAATCTCATAATCTGGTTTTCCTGTGTGCCTTTTTTCTTTTTAAGTCATGTTAAGTTATTGGTTTAACACAGCTCAGTCCTGCTCCTTGCAAATTCCTGGTGTTTTGGCATCACATCCAGTTTGGGATGGAAAACACTACTGGTGTTTGACTCCCACAGGAAACAGCAGGTGTAATGTGTAAGTACATAAATGGTGCAAGCAATTAATACCTCCATAATAGATTTTGTGCTTGGTCCAGTATAATCAGGTCTTTCATCACAGGAACTTGTATCTCTCTCTTCTCTTCTCTTCTCTTCTCAGCTGTTTTCACAGAAAACGTCATCTGGTCAGGAACAGCCAAAGAATTCTTAAAAGATGACCTTCAAGGTGACTTCTTTTTGATGAATTAAAAAAACCCAAACAAACAAAACCAAACCTGCAATATAATTCCTCTCCAATTTTAACACCAGAAATTCAAGTCTTACCGCCCTGTTTCCCACAACTGTAGACTTATGATGACATCCTGAAAAGCTGCTCAGGGTATATTTCTCCACTGCACAGTTAACTCATGTTCTGACTCAAATTAAAATCAGTGGCTCTTGCCATACACAGAAGAGAAACTTCTGACAGCCCAGAGTGTGCTCCTAGTCCAGAGCAGATGACCTGGTTGGCTGTAGAGTGCAGAACCTGGGACTGGACCTTACCTCTTTTACCCTTGATAGCAGACAGGAAAATGAAATGAAAATAATTTAAATTCTGGTGATTCTCTAATGCACCTCCTGTGGCTCCTGCGTGGTAGCCAAGTGGCTGCAAAATAAGCACTCAGCCTCTGAGCACCAGAGGCTCTGTGACCAGACACACACAGCTTAGCACAGCATCATCAAGGTCACAGAAATACAGGCAGGTCTCTGCTTGAGATGGGGCCAGGTTACCTGTGGAGTAAAACTGAAGCATGGTGGGGGAACGGATTTTTGTGCCACATCTCTGATGGCTTTGCTTAAGATGCCTCACTATGTTAAGTGTTTTTGAAATAAGATGTCACCTGGTCCCTTCATGGCAGGGATGTTCAAAACAGTCCCCTCTTCATGTCTGTGTCCTTTGAGGACACTCATGCCCTGTGTCAGTGCATGAATGGTAAAGAGAAGAATCAACATTCTTGGCACTATAAATTAGGTGGATAAGTATATCTTTGGTGTAATGGAAGAAAACATCCATAAAACCCTCTCAAGAGAGACATGCAGAAGAGCATGACCAAAGCATCTCTCCCTTTACAAAAATCAAAGGCTTTCTTTGTTTGATATAATAAGCCACAAATATTTCCAGTTCCTGCCCATCTCCACCCCATTCCTCCCTCTCCCCCTGCCCTTTCCCACTTCAGGTCACTTGGAATGACACTGGTACTGCTTACAAAACCAGCAGAAAGTCAATTACTCACATATATTATTGCAGGGCTAATTTTTAACCTCTTCCAGCTTTCCAGCTGCACAGTCAGCTGGCTCGGTAAGACCTGTTTCTCCAGGCAGCTATCAAGAGACAGCTTTCCATTTCTGTCATGCATGATTTGGAGGATCCTGCACCATGCAGAATCTCACAGAGCTGCACAACGTGCTCACCTCCCCATCCTAAAGCTACACTAGGAAAAAAGAAAAAGGCCAGAGGACTGCAGAAGCCACACATGCCCAGAGAGCTGCAGGAATGCATGTCAGAGGGAAGGTGAGATGAGTGCAACTTAAACATCTGAGAAGAGTGGCATTAATTTGGTGTCAGTCTTACAGGTCTACAGGAAAGGTGCCAATGCCACAGCCAGTGCTTATTCACCATGACCAAAGGCAGTGTCAGCAGGTTCTTGGAGAGCAGAGTACTGGCCAGCATGTGTCCTTGAGGTCCCCAAGGAGCAGAGCACTGGCCAGTGTAAGTCCATGAGCTCTCTGGGGCCCAGACTTGGAGAAGCAGACAGCAGCACACACTACACTTGCTCCTTGCTGTCAGAGAGGATCTGCAAAGCAGAACCAAACCCTGGTGGGACACTTACTTCAGTTGTTGCTTGGTTCATGCAAGGATCCACAACCTTGCAGTAGCATCACCTGACACCCAAGGCATAGGGACAAGTGTCATGTGGGGCCCCACAGTGTGGGTTGAGCCCAAACAGAACAGATCCTGCTCCTCTCTCAGTGCCCAGCTATATGCTGTAGCTGATCTAGCTTGCTAGCCCTGCAAGCTCAGAAAAACGTGAAATAAAAGAAAATTTATAAAAAGGGAGGAGCAGATATTTTCTAGCATAACAATTTAACCTGCTCATTCAAAGCATTCAAGGAGCACCATTCAAGGCGCTGTTGTAAATGGCTGGAGAAGGTGACAAAGACCAGGACTGTGGGGAGAAAAAAGATTTTCTGTCTGGTGATAGGTAGCTGCTAAAATGCCTTGCACTAGGTGTGTAGCAAGAGCTACACACCTCTAGCTGCATTGAAGGAACAGCCATTTGAAATTGCAGACACCTGAGCAAGACAGGCAGTGCCTGCCCTCTCCCTGGCTCCCTCTTTCAGCCTTCCCTGCAGTGGTACCCAGTGTCCCCACAGCCACAGGGCTGCACCAGGAGTAATGCTGGCATGGGGGAGAACAGATTAGCACCGGATCCAAGTGTCTGTGTGCCATATGGCTGTGGCAGGAGTCTAACAGCAACAAGGAAGAAAGATTTATATCTTGCTGAGAAACATTTTATAAAGTGTGTGAAGGTTGTCAAGCCTCTTTCTGGAGCTACATCCTGTGGACTTTTCATTTGAAAGGCAATTTTCTCCTTTTCAGTTGAAGAAGAGGTATTACCAGAGATATGGCCAGCTCTGAAAAACACCCCTAACTGAGGAAAGCCCCAAGTGTAAATATTTTTCCCATAGGTGTAGTTTAGAACAGAATAGGGTTTGAAAAGCATGAGAAAAGAAAATCAAAGCAACTCGGTTGGTAATGCCTGTGAAGGCAACGAAGTCTCAGCCTCCAGCCCCTGCTTCCAGCAGCCAAGCTCATGCATGAGAGAAACTTTTCCTGCTTGAAAAATATAGAAGGGCAGATTTTAACAATTAACCTGCCTAAACAACAGCTCCAGAAGTGCTAGAGCAAAGTGTTTGAGAAGTCAAGAGCAAACTTCAGTAGAGTGGATGAAACAGGAGCGGCAATGGAACCATGCTCAGACATAAAAGTGACCATATGTTCTACTTAAAATAATTATTCTGATTTCAGGTGTCCTCAATACCACCAGCAAGGAAGCTGGTTATGTTATTATGTGTGCCTTTAATAATAAAAGAAATACAATTACTACTGAAAATACCTACTTCAGCAACAAAGTAATAAAGGCTTCTCAGTTGTTCTCCACATTCCTGAACCCTGGGGGATTAGCCCACCTCTAGGACAGTCAGCATAAGATGCCCTGCGTGAACAAACACAATTATTTGTGGTTGTCAGCTTTGGGGCCAGTGCACTGTGTGGCCAGCCCAGCCTGTTTTGTGTCCATCTACCCCAGACACTACAAACCAGGTACGAGAACCCACTTCTACTGCCATCACACTCTTTGTTAAGCCATCACCATCTCTCCTAATGGCAGGGAAAGGGGACTGGTCAAAAGCAGGATGAAAGATGTGTCTGCCTTACCAACACTACAGACTGAAAGTTCCAGAGAATAGGAAGGGGATATTCTATTCACAGCAGAGAGAAGGATGTCAATAATACAGAAAAATGCACCCTGCAGCTCTAGTGGCACCAGTGCTATAACATGCATTTCTGGGCCAGCTAATAATAGCAGAATATTGATAAACAGAGAGCTGGGACTAAGCTGGACAGTGAGTGGGGAATGTGATGACGACAAAGGAAAAGCTGACGTGGGAGGAAGCAGGAATTTATTAATATGAGAAAATTAGGAGCACGTAGTTAACTCCACTATCAGCTATCCACTTGCAACCGAAGGACATAAGTGGGCAGACCAGCCAAGATGACAGGCTGGCTCCAGGAGATTCGGGGAATTCACTGCTACAGAGGTCAAGTGTCAGGTGTGGGACCATGGTTTGATGGCAGGAAATGGCTTTTGTTTCTACTAGAGCTCAGTCTAACTCAAAGCACCTTGAAACAGCACAGCCCACATGCCCCTCAGTCCACTGCTGGACTGCATTGCAGCCCAACTAGATGCCCTGCAATCTAGTCCCCAGGGAGGAGAGGGAAAACAGCTTTCTCACTGCTGTGTACTCCCAACCCTGCATGATGTCCAGGGCCAGGCTTTTACACAAGTGCTAATTTAACAGGATTCTCCACCTTTTGCAGAATCTGGGCCTTCGGAGGTTCCCAGGGTGAGGCCATGGCAAAACAAAGAGAGAAAAATCCAGCAATAGGGAATCTCACCCCCAGCCAGACATGTCACAGTTTCTCTGCCTGTCCATTAAGTGCTCTTCCTGGGAAGTAAATTGCCAGTAAATAAAGGCTTGATTTGTTTCTTCCCAATCTTTTTAAGCACTTGGTAGCTATGAAGAGTGATGGGCTAATCTAGTTTTTGTAAGGAATTAGTGAAATCTTGTAGTTCTCATTTATGTGTCAGGCTCTAAGGAGCCAGTGCTGAGCCCAGGCTGTGCACAGGCAGCACGGCCTCAAGCAGGTTGTGTCTTAACCACTGGAGTGGAGAGAGAGTTGGAAAAAAATCCCTTGTGGATTCCCAAAATGGCCACTGGCTGATCTGATCCTGAGGTGACTAATAACAATTTGGACTTATTTGAATCTCTGTGGCTTTGCTGGAAAGTTAACTCCCCTGCTGCCAGCATAAAGAGGCTCTTTCCCCTTGCTGGGTTCTAGGGAAGTACAGAAGCAGCTTAAAATAACAATTTACTTCAATGCTGTAAATGTCACAGCAAGGGTCATGGGAGGGAGAGGTAGGGAATTTTATTTCATCTGTGCCGAAATGTCCTAACTAGACTGTTCAGATCTGGCAGCTCAAACAGGCCCCACAATTCATAGGGCCAAGACAAGAGAACAGAAACAATGGAGAAATTTAAGCCAGACTCTGTCAAAGCATAATGCAGGCTGGGCCTTAGTGCATCTTGCCCTTGCTCAGCTTTGCTAATTATGCTTCCTGGGTCAGCCAGCTGTTTGCTTGGCTTTAAAATATTATTTCCCTGGTGTCTGGTCAAAGCCTATTACGCTTGCTCTCCAGGCTTCACAGAAGGCATTATCAGCCTTCAAAACCTCCTGCATTCCTCCTTCATGCTCCTGTTCCTGCACCACCTCATCTTCCGCCAGCCCAGAGGCCTCAATTAGAGGATAATCCCAGGGCACTCACATGGTGCCATCAAGAAGCTGCCGTGTCACCTCCTCACACCACTTCCTCAGCACTCATTCCCGTGATGCCCATTTTGCTGGAAGGGAAAAGCAGGAAAACAAACGTGACCCGTGCTTCTCCAGGACCTGCTGCAACTACTTGCAGCAGCTCTTTCTGTCAAATCAGTAAAAGGGACTGGCAGAAAGGAGCCTGTTATTCCAGTTGTGCCAGCCAACTGATGACAGGAGCAATTGATCCCAAATGCAAATATAAATGTTACAAAATAAGCAAGAGTCAATTATCCTGAAAAGAAGTTTTCAGCCAGAAAATTGCATTTTTTCCTTTCACAGTAATGAATTTGAAAACGGAAATAAATTTGTCAGCTGAATCATCTGAAGGTGCTTAGTCTGCAGATTTCTCAAAACAATACTGGGATATTTTTAAAAGTTGGAGAAGAGGAATACAACCAAGCTGTCTCCTTCTGCCCCTTTTCTAAGCATCCTTACTTGCATTATCAGCAGAGGTATGGAAAACATAACAGAGGCATTCAGTAAGCTCAGAAATGTTACACTTTTTCTATTAAGTTCTTAATTTTCCAACATGGATCTTTTCAAGTGGGATAAAGAAAAAATTCTTACTTATTTCCTTAAGAAAAAAATAAACAAAGAAGTCACCCACAAATCATGACATGACAAGTCATCCAAACCATGGTTTCAAAGGGAGCATTTCATGTAAACCTAATGTCTATTTTTGTGAAATTGCTGCTGAGAAAAGCTCTAAGCCACAAACAACTCAATTATAACACTTTCAGACCTGAAGTTCTCAGGATTCATACTGTCTCCAGACTTATGCATTTTCCCCCTCTCTCATTTCCTACTTTACTACAGCAAGTATTTCAGGGAAGTGTTTAAATGCAAATAGAAATCTGCTTTCAGAGCTGACTGTAGTTTTCAAGTACACAGTAATTAGTAGGGAGGGGAGAAAGATCTGTATTGATTTTTAGTAGCTTTGTCCTGAACCACAGAGAGCAGATGGGTAATTTCAAGCAGAATGATTTTTATGTCTGATTGAGAAACACACAGAACAAATGAGAGCAAAAGCCAAGACTCCTGCATAGCAAGTCCCTCCTATGGCAGTCCTCAAAACGGACCCTGAAAAGCATCCCTGTCCTTGCAGACCCCTCACAAACAGGAGACTTCAGAGCACTGCAATGACACTTCATAGCTATATGCACAAAATTTATAGACCTGTCCTTTCCTTCATGGACAATCAAGACTGGATGAACAGTGAAAGGCAAAGCTCTTTTTCACTCTATTAATATAAATGTAGCCAATTCTTTTTTTCTTGTGCAGAGACTCTGTGTTCCTGAACTCAGGGTGCAAATAAGACAGTGCAATGTTATTCTGACTTGCTCTTTGCCTCTTTCCAAGTGGATATAATAGGGAATAAACATTTCTATGAGTACATCTGGCTCTACTCTCCAGTATTTCCTTCAATCCCTTTGCCATGACTTACTTAAACAATTATTTCTACACTTACACAATCCTGATGCTAACTGACTCACCTGTACCAATTACACCATTGTAAAGAGATTATCTCCATTTAATCCTTGTTGTCCTATAGATACAAATTAGAGCAGCATTTCAAATGCATAAGAGCCAACTCAACCTTTGTGTTTAACTTACAGCTTTCTTGCTTGTTGTTCTGTGGCCTCTCTTGCCTTAATGAATATATTCCTACTGTTTCCAATGCCAAAACTCAAACACTCATCTGCACCAATAGAATTCATCTGTTGTTATCCTGTGCCTCCCCATATTCCCTTCTCCACCTGTGTCTGCTCTTTTACCAGATATCCAGACTGCACCTCCCTTTTATGTGCAAATACCTCCGAGCAGCTCAGACACAGAACCACAGGTGGGTTTGTATATATATCCACTCAGAATAATCAGAGGCTCCACGAGCTGCTGCTCTGCTGGACACCCATTCCAGCCAGGGCATGGAGAGGAAATAATTAGTCCACAGTGGCAAGGCCTCTTTTGACTATTAATATTTCTTTTAAATTTGCATATTTAGGAAAAATAAAGATGATGACCGCAGCCTCTCTCCTGTAGCTCTTCCTCTTTCATCTGTTACATATCATTCATTAGACTGCAAACTCTTTGCTCTGTGCAGTGTCTCTGTTCCCAGTTTGACATAGTGAAGTTCCAACCTTGATTTCAACCTTAGTGACATGATAGTAAATAACCAGTAAGAAATAAACCATAATAATTTTCCCTCAATTACCGAACATATCTGAAACAAACAGGCTGCACAACAAGCACCCCTTGTGATTTTGAGAAACTGGTGGATCTAATACCACAAGATTTCTCTAATCCTCTCCAAGGCAACACCTGTGCTCCACCCACCCACTCTACTTTCAGAAAATAAAGGGCAGTCAGTGAAAATGAAAGGGTTAATTTCTCTCTGTCTCTGGTTAGCCTTTCCAGGCTGTTCAGTTTCCTCTCAGACTCCAGCCCATCGGAGGCATGCGAGGTGAAGGATAGAATTACACACTGGGCATGTTTCCTGTACTTAGTGGGTGGATAGAGCACAACTTCCGCACTAATAATGTCAAGGTAATTAGGACATCCTGCAAAACCTGTAACAGGGAAGAAATAACCATTGTTTATTGTCATTTCTATTGCTGAGGTGGTGGGCTTCCCTCACAACTCTTCTTGTATTTTGTTTTGAGCCCATCTCTAATTCAGCAGATATGCAACTGGGCCAAATACCAGAACCCCAGCATTCTCAACAGGCACTTGGGCTAAAATCTAATCTCTTTTTCCAGTACCATCATTTCTCCCAGCTCTGTCTAAGGGCCTGAAGCAGTCACTGAAACTGGCACCTCTGTCCCTCATAAAGTCGCTGGGCCTGCAGGCGCACTGCAGAAACACAACTCCGGCTCAGTGGTGAATTAATTTATGCAGTGTGGCCAACTCCAACAAGATGGATCAGGAGCACATCTTGCACACTCCCTTCTTCCACAAAGCAGACTCTAGTCTGATGGTCAGGACAGCTCTTGGGCAGACGGGTCAGGGTTCTAAAAAGGCATCTTTACTGTTGAGAAGAGCCCAGTGTGCAGCAGTTTCTTAGTGGGGTTCTGTCTCCTGGATTCTGCTGGAAAGAAGTATTTTTTGCTAGACTCTTGAAAGAAGTGGCACCAACACTGACCTTCAAGTGTTGCAAAGCCTGGAAGACCCCACATGGGCCACAGGATGGGGTAAATTTAAATTACTGACTCCCTTAACCTCCTGGGCTTCTGGTAGATGCTCTTTAGAGGAGTGGAGATTTTCCTTTGCCCTTTGGGAAGGCAGATTTTGGAGAGAAGTAACAAACTTTCCTTGAGGCCATTGAATGTAACTGGGAAAAAGCAGAGAATTGGGGGTAAATTTTGGAAACTTTTTTTATCTCTGTTTCACAAGAATTTTAGAATCAGACTACTGACCCTGTGGCTTTGCTATGAACTGCCTCTCCTCTACTGGGAACCAGTTGGTTGTGCAGCCCAGGCTCCCTGTTAGGGCTCCACAGTGACCAGGGGGAATGGATGGGAAATGAGACGACTGTGAGCCAATGCACAAGCCTTTGCCTCTAAAAAAGAAGGATCCTTTGCTTGACTTTTCTGGCTGCATTCATCGTAGGCTGTGCTGTACGCAGATGCCAGCACAGCCCGTCCCATACCACAGGAAGTGTCTACATGGTCAGATGCAGACAGTCATATGGTACCTCTGCCTTGCCAGAGGGCTGGGGGCTGCTGGGCTCCTGAAGCCATTTAGATGCATCAGCAGGGACCATCTCAGGTTCACTCAAACCTGGGCAGGGAACGTGACTGTGCAGATGTACCCTGGCCCGGCGCTGCTGGGCATTAATCCCTGTGTACACTGCCCAGCTAAACTGACCTTCTGTCCATACTGGAATACAGATAACGATCTGTTAAATTATTGCTCTTTCCTTTCATAAGGTTTCCTGCCTGCTGGGTGCTGATGTTTGTAAGCACTTTAAGGAAAGCGACATTGATTTTTCCTCAGGTGGAGAATTTCAGGATGCCGCGTGTCTCTTGTTTGCTTCACCAAACCTATTTCCAAGAGTTGTGGTTTTGCACACATTGCAAGCACAGCCTGCATCAATATCCTGGGGGGAATTGTGATTCTAATTAATGACAGAGTCTTCCTAAAGGTGTCTCTATTAAGCTTGTACATAAGGGCACTCTGCTAGGAAATGTCCCTTCCTTCTCACATGGCATAAGCTGTTGCCATCTGCAAAATATATTGACAATAATGCTGAACCTAAATTATTAAGTGTGGTGCTGCTGGGCTTGTAAGGACAGCTACATGTTGTATAACCTCTCTGAAGGGCCTTGTGTGTAATGAAATTCTGCACTTGCTTTTCTGAACTGCCATGTTTTCAGATTGCACTTGTGATTGTCAAAAAATTCAGCCTGTAAAAGAAAGCTGTGCATTTCAGATGTGAGACAAAGAAAAAGGTTCTTGTGTCATCAAATAATTAAAGATAACTCTGGAAGAGTCTGGAAAAGTGATACTGTGAAAATAAGTAATAGAATAAGACTACACAAGATTGCTAGCAATCAGAAGATAATGATTATCTATAATAATGCTTTTCACCCTACAAAATAACCCTGGTGTCTAAAAGTTGGTCTTCACTCAGAACTTACTAACATAATTATAATGCTAAAAATACCAGTATAGCTCTGTTTGTACACACTTATTTCAAAATAGGAAAATTCATATAGGGTGGAAATACATGTGCAACATGAAGTATAATTATTCTGGTAAAATTCCCTTCTCTCATTAATAAAAACCTCACAGCTTGTCTGGTTCATTATATGCACTGGTCTTAGAAGGAATCTCCAACCTGCAGATAAAAGAAAAAGCACGTCCACCCAAAAAGGCAAGTCCCACATCTGGTGAGCTTCCCTCAGATGAGAACCAAAAAGCTGAGATTTACAGAAAAATCCACCTTTCCACAAAAGTCTGGAAGGAGGAGTTTGGTGGCTGAAGTGACTAAGTAGCAGCAATGCCTTTGGTCTAGCTCACTGTTTCCTCTCTGCTGCTACAACGTGGGAACAAAGCTGTGGGATAACTGGGGGTGGGAGAGCTGCAATGGTTGGTCTGGGCAGTGCCTTTTCCTCAGAGAATGAGAATTTCATATACGCAGCAGCCCGTGCCTCTCAGCCTTCTGGAGGAGTGCAGGCCAGCAGAGGTTAACAACTGACCCTAACCCTTCTGCCTGGGAGTGGGCTGAACTGAGGCAGAGGCAGCAGAAACCCCTGCTGACAACTCCAGAAGGATCACCTAGTGATAGACTTTAGCTGTACCCAAACTTTGAAGAATGTCCCCCCTGCTTGCCAGTCTTGCCAGGCCGCTGAAAAATGAGGGTTTCATGGGGCTCCAGGATTTTCCATCCATCCACTGGACCCGGGGGTCATCTGTGAGCAGTCCATGACCATTCCCTGCCTCAGCACTTTGCCCAACTCAGCCTGCCATGACACAACTTTCATGGCTTTCAACCACTTCCTTCACGATGCTGCCTCATGGATATCCCCTTGAGGAATGCCATTTCCTTTACTAAGCTTTTCATGCTATTTCTAGTCATGCCCAATTAGCTATGCTCCTGGCTGACTTGCTCAGCCTTTGAAGACACACAGCTCCTAAGAGAGGCAGGTGCCAGAAAGCACACTTATGAGTCTAGCATTAAGACACTTAATTACTGCAGGACTTCAAATTCCAAGCAACTATTAATAGCAATGAAAGAAATGCTATCTTTTGCCCTAGAGACTCTCCATTACTTGTTTGTAAGAGGGCTTTTGAAAACAGGCAGAGCTTTCATGACCTGGAGACAGACCAGAGTCAGTTCTGCTCATCGACTGCCTTCAGTTCCTCCCCCAGTCAAGTTTCTAACAGAGAGAAGCAGCTGCCCAAGACTCAGATCCACTGCCCATCTTCAGATGTTGATTTAATCTGTGCTTAGATGTGTCTTCCCACAGGAACCTGGGGAGGATAGATATAAAGATGAGCTTCTGGTGGAGGTAGTTTGGACCAGCCCTGCTATCTGCTCCCAGCTGCTGAAAGAGAGCAGGACAGGATGCAGCAAGTGAAAGAAACCTACACAATAATGCTGGTCGTAGGCCCTTGAACAAAATATTGTAAATTACCAGTGAGAACTCTTCAGCAGAGAAATAAGTCACAGAGGAAGAGTCTCAAAGTAGGCTACAGACTTCCCTGAACTGTCAGGCAGGAAACAAATGCCCTTCATTGTGCAGTGCCATGCAACCAACACATCTCCATCCGGGGACAAACATCATGTCAGGAAAAGATGTCCAGAAGGGATGACTGGTGACAAGAAAAAAAAACCTGAGGCACATTTGAAGAACCTTCTTTAGAGGTCCTCTCCCATTTAGCATGGTTTTGTAGGGCCATGAATGGATCATGTTGCTTTACATGATGCTGTCTGATGAAGGAGACCAGCTCAAGCAGTCAGAACCTGCCCAGGGCCTCACTGAGTGGCTGAAACCATCATAGATAACCTGCGCAGGAGCTCAACCCAGATGCACTGGGACTTTCATCAGATACTGGAAGGTCACAAAAAACATGTACAATCTTCTAGCACCCTCAGAACAGAGGTGAAGTCTTTTGTCTTCACAGTTAGTGCAGCTTTGTATAACTTCAATTGACGAGAAAACCTTAAAAGTGCTCTTCTCATAAAAGCAACCACAGAAGAGGTATTTCCCATTTCAGTTCTCAGTCTACAAAAGTACAGAGCTGAGGCTTGCTTATGAGACAGCCCGGATATCTGGAATGAGGTAAGTTTACTAATTCTCCTAAATCATGCGTCCCAGCTCTTCAAAGAAAGCAGCAGTGTCACTAGAGACATTTTAATCACACTACCTTTCTCATGCAGAGGAAAAGCAGAGCCATTCCCCACCAGGTGACCCTCTAAGGGACATCCTGTGCAGACTTGCTGACAGACTCCCACCCCACCTCCAAAGACACCTTGAATGATCCTGCACTTCATCAGTACCTTGTCCCAAATATTGGGCTTGGAGGACACAACAAATAGCAGAGGTTGCCTTTCAGCCCTGGATGGGATACTCATGAAGTCATGTCTACACTGAAAAACAGTGTCGATTGTGTTTTTTTCACCCTCAAACAATCCTTTGAGTTGATCATAAGCCAGCCCCATTCCTGCCAGGACACAAGCGTGTCCCAGCGCCATCTAGCCAATGTGCTTTAGAAACACACAGCAGCACCTGGAGAGCAAACCCCAGTGCAGAAATTATCCCTAAAAACACAAACCCCTCGCCACCGAACCCAACACCCACAGCTGCTCTGGGCCCAGCCTACGCCTTGGCTCACTAAGTGTGCTAAAGGCCTCTTGAATTAAGTTGAATACAACGTTCAGCACCATCCAGGGACTGAATTTCCATGCCTTCGCTACCAAAGGCAAAAAGATAGCAAGGGAACCGTTGTGGCTTCAATGATTTTTTGTTTCAGGTTTTCGTATTTCCTTTGAATGAAAAGCAAGAAGTGAAACCTTAGGGTGAGAGTGCAGTGTAAATCCCCAGACAGATCAAATCAGATGAAAACTGGAGTCTCTCTTTGGCTCCATAATGTGGCCTGACCTGCCTCAAAGCCGGACCTTACTGAAAGAGAAGAATTTGCAATGAACTCCAAGCAGGAAATCTAGAAAGAACTCAAAGGTAGGATGGTTGTAACAGAGATGGAAGGAGAACCAACACAAACACAAATGAGCAGCTTTCATTACAGATTTGTTTCCACCATCAGTTTAAGCCACTCTGAGTCTGCTTCCTCCTTGCCATAGCCTGACATCAGGTCTCTTGTGTGGGTACTGATCATCACAGGGTTAATTGCAGTGCCAAACTGGCCTGCTGATCCAGCTGAAAATCTAAATCCTGAAAAGGAAAAGTCTTAGGACAGGCAGAAAGGAATCTTTCTCCCCATTCCAAGTGTGAGCACCAAGAATGGAGGTGGCAGAAAGATGTAGCCAGATGTTCAGGGGAGGGCAGGACTGCTGCTTTTGGCTACAGTGCAAACCCGAAGCATAAATCCACACTCCAAGCACTCTAGAGGATCCATCTTCATTTGGAATAGCTTGCTAGAGTACATGCTCAGCATCCCCACCGAGCATGCTCACCTCCAAGCTGAACTTTCGTGTGAAACTGAACATGATGTAGAGGAAACCAGAAACTGAACTGCAGTAGCAACATAATAGCACCACCTGCAAGGTGACATGTTTAAATGCTGACCTTTTTTACTGAAAGTTCATTCTGCATCTGTCAGACATAATAATAAAAATAGATATTTGCTTCATCAACTGCAAACCAACCTGCTTTGCATGTACTTAGGGACCTTAACATTGATACAATACAAATAAAAATAAATTCCAAGGTAAAGTAGTTTACTTATATTAACTGAGCCAATAATATTTCAGGATTAATTACATACATAATTATACATTAAAATAAGAGAATCAGTACACTGCACAATTCCTTCTGGCCTCATGTGGGTACAGAACATTAAATTTTAGTGGGGGAAGCTCTGTGACAGCAGATTTTTCCTTTTTAGCAAACATTATGCTGGACATCCATGCATGCAGTTCTGTAAAGCTGGGCTGATGCGAAGCATTGAACATCCCACTAATGAGTTTCTGAGATTATGATTTGTGAATGTTTAATTTCAGAGAATGTGAGAGTGGCAACCACATTCCACTCCCCTGAGCAATGTCAAATAATCTCAGTGTTCTGCACTTCTGAAAAGAATATCAGCCTCAAGTTGTTCCACCTTGGTTCACTGGCCATGAAAGACTGTAGCCTAAATCTGCACGTTGAAATGTGCAGAATGAATAAGTGAACACTTTCCTTCTTTAGCAGGGAAAGCTGCAAGGGAAAAAACACAAACCATAAAGAAATACTGTAAACATCAATTTAGAGACTTGAGCTTGATGTCCTCTACCTGTGGGCTTCCCTGTGCAGCAGCATAAGCACCAGTTGAACATAGGATGTTCCTATAGTAAATATCTCAACCCTGAGGGGATGGTCTCTCCCAGCAGAGACTTAGGAGCCATTTGGACTTTTCCCCCCAGCCCCCTAACACAGATGCCAGGCAGTGCAAAGGGCACAGGCGGTTCCTAGCAGTGTGGAAATAGCTCTCAACTGCCAAGTCATGGGAGAGTGACTTGAAATGTCCAGATTTGCTTGTCCCTGGGGCCACAATTTCCTCACTGCAGCATGTGGACAAGACTGATTTTTCCAAACCTCTCTCCAGAGAGACAAGGTAACTGTTCAACTTTCACCCGTTTGTCTGACTCACCCCATCTAGAAGATTCACTGGACTGGCAAAAAGCAAAAGTATATAATTTACATGGGTTATAACCCATCACACATTTAAGAATTTGGCCTTTTGATTTGTAAATGTACCTTATTTTAATTTGTAAGGATTTTAGTCCAAACTGGAATCTGTGCTATTACGAACACTCGAAAAGCAATAGGCTAAAATCTTCAGTCCAGGCCCACCTCTAGGTCAGAACTTGGTGAAGAAACCCCTGACAGGACCCAGTGTTTCCATCTTTCCATCTTTTTTCAGATCTTAATGCTGGTAAAAACCTTCCACAATGTTACATGAACTTTGATACAGCTGCTCAGTGGGCACAAAGGTGACAGTGAATTTGCAGATCTTTGTTTCACTCTTGCATCACCTGTGCCTGCATTAACCATGGCAGAGTTGGACTCTTCTGTGGATTTTCAAACAGAAAACAAGAATATATAGCTGAGGAATGTGCTTTAAAAAAACCCCCAAACAAACCCACAAAAAGAAACAAACCCAGAAGTTACTGAGCTCAGCACCAGGATGAACTTCTCTAGAAAAACATGTTTCAAGTCTGAAGACCAGCAGTTAATTTCTGTGTTGTAAACCAGGGGAAAGGGAACACAAAAGGGGTTGATTCTGAGAGCGATCAAAGTTCATGCCATTGGAGGAGAAGGAGATGTGCTCTATCCCTGATTCTGCTGTGAATATTGAGTCAATCTGGTCTGCAGCACCATGAGAACCTGGAAATTTCTCCTGGTCACCCATTTAGTTATCAGGCTGCCCAAATCAACACTTCAGGTAGCAAAATGGCAAATGAAGGAGTGATTTGGTGTCACACCATGAGCCAGGTAGGAATTTATACAGGAAGCACTTATTTACCTGTTGGCTATATCAGAGTAAGTCTGTTAGGGCCAGTTATTCACAAGTTACTAAGATCACTGAGTGGTTGCAGAGAGGGACTGATATTTGGGTAGATTCTCTCTATTTATCAAAGAGATACACAGAAGAGCTGGCCTGGCAGCAGCCTTTTCTATATAATAACATGACAGTGACAGGAAATGCATGCTGTTTTCCGGCATTGAATTTCTAATTCTGGCATCTTGCTTCCCTCAAACAATTTTTGTCCTGTATGTAGCTGCACTAAAGCATTATTATCTTTTGAAAGCCTGGTTTGCAGCTTTTTGTGCCATAGTCAGGAAGGTTTTTTGGCTTTGTAAAGAGTAGTACATTATTACTTCATCAATGGGAAATATCAAGAAATTTCTTTTGAGGCAGAGAGGAGTTCTGGAGGGAGAGAGGGAAGAAATATGTCTGTAGCTTGTTATGGGCTTAATGGACACACTCTGCTGTTTTCGTCAGTAGTTGTACAGCCCTTATATAATATTTTTGGGCAATGGCCAGCTCAGCCCCACAGAACTGTTTTGATCAATGTTTTCGGAAAGCAGGAAATGAATTGAATATATCTGATATCTGTGAGTAATGGAACAAAACCCAAAGATTATGCAGGCAAAGCTGCAGGCCACATAAACGGCTTCTAAACACAATCCTTGAGAAAGGGATTTTATCAGCAACTCTTACCTGGTTATGTGAGGCAAAAGTACGACTGAGTGCTGAAAGACTAAGAATTCCAAAAGTACCCAGGACACTCCTATAGAGGGAGATTATATTATGCATTAACCCCAGTGCTACTGGTGGAGTCCCACCTGTACCTAGCAGAGAGGTGCAGTTTGCAGAGCAGGAAGGAAATAAATTGTGTTATATAAAGAAATTCCTCTTAGAACAGCAGCACAGTCACAAGCAGCTTTGTAACTCTTATGTGGAAAACAAAACAGAAGTAAACCACACACCTGATTAGCACAGTTACACCAGTACCATGTTCCCCTGACACCTACAACAGGACAGCAGGCTGGGTCAGATGAGCACCACTGATCTGGCATGACAAATAAAGCATTTGGAAATTACTGGATAGCAGGAATCCTGAGCTGGCCACCAGGGACAAAAGTATCCCTCCATTACGTAATACCTGTATCATTATTATGGTGTACATATTTACCTGAGGGTAAAAGGGAATTAATTCTATTGTGAAATATTTTTCCTGCTTCGAAATGACCGCTGTTCCAGTAAATGCTGCAAAGCCTCTGGAGATGTCCCTGTTGATGCCCTACTCTATTAAAGCTGCTCTGGTGCAGTAATTGACTGTCACTGTGATTACTCCCATGCTTGTCCATTCAGGCAAACTAAGCACATGGCACTGTAATTTTGGACTTGCTGAGCAGATCACTGGTTTGAATAGCCTGAAGTCAGTCTCAGAACTACAGCATCAATATCAAATTATATTATGCCAATGATTCCAGGATACACCTAAAGCAACCAGCTGCTTTCTTGGATAGTCCCCTTCAACTGCACCTTCAACTCCCTCCAGTGCACTTGTGATTGTTCCAGCCCTCATTCTGAAGCCTCGGTGGGACACGTGTGTGCAGGGTGCAGCATCATCAGACTCCTGAGTACCCAAAAGTACCAGCTGACATCAGGAGGGTGAAAGGAAGTGGTGAAAAGCCATTAGTCCTGGTGGCATTAAACCATGAGACTGCATCATGCGAACAAAAATAGCCCCATAAACCCCTCTGTTCCTGCCTGGGGATTTTTGATTTCAATTTTTAATTATGAGCTGTGGCCAGATTTAGTTTCAACCTATGACATTCCTTTGTCATATTTGTTCCCATCTATATTCTTGGTTCATCCTAAATTAGCCCATGGCCCAATCTAGACTGCAACAGTCAAGGACTCAATTACAACTTGTGTTGCAATCAGGTCTGGGAACAAATTATTTCCGTTTTGTGGTGTTGATGGGAACTGTGCCCATGAATACTTGAACCCAGAGAAAGCCAGATGGTCACATCAACTCCCTTAATGGGGGAGAGGAGCAGTGCTGGCAGAGCTGCTTTTGCACTGTTGTGGTGGCCTATTATGAGAGCAAATTTCTTTCTCTGTCCTTTAACCCAATCTCACATACCCTTTTTTGGTGGGTGGCACATCTGGCTCTCAAACTTATTGTTTCTCTGACTGACAGTTGGCAGAGGTTGGTGGGTGATTTTCATGATAAAAGGGCTTTTGTTTGCCTTTCCTTTCCAGTGAGTAGATGAGAAGCAAAGACACAGAAATATTCAATGAACATAGCACAGCTTTCCAGGGATATTTTCTTTTTGAGCCTTTTCTGTAATAAAAATAGCTCCTCCACTGAAGTCTACACATTTCTGGAGAATTTTTATGTCTATCTATATATATAGATACATATACACTATTGGTGTTACTCCTCCAGAATAAACATAGATATTTTAGCCAATCTGCTGGGAAGATTTTTCAGTTTGAGCAGCCTCCCCAAGAGAATCTCAAAAATGCACTGAACAGATTGAACTCAAGTTTCAACCTCAGATTCCCCTAACCAGTCTAAGCAAATTCAGCTCAGGTCTGAATCCTATAAATGTGAACCAACTTCCTCATACTGCTCTGAAATAGGGAATGACTGCCTGCATTATATAAGATTATTTCAGTCTTGCTCAGAAATCTGCTTGCCCAAGGTCACAAGAATATTCTGGCAGAGGCAAGAATAAGAACCTTGATATCTTGTCTCCCAATCTGCCCCTTAGGCAACTAAAACCAAACAAGTACCCTTGGGAAGGAGACATGCAAGCACCATGCCAAATTGGGAAGAGGAGGGGAAAAGAATTTGACATTGTGACAGGACAAATATTCTCTTCCTCATGGGAACATGTATCTCTAAGGCCCTTTCCAGCGGATGCTGGAGCTCAAAGAAAAGGCTGATCTTTATTCTTGTACCTCAGAAGCACTGGGAACCCATAGACAAGCAATAAAACCAGAGCACCAACTTTTCCCATCCCTTTCCTGACATCCCAGGAGAGTTCACATCCAACACCAATCATACCACTCACTCCAGGTGGTTTTCAAATATGTATCAGTAAATATTTAAAGTGTGTTTTCCTTTTTAGCAAATGCTTTTCTGTATGGCTTAAAGAAATGCCCATGAATGAAAGAATAAAGGAAGAAATGAAGAGTCAGAGAAGTGTGTGACTGTTCTCCTGTCCCTCACTTCCCAAATAATTTAAATTCTTGAATTGTGAAACCATTCTTCAGCACATTAAAGCACATTAAATCAAAGCTCAGTTCCATACTTTAGGTGCCTAGTGGATGTCGCAGCCCACCAACACCAGCAGCTGGCACCCATCACCCCAGGTTCTCCCACCATCTCCAGCTGGTGGCATTGCACTGCCCCCTGTGCCACCTTCCTTTCACTGCTGTCCCCTGGCTGGTGCTAAAGAGCAGGCTGCCTTCACGAGAAAGGCCAGACAAACAGAAGAGGGGCTTCTCAGCTCTGACACCCTGGGAGGCATACTCCCCACAGCACACTCACCTCTGCACATCTGTCCCACCCAGCCACCCGCCAGTCCGTGAATCCCACTGTGCAGCAGGGCTCTTGTGAGGCAGCAGGCTGACTCCACTGCCATGGCAGTTTGCAGTATATACATTTTTCTACCTCCCTCTGAGAAAACCTCCACAAAATGACCATGTAGCACCCGGCTGCTGAGAGGAAGAGCAGGTGGTAAACCTTCATTATGCCGTGCTCGCTCAGAAACACCCTTTGACAGAGGACTGATGGGCTTTGGTTTTCTAAATCTGAGTTTGGAAGGGGCTAAGGGTATGCAGTGGGAGGAAACAAATGTCTAAATATGGAAAAGGCAAATGAACTCTAAGACACCATGCTGTCAGGAAGGTAATCAGGACTGGCTTGCCTTGATTACCACTGTTGCAGCAATGCCTAGGGACTGGCCCTGGGCTGAGCCAGCCCAAGCTCCTCCACACAGTGCAAACACAGAATAAAGTCCATCCTTATGCAAAGAATTTAGCACGGGATACACCAGCAGCAGAGAACCACCAAAGCCACTCACCTCCAGCCACTGTCAGTACAATGAGTCCTTCAGGTTAGGGGAAAAAACTGTAAAAGCCTTTTGGGATCACTGGAAAAGGCCCAGAGTCCCTCCTACATGACATGTGTAAGAAAAAATAGGTTATATTGCATTGGCCTCTGAGGATAAGTCCTCATAATAAAGCCTGGGCCTGCTTAACTTAGCAGGCATTAATACTAACAAGAGTTCAGGGTTCATCAGTCGAGCTAATTTGTTCAACATTACCCTGCTGTTGCTTATCTGGGATAATCTTTCCTGCTGGAGGAGGGTAGCTGCAGGCTAATGTATTTGGTCTCCCTTTGCATGAACTAGTTTTATCTTTCAGACAGTGTTCCTGCTCTGTGATAGCATTTCTGTTTAAAAGTGACCAGAAAGAGGAAAAAAATACATGTAGGTGTAATTTTTGTTTCTATTTCCCCATGTGCCAAATAGACAAAGAAGGATTATTCATTACTATCTTTACAGTTTCAGTGGCAGCACTAGAGGGCTGATAACATGAGGAGGTGAAAGAAAGGATTTAGGAACAAATCCATTCTGAAAAGCCTCTGTGAAACTTGTTTATGATAACCCTGACTTTAATTTATTTTCCCAATACACACTTGGGAGAAAAAGTTGTGTAGGAGATACGCCTGACTCTTATCAGGAGCTGAGAAAACTTTTACTCATTGATTCACTTGTGAAATTCCCCAGCAAAAACAACTGCTTGAAAGCTTGCAAAAACACAGACTGTGCAATACTAGAAGGAATCTGAAAATATCTCTTCTCTTCACAAAGACTTCAATGAAGGCAGAATAAATTGTGAGACCAGAGCACTCTAGCAGGGAACCATCAATGGAGTGAGGCAGGGGAACGCTGAGAGCATGTGTTCACTGAAGCATATGGTTACCAATTTGCTGGACATATGTTGTACTTCCCACAGGGCACGGGAGGACTTTTGGATTAAAGGGTGTAAATCATTGGTTATCACCATAGAATTAAGTTCTATTCTAAATGTACAGAGGCTAAATATATACCTTTTTCTCCCCAGAGATTTCTTTCCCTAGTCGCAGCTCAAAAAATCTACCAATCACACTGTGCAGTGCTTTTAAGAAAGAAAATGAAAATAACAGTTCACACAGAATTTCTTCCCTTTATTATAATACTTTTGGGGGGCCAGGAGGGGCAGAAAAGGGCAGAGAGAAAGTAGAAAGACAGAAAAATGTCTTGGGACATTTTATCCCATAATTTCCAGAGGAAGCCATTGATCACAGATGTGCTTTTACACCACAGCAGCACCTAATTATTTTTCAGGACTGTTGCAATACATGTTGAGGAATCTCTGAATAATAGAACCATATGGTAACATTGTCAGAAGGAGAAAAAAAGAACCCAGTAGGCTGGGGGGAGGGAGAAGGCATTAAAATGTGCCGGCTGTAAATAGAAAACAATTTGTCAAACAAAGAATGAGGAAAAAGCAGGCTTGTGAATTGTTGAAGATAAAAAATTTCTTTACATTCTCTGGAGAAGATTCCAAGAGCCTTATTCTTTGTCATTCCCAGAACATCTGTCCTTTGAGACTGGGTACGGAGCTGTCACAAAACTTTTGGAGGACTGCAGAGGAGCTTGGACAGCAAGGCAGGAGACCTGAACATGACATGTAGTTCTGGATGTGCCATAAGTTACGTGAGGACAGGTGTTTCTCTGAAAGCTTCTCCCGGTGTCCTGAAAGATGTCAAAGGAGCTACAGAAGTACAAGAGGCTTTGCCATGGAACCTTTTGCTTGGGACCATCTGCAGCTTCACAACCATATGAACACTGACTTGAGGCATCACACTCTTTCCCAAAGAAGATAAGTCAGGAACCACTAAGGGTTTGGCTCTCACAGGCACACAGAAAGAGCTCCTTATAGGCCCAACAATATCCCCTTTTTCACAGGGCACCTCAGAGGGAAGTAGATATCTGAGTAAGGGATCACACGAGGAGCGGGTAGTCTGGTATGTCCATGTTGGTATCAATTCCATTTTACACACCCTGTAGCTACAGTTCACCCAGAGCCCTGGGCCTTCTCATGCTCTGCCCTTGCAGATGGACTGTGAGATATCCTAAAATCCAAAACCAATATGCAAAATCCTCAAAATCCTCCTGGTCAAAATGCTCATTTAGAAAGAAGAGAGCTGCCTGAGGAATACCCATTCCCAGTAACTGGTAGGAGCACGATGGAACATTACAACAACTGATCTCCTTTCCCCTGACTTAATCTACAGCCTCCTGCAGTGTGGGCAGGTCAGAGCTCACCTTCAAACACAGCCCGGGCTCTAATGTGCCTCACCAGGTGGACAAGAACACCCAGGCCAGCAGTTGGTGTGCACTGGCACAAGGACTCCTGGCCTAAGCTTTCTAGCATCTGCAGCTGGGGTAAGTCTCCAGGGTAAACCTGAACACTGAAGGGGCATGCAGAAATGCAGGAGGAGGCTTTTTCCACCACACAGCTTGAGGTGGAGTGACTCCTCATGCTGCTCATGGGTCTCTCAGCTCAGGAAACCCTTCCATCTGAAATCAAGGCATCACAAGGTGCCTGAGGCTGTGCAGGGTGGTGGAAGGATCCTCTCCTGAACAAAAGGATGCCACTGCAGTGATCACAACGGTCCCACCATGAGGCCGGGGGAGCAGTAATTGTGCAAAGTGCTTTTCATTCATTAACATTCACTGAAGCTGTGTTCTTGAGTGAACCTCTCAAAAAAACATTAGGGCCACTTCTTTCTTGTCCTCAGCAAGGTGCAATTTCCTTTCTCCTTCTGGAGAGTACATTTAATCATTCTGCAATGGACAAACAAGTTTAATTGGCCCATGAACTAATTTTAGATCTTCATTCCTGACTTCAGATTCACTTCAAGTACACTTTAATAATGAGATAAATTTATCAATTTTGGTATCATATTTTTCTGAGGGCCCCAGAAATCTTCACTGCAGCTATATTCTTTTGCATATATAAATGACTAAAGTCACAAATGATAATTGTAAATTATCTGCCTAATGTGCAGAAAGCATCAGGTAGCCAGATCTCCTGAGGGCTTTCACTGCAACCACAGCTGATTGCAGGAACAAAATTGGAAACTGCTTCCCACGCAGAGGCCCATAACATCACTGAAGGATTGTAAAGAGGCAGGAGATATAAAGACTTATGTTCCTCCCCTCAAAAAACCCCAAGAACCTGAAGGAAAGTCAAGAGAAGTAACTTTGACAAGTTACTTCTTACTTCTTACAAGTTACTTACTTTGACAAGAAGCCTTTGACAAACCAAAAATTACTACCAGTGTATTCAAAATAGCTATAGATGACATTAAGATATGTTGCCATCATGTTTGCTTAAATAAGAGTTTCAAAGAAATAAGAATAAACTCTCCATGTTGGTTTTTTTTTGTTGTTGTTGTTGTTGGGTTTTTTTGGTTGTTTTTTTTTTTTCCTAACAATAAAGGAGCTTGTCTGGACACACATAATCTCCCTGCACACCAGGAAACTCTCTACAGGCTGGTTTATTCTGCTAAGACTCCATTTACTGCTGATAAATAAGGCAATGTAATGTTCTGTATTGGCCTGTCATTAATTTTGGCCCACATAAACCCTTCTGGGCTGCCTCAGGTGCTGGCTAAGGAAAGTAGTAAAGTAGTGATCACGTTAGTCAGGTCTAGACTTAACAGTTTTCCTTGATCAAGACCCAGACCTACCACTCTTCCAAACACTTTCCAATTTGACATTTTTGCTGCTTTTGCTTAATCTCCCTGCTCCTTCTGGCTTTCTCTAAAACTTATAATTTTCTAGATTTCTCTTTTGCACAGTATGAATTTTGAATTATTTTCTTCTCAGAGTCAAAACCTGATAAAGCCTAAACTCAATATTAATTCTGCCTACATTTTCAATCCTCTAAAATCAATTTGTACTGTATTTTTCAATGGTGATTTTCACAAAATCTCTCATATCTTGCCATGACCAGCTTTTAAGCATTTTATCAACCTTTTTTGCTCCTAGTAGAAGAGAAATATTTTTAAAGTTTTGGCTTGGCACTAGAAGACCCTGGCACACTGATCAGGGGTCAAGGCATTGCACAGGAAATATGTTCCCTATAGACATTCCTAGATGACAGAGTGGAAGTTACATGTGACAGACAAAACTGTTTTCTTAGTGATTCATACAAGATTTGCATGCACAACAGACACCCAACAAAACAATAATTACATGTCTAAATCCTCAACAAACCACACTGCTGGGAAAGATTTCACAGATGCACTTATCAGAAAAAGCTTCAAGTGACAGTTTCTTCTGCTGCTCTGCTTGCACCTCTGAACACAAACACTGCTTTCAGGCTAAGGGCAGAGTTTCAGTTTCCAAGTCTCCTGTCACCACTACTTAACACTTATTCTTTTATTAGTGAATCACAGCAAGTGCCAACGAAGAGGGTATTTCTGTAGATGTTCATGGGAACAAGACCCAGAACATCTTATAAAAGAAATTAAATACATGAAAAAAGACTTGTTGCTCCAGAGACAATGGGGCAAAAACCCAACAGTGTAGGCTGTAGGTGAAAAAATTCCTTGGGGTACTTTGTCTTATGCCTGCAGAGATAGCCCTGTTCTCTGATTAGCCAAAACATACAAAATTGCTGTAAACCCAGCACCTTAGATAAATCCTTGTTGGACAGCAGTCAGTCAGGGGAAGCCTTCTTAATGATGACATGAATTTGAAAGCACATATTTCTTAAAATCATGAAGGTGACAAGTGAATTAAGTAATGTGATCTACTATTAACTGTCCTTGGCCTACACCTGCTATCAAAATCTTCTGGGCAAGAATAGGCTCCGCGGTGCTAAGGTTGGAGGCTTGTACTCACTCTGAGGATGCCAGTCTTGGAGCTTAATCACACCTGTGCCCAGTCTTCTCCTGCTCCTTGTGTGATCCAGGAAGAAAATTTGAGGCTCAGCTCTTAAAAATGGCCACATAGAGGATGGATGTACTTTCAGACCGTGCTGTAACACGAGTGAGCAGTGGGTATGCAGCAACAGATTCACATTTCCAGCTCGTCAGCATTGCTGAGCATCCCTTCACAGTTTCTTTTCAGCACCCTGACAGAGACTAACACAGCATGAAGCAAGGTAACATGATTGAAGAGCTTGAGAGATATTAAACCAAACCAATTGCAATGAAGTTTGCATCATTCTACGTGCTTTCTTTTCCTTTTCTTGAGAAGAGCACAGGTGGGGAGAAATGTGGTACTTTAAACCAGAAAAGGCCTTAAAAGCACTTCATGGGAATCCTTTGGTGCAGTAACTTGAAAGCTTGCCTTTACCCAAGAAAGTTCCCAGCCATGCCAGTAAGAGGGAGGAGAACAGAGAGAACCTTGATGCCAACCAGGACATTCCCTGTGCTGAGTGTGGCTCTGCCATGGTTCAGTGGAGAAATCCCCAGATGACTCAAGGAGACAAGCAACATGTATTCATTCCAACCTTAATTTTCTGCCCTTAATCCCAAATCTGAATCCACTCTCTGTTTATGATATATTTCTGGTTTAAGTTACTTCAGTTTTCTTACTTGACCTTTTGCTGAGAAACTCCCAATTCCTTCAACTTTAGTATCATAATGACACAGTCTTCCTGAAAGAAAGGAACCCATGAAAGACAGAAAGGACAGAAAGAAGAAATGGAATAAAACCAACTTGCTTAGAAGTATTACCAAGATGTACTTCAAAACTACACAACTGTTCTTAAATCCTTGCATCAAAATCTAGCTATGATTAGCCAAAACAAAGCTTGTGTAGCATTGTTAATGACAATAACAGGCGAAATTACAATCAAGTTTCCACTGATTCCACAGTACTGCAGCTCCATTACAAGGGTGTCTTATTAAAGGAACCTTAGGCATCTATTTAATATTATTTTTTTCCACAGAAATACTCTTATGGGATGTCCATAAAGTTATAAATAATTAACACAATGTGATATTACTACTCCTTTGCTTTCACCAAAAAGGGGCCTGCAATGTCTGTTGACACATGGAAAATAGCAGATTTTGAAAGAAGCTCACCTTCTCATTTTTGTCTCTTCATGAAGTGATTTTCTAACTTAAGCTAGCTTAACATCTTTCTACTTCCTAATTTTTCATGGATTAAAATTTTTAATTCTTGACTGGACACACATTTTTTTAAGTTCCATCTTAACCTACTTTTACACCCCTGATATTTCCAGCTCTTTCCACAGTGTAAAAAATATATCCTTTTTTTGGTCATTCAGAACATCTTCTGGTGCTCATATTGTTCATCCACCTCTTTCAGCACTGACTCATCCCTGTGATGTCCACTATTATCTCTCCTGTCATTTCTAATTCATGCCTCACAGTATTATGACGCATTTTCCCTTCTACACTGATGGACAGATATGGCTCAAAAGAGAGAAGTTATGGGAAGAAAAAAAAAGGACTTTCCTACAGATTTCATGTCAGCTGGTTATTCCACAATGACACATTTTTCACTAGAATCCCCACCAGCACAGGATGAAACCTCTATTCCCCCAAAATAACACCTTTCTTGAGCTGGATGTCATTAATCGCCATTTGTTAATTCACTACATTCCCACTCAGTGCTGTTCTATGCACATTTTTGCACTTGTGTAACTGGAGGTTAAAGACGAGCCATTTCTCTAGGAAATGTCTATCAAACACAAGCTTTTAAAAGGTGCTTATATGTCAGGAATAAGTCCTATGGATATAGGGACCTCTGTTCTCATTGAACTGCTCCAGTTAGCAGACAGCTCATGCCATGCAGTCATGCTCTCATTTACAGTCACGTCGGCACAGACCAGGCACAAAGGTGTGCACACACCATTTCTGGCCCTGGAGCCCCCTGTGACAGTCACCAAGGGTGGCTTAACCACTCAGGGATGGAGGATTTCAGGGTAATTGACCTAATCAAAGCACAATGAATAGCTGCACTGACATGTTTAACAGAAGCTATTATGCCCATCACTGTCCTTGATAGTTTCATGGGTTTTGGCAGAAATCACATTAATGCCCATACTTGTGTGGGTTACCACAAGCCAGACTAACCCAATAAACACTGCTTCAAGGAACAGGAATGCACTAACACAGAAGATTTCTTCACATGAAAAAGATGAGTAGATAACAGGTGGTACTTAACAGCCCAAATGAGTAGTGAGAGAGTAGGATGTGCTAAAAAGGCGTTATTTAGGGAGACAGAAAAGAGACAAATCAAATCATTGGCAACAGCAATCTGAGGACAGATAGCCTCCCCAGGAAACAGCAACAGGAAAACAGCATTTTATGTTGTCACCTCCTGTTGTCCTGCATTCACCTTATGGCCTCATCTCACTGCCATCAGCAGTGGCCCGTGCAGCTATTAGCACTGCTCCCAGCTCAGCGCTCTGCTCCCTGATTTCCCACTTCAGTGCAACAAGCACTTCATGCTCTGATCACAACTCCTGTGTTGCTCCCACCAACACTTCTGATGGAGAACTCCACAGTTCTCCTGGAAATCACATGTGTGAAAGATATCCTGAGTACTATACCCACAGGCGTAAAATTAGAATAATTCCTGATAAAAACCAAGTGAATCATGGTGACCTACAGAGAAGGCTGGAGGTCATCACCCTCACTTCTTACTGGCCTACAGCACTGAGTAGGTAAATTATTGCACACTAACATCATATGTCGCTCTTCTGTGAACTGCAGCAGTAGCAGGTTCCCAAATGTAGGAACAGCAACGGACAGAAAAATAAGCACCATCTAGTCCACTCTCATGTAGGCTGCAGAGCCCTGTGAGAGCAGGTCTGTGATGGGGGAAGCTTCTGACCTCCTGTCTCACACAGCTTGTGGTCAGTGAGCATCACCCCACAGCTGCGCTCTCCTCAGCTTGAGCTGAGGTTTCAGCCACACATTTGTGTTTTGCTCCAAGATTTGGGAACTGCTTGCTGTTTTGGAAATTTGAGGACAAGAAAAGCAGCAGACTCTGCAGACTGGTCAGCAATACTCATTCACACACCCAGACAACTGGACTGATCCAAGACAGACCATGTTTGGGAAGCGGAGAACTGCAGGGAATCAGCTTTGCTCAGCAGCAGGTGATGTAATGTCTCTGGACAGCAAGATGGGCAGAGAGCTCGGAAGCATCGTCTCTCCGTCACAAAAACTGGGGATGGAGAATATTCACACGAACGTGAGAAAAAGCAGAACAGAGGGAGGAAGGAACAAGCAGACGGGGAGGAGGAGGTGCTGAAAACCGGCAGGGGAACCAGCTCTTTCTGGGAGAGAGTAGAAAGGATTTTGCAATGAGGAAAGCTGTCGCCAGTTATTTTTGTACAGATTTAAAAGTTCACCGAACCCAGCTCTGGAAGTTGCATGTTGTGTTTTTGGCTGGCAATATCAACATACCATATGGAGAAGCCTCAGCGTGAGCTTTACAATATTGTTTGGATTTGATATTGACGTATTTTCATTACTGAACCTGCCTCGAACTGTATGTTCTTTTCTTTTGATTTACTACAAATGAAACAAACACATGAAACAAAGAAGCAAAAGCTAAAAACAACAAAAGAAATGCACAGGGAAATACCTGTATTTTGAATTAGACCCACAACTCATTAACTCCAGTATCCTGTCTTTAACAGCATCTACCAGACATGGTGGCTTCCAGACAAGAGGAAGAGGCAAGAAACACTACACTGCTGTAGATACCATGGATGCTGTTTCTCCATCTGTCTGTCCCGTTACATTGGAGTGCTTCCCTATTTTAAGGATTTGCTGAACTAGTGGTGTAAAGGAAGGGAACAGTCTAAAGATATTCCCTACATTTACTAGTGTAATAAGAAATGGGCAAATGAAGACAAACTCTCACCTTCCATGCTCCAAGAAGATCCCTAGCAGAAAAAAATCGGGAAGAAAAAGTTGCAATGGATAAAAGCATAGAGGCTAAAGGGACTGTAACATACAGGGTACTGAAGAACCAGAGATTCCAGAAATATGGGAGCTGCATCTTCTTCTTAGTTTCCCTCCCTGTAAAGATATTCCACTGCTGAAATTGTGCTTTTTGTACTTTGAAAAATCCAGGGCTTTTGTCACTCCTGACTACTGATCACAGCTGCCAAAGGCAAGATGGTCAGTTAATTAATGCCATGCAGCTGCCCTGGTCACAACACTTGGCACTGAAGCCTGGGGACCCCCTAAGGTGAGGAGAACCACCATGGCCTTTAAGGGCAGCCCTGCTAATGCCAGAATGGAGCTGCTGAGAAAGAGCAGGAAAAGTCAGCGGGTAGGCTGTGAGTCTCCAGCCATGAGAATCACTGTTGAGAGGGGAGGATGGCTTACTTTACAGACCTGGCATCCTGTAAAGATACTAATGAATTACATGGGCCTTGGGCACGTGGAATAGGAGAACCACAAGTGTCGTCTGAGCTGCACAGAGGTGCTGCAAGAATTCAAAGGAATTCTAAGGGAGGCTGTCTTCCTGAGGCCAAACCCAGCATCTGGGTGCCTAAAACATGTTTGTGAATTTGTTTGTTTGTTTGATTTTGGTTTATTTTTTGTTGTTGTTGTTGTTTAGTTTTTCAAGAAGTATTAAGATTATAAACTTTTTAGCACATGAGCACTGGTGACTACTTTGCCGCTGTGCTTAACACCTTGTGTCCCTGTGCTGGATAAGGTCACTTACTGCTACTGTAATAAGAAATCCAACAGTATCCAGCAAACACCCTGGGGTAGATTTGAACCCAAGGGCTGTGCAGGGCAAGATTTTGCATTTTCCAAGTCTCACTTCAGTGAGTCACAGGCCCTGGCTAATATTTTTTGCTGCAACACACACATGTTAATAAAACTGTATCTTCCTTTGCTAATTACCATCAGCACCATGAAAGGAAGCAGTAGTAAAAAGCTTTCCCACACATCTGTTCCTCCTCCTTTCAGCCCATACTGCACCAAACCATGTATTTGCATCTTCAGAGACTGCTTGCCTGAAATGTAAATGAAGACATATAACTCATCTGTTGACAGTAACACATCACAGTAATTTCAGTGAGGCTTTAATGACAATTTTACTGCTAACATGGCTATTTTTGATATGAAGTTAAAACAGAAGATGGATGATGGCGAGATGGCCAGAAAACCTGCATTGGGTAAAATAGAAACACTGAAACACTGCAGTATTCTTTGCTAGACAAAAGATATATAATTATAAGAAAAACTATACTGTGGAGAATCTCTCTTTCCCCTTCCTGGAACTCCAGATGAGTTAGAGCTATGTGACTGCAGCACTGTGTGATACCAATCTGTAGCCAGTGTGGGTTGTACTGGGCAAGAACCCTGCTAGACATGATCCTGCTCCAAAACCTCTCTTGAGCATCTCTCTGACAGAGACTTCTCTACTCCCTTCCCTTGGCATTTCTGTCTGACTTGAAGCTGTTTTTTCAGGCTACAGAGTACATCCATCTTCCAGGTAGCTGCAGGAGCCAGGCAACACAACTTCAAATTGCTGCTGGATTCAACTCATGGGAATTTCTACTACTGGTCATGGCCTCTGGTTTGTATTTATTCAGATCTGGTGATGTGGGTATCCCAGCGCTCTGCTGCAGAGCCAGAGACACAAGAATCTTCTTCACTGGTCTCCTCTCACCACAACTTGCAGAAAACATTGTGTTCAGAAAGATTTAGAAAGAAACACAGATAGCAAAGGGAGTTTTGCCATTAGAGTTGGAACCAAAGGCTCCCTGCAGAAACAGTTTGCTCATTACACCAAACACTGGCAGAGAAACTCAAGAAACCAGAGCCAATAGAGAACCAGGTCTCTGATCTCCCTGTAAATATTCAGTGGCTGAAAAAGCTGCATCAGATTAGATATTTTCCTGTACAAGTGGGAAAAAAACAAAGGGAAAAGGCTCGGGCTTATTTTTAATCCATACTGAAGGTCACAATTAAAAACTGAAACTACATCTTGGTGAGGGGCACAAGAGAAAAACTTGATAATATCACTGATATTATTTACCTAAATAAGTTGATGGGTCTGATATCCCACTAGCCTACCTACTTGCTACTCAGTTCCTGACACTCCAGTAGAGCTTTCAAGACATTTTTCCACCTCTGCTTGTGCCAAGGTGAAGCTGGAACAGTGGGAAAAGAGAAAAAAACCTCAATGCTACCACTGTGACTACCACTACCACTCATTTCTACTTGTAAGATCATTAGTGCAACAGTAACCCAGCTCTGTCACCTCATAATCTTTAAGGTATTTATTACCACAGGCACTGCTGAGGTAGGAAGCAATCATATCATCCCCACCATGGGGCAGGCTGAACCTCCAAGGGATCAGAAAATTTTCCCAAAGACTCAAAACAACTTAGGTCTGGCAAACTAAAGCACAGAGCTATGCCACCTTCCACCTGGTTCAGCTGAACTCTGTGTTTCTCTCTTCTCCTATGCTGTCAGAATAGCCATCAGTTAACTTCCAGTTTTAAAAGACATTGAAGGAAGCAATTATTTGAACAAAGAACAATTTTTATCTATCTGAAATCACAGCTGAGCACAATAAAAGTCATTCTATAACCCATTTTCTCATTGAATTTCACAAAACGATTGGTTAAAGTTCTTAAAAATGGGCCATAGTCCAAGTCCTATTAACAGATTACTGCTGTTAGCAAAATTCTTTCATGTCATCACATGAGGGAGATTATAAAGCACTGATGAAATGATGTCGATAAATAGGATACAGCAAACATTACTTAACTACTCTGACCCCATTGCAGCGGCTCAGTTGTTTTTTACAAAGATCTTACTCAAACAAAGACAGCCGGACAACATTGTTGACACTGAGCACATGTGCATAATTGTCAATTAACTTCGGACACTAAATGTACATTTTGGCAAATGGCTATGATGAACCACAAAGAATTTCAGTATAAAATAAACAGCAATCTGACAGGACAGAAAAGTCTGACCCGTATCAGAACGGTACAACTTCATGTGTTTCCTTTTCAAGGAACAAGAGAAGATATGTAAATCAAACAGATAGAAAAATTCTACCAACAGCCTGGAGTTGTCCCATTTAAAAGGCAGCTGAGTGCCAAGAGAGTAAAGCAGCCTTGCAAAACTGACTTCATAATTTTTAGATTGGTGGGTTTTAGTTATATTTTTGAAATATTTTCCCCATCTCTGACCTTCTGGTGAGAAATGAAATGCTAATTTTCAGGAGAAACAGCCAGGTCAACCCTCCTGCACTTTTCCAAACCCACTCAACACATGGAAGGATGGTTAAGTCAACTCAGAGTCAGAGTCTGTTCCCAGCTTTCCCTGCAACCGTGGGTGGCTAAAAGCTATAAGTCATGCCTCTGATAAAAGAGAGGCTGGAGAGGAATTCCATTCATCAGCGCATGCAAATATGCTGGAAATGAGAGTATTAGCATATGACAGTCTCCATGTGCAAACTGTCTGCATGTTTTGGAGGTGTAATTACCACTGCATTAATCAGGTATGTTACTGCAAAGGCAGTCAGTGTGTGCAATAGGATACAATTGAATTATTTGCCACAAAGTTTTTAAAAAGAATTTTACTTAAAAAAAAAAAAAAAGTTACTCATGTGAAAAGAGCAACAAATGGAGGAACCAGCATAGCAGACAAGTCATCACTGCCTCTAGCCTGCAACGTCCATTACAAACACAGGAAGCCCGAGGCTGTGAAGCACAGATTGCTTCAGCGCTATTTTTACCTGCATAGCCTACAGGCATTTCAGCTTCCCATCTCTCACCTATTTACCAATTCATATTGTGTCCCAAAAACAAAGCCCCAAACGCATATTTGAGCTGGTGGCAAGCTCTGCTACCTACCAAGCTGAAGTTGAAACAAAATCAGAGATTCTCCTATAACAAATAAATTGAGATGGACTAAGCCTTAAGATGAGCCAGCAACTGACAGAGAGAGAACTCTCCTTTCACTGTCTCTAATTCTGCAGCACGTATCTGAAGATACAGCTCTGCTTCAGTCCACCCCAGAGTTCATTAGGCAGACAGTGCATGATGCATCTCATGTAGGTGTGTGTGGGAAGGAAACTTCATAATTTCACAAACCATTTTGCAAATGCTTTTCTAAGCACATGTGGTATAGTTTGCTTCAGCTGTTTAAACCTTTGCACTCAGGGCTATGGTCACCAGAATAATTTAAGGTACACAAAAACAATAGTAATTCTAGCTTCATAAATATCTCTGTGAAGAAAGTCATGTGAATTCTGTGCGAGCAAAAGGAACCAAAACTGACTGACCTCTCTGTGAGATCAATTCTTTGGTTTACTTACAAAGCAGTCCAAGAGCAAGGCCAATTTTACTCCTACGCAATACACATCAACTAGGAGGAACTTTCCAGGAAAGACAGGAAAGAATGCACCCATTCATTCAATTCTGTCCTAAAATACCAGCTAATGTAATATAGCTTGGAAGGGAGAAATAAAATAAAAACTCTATATGAGGCAGCCCCCTGCTTGTAATTGGAGTGATAAAGGCCACTGAATTATTTAGATGATCTTTATAGGAATGAACACGAACAAACAAAAGAACAAAACAAACAAACAAAAACAAACCCGAAAACAAACCAAAAAAACACCCCAAAACCAGGAGGCATTCAAACCCAAGCTTTCTAACAAGGAAAGGATAAACTCCTACCTACCATGCCCTCAGATGATTCTTTCAAAAAGAGGGATGAAAAACAGCACAAAAAAATCTTACAGTGGTGTTAGAACCATATGACCATTTCCATCATAAGAGTGCTTCAGCTTCCAGACACATTAAAAGAGAAGTGACATTTATAACTCTTTTGAAAAAAGAAATAAAGAAAAGCAATGAAGAGACCAGTTGTTTCCCCTGCCTTCCTTCCTCTCTTGCCTCTCCATAACTCATATACCCTCCAGGAAGAAAGATTTGACTCTTACTTTTCAGAACAGTTGGCCTGTCTCTAACAAATGAGGTACCCAGAAGAGGAAGTTTTGGAGTGATTGAGCTGCTGAAAGACATAGCTGACCTCAGGGCATCATCTCCCCTCTACTGGAGAAACCCAACCCTTCCTAAATGCCAAAGTTGAGACATTTCCTCACAGCAATTTAGGGAAATCTTTGTGAGATGTATATTGCTAATACTTGTCGTTCTCAAATCCCACTCTCTCTTTCATTTAAGACATGCAGGGACAATCCAGCCACTGCTGTTTTGACCATTACTGAAAACTGCTGTGAGCCTTACCCCCAGGGAGCTATGATTTTAAGTAGAAATTTTAGGGCTGTTTCTAAACAAGCAGTGTCTTCTGACTCCTTTAGAAATGTGTCATTTATTAGTTAGCTAAGCAGTGCTAGGTTTCCCCTAGACAAAGAGAATCAATAATTTCAGATCAGAAAAAGAGCTGCTGCATTTCAAACCAGATTCACAAAAAAAGCTTTCATGTCAAGTGTCGCAACAAGTGGGGAGAGTCCCACCATTCTGCCAAGAAGGAGTTTCATAGTTAATAGAGAGAGTAATACTGATAGCAGGCTATCTGCATCATTGTTCCACATCAGCAGTAGTGCAAACTGAGAGCTACAGTCAGGGCAAGCAGAGGGATTTTGTGTTCATTAAGGGCTGCAGATGGTATTTAAAACATCAGCAAAATGCTGCAAACATTCTTTAAGCACCTCTGTTCAAATAGCAAGCACAAAACACTATGGGAATTGCACATTCCTCAAGTCATTTCCAAAGCACTGGCCTCAGCAAAGACCAGGGGACCAAAAGCTGCCAATGAATGAGCAGATGGGTCTTTGAATGATGCCCCACACTCAGCGTCGAAGGTGGCACGAGATCCACGGCAATGCTTGTCAGAAACGTTGTCCAGCAGACTGAAGGACAAAGGGGAATGTTTTAATTATTATTGACAGCAACCTGTTTTTTAAGAGCTCCTAAATGGCTTGAAATTGTACCCAAATGCCTATAGATTGTCCAGAGAAGTCCCTCTTAATTGCTCCCAACCATAAACCTGCCTCCACTGTCCCTGCATCCACATGGACGACTTGGACAGCATTGCATCGAGTCATTGAACTCTACATCCAGCTCCTATTAGAGATAATTTGAAGTGGCAAATTTCTGCAAGTAGATCTTCATTCTGCTACAAACTGGCAGCAATTGAGAAGCAGGATCTGATCCCTGTCTCCTATTTCCAGCAGATGTGTGAAAAAGCTAGTTTGAGATAATCTTTTGTTCAAGCATGTACTGCCACAACATACCATGAAATTACCATCTAGCAATGACTTAATCTGTGACCTGAGAAGAAACCCCCTGCCCAGGAGGGGAGAGCAAACTGTCCAAAGGCTGTCACTCACAAACCAAGTGTAATCAGCCAGAGACATATTGCTACTGTTAATAACTATAATGAATCCCAAGCAGAGACACCTTCCCTGGCAGGCTGCTGTTTGGGCTTGAAAAAATGTTTCAGAATAAATAAAACAAAACCAGAAGCCATCACATTAGTTGCTGATTTTTCACCTCCTACTCAAGCACTCCACAGAGATCCACTCCAGGCTCTCAAAAGCAAGCAGTTACTCTCAATCAGAGATATCTGGCATGGAGGGAGTGACTTAGTACATTCCTATGGGTGGGTGGGTATTTTTATACTAATTCAGATAATGGAACTGGCTTGCTGAGTGGGAGAGAACTACTCATTTCCAAGACTACCTCCCAGCCCCCCTTTCACTCCATTTCTTGATTTTTAACATACTCCCACTGCTTTATGACTGGCGCATTACACATAACCAGCTCCTGAGGTGACTGCTGCTGGGTAATAGGAGAGAATTGTTCACATTCCAATGTTGGGAGAGCTAATTTCCTTTTTCTTTTTTCTCTTCTCTTCTCTTCTCTTCTCTTCTCTTCTCTTCTCTTCTCTTCTCTTCTCTTCTCTTCTCTTCTCTTCTCTTCTCTTCTCTTCTCTCTTCTTCCCTTCCCTTCCCTTTTTGTATTGTATATAACAACCTATTAAATGTACAGTACATTGCACTGCAGCAACCTCACATTTTTTGCCCCAGCTGCCCTCAAAGCACATGATTTAGAAAATGGAGAATGTCAGGAACAAAGAAATCACAGGATGCCATGATGCAGAAGGAGCTGGCCACAGCTAGTTGGGCACAGCTGGTCTCAGAACGTACCAGTTATCTCAGCCAAAACCAGGATGGCAAAAGAACTGATGTCTGACTTCAGGATGACATTTCTCACCTCTCTGGCCAGGGCTTTGAGCCAATATCCTGGGCTGATGTACAAATGTCTGGGCATATACAAAATGCTCCCCATTTTGCCAAGCCAGCATTTGTATTTCTGGTCCCTTTTGCTTGTTGTCAGAGGACAATGCGAGTCAAGAAAAAGCCTGCACAGGCAAGCCAGGACAGTCCCAGGCACATTTCAGGCATACTGCTGGTACAGGCAGTAATTCCAAATGACAGCCAAGACCTTGGCCCCTGCTTTCCACTTCCAGTTACCTGAAACTCATTACTCCTATCTTGAGCCCATTAAACTGTGTGTAAAATGAGGTTGTATCTCTACAGCCCAGCAAGAATTTGATGGTGTTTGTACACACTCTTCAGTTCTTTATAGCTTTTTATAAAGCCACTTATTTATTGATACATTCTTTTTGTAATCTTGTCTCTTTCATTTCAGGAAAAGAAGCACAAGGGAAATGTTAATGTCATTCCCTAATAAGGCACTCCCCTACTAAGCACAGTAGACCAATTATGCCATGTTATCAGTTATGCCATGTTATCACTGCCAGCTTCTCAGCAGAGGTGCTTTCCTAGAAGACTATTTACTAGACCTACTTTTGTTTAACCCAAAGGTTTGTCTTCCTTCCACTTTTGAGTATACATTCTCCAGAGCAGAACTAGAGAGGTATTTACCCCAGATTGTTGATGACAGAATTAGCTAAATCTCTTTCTGTGCTAGACAGCTGCCAACTGTGTCTGTCTGTGTAATCAAGGAGAGACATTTTCAGGAGCTCTACTGGCAGCACGCTGCAGCAGGAGAGCCTGCAATGTAACAGGGCTGGGGTTTTTAGTACAGAGTACTTCTCTTGCAAAAAAGCACTTCCCTTGCCTGCAAAATGCTGCCTGATGGACACCAACTGCCTTAAGAGCAAGTAAATTAGAGTGGTACATCCGAATCTCAGCACTCACTACAGGGAAACCTTGTGAGCAAGTTTTTCACCATGGGATACATAATACAGTCTTCAAATACATTATCACTAGTAGCAGACAGCTGGAAGTCAAACAGCAGCTCAAAACCCCTTTGAGATATGACAGTGGTACCTTACAAATGGGTATTGTTCAACGCTTGTTATCATTTCTACCACTTTATTTTCTCATCCATTATGAATCACGCTGGTTTCCCTGATAAAATGCACACCCCAAGCAGGTAAGGTAGCTGGCCAAAGAAAGCAAATAGCCCTGTATGATTCCACTATGATTCCACAATTAGTCATATGCTTGTTCTTATAATTTAAAACAATTCAGAAGAAGGGATGTACCTGCCATTGAAAGTTTATTTAGATTAAGATAGATAAGATTTAAAGACAATAGTAATCTTTGAACAATTTGGTGTTATTAACTAGAATAAAGGCAGGACTGCTATGATATATCTTCTTCAAAGATTTGGCATGCAAATAAAAGAAGTTAAGCTGAAGGAGGTACCATGTCTCCAGAATAATAAATTTTTATTAAATATTAAACCGCTAAATTGAATATTGTGCGGATAAATTCTCAGATTTTTTGAAAAACCACAGGTAGCATGTCAAAACAAATATGCAAGAGCAGAAGAAGAAGGAAATATAATGGAGAAGGAAAAAAGCCTTTAAATTGGATGATGCATAAGGAAACAAAAATTACTTCTCTCAACATAGCTATGCTGAGTTTTTCAGTTATATAAATTTAGGCTTCAAATCCAGACTCAGACCTGCATTAGTGACTCCCAGCAGAGTCACTCAGCTGACTGACACAGGCACAGAACTCTCCAACTGAAGAACTTACACCTTTGCCTATTCAAAACAGACACGGTCTTCCTTTTTTTTTTTTTTTTTTTTTTTTTTTTTTACATTTTGCTCTTCTTAGAAATATTGAGAGTTTTAAAATGGCACAGTATAAATGTTATAACACAAAAAATAATCATTTTGGATAAGAGCCAACCTGCAACTGAAAACAAAAGTTACATTCTGTGACAGCCTGGTTTATCTAAAGTTTAAAACCTATTTCACCACTTCTTGTAACTTCCCATGAGTAAAGCTGAAGCCTATCCCATGAATTGTGGTCATGGGAAAAGCTACTGCTGAAGCTCTATGATGTTTGACAACTGGACACTGATTTTAGTGTGAAAGATTTAGAAATAATCCCCATTGCACAAGTATTCCTGGAACTCTTGAAGGCTGAAAGTTCATTAGTTAGTTGTGAAAGATTAATGAATATTGAAAGCACTAACAAACCCGGTCTTTTGTCACTCACTTCAAGAAGTTCTGACCACAGTGGTTACTACAATGATCTCATATCATTATGTATTTAAAATGAAGGGGATTTAAATGAAAATTGCAACCCAATTGTGTATCTCACCACTGATTAACCAGCAAGTTGTCTCTTAAACCACTATTAATAAGCAAAGAGTAGCTCTTTGTCATCCTAGCAGTTGAGAGCACTTTTCCATTAAAGAGTCACTTGCCCATAAATCAGAGCTTATCAGGAGCAGCATTTGATGTGCGTAAGCAGAGGGTAAGAGAGGAGCTGGTGGAGCGAGCAGCCGGCAGAGCGAGCACACACAGCGTGCGCTACGCCGGACCGAATGTGCGCAGCACAGACGTTCAGCACAGCTAATGACATCTTTCCTTGCCAGGCTCTGAGATCCCATTAACTGGTGAATCATTCTACCATCTGCAAAAGGCAGGTCCTTCCTCCCCCATCCCCTCACTCAGGACAAGCAAAGGGGAAGCTTGAAAACAACTTTCAGCTCTCTTTATGTGTCCTAGTGAACGGTTTCATAGTCTCCCTTGGTGGTGTAACAAATGATAGCTCTGCTTCTCTCTCAACAGACTTTATTACAGAGCAATGTGACAACCAGAGACCAACAGGTTTCCAAGCTGCACATACAGCAGCATTCAAAATGTCAACCAAAACTGACACCTTTGATGGCAGCCGCACAGACAAATAGATTGTTTTGTGTTTACTGCCATTAAGCAAAGCAACATTCATTACAGAGCCAGGATTGAAGGAATACAAAATATTACAAGTTGGGAGACTAAATGATAAAAGAGAATCTAGCTACCAGCTAAGCCCCTAGTCATCTTGCAGTTTCCAGAGACCCCAGGAATCTCCTGGCAGGTCAGACACAAAGGCTTTACTTGGTGGTTTGGTGCTCAGATGTCATACAAAAACCCAGAAAGGGCTCAAAGAAGGAACTCACATCACCTGCCTATCTTGAGTTGCTGGTTGATAACCACATGCTAGGAACTGCTTCGCTTCCTTGTTCCATGGAGGCAAATTAGTCACCCATTGGGATGGCCAGACCAAGGACTGTTACAGTAGAGAGTTCCTGGTTCAAAAGCTACCGTGCTTGTGGTTCCCCCAAAATTTCCTTTGTAGCAGTCCCGTTCCCACATAATTCCCACTAGAGCTGGCATGGCTATTTGGACACCCACACTGGCAACTAGACTGGATGTATTGGATGGTTTTTGCTTCCAGATGTAAAAAAAAGCTTTTTTTTCTGTGCTAGTATCATTGGGAACCTGACATGAAAGCTGGTCGACATGACTTCAGCAGCTTTGCTGTAAAAAGCAAAACCACAGACAAATAATCTGTTGTGTCTAGGAAGTTGTGTGATGATTTTATTTTTTAAGGTAATTTTCAAAATATTGAAAGCTGCAATTCAAACTGCATTACACAGTATCTCCTCCCTCACAATTTTTTCTTTTTAATGCTCATCTGGCTTTCAGATCTAAAAAAGAGTGCCAATAATGGTCTTGAAATCAGATTAGGGGAAAAAAAACCTACCAACAAACCAATTGTCAGTCTAACTGATTCCATAATCATTCAGAGAAATTCTTTCAGACTGAAAAACAACAGCTCACAACACTAAAACCTGCTCCCTGCTCCACAAGGGTGGAGGGAGCCACTCCAAACACCCTCCCACCCTAATCTGTTATTCACATTCAGGCTCCAATTCCTATCACGATAAAGATGACACAGGGGTTGGGCTGGATGACTTCAGAAGGTCCCTTTCAACCTGAACTGATCAATTCTAAGAGAAGAGCAACCTAGTGCTTAACACCCTTTTTCCCTGACCATTTCTATGAAGTCCCATATTTAAATAAACAAGAATTGAAACAAGAAGGAGGAGGTTGGGGTTGTAGTTGTGCCACTTTCAAGGTCTTTATGCTGAACTGAACACAACACCTAAAATCATTCTTGTGCACTTGAAGGATCATACCTATCTCAAAAATGACTTTTGCAGACCTTGTGGTTTTGGCACTTTGTTTTTCTGTGTACAGACAACAACTAACTTAGAAGTTGCAGATATTGTTCAGCCAAACGCCCATGCTTCCTTATGGAATGAAGCATCTAATTTTTTCAGTCTATATTGTAAAGAATGCATCCCTGGGATTTTTGTTTTGGCTTTAAAGAGAGAATCATTAAGTGTTGTGCCAAGAAACCTGATTAAGACACTATTCTAACTTGAAAGTTCTTCTAAAACAAGCTTTCATTTGACAGCTTTAAGCAGATGACAAATGAGTTTTTTTAAAAGAACATGTTAAAATCAAAGAAGTAAACCAATTCTATCCTGCAAGAAGAAAAAATTATCAATTTGTTAGACTAGTTTGACACATATTCCATCAACAAAAGAATGCAGATTGTCACAACTGTCTTAAGCAGACATCAGGAATGAGTTATTCAGATGCACTATCCCTTCCTTGATAAGAATTATGCGAGTTATTTTACTACCACTGAGTATGATGGCACTGCACTGACAGTCTCCTGATGATTCCCCAACATCTGCAGCAGCTGGAAGTGGCAATTTTGCACCTTCCAAAAGAAAGCTCCTAAGCATGGGCGGTGCAGGGCTACTGTGGGCTATGCTCAGAGAAAAATGACATACTAAAACTTTACTGAACTCTCCAGGAACCTAGGGGTTCCTGGTTTTCCCTTTTTTTTTTTTCTTCTTCTTTTTGTTTCCTTATTCTAGGATTCCACAAATAATCCATGAATATCTTAGTGGTTTAAGTTCCCTTTCTTGGTAATGACTTCGATACTTCATGGAAAGTGCTGCCAGCAGCAGCTGCTCCGGCAGTTCAGCTGATGCTGTTTGTGCTCTCCGATGGGACGAGCAGCACTGCGCTGCCTGGCAGTCACTCTGAGGAAGCCTCAGTGCCTCTGGTGTGCCATGGGCACCACCACCTCATAGGATTTCTCTTTCCTTCCCCTGCCACCTCCTCTGGTACCTTCAGCTTGGATGCTGCCCCTTTTAGCTTCCAAACAGTCCTCACTGGGGCCATAGAGGCAGACGGAGGGATGTGGGGAGGGGGAGCAGACATCTCACTGCTCTCTCTGTATGTCGGTGAAAAAACAAACACTATTTTATTACCTGCACAGCAGCTCAGGTAGTGCCTCAGTATTAGACTCACAGGATGCCAGAATTACAGAGGTGGAAAAGGATATGAGTAGCTGGAGGAAGTGTTAATATGACGTGTTTAAAGCAGGTCTTTCTGTCATCTTGCATCAGGCAGCTGTCAGTAACCCAACAAATTAAATTTATAATTTTAAAAGAAAAAAAAATTAATTCATTCTTTTTTTTTGTAAAAAAATCTGTTGGAGTCACCACACAGAGCAAACAACTTTCTGTGCAAGTGTAGGTGGTGACTCTCCCTCTGGGAAAAGTTTTATTTTTCCCTTTGTAATTTATCTACCACTCAAACCTTTACATCCACCCCAGACTTCAGCTGCTGCCAGTTCACAAAGTGCTCTGTGACATAATCTTCACGAAGCATTTTGTGACATGACTGTCACCAATGTGTCTCATGAGGCTTTATAATGTCACCTCAACTTTCCACTCTGACCAACCCTCTCCCCCCTATACTTCACACAGGGAAAGAATTTTAAAGAAACAAAAGAGGAGTCAGTCACCTAACCTCACAATGTGTGGCTGCAGCCTGAGCTGAATCAGAGTCGTTTGAAATTGAGTCATTTTGTCTAGTTTGCTCTAAAGTGATAAGCTAGATGGGATAGAAATTCTATATATTATTACACAGAATTATTTCAAACATGGAGCTAAGATAAAAGCAGAGTCCAGGGAGGGCTAATCTGTGCCTGTCAGCCCACACTTTAATCACATGTCGATTACTTTGTTAGTCATCTCTTCATCAGTGCTCTCAACCCACTCCTGCTCCTCCTGCAGTAAACTTTAATTAACCAAAGAAACACTGGAGTTACTCACTGAGAATAGAGAAACAGAAAAATGGAGGAGCTGAATGCTAAACGCCTCTCATCACAAGTGAAAGTGAATCAGTTTGGAGGTAGTGGAAAAGACAACTCTTTAAACCCAAGCAGCAGGAATTCCTCTCTGTAAGCAAACATTTTGAAACAATCCAAAAGGAAGACTTCTGTACCATTGCACTTTTTTGTTTCTTTCCCTAGCATATGTTTTGGGTTAGCAGCTGTCTTTTACAATAAATTAAACTGAGAAAAAAGCAAGTAGAACAACACATGAATCACCTGCATGGTGAGTTCACTAAAATCACTGCTCCTCATCTGCTATGCATTATCCTCACTCTGATGGGACAACTGTTACCTAAATTCAAAAACAAGCAACTCACACAATATTGTACTTTGCAATGATTGTACTTTGGACTGAGCCATCAGTTCTTTCTAATTTTAGTGAGCTAGCACCACCCTTATGTGGTAGGTAATCGTGCAGATTACCACAACAGTAGCAGCATCTGTCATGCCACCAGCAGGTAACATCTGAGGTGTTATGGTTTTGTTGTGCTCTTAGGGACAATAATGATGGAAAGGAAACCACCACAGTAAAGGACGATCCCACTGTACAACAAGTTGAACAAGTTGCCGTGACTTGCTGAAGAGAATCCATGACAGAACTAAGGTGTTCTCTTCCTGGATCAGCATCCTTGCACTGGCACTGCACTCTTCCCCACCACATCAAAGCAGGCAGCATGAGATCTGGAAGGTGATTGGAATTCACTTGTGAACATTCCCATACCAGTTCCAGAGTGCCAGAAACCTATTACATGACCTTAGCTATCAGGTGGCATATTGGAGAAACAAAACAGACTGCTGGATTTTCCAAGAGCAGCCAGTACTGTGAGTCACACAGAAGAGCTGTGCTTTGGACAAAAGCTGCCTATTAGTCTTGCATTCTCATGAGGGATTCTGAGCAGCATCCTGCACCCAGCATGCACCTGGCACATTTGCATAATTTGCAGTATTAGAGTAGAAAGAGGATTATGAAAACAATTACTGAGGCAATATTCAGCTCCAAATGGATGTGCTGCTACTACCTTACCATAGCAGGCTGCTGACAGAATGAGCTTCAGACAGATTTGTCACATCCTTTGCTTTGGTGTCCCTTCATTCTTCTCTTAGCCTCTCCATTATTCCATTAATGATTCTTCCAGCTTCTCTTTCCTCCCACTTTTTACCATGATCTATTCAGCCACTGCACCACTCTCTCCCACTCATGATGATGCCTCTTTTTGTGCCAGTGTCTCTGCTTCAGCCACAACAAACCATGATCAACTGCACCAGGATCCTCCTTTTGACAGCAAGTACTGGCACATATATGAAAAGACAGTAAGAATCAGCCTCTTTTTCCTCCATTTAGGGAGCCATCCCACTTCTGCCCCTCACCTTGCTGTCAGTCAGCCATTGCTCTCATGCCTGATCATGTGAGGATGCAAAAGATCCTAATAACTAGGTCTAAGAGGAAAAGGAGCAAAGCTTTACAAGAGCTCACCATCTGGGCAGTACTTGGTATAGAGCTGTCACTCAGTGCTACATTCACATGTCAAGTCAGACCTATCATTACAGAGATGCCTGTGCACAGGGACCATATTCTCAGCTGAAGCAGGACAAATCTCAAAGAATTAATCTCAGTTTTCACACCTTTTCATCTCAGGCAATGTTGTAGAAGCAGTGTCCCTGATCTAGCATTTCAAGATGCTATTGCTGCATCCCAAACACCAACACAAGCTGTAATTTACTCTTGTAAACCAAGAGTAGTGAGGTACCGCCCTCTCAAGCACATTGTAAAGGGCAGAAAGAATCTTTCCCTGTTACCCTTAAACAATGTCAATTTTGCTGCAGCAAACTGCCATCTCCCTTCCCTAATTAACTCTCCAGAGTGGCAAGTGCACTTGGCCACCTCTGTGTTTCACAGTGTAGGAAAAGAGAATGCCTGTTGTGTTGGCACAGGAAGGAGGCTCAGGCAGCCATGCACAAACTTGCTGACCTGGCACAGCATTCTGCTCCAACACACAACTGTTTTCCCAAGCAACTCATTGTTAGTGTTTAATTGAGAACACTGTAGAAAAGGCCAAGGGATTTGGATGGAGGTTATGGGAAGTAAAGCATGATCTGGAATGCAGTCTAGAGAGCAGCTGGGTAAAGACAGCAGAGGCTGCCTGAGTAAATGGGGAAGGCTGGAACGAGCACCATGCAACAGCCTGTCTCCAAGTGCAAGTAAGACTGGATTGCCACAGAAACCAATTTTCATACCTACTCTCACAGCCACTATAAAAAGTATATAAATCATATCAGTAATAAATCATGTAAGGATTGCATAATTGGATTCAGGGGTGGAGGGAGCAAGGAGAAGTTTAATCTTTCTCATCTTCCTTTCATCTCTGAGGGACCCTTAAGTCCCTTCTGATACTCACATCCTACCAGGAGCTGTAATTTACCATGTCACCCAGCTGAAACCCTCCTTAGGATATTAAAAAGCAAAAATACATGCTTCTCAAGAGAACTCTTGGGATTATCTAGTTGATTTTTAGAAATTAACAATAATAATGCTAAAACATCCAGCAGCCTAATTATCAGCCAATTCTCATTTATATTCCCATTAAATTCACAGCTGCTTTGCAAAGAGATGGGCTGATGTATGTAGACTGCCTTGTATGCTCTCACCCAAGCCTCTTCCATTTATTCCACTGAGAGTGATGACACAAATAACTCAAATGCCTGCTTGGTATTTGGCAGGTGCCATTGGTGTATGACACACTATTCAGAAAGCAAACAGCAAGAATTACATGATGTTCTAAAGTGAAAAACCAGGGCATTTTATTCCTCTCACGGTAACAAAACTCTTAATTTTCAAGTATCCGCTGACTTTTTCACCATCCAAAGGAATTTTACTGTGAGCTAAATCTGCCAGCTTACCTGTCCTGTAATGAACCATAGCTGAAAAGCGGGGAGCTGTGAACACTGCAACTGCTATTGAGGAGTGGGGGGAAGAACTGACAGGCAAGGTGTCTGTGTGACTGGCACACTGCAGATAGACCCCGAGGTGTCACTGTGCCATCTTCCAAAACTCATCCAGCTGGGTTCCTTGGCAGGAACACCACGAAAAGAAGAAAGAACCTGCAATTGCATTTTCTTGGCTTTGAAATATGCTAAATTGATTGAATACGTGTCAGATTCATGCAGTGAGATATTTCAGCATCTCTAAAATGTATTTGCAGGTGTATTTCTAATTTGCAAGGACATTCTCATGCCAAGTACCATGTGGGTACTTACCTGATGACACAAATCTACAGCAAGATCAAGTCTAAGAAATGAAGTAGTTTTGCTAGACAGAACTAGGCTGATTTCAGGCAGGATGGTATAAGGAAACACAGAGAGGTGTATTATACCTATGGATTACATAGAGCATTGGTATAACTCAATCTACCAGTGCTTTAGCCCTGGAACTAATTGTTGCCTGTAAGGTGATCTGTCAAAACTGATGCAGTTTTTACACACAAATTCCTGCCCACTGACATGCAGGCTAGGATTCTCCCATCTGTTTCACATTTAGCTAAAGGCTCCCACTGTAAAATTTTATCTATTGCATATTCCAGCTGGAATAATCCAGATGACCTAAGGACAAATAGTCTAAATAAGGAAGAGACACCCTGATATGTTTTGTTTTCCAGGATCAACTAATCACACCCTGCCCAATAGCTTGATTCAGTGCCTCCAACAAAGGTGAGAAGCGCAACTGAGAAGCACGACTGAGATATTTTCAAGTAATTACATTTTCACAGCAAGCAATTTTATCACCATATAAATTGAAGTTGTTTCTATCCACTCATGCTACCCATAACTAAAAAACCAGGAAAAATACAGAACATGTGAAATACCGTTTTTATAGCAGCCCTCAAAGCTCAAACACAACCTTTGTACTCAGCTGCTGTTTGTCTATTCCTGATTTCAAAACAGCAAGAAAATGGGTTATTTGGGACATATTTGATTTATAGGTTCTCTTAAACAGACTTTTCAAAGCCAGCCATATAATAGCGAATGAAACATTTATCTGAAACATTGAAATTGCTCAATTTCTGAAGACATAGGTTGTATTCAAAGAAGAAAAGTTTGTCATGAAAGAATGAGTAAGCAAAAATGATGCTGGACTCCCGCAGAATACAAAGTAATACAGAAAACATGTTTGACAGTATCAGTTGACATGAGAGGTGACAATGCCACACTTTAGGGTTTTAAGAGTTGTAAAAAAAGCATCCTTATTACAATCAGGGCTGCTGCACTGACAGCAATACTCCCAGTACATTTATCTGGAGCAGAGGTTGCTACATTTTGTGCAGAAAGATCTCGGGGCAGGTGCAGTTTATAAACAACAAAACAACTCCAAACTGCAAGATGCAGGCTTAAATAAAAATTTGCAGTAAATACTACAACTGAGCTAAAATGAGAAAGAAAATTTGCACTTATGATTTGAGGAGTTGATTTAGCCAAAAATTCAACAAAACCACAATGAAATATGGGAAAGTATAATAAGCCTAATAGCTTTGCAGGAAGTTGTGATAAATCAGATGTCAAGTTTGGATTCAGCCTAGAATTTAGCAGGGTTTTTTTTTGGTGGGGTAACCACACTATGAATAATAGACTTATTTTAAGTTCTGTTTCCACGTCCCTCAAAAGACCCTGTGAGTTTCACAGTCTCTTCTAACTAACCTCAGCCAACATACACAGGTTACCGATAACATAAACTTGATGAATTATATCTGGTTTCATCACCATGCAGCTCGTAAAACACAAAGCAGACTGAAAGCGTGTTTTCACAAAATAATTTGCAGTCAGTCAGGTTCCAGAGCTTTAAGATTTTGAACTTGGAAATCAGGAGCCAAACACATGTGAATTCAAGGCAGAGTGTTTACTATCAATGATGTTTCCTCTCTTGCATGGCTATAAACATTTGGGTGGCTTATTTTTGAGGGAGTAAGGAAGAGGCGATGAAATTAGGTTCAATGATTCTGTTTGCTACAAGAAAACAAGATATTTTTATTTACAGGCATATAGCTGAGTGCTCTGGGAGCTCTCCTGATAAATGCTTTACCAGCTGAGTCACAGTGCGCACAGGATTAGTCACGGCTGAGGAAGAGTCCCAAGGTTTCATTTACAGCCACAGATTTACCTGGTGTATATTAATTTCTCCTGTGAGCAGCAGCTCTCTGAAGATGTGTGCTTCAGGAGCCTTGGCTCCGTCATCGCCTCCACGTCACCACACCCTCGAAGACGAGGGCCAGAGTGCCAGCATGCACAGGGGAAAGCGATGTCTGCGGGCCGGGCAGGGAAGAGGAACAGAGGAACAGAGGAACAGAGGAACAGAGGAACAGAGGAACAGAGGGCTCCCAGCCCATACATCAACATATGTTCCGTGGGCCTCAGCAGAGCCGAGCATGCGTCATGCTCACTTGACGCTATTTCAGGCGACAATGGGTAAACGAAATGACTTAGCTGAGTGACCCAGCACACTCCTTTCATTATGTGCTCCAGCAGAGAAGCCTGAACAACCGGCAGTGCTTCTGTGCCTGTGAGCTTGTACCCATTGTGTTCCCACTCTGCACCTGGGGAGCAAGGACAAGAGGTAAATAAATTAGCCCAGGGTTTAATTGCAAATCGCTGACAGAATAAAACCCCTACCACTATCTCAGGCATCCAGGTTCCAAGTCCCCCTCTCCATGTAATCCCTAAAAATCCTCTGCCTGAAGGATCTGACCTAGCAAAGCCTGGCTCTTCCATGAGAGCTGTAAATAACTGCCTTCATTGGCTCACCAAACAAATGCAGGGCATCTCTGCTACCTTTCCTCACAAGCTTGAGCAGAGTCTGAACATGGGTGCATGCACAAGCTGGCTGCATGTCTTCTGTTTTGAGAGGCTCAGATGAAGCAAAAGGAAGACCAAACCTGCCCACTTGAGCAGCTGTATAAAACCAGAAATGCAGGATTCCTAAATGGCTAAAGAGTGTAACCAGCCTCGGAAATCGAAGACAGCTGTGTTTCTGCGCCTTACCTCCAGTTTTCACACATGTATTTTATGGATATGGAGAGCCCTTGCACTGGTGCCCACATCCTCATGCTACCTGTGTGAGTGATGCTGCTTTCCAAACAGGCTGTTCACATTCTGCCCAGGGGATGTCTACATCTTTCTGCATCTCAGAGACTTGTCCCCAGCCAAGTGAACTACAAACACACTTGAAGTTTCTTCAAGTGAAAATCTATCTTAATGAAAAAAACATTGGAAAAAAAAGAGAATTGTAAAGTAAAAATTATTAAAACTGCACTTAAAGGCTATGTTATTACAGAATTAGCATCTAAATAAACTTACAATCACTGTTGAATATATTTTTACACAAAAGCAAACCACAGTGAAGCTGCTCCATGCTGGCTTGCATTGTTTATAGCTTTGAAGACAAATATAGAGGTCAATTTGTCTAATGACAATAAACAGCTTCAGGAGACAGTTCTGTTTCTTTTGAGGTGAATATACATTTTATCTAGTTTAGCATGCCCTTTGGGTATGTGCTAAACATTGGCTCAATTTTGCATTTCTTCCTGCAGCAGAGCACAAATTGTTAACTTTCACCTGTAGGTTAAACCATGCCTAGTTTCCTTCCTTCTATTATTCTGTATTCTCCTTCCTCTCTTCCTGTTTCTGTGCTAAGGAGACTGACATCTACTTACAACAAAATTTTCCCCCTTGCTTCCAACAATTTCTCCAATAGACAAATTGGAACTTTTCAAAAATTTCTCAAATCAACACATTTTTTAGAAGCTTCTTTGGGCCTTGACAGAGAGTTCTTTAATACCCTGTAAATGTAAATATATTGTCTGAAAGCTTGATGAGTTCAGAAAAAGAAGTGATTCAATATCTACCAAACACTCTGTACTAAAATTACTCGTATTATTAATACAACTGATGACAGGACTAGTCCACAGTGATTTAAAGTTTCAAAACCAATAATGTTTCCCTGCTCAGATCTATACAGATGCCCCAAAGAGAAGGAAGATTATTTCCCAACTGGTTTCACGGAAAGAAAAAAAAGGTCTTAACATAGCTGATCTAATACTTCAACCAATTTGCACCACAGTTCCTGACAAGATCTCCCTCAAGGTTAGCCTTAAAATTATATCACAGCCTAATTTTGCCTTGTTTTACATTAGTTTGAAACCAAGCCTAGATTTTATTGAACTTTGATTCTGTTATTTTACATATTATCCAGATTAAACTTTTAATATGGTTTCATGGTTTGAAAAGCATCATCATCTACTGGTAGGGAGTTTTTAGTGCAGCGGGAAATGGAATTAGGAGAGATCCACTGACTTAATGGAAGATGCCACTAAAAGCTTTGCCAACGGCAAATATCCTGCCCTTCTGACTTCAGCAGTGATCCTGGGAGAGAGTGTGGAGCAAACTGTGGTCCACGTACACAACAACTCTGCTGTGGAGGAGTCTCCGATACAGAGCAGACCTCCTGAGGTGCATCACATTTACTGCCTTCAGACCACTAACATTACCAGTGTGATTTTAGGATATGCAATAATTTGATATGGTAATTGTGCTGTGTTGTGCCTGCCAAAGGAAACATCTCTACCTTGTCCACTGCTGCAATGTATATTCAAATCACCAAAGTAACCAGAAAAGGAAAAATGTACTATGAAAACTCATCTAGATTTATGCCAATAGTATTTCTTATGGCCACCATTCTGATTTAACCAGGCAGCTACCATCTTCATTCTATTACAATAAAAGGGAGGTGGAGACCCCACATAAATTCCCTGAGTTTAGGAATACTGACACCAGGAGTGCTAGTGAAATAAGTCTGCCAGGAAATATCTCAAAAAATTAAAAACACAGAAGGAAAAAAAAGCCCTCTTTGAATTTTGCACCACGTTTTTTCTCCGTGTCTTAAGATACCAGTGTCATGACTCACTCTGGAGATTTGAATTGCTCCCTGGGCAACATGACCTTCTCATACCAGCTTTGTTCCTCATGCTAGCAAAAATTGGTCATCCATGAATACTGAATGAAGAAACTTCCTTATTAGTCATCTCTGGATCTATAAAACTAATACCGGAAAATGGTGTTTAAACAAGCCCACTGCTGCTTCAGGTATGTGGCCTTCCAACAGTGCAAATCTAAATAGTTTCATCAGGTGTGGGAGGAAGGATAGAAAAGAGGGAAAAAGTTAGATACATAAGTCATCTGTCTCTAGATAAAATCTATGGATCAGCACTACTTTCAGCAGTTTGGATCTATATTTAGGTTTTCATGTTTATATGCCTGACTGGCAAATCCCTTGGCAATTTTGAAACCAATGACTAAAAAAACCCCAAACTTGAAATCCCACCAAGCCTTCAAACTGAGAAGATTTCTGTTTCACTTTAGCTGGTTAGTTGTCCATCCTCATGTATGTTGCAAAACACTGTGACTTCTCATACTCAAGTGAAAACTGCAGTGAAATAAGATCAAATTCTTCTTCTGAACCCAGGAAGAGCAGGTATTAGTCTACACATGGTCTTGCCTGCACCTCTCCTGAAACAGTTCAGTACATTCCTGACTGCATGAAACTAAAATCTCAGAGGAAAGCATATGCATCTCAATCGTTCATATTACAGGCACATTGCCTCATTCAAAAGATAGTGCACTAATATCAAGTCATACCCACATAATGGTCACTGACAGAAAATGTCACCTTGTTCCCATGGACATTGGCTGCTTTTTTGTTTAAGCTCTCTCTGCTGGTAACAGTACAGGCTCAAATTCCATTGAACATATTGCACTCTCTTACCAAATTATGTGAATAGGATTGACCAAGGTGAGGACAAACATCCTCATGATTGCAGGGGACATAATCAGAATCCATCTCTATCCCTGAGTCAACAAAGTACTAAGCTAAGTGCTAAGTGTTCCTGCAGATCTAAAACTCTGGAAATACTTCAGATTGATAACTACACTGAAGAACTGAAACTTTCTCACATAGGAAGCACAGCACAAGCAATCAAAATCCTCATGGAAATCCTCATTCCAGTGTATGAGACAGCACAACATAGTAACTACACCTTTTCCTCTTCATAACTAAAAGATGTAGACAGCACTGCACTTAGGCAGTGCAAGATGAAACTTGAAAGAAAATTTAAAAAAAAAATCCAACCAAACCCCTCCCATAGATTTTTAGCCAATATTCAATGAGTAAAAATTATCCCAGAGCCCAAACATGGTGTTGAGATCTCTGTATGAACAAGAAGCCAAATCTTGCTGTATCTCTAAATTGTGTATATCTTACTATATCTCTAAATTGTGTATATCTTACTATACCCTTGGCAACCTGTTGTCCTGGTTTCCCATTAAGATGAATACCACAATATGCTTATATTAAGTTCAGCATTTAAAGAAATGTCCACCAGTAGCTCCACTATTTTTTCTTTCAAATGACATGTAAGTAGGAACATCGATAAAAATAGTTCTAAATGCCCATCTGCTACTCTTCTTTTATCAGCAGCCTCTGCAAAGTGCCGTTTGCTGGCCAAGGATCCAATCTGACTTCATTTGTAAACGGCTGTAATGACACGCAAGACAATTTCTGTAGGAGACACTTCAGTTTCATTTTCAAATGAAACATCTTTAGAAGGATTTCCAGTTTCTCTAAGTGTTGGATCAGCTGTAGGATGTAAGACAACATTCTCTGATTACCAAAAACTCTGATTACCAGGAACAGGATGCTAAACCACATGAAAGCAGTCTTGCTGCTCAAGTAGTGACTAACATGATGTAGAAGGAATGTTTAACAAGTTCGTTCATGCAATAGGATGGGTACATGCCATCTCTCACCACTGTGTGCACGCTCCAGAAATTCTCTCACTTCAGGAAAATGTGTCTGAAAGTCTGTCAGTAGAATGAAGGATGGAAAAATTTGGAACAGTGATGCAGATATTTTGCATTTTATGTAAATTGTACATGTTGTGTATATTACATCAGTGCATGTGAATTCTACAGCTACTATGGCATAGTTAACCTTTTTAAAGGTTCATGTACACTACAGTTAGCAAAAATAAACTTATCATAGTTCAGAAACAAAAATGTTAACTGCTGGCAATTTCTAGGTTCACAGGATGGAAGTACAATGTGGCATGAGAAAGCCAGACCACAACAGTCCTTGACACTGCTCTGATGCCAGCTAATCACCATCTGTTTCTGCATCAGTAGATCTCCCTATTTGCCATGGACTCCTTGAATTCTATTTTAGAAAGAGAATTCTTCATTTTCTCACCAGATTTCATTTGGTATTCATCACTACTATGTGGCAGCATTTTTTAATTGTTCATTTCTACAACATAAGGTATCTGTATTACCCTTGTTCTAAAGGAGGGCAAAGAAACAAGTACAGAGGTCCAAAGTTGTCCATGTGACTAATTAAAATTTTGATGTTAACTTCAGAAGAGGCAGAAAATAATCAAAACCCTCTTTATAAATAAGTAACACTGTTTCAAATCTCTTCCTATTTTTGACGGCCCCCAAACCTACTCATATTGCCTAAGTAACACTGATCAGAAGTGGCAGCTCTTCCAAGCCAAGATGCTATGAACTTTGAAAACCTAGGAATGTAAGACAGCTCCTAAAAGCAATCTAACCATGCCTCTGTGGTAGCGAAGTTACCTCCAGATGAATCGGAGCTTTTGCGGTCTGTTGCCAACTACAAGTCCCATGGGGCAATCAGCTCTAAGTTACACTCTTAGCTTTTATTCCATACACAGATCTACATCATTCACAATATGTAGATACTCCTACACAGGAGAATAGACCCAGTTCTTTACAGGGCTATTCAGTAGCCCTCTTGCAAGGCTCTCGTCCTCTTCTTTCAGCTCACTTTCCTTTAAAATTCAGCAAACAGCAATGCAGGACTCACAAACAGCTGGCTATTTTTAACTGCACATTCCTGGTTCCTGTAAATCCTGTGTTCTGAACAGTGCTCAGACCAGGCCCGTACAGCTCCTGTGGGGGAGACCACCAAGGACTGACTGCTGGCATGGAGCTGCAGCTGTGGGCCACAGCAGAGCAGCTCTCCAGCACCCAGAGGCCACACAGCTCGTGGTGGGCGGCTGCTGACCAGCTGCCACAAACCCCAGCCAGAGCGTGGCACGCAGCTGGCACCAGCCCTGTCCTGGGGAAAACACACACAGTCATCACTGCTGTCAGCCGCACCTCCTATCCCCTCCCCTCTCTTTGATGTGCTCTTTACAAGCCGCCCTCTCCCTGTGCATACAGTACCCTCCTGTTTGTCTGCCCTCACTGTGCAGGACTTGGGTCTCCTCTCCCCCGCAGCAGCCCCACAATCCATCCCAGCAGTTCATCTTGTTCCTTACTTCCCAGGTCCCGCCCCACACGCTAACCAAAATACCCCCACGCTGTTCCCATATTAACCTCAAGTTCCTGCTTCCCAAACCTCCCACACTGCTGGCTTGCTGCTTCAGCTCTTCTCCTAACCCTCCCAGGCTCCTCTACCCCCTGCATTGGCCCTTGCTCCCTACTTTCCAAACTTCCCTTATCTTCTCAGTATTCCTGCCACTCAAACACCTTCTGGACGTAAGGAGTCTCAGGAACACAATTCCTGGCACCCCAAGAAGAAGAACCAGCACATCCAGCTGCCTTCTCCTGCAATGCCCAGGCCTCCAGGGCTTACCCTTCCTGACACAGATGGCACAGTGACTCAGAGAAAGACTTGGAATATTGCTCCCAACGAAGGCTCACACAAAGCTGCAAATCCCATCTGACAGTCTGTGCTGTGTAGGCCGGATCAAGACCCAGCAAAGGGACCTGCTGCTTGTGCCAGTAAACGATCACACTGGCGGGCTGTCATTTCCCACGTAAGCTGGCATTCCCACAAGCTGTCAGTTGCAAAAGAATGGAAATCCAAGAGCCTCAAACCCCTCTGAAGAGGATGACATCATAAAGGATGCAAGTTTTCAGTCCATTCTTCCTAATTCTGATATTTTCTTCTTATCCCCATGCTGCCCCACCCTGGATCTTATTCTTCATTGAGTTCTGATTCACTTTTCCTCCTCAGTTTTAGTCACCGTGCCTTTTTCACCAATGGAAATAATTTCTGCTGTAATTCAGAGGACAGAACATATTTGAACTCTCAGTTTCTTTGCTTAGCACCACAATTTGTACTGATTACCTGGGCTGCAAAAAGTCAAATTATCTTCAGGAATGCACAAGCTACCCAACTTCCCTTCCACACAAACTTCTGTGTAAGAGGGCATTAAAAAATCTGACAATTAGGCCAAGTTTCAGGAGAGTAAAATGGCAAAAAATGGAGACTCAAAACACATGAGAAATGTGAAATTCCCCGAGAAATGTTCAGCCCACGCTTTAAAGCAAAGAGGCACTTGAACCTCTCACCAGTGTGTGTATTTTGATCAAGCGCCTGGGAAAGCAGAATTTCTTTCTATAACTTGGTTTTATAAGAGCCAAGCTTTGAACTGCTAAGTTCAGCCAGACTCAAACAGCCAGGGTAGAAAAAAACCAAAATCAAGCCATAGAAATAAATTTTGCAGAAGCAACAACCACAAAATGCCTCATAATGGGAAATACTGCATAATTGCATCTATGGACAAAGTTGACAGTTCTGCTTATAATGAAAATGGTAATCCCCTCCCCCAAAATAAAGCAAATTTTCCTTAGAGGAACAGGACGACTGAACAAAAAAAGCCTCCACCTTCAGGAAAACAATCCCCAAAACTGAAATATTAATACAATATTTTCTTAATCCAAATTAATATACCAATAACTTTCAAGATGACATACTGCCCCACTGACAGAACTATGCCTGCCATGCAGGCAGCCTACCAGAAAAGTCTAAAAAGATCCACTGTCTCCATTCTGGCCTAGACTTGGGTTGCAATTTCTGTCATGAGGACAGACTGGTTTGTTTGCAGAAGCCAACTTTTGGCTGGTGGCGAGGTCTCTGTGCTGAGCACAATAACACATCCATACAAAGCTGAAAAACAGGACATTAAATCATTTTGACATAATGACATCTTCACTGCATTAGTGGCTGCTCAGCACTCGGATTTCTGATCCTTAAGTGCTTCAAGATTTAATGTTTAGGCACGCAGAATGTTGTGGATTTAATCATACTTATTCACCAAAGCACATCCGTGTTTCGAAAGACTGTATAGTCCCAGTTGTCCTCAAAACTAGCTTCCTATATACGCTCCCATTATCTAGCCATGGAAATCGCGCAGCAGTCTGTAAAAAGAGGCGGAATTGTGGATCCGTGGCGGAGCTGTTTCCCGAGCAGCCGGTTGAACACGGCTGGCGATGCAGACGTCCTGCGCAGCACCACTACCACCTCCTGGACGAGCCGAGCGGGCTGCGGGACGCGCCAGCGCCTCTGCCTCGAGGGCAGCAGCCCCTTCCTTCCAAGGCATGCCCAGCCATCCCTGGTACTGCAAACCTCGCCTTCCCACCCAGCTGGGCCGTTCCCAGCACGGCCACAAAGGCTCCAGGTACACCACGTTTACCTCGTTGTTCCTCAAGCACAGCCAGGTCAGTCGGGAAGCTTCCACTGGGAATCGCAGCTGAAAGCCCCAATGCTAATGGCAACAGAGTTTGCCTTTGGTAAAAGGCAATTAAGTTGCCTTTTTTTTTTTTTTCTGTTGCTAAGTTATACGTATTGGGATAAGTAATGCTAATGTGTTACGATGTACATATCCGTCCAAGCAGCAAACATTTAATGAACGAAAACTACATTAAAAAAAAAAAACAAAACTACAACCTGTAAGACAGCAGGAAGACGTCCTCCTTGCACTGTTTTTCCTCAATATAGTATAAAAGAGCTTCTTTAGTCAAAGACAGAAAAAAGGTCTCTATTTTTAGGTGAAGATAAATCCAGTGTTAAGGACACAATTATGAGAATTTTTAATTTGTAAGAATTAAAGATCAGTTGTTCCAAGATCTGGGTCATTTTCCTATATATAGCATATATATATATATATATATATATATATATATATATATATACTATAATGTTAGTGCCTCTTTTTAGATGTCTGCAGACCACATAAAACTCCATACTCTACTATACAACCATAAATCTACTTCAGTATTAACTCTCACCAAACCTTTTATAGAAATAAAATGCCTCTTTATGCTTACTCCTGCTGATGCAATCACAGGAGTGTTCTCCTGTTTGCTGTTGCTGCCTTTGGAGATAGCTGGACAGCGGATGCCTTCTCGGTCCCTCTCAATCCTACAGACACAGCATAGATTTCTTGTCCTGAAGTGTGAAGTTGAAATTGATTGTACTAATGCCCATTTTAATGAATAGCTATACTCACAAAGTCATTAGGATTGCTCTGTATCAAAAAATTTGTGTGTATTTCAACAACTGCTGATCTGTCCACAAAGTCTTATCAGAAAATGTTTCCTTAACTATTTCTAGTTTATTATTGCATAAAAATGAAAGCACCAAAAGAAGGTTGCTGTTGCAATTTTCATTGTTACACTTGGTCTCATCAATCGACTCTGAACACTGTCCAGTAATTTCTGCATTTTAATTATCAAATCATACACCAAGATAAAGAAACGTGCTTCATTCGGGTCAGGATATCCTCGGAGGATATATACCAGGTGCCAGAGATCACAGCAGATATATTTTCCTCATAATACCTAAACAAATCCAATGAGTGAAGTCAGTTCCTGTGCAGCACCATGTGCCTGTGACCATGAGGGGCAGGATGTTTGCGGGAGACACTGATCCTCCTGCTAATATGAAGAAAATTTTTGGGCATCTGCTTCATTTGCCTGGCTCACAGCCAAATTAATCACTGGGTTTCCACCAGAAATATATATTTTTTTTTCCTGTGACAGGCTTGAAGAAGCCACTGAGCTTTTATCCTTTTCCCTCTCCTGTTGCAGGACGAATATTGAAACTTTCTCTCTTCTAGGTTGTTTGGTAGTAAGTTTTGCGTGGTTCTGATGATCATGTAAGTAGCCTGAGGGTGTTGCAGTACTTGATATTGTCAGGAACAAAGATGTGAGAGAGCAAAGCCCCTGGGTCCAGGCAGGGTCAGGGACTCCTGCTTCCGTGCAGCAGCGTGTGCTCCGAAGCACAGAGCCGCCGTGCTTCCGGGAGCCGGTGCTCCGAAGCACAAAGCCGCCGTGGTTCCGAGAGCCGTGCTCCGAAGCACAAAGCCGCCGTGGTTCCGAGAGCCGAGACTCAGGGAGCGGCAAAGCAGGAATTTTAAATTCCCGGAGCCGAGACTCAGGGAGCGGCAAAGCAGAATTTTAAATTCCCGGAGCCGCCCCCCCCGCCTCCAGCCGGCCCCTCAGCCGCGGCCCCGCCCCCTCGCGAGCATGTGGGCGGAGCTTCCCGCCACGTGACCCGCGGGCCGCGTGACGCGCTGGCGGACCGGTTGCACACGTGACCGCTCTCGCGAGCGCCGGCGCGCGCCGGCCGAGGCCCCGCCCCTGGCCCCCCCAGCCCCGGCAGCGGCAGGAGCCGGAGCGCAGCGGCCGCGGCCTGACGGGACCCGAGCGGCGCCCCCGGCCCGGGCACGGCCCGCACCCCGCACCGCCGAGGTGAGACCGCCGGATGGGCCCCGCCGGCCCCGCGCGCTCAGCCCCTGCCCGCTCCGAGCGGCCCTGGGCCTGGGCTGGGCCCGGCCTGGGCCTGGGAAAGGCCCGCGCCAGCGGCAGGCCCAGGCCCGTGTGCTCTCCCGCCGCTCCGCGGCCACGGGAGCCCGGCAGCGCCGGTTCCCGGAGGCCACAGGGGATTTCGGCGCTGAGGCTCGCCGTGTGCGGCGCCCGGAGGGCACACACCGCAGTGCCGGGGTTTGCCGGGACATTTTCTAAGGAGCCGGGGAGTTGCGGGGCTTGCTCAAGGCCCCGCCGCTCGCACGCCGTGAGCCGTGCGCGTACCCCGGGCACGGGCACGTGTGCCAGCCCACCGTTCTTCAGAACTCTCCTGAGAGCAGCCGGCACTGCACAAATATTAGATGAGCGGGTATCCATAGTCAAATTGCTGAACAAATACTCATGTTGAAACTTAATGAGCCGTGTTCCTAACACGTTAGTAACAGCTTTGTTTTGTTGTCGTTTCACCTCACTTGGACCACAAGGCGTGATTAAAAAGCAGCAAAGCCGTTGTTTTGATGTGGGGTCTGTATGTGTGTGTGTTCCTTGTAGATGTCGGAAGACCTTGCTAAGCAGTTGGCCAGCTACAAAGCTCAGCTCCAGCAAGTCGAGGCTGCCTTATCTGGCAATGCAGACAATGAGGATTTACTGAAACTGAAGAAAGACTTACAGGTGAGAACTTGAGGGTAGGTGAAACATCAGGGTCTTTTACAAGTGTTTTAGCTTTCCTAAATATTTGTCCTGCAACAAAAACACACTTGGTGGGCTAGTTACTTTCATTCCACATAGCTTGATATAGTCATGGTAGGCTTAGTTTGGAAAAACCCAAAGTGTGGCCTATTTTAAGTATATTTTTTGATTACTAAAAATGATGTACTAATTTATACAGCAAACTCTTTTTCTATCAACTTTGGCCAGAGAGGTGAAAGATATGCCAGTGCTGTCTTTACTGTGTGCTGGGTTTTAATTTTTTTTCCCTGAAGAACTTCTCAAAGTCATTATTTTTGGTTGCTTTTAGTAATGCTGAAGCCTCATGGTTTAGCTCACCATGATGTTCTTACTGAGTTCTCAAATAACTTGATCCAGAACCTGCTTACTCATTAAATGCATTTGCAGTGTTACAAGCTTTGGAGTGTAGTTCTGAATTCCTTGTGCATCTGACTCCTGATTGTGTTTCTACATAAGAAAGAGTTGTGTTTTTCATTTGTCACAAGAACATAGTGTGTTGCTAACAGCTGAAACCCATTTCTGGTCCTTGGGATGTGGTTTGGTGACAGGAAGGCCACTAGCCTAATTTTAAATGCATGAGTGGTCTTTTAGAGTCTTGTTCATACAAAGACACATTGGCATATAGCAAATCCCAGCAGTGCTATTAAAATCTGTCATGAGAGTGGAGGATGCTGCTTCATTTCTGTTGTGGATTGCTTTAGCCATCAGGTGTGAAAATATATAAAACTACCCAGTGCAAGGTTCAGTGACCACTGCTCTGTATGGAAATAACCGTAATAAATTGGGGCTTCAAAACCAAAACACAAGTAGTGCCTCCAAACAGTGATCTTTAGAATTCCTTTTAAACTGCAAAGGCTTTGTGCCCACAAGGCACTTTATAGATCATCTGAATGTGCTCTGTTGTACACTGTTAAAAGCATGTGTATATTTTTATATTTTTAAAATGCACAGCAAAACCCATATGGGATGATATTTCCGATACCAACACGACCTCGGCTTTGATATGCAGAGATCATTGATGTGAAAGGACAACTTGCAAACTTTTTAATAAAAGCTTTCTGCACAGAATGGGGAAGATCTTTACACTTTCGTCCCCAAAAGGTTTGCTATCCGTATGTTCCACCTTGAAAATGACATAATGTTTTGCAGACTTGATATATGCCAACTAAGCAAACAGCTGTAAGAGTGGGTTAGATGCATCAGTGTCCCAACTAAACAGCTTTTTGTCTGTTCAGAAAGATGGTTACTGTGTTACTGAAACATCTTTTTCCTGTTATAAATACTGATGCATTTTGTATGCTTAGATTATTCAAGATTAAATATTAGAAGAAATTGTTAGAAGTACTTAGCCTTTCACTTTTTGGTTCATCAGAGCATTTCTAGGACAGTGTCTGTGCACCCAAGAACCAAACTTACCATTTGTAGGCTTGATGGCAGCTGTCATCTTCTGTAATTGGAGATGAGATCTGTGGGTGTTGTGCTCTGGAGAGTAGAGCTCTGTCTGGCTTTGTGAAGACCAGTTGGTCAGCAAGAATCTTGGCAAACTAAGTAGTGTTCTCTGTGGGTCACACCTCTTATCACGGGGATGTGGCACCAAGCCATGTTGTTCGACCTGTTTGGCTGTACTGAGCTGCTGTGGTAGTCCAAGTCCTGCTCAGAAATTGTCTTGGAATGATCTCTTCTCTTAAAGACTTGAGAACTGTCTCATGGCTTGCAATAAAATTAATATCTCTATCTTGTGAGCTGAGCATTACGGTATGTGAATATCAGATGAAGATTTTTACCAAAAATTTGGTAATTTTAATAGCCGTGTGTGTGAGGGGCTTTATTAAATTCAGGGGATTCTTGGTAGACTTGTCTGAAACTATTCACATCCAAGTTCTAGAATAAGCCATCTCTGAGGCAAGAATTAGCCAACAGTTTGGTGTTACTGGTAGTTGCAATACCTGAAACACTTGTTTTCAGGAGTGCCTTGTGCCTGATGTGATGTACTTGACCTGCTGAGAGATACTTAGGCCATGATGTCTCCTGGGTTTGCAGAATACAGCTACCTGTATGTTAAGGAATAGTTTGGGATTTTGCACCTGGGAGGGGAAATTAGGCTAATGCTGTATGTTCTCAAATCAGGTAACTTGATTATCAAAATCTGTTGTGCTTCAGCTGTGGTATTAGGAAAATGGTGAGCTGAGTAGTAGCAGTAATTGTGTGTTCCTGTGCTCACAGGAGTACTTATTAACCAGCAGCTTCTCCAAAGCAAAGAGCAAAACTTGTATTAGATGTTGGAAGTTCAGACATTAACATGCTGCAAGAGAAACAAATAGTTAGGCCTTTGATGCTAGTTGTATAGTTTATGAGGTAAAAATGCTTACAAGTTTATGATGTATGAACTTAGTTGGGAAGTGCTTACAATCCTTTAGGTTCTTAAGGGATGATGAACGGCTCCTTTACTGCCTTTTCCTGAGTCTTTGTATGCCCATAGCTGAAGTAAGATGTGAAATGGGGAGGAAAGTTCAGGCTTTGAGCACTGTCTGTAGCCCTCCCCCGACTTAAATGTTTACTGTTTGTTAGGAGAGTGACTGGTTCATGCTGAGGTACTCAAAGAATTGAAGAATTTTTCTTCTTTAGGGCCAGCAAAGTTTCTTTGCATTACACAGAAAGTTTACACGGTCCTTTAGGTGCTGTCTCCTTTGACTTAACCCTAGTGAAATCCGAGAGAGGTCTTGATTGCTTAGTCTTTAATGTAATGTTTACAGGAAATTGGGAGAGGGTTTTGCAAGCTCCTGCTTGCAAATGAATCACGTGTAAAGGAACTGGGAAATTTTGTTACTTTGTCATCTTGAAGTACAACAGAAGGCCTGACCTGAAATCTCAAAGTCAGGGACACTTCTATCCAAATGACCTAAGGAAGCCAGTTCTTTAGTGTGCACTTGGATGCTTTCTAGCAAAATGAGAGGGCTTCACAGCTTGGGAGGTGCTCTGCCACCCTGACTCTGCAGGCTGCAGTTCAGCCAATAAAAGAAATGCTATAAAAAATAATAGGCTACCTCTTGAAAATTGGAGGAGGGCATGGGCAGCTTTACAGCAGTACAGTGAGGACCATACATATTTTTATCTACAATTGCAATTAATGAGTTTAATTAATTATTTAAAAATGAAAGCGAGTGTAATTCACACATCAGCAGTGAATATTATACAGTAACTTACAAAAAAAAACCCAAACCAAAACCAGTAAGCTTGGGGTAAAAGTGGACTTGGTAAGAGGAATTTGAAAAATTATTCTCTGTGGGTTTTTTGTCTTTTTTAGGAAGTCATAGAGTTAACCAAAGATCTCCTTTCAACACAACCTTCGGAAACTCTTGCGAGTTCTGACAGCTCCGCGTCCGCCCTGCCCAGTCACTCCTGGAAGGTTGGGGACAGGTGCATGGCCATATGGAGTGAGGATGGACAGTAAGTGTAGAAAACTTCTCTAACAGTTACATGAAATAGTGCAATGGTAAGAGACTTTCATTCAGTTTGAATTGACCAGGATGACTAAAAGCAAAACGAAATTACGGAGTAAATGTGGTATTAGGTGTTCTTGGACTGTTTATTAAAGGTCAGTATTTTGGGTAGCAAAGAGATGGGGGGCCCTTTTTTTCACTGACCTTATAAAAGTAGGGTAGCTTTTGTAAATTACCATTTGCTGGTGTAATAAATGGTAGATGGAAAGAATTGGTCAGTTAGGAGAGTCTTTTGTAAAGCTTTTGGGATGTGTTATTTGTGTTATTTTTATGACATGATTTGATATATGTGTGTCAGTGTTTACTATGAAGAAAAATTCTTGCTGTATGTCAGTTTATGCCTCTAATTGAAAATTACTTTTCAATTTTTAATTGAAAAAGCTGGGTTTGGCTATAAAATAACTGTGTAATGTAACTATAGAATTAACCTTGTGGGTTTGGTCTCATATATCCTGTGTAGTTCTGGAAACCCGAGCAAATAATTCTGACTCCATAAACTTAGAAATAAACATTTAGAAATTATTTTTCATGCTGCAAATGTGTAACTGTTGCAGCATTAAAAAAACTGCTTATGCAGGACCAATATTGCAATTGTTACCACTTAGAGAGAGGCTCCATTATTGGATGAAGGTGCTTCTCTTAACAATATAATAACCATGTAAAGATATTGGTGTAGCTCTTGATGTCTTAACTAGAAAACTAATCTCAAAGTGAACAATTCTTCTGTTTATTAATGAGTAAAATGTTTTTGTGTTAGAACTTAAAAATTGAATCTCTTAGTCTTAGGTCACCACTGGGTCATTCTTATTGGTCTGATCTCTTGGTTACAGGATCAGAGCTTGGGGAAGAATGTGTCAGTGTTCATGGAAGTGCATCTTATTGGACTTTATTCTGCTTTTTTTAGAAAACCCTTCTGTTGCAGCATTTCTTAAGTGAGCAATGTTTCATAAAGGGCTAGCCAGACTTTTGGGTTTTTGTGTGTTTGCACCTAACTCAGCTCAAGATGTTGGCTCCCTGAAAACACACAAGAAATTAATTTAGTAAATGTTAATTGGAATACTGTATGAAACATTTCCTCATTTCCTTTTTTTCTTTTGTGTGCTCTAGGTATATCCTTTTGCCCTTAAGTTAGACACAATTACTTTAAATATTTTTGGAAGTGTCATTTGTCTTTTTTTTTTTATTTTTCCCATTTTGAGGTCAGTTTGACTAAAGTGTTTCATACGCATAAATATGAAATGGACTGATTACTGTGAAAATTTCAAAAATGCTGTTGTAACTCAACAAGAAAGCTTTTAAGCTTTAAAGTGTTGAAGAAGGAATGTTTTGAAAGCTTCAGTTTTTCTTAATTCTTTGTCTTATGGAGAAAAATGGAACCAAAGCTTTGCACTTCTGAGCTGACATTTTCTAAAACTCCTCAATGAATTCTGTGAATGCAGCATTTTTTTTTCTGTCCCGTGACCTGCCAGAACTAAAACCAAATCAGGATAGCTGATTAGATTGGCCCCAGCATTAATCATTAGTTGTGATAGCTGTGAGGGCACTGCTTGTTGAAGCTAAAGGTCAAATACAGCAGATTCCAGTCTTTGTACCTGTGTCCCTTTGACCTTCTGGCAATAATCTCTTGGTTTGATTTGTGCATTACCCCTGAAAATGAAGGCTGGTATCTGCAGATTTTTCACTTAGTGGCATTAGCTGGCTGATGTAGGTGTTGAAGGGCTGAGTATTAAAGCTTTACTCACATGCTTACAGCCATGATATCTTTACAGGTGTTACGAAGCTGAGATTGAAGAAATAGATGAGGAGAATGGAACAGCTGCAGTTACATTTGCTGGATATGGCAATGCTGAAGTCACACCTCTGTTCAACCTCAAGCCTGTGGAAGAGGGAAGGAAAGCAAAAGAGGACAGTGGCAACAAACCCATGTCCAAGTGAGTAATGCACAGAAGTCTGAATGCTGCTTTGTGGGTTGGTTTTGGGTTGGTTGTTTTTTCCTTTTCTTCCCTCAGCTATAAAAATTGGTTAATGAAAGAGGTGGTTTTTTTTGTTTCTTTTTGTTTTAAATTTACATTTACGCAGTATCCTGCTATGTCTAACACAGGAAGGTATTTGTAAGGGCTGAAAACTTTTTTTTTACTTTGGAAAAAGAAAATGTTACAATTCATCAGAGTTTATTATAGGCAGTGATCCCTTCCCTAAAAGGTTGTTCTGAGGATGCTTCATTGTGGCATAGATTGACTCTTTCAACTTCCTTATCTTCACTGAAGTAATCTTTGTCCTTTTCCTTCCATCCCTGTCCAATAATTGGTAGCATCAGAGTCCTGCAGACCTCCAGAAAAGTTTGGGCTTTTCACTCCAATGGGTTATTCACACTTTGCAAACCCGAGATGTTTCTGAAATGTGGAAGTGCTGATAGGTCCCACTGCACCCAGAAATGAACTGCACCCAGTCCCATGGGTTGCTGTTTGGCATGGGCTCCTCAGGTGTGCTTGGGGGTTGTTGTTATGCCAAGTACATAAATAAGTAAGGTAATGCTTATTCATGCAAAGATTAGGTTTGGAATTTTAGGTTTTGGGGATTTTTTTTACTTCCTAGAGATGGTGAATATTTACAAGCTTTATTTCTGTAATTTACTTCTGGAAAACTAATGTGCATGTCTGTTTTACAGTTGGATTGTAGTTTGTCACAGGAAGAAGCACACATAAAATGTGGGGGGTTTTTTTTTGTTTTTTTTCCTTTTCTCCAGAAAAGAGATGATAGCCCAGCAACGAGAGTATAAAAAGAAGAAAGCTTTGAAAAAAGCTCAGAGAATTAAAGAACTTGAACAGGAACGAGAGGACCAGAAAGTCAAGTGGCAACAGTTTAACAACAGAGCCTATTCTAAAAACAAAAAAGGCCAGGTTTGTTTACTTTTGTCAGTATGTCAGTAGCAACAGGGCATAGACTTTCGTGCAGTACCTTGGGAGAAAGAAGGAGGTGATTTTTAAAGGGATGCAACACGGGGATTTGGGTGTCTTTGGGATTCTGAAGTGTGCATTTTTGTATTTTGTGCATTTCATATGCCTGGTTTTTTACTGGATTGTTTTGGAGGAGTGCTGCTCCTAAGAGGGTGAGCTTTCACTTGGCTGGGAGAACTAGGCTTGCATCAGTTGCCAGCTGGTGTTTGTTGGAGCCAAGAACCTGAGGGCCCCTCTAAACCTCCAAGTCTGGCTTCTTGCTGTGTTTATGACCCAGCAGACACAGTGCTGAGGACGTGCCCTGGAACAGCAGGTGTAGAGCAAAAAAGGTAGCAAGGACATGAAGTCTTATTCCATTTCTGTCGTGGCTTGACCAAGAGCTGCCAGACTTAGTGGTAAAACTTCAGTCTTCCTTTCGAGCAGTTATTAGAGATGCCCTTATGAGAGGTGAATTTTATTCCTTATTGGCCTGACCTGAGATCCTCAGTACCACAATCACATCCAGTACTGAGGTGCCAGAAGTTCCCAGCCCCATTGCTTCACTCAGTGACAACACATCACAGCTGAGCTGGCTGTTAGAACGTGTCCCCATCTGTAGGGTGAAAGTTGAGGATGTTGAAGCACTTCAGATGGTAATGATTGCTTGGTTTTTGGTTTAGTTTGGGTTTTTTTTGCAAAATCCAGTTGGTTAATTATTCAGAAATGGTGTTTTCTGTTTTATTTCCAGGTAAAAAGAAGTATTTTTGCTTCCCCTGAGAGTGTAACTGGCAAAGTTGGCGTTGGAACATGTGGAATTGCAGACAAACCTATGACACAGTATCAAGATACCTCTAAATATAATGTCAGGCACCTGATGCCTCAGTAACAGGTGGAAAAGGTGGAACTTCATCTCTGCAGGGCTTTACACTTACCTTTTTATCATTATATTTTTCTAAAAGTAAATTATTTGTTGGCACATAGTGAGTAGTCCATTTTGTCACCATCACTTTGGCTTCAGCTGATTTGAGCCTTAAATCTCCAGCTATTGATTTGAGCCCCCCCCAACCATTAAACTTTTTGTAGCAGGTCAGTGTTCATGAACTGCTGTTGCCTGGTACTTTCAAAGCAGTATTTGTCTGCAGCTTTGAATCTTTCATTCATACCAGTTGTGAAGGTTTTTGGGTTTTTTTCCTTCAAAAGAAGTGGTGGTATAAAAATGGCACCTTAAGAGCCTCCCTGGTTTCTGCAGTCACGGTGCTGTCTGTGACACGCTCAGCATTACAGAGCTGCTGCAGCTCTGGGAGAGAGCTGACATGTCACGTGGAATTGCTAAGGAAGTTTAAATAACTCCCTTCCAAATCCTCTGTGGTTAAGTTTGTACAGCTGTAAATGAGGGCAGAACAGGGCTGATAGGATCTTTATTACTAATGATCACTTACATTCTAGAAACAATAAATTTGACTTAATTCCAGTCCAAATTTCTTGCACTTGAATTTCAGCAGAGAAGATGCTGTTTCTTGTTGGTTGTTTTTCTTTGTTTGTTGTTTTATAAATACTCATCAAATTATAATAGGAAGTTAATGAAATGTAACCAGAAAACCATAGGACAAGGAACTGTACTTAAGAGTCCCCACCCATCCCCAGGGATCAGAGCTGGCGCTGAGGAAAAGAGTTATCCTGTCCTCCCTTGTAGGTCTTGTAGGTGTGTTGGTGCAGGCCAGACCTGTCGGTACAGTCACAGCAGTGACAGCCTGTGCTGGGCCCCCTCCAGACTAGGAGAAGCACAGCACAGCAGATGTGAATGCCTAGATCCCACTAGCTGTGAGTGAGTAAAGGTTAGCTGGGAGTTTCTGTCCTTACATAACTGACCGGCCCTAGTGTCCATTGTACCTTCAGCTGTATTACAGTGCTGCTGAGCCCCTTCGGTTTTCTTCAGGAATCCACGTGTAAAAGCTCTTGCTTTTTTGTACTCTCTGTGATTTGCTTTCCTCTGTTCCTTGTCTCGCACTTACGGTAGCGATGCCACCTCTGAACCCGTAATGTGTTTAAAGAAGTTAATGGGTAGCCCTGTATACAATGTAGATATTATTTTTGTAAAATCTAGGGCTGAGTTAATGGACAAGAGTACATCAGCTATTTCCCCCATTAAATAAAATGTGTGTCTTGTCCATTAACCCTGACCATTATTTCCCTGTATATTATGTTAATGTAGCTCATTTTGTAATTTGTTAACTAGATCAGGTCACGTCAGCAATTGTTGATGCACTGATTGGTGGAAATGTCCATCAGTTACCTGAGTCACAACTCAAGCTAAACTCTACAAGCAGTAGTTTAGAATCCATACATAGAAAAAGGTTCTCCCTGTAATGGGAGAAGGTGATTTTTATGAATACAAAGTGTGTTAATTTCAGTTTTGTATGTTTAACTTTTATTAAATAAAGTGTTTAAAATCTGCTGGATGTATTTGTTCAAGTGGAATTATTCATGGGGGAGGATAATGGTAAATCATCAGGACAGGGGTAAGTACAGCAGAATCTGCTGGACAGAATGTAATACTCAAAAGTGGCTCTGAAGTACAACACATCTCTGCAAGATAAAGTAGGTGTTGCTTTAATTTCTTATCTTCACTGGTAGTGGGGGGGTTAAATTTTCTTTTGCATAGAAAACATCTCAAGAGTAAAATAATCTGCTCTTTAGAAAGGGAGTTTGTACTGCAGCCTGCAGCTGCAAACGCATGTCCCAGCAGTGACACTGACTGGGTGACAGTCGTGCCACACTTACAGCTCAGTGCTGAGGAAGGTCGCCTGTTGTCTCTCTCAGGTGGCTGTGATACAGTGTCCCTTTCACTTACCCATAAGGAGCCTCCTGAAGTCAGAAGTGACACATGCTAACGCAGGCTGAACTGGAGTTTTCAGGAAGCCTACTCTGAACTCCACCTGTTCTTTTAACAGAAAACAGTCTTAGGAAAAGAAGGCTCAATCCATATCTGGCATGAGCTACATCTGCTTATCTTTAATGTAATAAATGCAATCAATAGACCCACCCAGGGCTATTTATTTGTTCACTAGCTCTGGAGAGCAATAGGGTGAGTCATCAGAACACAATGGGTGGTGTAAGCCTCCCCTGCAAGGGACAGTCCAGCCCAAGTTGTTTTAGCTGAACCTTTCAAAAAATTTAGCAAAACTCGTACCTTTCCACTGAGTAATTTACTGTCACCTCTTGGAATGGGGTTGCCTCATGAACTTTGCTGTAACTATTCTGCTGGACACTGCAAAGAAGTGCTGAAAGAAAGTTTTGTTGGCTTTTTCCTGCAACACCTTACCTGGAGTAAGTGAACCAATGAGACCACTGAGCCCTGGGGTGGTCCAATCCACGAAGAGAATACCTCTCGAGAACAACTTACAGGAACAAAAAAGCTGCCCCACCAAAACTGCTGTGTTGGGCACACAGCCATTCCTTACAGCACATCAAGTTTTTTATGCTCTTGCCGCATCTGCTGGATGGGCCAGTTCATTGTAATCTGGCTTTGGAACACAGCCTTAGTACAGTGGTTTGAGAAACTAATGTAATAAAAATAAATCTTGCGTGAAGCAATGCTTGAAATTGCCAAAACACAAGAACTTTCTTACATTACAAATTCTGAGTTGACCTGAAATGTGGCTGATGGTGTTTTAGTTGGTTGGGTTTTTTTTTTTGCAATTTATTTTCCAGTTTTATTAACTGGTCTAGACAGCAAGAAGCCTGGGCACTCATGCTCTGCATTGGGCCTTTGCACACAAATTACCTACCCCAGTGCCAGCAAATCCTGCTATAGCCAGAGACTACTTAAAAACACTGAAATGACAGGGAAAGTTACTGTAAAAGTAGGGAATTCAAACCCCCCCTTATAGAGATGGAAGAGCTATTTGTCAGAGAATAGAGATTTGTGACTGCCAGATAAGAGTACTGTGCAAAACGACCAGCCTGAGCTGCATGTTTCCTCTTCAACCATTTCCTATAAGGCCTTACTTTTACCTAGTACAGCCTCAATCCTGTGCAAATTGAAACCCATTGTGGAAATTAAACCAGTATAAACCTGACTCAGATCTAGGACTGCACCAGTCAGTTTAAATATTTAGAAGTCTCAAACATTGCAAATTGAAATTCTCATGGTCATGGCAATCCATTTCTCTTTTGCCTTCCCTAAAGCCAGTGAGTGCTGTGTCACTTATTTATGTAGCTGCTCGGTCTCACAGGTTTGTAAATACAAAAAGGGACTTTACCTCAGAGGAGTGCAATTCAAGAGTGGAGACGTTTAGAAAACAAAACCTACAGCAAACTTCTGTGCTTCCCTTTGAGGTTCTGCTCACCTGCAGCAGCTGTGGCAGGGTCTTTGAAACAATCACTCTCTTTGCTAAAGTTACGTGGAGTGAGGTTGCTGAAAACATTCCCGGGCCAGGCCCAAGAGAAGGATTGCTGCCTGGCAGCTGGTGCTGCTCTCTGCGTTGTAATTTGTCCAATCTTCATCTGGGCTCTAAAAACTTTCACTCAGATGCTAAAATAAGGAGGGATATTTGCAGTGGGATGATGGGGCCACCTACCTAAGCCAGCTCTGGTCTTGAGCTGAAGGCTCTGCTACATAAAAGCACTTGCATTGCTTCCTTCTGCAAAGCAATTCTCTTTCTACACTGAACTCACCTCACGACGACTCCTTGGTCTGAAGTGCAAAGCTTTCCCACAGTGGGTGCTGGTGGAAAAAGTCTTGCTCTCACCTAGACCGAAAGGTGCTGTTACTTCCCAAAGAGACATTATCCATGAGGAATATGAGTGAGCTGCATTTTACACCTTACCTGTCGGACTGACCTGCTGAAACTGGGATTTTCTGGGGTTATGAACACTATTTTGTACAGTTCTCCACAACTGTGGAATAGGAAAGAGCTTTTGTATTTCCCCATCAAGGCTTCCAGGAGGAGATCCAAAACTTTTGAGACATATTTTTGAAAGGGGATTAAATGGAAAGAATTTCCTAACCTTAGCTGAATGGAGCATTAGCAAGAGCAGTGGTAGCCCAAGTCATGGCCTAGGCCTGTGTACATTTTAACTAGAAACCACAATATTAAAACCACCATAAAATGCTTTAAATTCCTTCATGGCTTATTCTGCTTTGCTGCAACATCCCTCAAGATCAAAATTAATCCTTGCTGAAGCTGTATCCTTGCTGTATTAAAATAAAGCTTCATCACATGTCTGCAGCACAGAAGTGTGCAAGCCAAGATGTTGGATGACTTGCTAAAGGCCAAACTACCCAGCTCACCCCACCGCTTGCTCCAGGCCTCACTGGGGTACTACAAACCAAGGGACTGATTTTTTTCCAGTGTGATAAAAAAAAAATTGCTACCCACAGCTTTTACAGCATGGCTAATGTGAGACAACTCTACAAACAGAAGCCCTCCATAAAAGGTATTTAGTACCACAGCCACAACACCAGGACCCACAGACTCCCTGTTCCTGCCCCTGCCTAACAACTACACGATCAGTTCCCTTGGCAGGAGGAAATGAGCAGAGAAGCAAAGGCCAGTGCTGGTGTATTATTCCCAAACAACCTGCCTTTCAGTGAAAGGAAATCTTTGTCTGTGCAGACACCACTCCTGTACTCATCCTCCCAAATGTCACTCAGATGTGTTGGCACATTTCAAGAAGATGTGGCAGCACATCAGTGTTCTCTAGGTATTTTGTGTGGACTGCGGAACAGAGGGGCAGAAGGACACACTCCTCTTCCCCGAGGGTCCCACAGGACAATTCAGAGATGGCATTGCTGATGCAGAGGAGTTTCAGTCACTATCAAGTCACGGAATTTCTTACTCACTGGACAATGTGTCCATGGGAGACAGCTCCAGGAAAAAAAAAATCGGACTTTATTCTGCTTTTATACAGCTTTTCATTGTTATCACCAACCTAACCTCAGAATGAAGTCCTGTTTTTTACCATTCTCTTTCAGGAAGTGACCTTGCTTTCTCTCTCCAATGATGCATGTTTGGAGTCAGAAAAAATGCCACAAGAAAAGCTTATGATCCTGGGTGGGGAGGAAAGAGAACAACTATCTCCAGTTAGGGCACCCAATGGATCCCACTTCCACTGAAGCCAAATGTTTCACCCATTCCAACAGGCCAACACAATAAACAGGGAACAGTGAGTACAACAGAACAAAGCAGAAAAGCAGGAGGCCAGAGCTCACAAACAGATGGCAGCAAACAAGCAAACAAACAGACAAAAGGAAAACACAGTCACCAAACCCAGAAAACGATAAGTCTGTCTAGTTAACCCCCTTTCTATTGACCTACAGATTTCTTGAGACAGACAGATGTGAGACCACCTTCGTCACTGACATGCTGCTAATGGAACGGACATTAAAATGACCTTCAAGTGACAACTCGCCACAGGATAACCGTGACAAATGCAGCCAGATAGTCATCTCCACCTTGTCTGCAGACACGAGATGACATTCCATAATACACTTGTGTCAAAAGAAGGAAAATGCTGGATGGTCTTTTTAATGGGTTTGTCTGTAGCAAAGAGACCCACTGGGGATCTAATTTACAGAGGGAGGACTTGACAGAATGAGCTTATGAGGGAGCTGTGCGTGCGTGTGCATGTCTGCCTACTGCATGGGAAGGCTGCCTCAGGAAAGTGCATCCAATTCTGCTTTTACAGGAAAAGTCACCATATTCCTGTAAAATTATAGCAGCTTCTCTAAAAATTGGTTATCTTGAACACTGCAATGCAAGAGACCAGAACAGCAAAGGGAGATTTGAGGAGGATGGCAGCTGTGTGAGGTGAGAAAGGGCAGAGTCCACAAAGCAGAAATAAAGCAGGGCCAGATAACTTTGAAAGGCCGGAGAAATGTTTCATAAGAATCACATAAGAAATTACCAAAACTCGAGCTGAAATCTGCTAGGATGTGCTACGAAGAACCCAGCAGCACCAGAGCAACCAACCCCAGGTCTTTGGAGTTATTAGAAAGGCTCTTAGTTTTGTTTTCTTCCTTGACCTCCCCCGGCTGGACCACTGCTGCTGGCCGAGCAGTCAGGCAGGTGGCTGGTGATGGAAGTTCATCTCCTGTGACATTTTCCCCAATTACTTGCACTTGAGATCAGGAGCCCTTTGAGACCACAACACTAGAAAAGGTAGGAGATACCAAACTGCCCCAGAGCATTACAAACAAACATTTCAAATGCATTTATTCCAACCATAGACATGTCACTGTTTCATACCAACTAGGAGAGCACGGCCGTTCTCCATCCCTTGAACTTCAGTGCTTCTCAGCTGTTGTATTGCTTTCCCAAGTGGGCATTTAACACAAACAGGAATAACAGGAAAGAGGAGGTGCTGTGACAGCTACAGAAAAGGGCTCATAAATAAATAAAACCAACTGGTATCCAACTGCTCAGCACCAGCACTGCCAGTTGTCAACACTTCCAAGGAGAATAATAATGAATAAATAAGACCTTGCTAGAGCTGAAGTTTCCTACCTTTCACCACTCTACAGATTGTTTCAAGCCTTGTGTCATCCAGAGATCATATAGACCCCGAACGTAAATTCAAGCTGCATTTCCTCTTTCAAAGCCCTTGGGCTCCATTTGCAACCTAGAGCTTAATTCACTCAGTGGCAGACTCCTGCTCCTGTCAGGTAACCTCCCAGAAAGAACAGATGGACTGAGACACTGGATTACATGCACACAAGTGAAAACACATTTAACAATTGCAACCAGATGCAAACTTAGTAAGCAAATTAATTTTAAAAAAATCCAGACTGGAGAGAAATCATTCATTACAGCCATGGCAAGATTATTTCTCTACTCAAGCATGTGTGTTGTGCCTCTTACAGGGAATGACACATTTTGAAGGGTGGGGGAAACATCAGAGTATTTAAACACAGGCAACTTATCACAGTGCAAAAGTCTACATGAGACTCGCTCAGGATGTCACCGCAGGACCGAAGGGCACGAGAAGAGCAGCAGCTGGCTGAAGTGACAGGAATGACCAAGATGGAAGAACACAACTCATTTCAGATACAGAAATGTTTAATGGCGTTAAAGTGCTACTTTAATGGGGACCATATGCTAACATTTAAACACAATTCCACTGCACTGCTAAATATGGTTGTCTTTATTTTTTTACTTTATTTTACCTCTTTTTACCCAACCCTATCTAAAACAATAAAATAAAATCTAAAGGACTGAAATTAACAACCCATTCAAATCAGCAATAAGTTATGAATTTTATAAAGCATTTTTTCCTCTTTTTTCTTAGTAATGAGGGGTAATTAAATTACTTAAGGATATACAAAGTTTCAAACAATGCCATAGGTGAAGACTCTATTAAGGTTTTTAAAACTTGGAAAACAAAATAATCCTGGCCATTAAAAAGACAAAAATAAAAAAAGCAAAGCCCTCGAAGTGCAGGTTAGAATGCTTGTCTTGGAGAAAATTAGAAAACATTCGCTATAACAGCTCTTAACAGCACCTGCACAGATAAGGTGGCAAGGCCCTTGGGAACAGGACGTGCAGTCAAAACGTTACACTAACATGAGAGTCGTGCTGAGCTTAACTAGGTTAACTACTGGACTGGAACTTCAAAAGTCAGCAAAGGGAATGATTCTAAAAAGAAAACTGAAGAAACCCCCACCAAACCTGGCCTCTTCCAGCTTAGCACAGCCTTCATCCATTGTGTGCATGGCAAAAAAAGGATCTTTGCATTTCATTGGGTCAAGTGCTTCATCAAAACAGAGATCTTTTCATGGCATAAATTCATATAAAAGACATCTAAGGTTTCATATGGACAAGCTCTAAAAAGATGCATCAGACTTGGGGTGTTTTCCCTCCCAACACATTTACAAATGTTTATCAAAAAATCACTTCAAATAAAAAGGTCATAGTGGCTCAGTATCTGGGCATGACTGTCTGGTGTGTCACCTCTCGAGTGCTGGTTTCGTTCTGCCCTCAGCTGGCCGTGTGCCCGCAAGGGGCACACATCTACCGGGGACCCGCTGGCGCTGGCACAGCCCCAGGCCTGACAGCCCACCCTGTGCTGGTAGATTACAGGTGTGTACCTCTTGCTTCAGCCACGCTTCAGAGGTACTCACTGTTTCAATGATGTCCAACAGAAAGCTGAGTTGAATGGTGTTCTCCCCTGAACATCGCTGCCCCTCTCCCTCTGGGCACAGAATGAGACCTTCATTATCGGCACTGTTATTCCTAGGCTACGTAAGCCTTCTTAGATTTCCTAGTACATTATGACAGCATTAGATTGTGGTAAACTGTAGGATACAGTCCTTTCAGGACCACAAAAGCTCTTCAGAAGGGCCTAAATTAGGGTGTTCAATCTGAATGCAGTGTAAGAAATTTTGACATTTCTCAGATCTCATGACAGAAAGAGAGGGATGAGTTTCTAGTATCCTCTTTCAAACAATTTCAAATAAATTCAAAACAAAGTGTTTCTTTACTAGGGTCTAGATCCAGGTCCCACAGAAACAAACGGATTTCACTGACTGCAAAGGGACTAGTATTTGGCCTAACTTTTTTGCCAGCAGAAATTGGGATTGGTAACATGACCAAATGAACAAATATGGGTTTCTGGGGAGGCTTCCTTTACCCAAAAAGCTTTATATACAGGTCTCTCCAGGCCTAGCTGTCAATATGTCAATTCTGAAAGAGGATACTGGCATCTAGGACCCAGTTTGATCATCCCAGTGAAATCATTCACCCTGCACTGTTGTCTCACTTGGTTCTAGGAAGCAAACGAGAGCTTGACACTGGCGCTGGAGTAACCCTCATCACTCCCAATACTCTGCAAGCTGCTGTGATCATCAATGTCACTGATGCTGGTTGTGCTGATATTGTCCACTTCTCCATGGGAGAACTCTGTGCTTTCAACGTCCACTTCAATCTCTTCTAGAAAGGGAAACGAGAGAAAAGCACACAGGTTAGCACTACACACCCAACTGCCCCCTTCATGCCAGTGAGCTCCTGGGACTCCCCCAGCACAGGGAATGAAGTGGTCATCTGGCAAGTTCCCCTTGGAATGGGATGGGCTGTGGTCATGATTTATAAAAACACTAATACCAGCTTAGAGGTTTTTGTAGGGATTTGGCAAAGGGGCTTCACTCGTCCACATGCCAGCCACACTGTCAGCGTAGCTGAGCCTCCCCACACACTGAGCTTGTCCCACTACCTCCTTCTTTGGACCTCTAATACCCCAGTGTTAGAAAAAAAGAAGAAACAGATAAAATTGAGTGCAAGAGGGAAAATGGAGCATGAAGTTAACCCTAAACATGCTAGCTGCTTGACATTATATGGCCAAAGCCAGGACCACAACAATTACAATGCATTTCCATGTGGATCCGGGTTGCTCTTACACATGCTCAGTGGATTTTGGAACAGACATCGTGTTTTTAAGAAAGACTTTAAAAGCAAACATCTAATTAACCAGGTATCTTGGTTCCCATATTGTTCAGGAATTTTACAAAGGATTTTTGTTTTAAACTACAGACTCACGCCCAAACTACCCATCATCTTCTGGTCTGTCAGTAAATATCAAACCATCTACTGTGCCTAATGTTCTGTCCACTGCAGGGGTATTTTTAAAAAGGAAGTTATCTTAATTCAGTTAGCCATTCAGATGTATCTAGCCAGTTTTGAATGAAGAGGTGAACTCAATGGGAAGTTTGGTAGGGGGCTGGGGGGTACGTGTGTGAAACATCAGTTCCAGTCTTATTAGTATCTTCTTACATTTTCCTCTTCGTGTTGCCAAGAGATTCAGCAGGCCAAATATAACAATGAGCATCTCAACTTTACCATCTCATTCAATGCCATGGAAATCAGTCCAAGTTGACAGCAACAAAGATTCTTCCAGACTTAGAACTCATGCAAAATACTAAACTCTCCATAAGTACGTGTGTGTGTGTGCCTGTGTGTGAGCAGAATCAGCAACCTAAACACCAAAGGCCATGAGAAGGGAAAGCTGAAAGATAAGAAATGGATGAATCTCATTCTTTCACTCAGAGTCCTGGCAATTCCATGCTGGTTCAGCAACACCCACCTCGCTCCGAGTCCGAGTGATCCGAGGAAATGGTAGATCCAATGCTGTCCATTCGTATTCGTTCTATCTCCTGAGGACCCTGTAGCTGTTCCAGTCTTCTCTTTAGGAATCTTTGTTCTCGTTCCAGGTTCTCAAGCTGGTGTTGGCTTCTCCTCTCAGCCTCTTCAAGTTTCTGACAGGATCAAATATAACTCAATAATTGCTTTTATCCTTTTCTCCTTCCCTCCCACCTCCACTGCCCCGCCACCTGCCTTGCTTAGACCTTCCCAATCCCAGAAGGATTTAAGCTACAAGTGCCCTGAACCAAGTTGCCTCGCAGTCTCCAAGCACAATACCTTCTCTCCACATCTTTCCACCTCTCAGGTCCTGATAAATCACACCCATTAGTACAAAGAGTCTCTGATGACTGAGCCTCTCCAGGGGACACACCGCGAATTGCAGCAGTCTGTGGGTGATCCCATCCGGGATCGGGCACCTGCATTACCGCCTCTGCCCACGCAGGGGCCTCGCACCCCAAACCGATCCACTCCAGGGTTTGTTACAAGCAGAAAAACGTGGCCCGGGAGTCCTGTGTTCCTTACTGCATGGTTTAGAAGGATTTCTCAGAAACAGTTTTCTATTCAGTGAGTGATTTACATAACCTACTACAGATTTCTTTGATCACAGCTGGGAAATCTACCAGGGCACTGTTCTTTGTTTCCTACAACAAGCGCATTGCATAAGGAGGAGTCATTTCAGGCTAACTCTGTCCTTTTGGCAGCACTTTTCCTCCCTCATCACCCATCTTCCCTCTCTATATCCTGACCTGCAACGAAGTATTTCAGCCTCTCCCAGATACTGACAATGCTGCATTTTCTTTTCACATCTCACTTTGCCAAAAGTGGAGCTGGAAGAGCTAGGCTAGCTGGAAGGTTCACACATGGAACTCCAGCAAGCCAGACCTGTCTCACACTCTTGTGGTTTGTGCTAATGCTTCGGCAGTGGAAACTCAGTAGCACACCAGAAAAAAAGCTGCATTTCCCATCAAAATGCAGTCACTCAGCAGTAGGTATGTTTTTCCTTAAAGAGATGCAGCTGTCAACAAACGATCACAATACAAACAAAATCCTTGCTCTTCAAATCCATAATTTTTGTAGTTAGGGAGTTCATTATGGACTCTTCCAACAATGTGGCTTGTGGCAATGATAAATGGCTAACCAAGGGGGCAAGACTTGCTTGCTCTTTTTATTTATTTATTTATTTTTTAACAGCGTCACGTTTCCTTCAACAGACTTAGCTCCAGGCAGCGAGGGTGAGCAATTGCATTGCACTTCCCAAGAGCCCACGCTGGAAGCAGCAGGGAAAGGCAGCTCTTACCTTGATATGTGCTTTGGCTTTGTTGAGCAGCCCAAGCGTGGTGTGCCGGGTGCAGTCTGGTCCGAGCGGTATCAGAACTTTTAAGCGTTCTAGACACAGGCGGAGGTGAGCTCGGCTGCAAGGGGAGAACAGGAGGGTAAGAGCCATGCTTTCTGCAAGGGAATGGCACTTCTTTCACTTCTGCCCCCCTACAAGGCAGTTTTCAGGCTTCCCTGTTTCCACGCATCACAAGATTCCCCTCAGGTACCAGCACAGACTGCCACTGAACTATTTACACTTCAAACATCAGCTGCTCACCAATACTTTAATTATTGCTAACCTCTGACAGACACTGTTTATTTTCTTGCTGTCTGAACTGATAATCTGGCCCATCTGGATGAACTTTGTGCAGGGGCAAAGGCACATAGGAGAATGGTACAAGTATCTCATGGATTTCCACTCTCTCTGAGCTACTTGCTGTCTGTTCTGCTGAGAAGAACTTTTGTGAAAGCAGTTTTGAATGATTGCTACCCCCTGTGTGCTTGTTCATTGCTAGCTCAGGGACATTTGCTACGAACTGACCTGAACACCTTCTTTTTGCATGAAATTAAGATCATCAATGAAAAAATGGTCAATTCAAAACACTGAAACAATCCCTGGTGGCAATTCAAGGAGCGAGAGGGATAAGAGTTCCCAAGAACTGAACTCTTACTTCTTCCTGGGCCCAGGTCTGAAATGCTGCTAGGGGTGCAAGGTCTGTGGGAATGAGAGAACCCAAGACCTTCCCCCGGGCAGACTTCTGACCTTGGCTCACATCTACAAAGACAGGCTCCAGCACAACAGCACTGCTGGTGATATGGTCCATTTTCTGCAGAAGATGGCAACATGTTCTGGGGTAAACGGTTCAGGCAGCAGCGACAACACACATCGTCCTCAGGCTGCACAGGAAAACTGTTCCCACTGTCTCCTCCTCTAGATCACATATGCAGAGATGAACAGCAGATTTATGGAAAACTATCGAGTGTGGGTTGCCTTTTTCTCCTCCCTCTCTTTCCCAGACATTAATGATTTATGTCCAAAGTTGTCATCCCAATCAATAACACAATGACATCAGCTTTACCATTCACATGCAAGAAACACCAGTGCAAAAGACTCTTGAAAGCCTATCCCAGCCCCTGCTCATGCACAAAGAAACTGAATCTTAGCCTGATCCATCTCAATGCAGGGGAAGAAAAAAAAAAAAAGAAAGAAAAAAAGAGCATGGACAGTTCATTTCCATTTGTTTTTCAAATGCACTATTGCACCCAGTTTGAAAGGGGTGGGGGAGAAGAGTCTGTAATCAGGCAATTATGTCAGTGACAAGCAAGGATGATTAAGGGTGGAAGGGTCAGGGGTTTTGCTGATGAACTGTCAGCACAGGGGAGTGTTCACTGGCCGTGCTGTAGATGTGAGCTCCTCACGGTTTCTACCATAAATCTCTTTACGAAGGGTTCATCATTCTGTTTCAATAACAGTCACAGGGCTGCATATTACCAGCAAGAGCCTTGAAGAAAGCATGTTTTCCATTAAACATTAACAAATACAGGAGTGGGGAAAGGGAAATCATAATCCAAAAATCAAACTGAAAGAAGAGTAATCACATCAATCTCATCTCTTACTTCTCAAGTTGCTCTAGGGCAAACCTCACTGTCATTAAACCCATATGGTTGACATGGGGGGATTTTTTTCTACCTGGAAGCCAGTTTTCAACACAGAGCTTGGTCAGGAGTGTGCACCTACTACAGGTGTTTGCCCTGTGTCCCATGATGACCGAAAGGGTAAGCAATGAAAAAGTATTGCTGGTTCACACTGGCACTACAGTTTGTGTCATCCCTTGGGAGACTGGACGTTGACTTCTTGCACAGAAACGAAGAGGAGCAGGATCTTGTGGTCAAAGACATTCTGGGGTTTGAAACCAATTTTTGGATATGGCACAGACTTCCTGAATGGCCACACAGGTAAGTCACTGAGTCAGAGCACAGCCATCAAGCTGCAGCATGGAGCAGCATGTGTCTCCTCACAGCACAAGTACCAGCTCCAGCCACACATTTCAGCTACAGATCAGCCCAAGTTAAAAACACAGAGCGAGCAGAGCTCAGATCTGGGGGCTCCACCTAACAGCAGACTGCTACACAGCATCTGCTACAGGCAGGTACTGCAGACCTGGAGGCAGCTCCCAGCCCACGGCGAAAATCAAATTATTTGTGTAACAGGAAAAAAAGTTTGGGGAATCAACATCCAACCAGTGGCAAAGACATCACAGTCCACTCGAATGCAAAGAGAAATGGACAACACACCTACAGCATGAGCTTTGGGCTGATTCTCAGCACTGTTTTACCAGGAACTGGGAAGGTGCTGCACCAGGAACTGCAATTCCTGGAACTAGTGATCAGCTTCAGACAGGAGCAAGCACTGGCTGGATTGCTGAGACAGCGATCAAAAGGGTGGCACTGATCTGCCACGTCAAAAGCTGGGTTATGTGCGGACTGAACAAGATCAACCCTGCTAAGCACCTGAAAGCTACAGGCAAAGGTCCAGACATGTAATAAAAACCTGGACACTTGAAAACCTTCCCATTGTGCCCCAGGACCACGGTGAAGAAGGTTACTGCTTGTCCCAGGCTCATGCAGACCATTTTCAGAGAAGCCATCCTGCACCTGGCTCTGCTGGCTGGTGGCCAAAGGCTGTGGCCTGCAGCAGGGGTGATGGCCTGTGCCAGCACACCAGGCATCAGGAGGGGCCACCTGCCTAGGACACAAGTGTGGTATGAGCTGATAAGCTCACAATGGCACACAGCACGGCTCGGGCTGGAAGCCACTGCAGGGGCAGGTGGTGGTGTTGGCTGAGCTAAGGCAGGTTTCAAAGAGGTCTGACCAAAGCCGTTCCTTCTGTGCTGCCGCTGGATTTTCCCCCTATTTCGCACTCCAAGCTGAGCCACACTGGGATGGGAAGGAGCAACCAAGCCTACAAACTATCCTGGCATGAGAGCACGTTGCTCTCCTTCAGAGAGATCCAACTAAACAACTTCCCTAGCTGTTACCCCTCTGCAGCATTCAATACCTTCCTTACTTTTTTATTTTTAAAATCTAACCCAATCACAGTCCCTGATCTCTCTTAACTTCCAACAGCCCCAGTGGACTGTGATGGGTTCTTAAACTGCAGAGCACACACTGCAGGTCTGACAGACTGGTGGGTGCATCAGAAATAAAACTCCAGAGCCCTGGGAGCAGATGGAGTCACTGCTCACTGAACTGGATGTTGCACAGAGGGCTATGGTCTAGCTGACAAAATGGTGATCAGTCAAAGGTTGAACTCGATGGTCTTGAAAGTCTTTTCCAACTGAAATGACTTTGGGATTCTTTGAAAACCATCACAGAAGACTTAGCTAAAAGACCATTTCAGAGAGAAAGCAATTGCAAAGCCATTAATCTTTCTTATCAAGTCCTGGAGCTGCCTCTGGGCAGCTGTAATTCCCCAGGTCAGGCCATGATGTGAGTGTCTTTTCCCCTTGTTTACCTGGACTCTGCTGCAACGTGGCTTTGACAATGCTGCAGGCTCTTGTTTTCAATGAAAATACCAGCATTGTGCAGCCTCCAGACAGAGCCAGACGGCTTTCCATGTAAACCACTGGATTATGCCAATATTTGACGCATCTGCCAATATCTAGAAAAACAAGTCTAAAAGCCCATATTGTTATATAACAGAGAAACAAGGCAGGCTTGGTGCAAAGGGCTGCTGCCTCTCGCTCTCTTGATCCTGAGGAAGACAGAGGATGACAGAAGGAGAATTCCAGTTTCAGAAGAGGCCGAAGCTTTTGCATGCAAGCTGCAGGGGAGATGGGAAAAGCTGCAGCCCTTCCTCCTGTCAAAGTGGGAAAAAATCAGGCTCTTGCAGCAGCATACTGAGCACATTGTAGATGCTTGATGTGTTGAAAGAGAAATCTGTGAAGAATCTGAAAGAAGGGGGCTCTCCATTTTCCCAAGGGATGAGCCTGGTCCCCTCTTCCTGCTCAGCTTGATGAGAGGGAAAAACTCCTGCTTGAGATTCCCAAGTCGGGGGGCATCAGGATGGCCAAAAAGGAGTAAAACACCTGAGAGGTTTCAGAAACCCAGAGCCAAACACAAGCCTTGTCCCGAAGAGCTGAGGATCACCCTTTATCTTGTTTCACCTAGCCACTCTGGCTAGGACAGAGCCCCTCTGTTGCTTGTGCTTCCTCCCCTGTGTGGGGCCAGAAAGAGACTAGAAGCAAGCTCCTCTGGGATGTGGAGGGCAACCAGGGCAAGGATGGCCTCTCTTCTCTGCCAGGAGCTGCAATGGGCCAGGAGACCGTAGCAGAAGAAGGATGGCAAAGCCCAGCAGCCCCACAGCCCTTCCAGCAGATCCACAAGCTGTAGATGGCTGCATGTGGAGGAAGGGAGTGCTGGCCCTTGAAATGGCAGCCCCAGTGCTGCTCACTAGGCACCTGCTGTCTCCCTGCTTTCCCTTTGTGCCTGTGCAAGAGCTTCTGACTGTATTTGGATTATCTGACTGTATCAGGATTATCTACTTCTACCCCCCCAGCTCCCCTCCAAGGTCCTCTGTCCTGAGCCTGTATCAGAGGGGATCCTGGCTCTCGCTCTGTGCAGCCCCCCCTTGCACTTGGCTCTGTCTGGCTGCAGAGGGCTGTAATTTCACAGCCTGCTCTCCTCTCCAGCTCCCAATGACATCACCCACTCTGATTATATAAAGCACAGGGAGGAAGCCTTTATTTATGCGTGCTTTTTGCTCACAGCTTCAGCTGTCTCAGTGTACAACACACATGCAAATCCCACTGCAGGAACTGGGCTCTCTTTTGCCTGAATCAAAACTGCACTGCAGAAAAAGGTGTGGGTGCAAAAAAAAAAGTCTCTGTTTCCTTCCTCCACACCTCTGAATACATTTTTGAGGAGTTTGGGTAGGAATCAATCTAGCACAACACTCTGCACCATAGCAAGCTGGGCACAAAGCCACCAGCTTCCTCCCTGCTGGGAAGTCCCCAGAGAGCAGAGGGACCTGTGCTGGCAGCTCCAAGCCCTGTGTCTGCTGGTCTCAAAGTGGCTACTCAGGGGCTGCAAACCTAACCCCCTAACAATGCCCAACAGGGTTCCTACAAGGGCCAGCCCAGGGCTGTAAGGCCACTGGCAGTTTCCATTCCTGAGCCCTGGTGGGCTCAGCCAAGTCCCTGTGCAGCCCCTGACATGGGGTGCCCCCCACTGCCTGCTCCATCCTCCTCTGGGCCATGCTGCAGAAGCGCTGCAGACACGAGCCATCCCTGAATGCAGACACTGCCAGAGAGACAGCAGCTTCTTTGCCAGAAGTGGTTTGGGATTTGTGCAGGGTCCTTGCCAGCTTCCATCATGAGCAGAAGCGATGGAAACTGAGAAAAGAAACTTTCTCTGCTGAGGAGGCAGGCAAGCGCGCGCACGCTCGGCTCTGGAGCAGCAGGTTTACCAGACTCAGCGCTATCCCCCCATCAGACACTGCTGAGAGACTCTGCTGAATCAAGGCCTGAACATCTGCAAAACACACACACACACAGACACACACACAAACTCTCTTCCCATCTTTAAAAGATCAAGCCTCCCTCCCAGCAGGAAATGACCAACTCGCCTCCAGCAGCAGTTCAAAATGCTGAATTCTTAATTTTGTATGTTGAAAGAAGGGAGCATCTGAGGGAAAAGAAAAGCATTTCCCAGATATTTTTGTACTTATGCCTCCAGGTCTGTAGGGCTTGAATTCAACAGTGGATTTAAGCATGTGCTCAACATTAGGAATATGCTCAAGTTCCACTGAGGCTAAATCAGACACTTGATCATTGTGAGATGTTAAAAAAATAGAAGCAAACCAAAAGAAGCACCAAAAGAACCAGAAGAAGGAGGATCCTAACATGCAGAAGGACATTATCTCCTCTTGCCTCAAAGCCTTTTCAAAGTCGAATCCAATTTAACCCTGAAATTAGAAACCACCAACTTTGTTTGGATTTCAGAGCCTAACAGATTGTCTAAAAAATTCAGGAGGGATCACTGGTTAAAGAAAGCAATTCCTGGAGAAACACATGTGACCCCACATCAATAATTCAATGTACGGGAATGATTTTGAGATAAAAGTAATGAGAAACACATGCAAAAACCACAGGGCAGGGAAAATACGCTTTCCTTCTAAAAGCAGTTCACAGGTCAGAGGCTGCTTATCTCCAACAGCCATCGTACGACTTGATGTTTTTTCCTTACCCTTGTCCCTGACCCCCAGCCCTCTCAGCGTTGTATCCGCTCCCTGCTTTACCCAGCGCTCGTCTCCAGCGAGCGGGGAGGTTTTTCCAAGCACCTGGCTGCGGGCTGGAGGAGGCAGGAGCGGGCTGGAGGAGGCAGGAGCGGGCTGAGCCCGCTGTCGGTGCTGCAGCGCGTTATGCAAGCGCTGCGAGCCCTCCGGCCGCGCTGCGGCGGCGCCCGGCCAGCCTGCGATGAGCGCACCGAGCCCCGCTCAGCCCGGCTCCGCAGCGCGGACACACGCTTCACAAGGAAATGTGACTCACAAACGCACAGCTGAAGTTAATATTCTCCACCTGAATATTCTCCACCTGAGCTGTGAAATCGCTCGCAACAAACCGGGCTTTTGGATTGCAAATCAGGTTTCTCCTCACGATTCTTATCGTGCGCTTGCTCCCAGTTGGAAGAGGATACTTGCTCATCTGACCCCGTTTCCAGTCAATTTCTACCGATGGCTCCCTGGCATGTACGAGTATTTGTATTCCAAAAGCTAATAAACTCTGTCATGAAAATTAACAAAAAAAAAAATCCTTCATATTTTTAAATTTTTAGATGTAAAGTTCTGCCATTTAAAATAAACAAAGAAATGAAAATTTAAGACCAACAATAAAAAGACCTGACAACATACTATAAACAGGAATTTAAAGGAACAAAAAAGTTCTACAAGCAACATTTTCAACTTTATCTTAACCATGTCAGGTCTGTCTGCAAAAGTTAGAGATGAACATGCACCCAACTGTGTTCTCAAATCAAGGCCAAAGGAAAAACAAACTGCAAATGATGAGATCTATGACCTAACAATGGTAAAACAATAATAGGAATAATAAAAAAAAACCCAACCCCAAGGCAATGCAGTTTTTCAAAGTCACACAAATCAATGTACCTCTGCCTGGTCACAAGCCATGCACCAGGCAGATAAGGGGTGGCACAGTGCATAAGAAAGCAGAGTTGTGATTCAAGGCCGTAAGTGGAAACAAAATACAAACAGCAATGTACTGATGTATTCCACAACTGCAGAGCTTTGTTCAAAGGCCACCTCAGAGACAAAACCAAAACCAGGTACCCTGGGAAAGGGAGCATCTTACCAAGCAACTGAAATACTCAGGAAAAAATGGCCGATTTTGGGGTACACAAACCCTTCCCCCTGTCTGCAACAGAAGCTGCAAGCCTTAAGGTAAGCATAAAGCAAGGGTTTTACCTGCAAATGTACTGCCCACACTCTCCACTGTACACTTTGAAAGCATCCATGCTACAAACCCTGAGCCCTGCGTGGCCTTGCACTGCAGTGTGAGTGTATGGCCACCTTACACAGAAATTACTTCTGCCTCCAACTCTTCTAGATGGGAAGACTCATCACTGATGTCAGCTTTGGAAGAGTTTCAGGTTCTTGGCAAACAGAAGCTGCAAGACCAACAAACCTTGTGCCAAGTGATGTCTTGCCACCACTGGTCCTCTCCAACATGGATCTTTCTAGCCTACTACTGCAGTCTGGAGAAAGACATGCTCCTCCATTTCCCTCTGTATCCCACAGTTATCAAAATCTCTGCATTTCCTGGGATCCTTTTGAGTATAAAACTGAATATTGTTGAGAGGGCTCTCCTAATTATGTTATGATTTTGAAGGCAAATTAATTACTTCAAGGTTCTTAAAGAGGGATGGAGGGAGGGGAAATCAGGCAGCCTCCAATCCTTTGATGAAATATCAGGGATCTGGTTGAAAGATTTGGATTTCCTGCAGAACAGGTGTCTCCTGGGCTGCAGCATGGAGTGGTAACTGAGTCTTGGCTGTATCTCCCAGTGGCTGACCAGTCTGCTCACACTGTGCAGATGTTCAGTGCAAATCACATTGTTCAGTGAGTGCAGGGGTTGGCCTTCATACAATTTGAGTTACATGGACACAGGAGAGAGCATCCACTTCCAGGATTCAAAGCCACAGCACTGCAAACACAGCTGTGAACAGGACACTTCTGAAAACTTGGGAGTCCCATCCTCATCTCAGAGAGCACTTCAGGGAGGATGACTGCTCTCATCTCACACTGAGTCTGTTACCTTCCTTTTCACTCTCTTCTCTGACAGCACTGCAGTGCTATCACTAGCTGCCATCCTTCAGCCTGTCCAGGCCTTGTTTCTGTTCTCTTCTCTCACTGTCTCCTGGATTGGAAACTCTTTGGAACAAGCATATAGTTGTCAAATGCACAGACATTGAAACAGGTTCCCGTGACTGTGCTCAAAATTCCTAAATCAAGCAGATTCCAAATAATTATACTAAAGCAACACTATGATTCTGAAGCTGAAGTGATATATCCAGGACTAATTTTATTCACAGCATAACTTCTGGGCCTTTGGGTCCTATTTGCTGCACATCTTGAGGTTTCCTGCTTTGAACTACAGGACTAGAAGACAGAAGCTTCATTTAAATGAATAAAACAATTTCTAAAAAAGAGAGACTACCTGTAATCTCATGACTTCCAAAACTAGAAAAGGCAATGTCAAAAACTTTTGAATATTGATGCTCACAGTAATAAAAATTATGCCATTTTGGAAGGTTCCTCCTCCAGAATGAACTCACAGTTGCTTGGTAACACAACTGCTCATCCTTTCATAACCCCTTTGATCTTCAGAGGCACTGATGAGACAGGGCTGCTTCAACTCAGTAGAAAAAGATCAAATGCAATAACCTGGGCTTCACAATGAGAAGGTGATGAGAGCAGCATAGGTGGCCATCTGCCCAGCAGAGGAATGGAATCAATCAATGCCTGGCATTTTCTCTCACCCCTTCATTTTCATACAGATCTCACACTGACCTCAGTGCCCGTCCACCACTTTCTCTTCCCAACTCCCAGCTCCTCTTTATCATTCCTTGCAAGAAATTTGGACAATTATAAAGAGATGTCAAATAGCAACAGATGCTCTGGAGCAGACTTCCCCCTGAAATTATATATTGAGGATCTCCTATTATCGATCTTGGACATTATCAGAGAGTATTTTAATCCCTGGTGAATATAATTAATTGTATTTCAGTGTAGCACAGAAGACAACGTCACCAGCTAAACCCCTTTTAGGCTGAGCTGTGCTCACAGCAACATGCTAAACCCAACAGCCACCACAGGCCACAAATGCTCTACATCATGTTCTCCTTCTGACTTAAAAACCCAGCCCAGGTGCCGCTGGTATGGCCACATGTAGGTAAAGATCATTTGCCACCAACTCTTCAACGTGCTGCCAAGCATGCAGGTGTTGCAATTTCCTACCCTGGCCATAAGATATTGCTACAATATGCGTTTGACTATCAGGGAACATGCAAAGAAAGCTGTAAACATCAATATACAACCCAGGCTGGTTAATTATAAAGCCCAGTCTAATAAAAACTCCATCTTTGTTAAAAGGTGGTTAAAAATAGACCTGCTCTTTAAATAGCCAGCGGTGTCCTGTGCCCTGGTTCTCACTAATACCATTGTAATTATCCTTCTAGGGATACACAGTGTGCTCAAAGCCAAGTCAGTGCAGAGTCCTCCTGCACGCTGCCAACATGCCTGCAAAGCAGCTGTGCCATTCATCAGAAACCTGCCTCCTTGCAGAGGAAGCACTAACCTGCTTTGCTGCAATCTACGGATTTTCAGCTTTACTGCTAGAATTAGGTCACCGGCAAAGATAGCCAAGATTTCCCAAACTCTCCAGCTATTCCTGATTATTCTCTTCAGAGGTTTCCTGGCTAAGCACAACGCCTTTGAAATGAAGAGGTATTTTGGACTCCCCCAAGGCTTCTGCAGTCAAACACTGAGAAGCAGAGATGCTCTCACTCCATAATCCTTAATCGCCTCTAAAACTGCCAGGCAATGGGAAAGTTCTCCAGCTCAGATCTACTGCCACCAGGTCCTTCCAGCCTCTCCAGAAGAAATCAAAGACGGTGCACACCAGAAAACAGATCAATTAGCAAGGATCTGCAGGGACCCTTGAAGACCCATGCCTGCACTCGAGCCTGGCAGAAGCCAAGGCAGCAGACAGCTTCCCAGCAGGCAGCTGGAGAGCAGCCAGGGACTGGTCTCCTGCCTAAGCAGAAAAGCTCCCCCAGGTCCACAGGGTGTCACAGCAGTAGAAGCATACACAGTACCTCCAAGCCCCTGTTTCCTTGCAGTGCCACTGAAAGAGACCTTGGACTTTGATGCCTTCCAAAGTACAGTCAAACTTGTACTTTCATTAGCCAGCTGAAAGAACAAGCATTTGCTTCATAAGACAGACATTTGTATATCACTGACAGAGTAAAGGATGCTATTAACTTGTTACTGGGGAAAACATATTTCCTGTTTTTAAAATCATGAGTGGGAAATTTGTCAATACCAAGAATAAATTCTTTTCTGGTACCAGAAGTTCTTTTTGTCACTAACAAATTTTTTTAAATTACACAGGTAAGTTACAGCCACTAAGAATTTTTCCATCACATGCATCTATTTTCTGAAGCTTACCTCATGGAAGAAACTTCCTAATGAAAGTATATTCTAAGAATGTGACCATTTGACATACTTGTTTACACAAAATCTTTTATGCCAGAAGGAAAGCATGTGCTCTTCATCTAATATCTCTACACACTGTCAGAAATATTTAAGGAGTCATCAAATATCTACTGTACCTTTCAGGTATAGAGGGCATACATCTGGAACAAGGGAAGCAGTGCATGTAATTTCACCTTGTAAAATTATTTTAAATTTAACCTCAAACTTCCCAGAGAAAATGAATTACCAGCCAAGGTCATTCTTTGATGTATGCTTGGAAAAAAAGCAGCAGGAAGGAGAACTTAAGACATCCTAGCAGTACTTTTCCTACTGCATAAGGATTTTTGCACAGAAAAACCAGCAATACTGTATTTAAAGAGGCTAGGAGTTGGCTACCATTAAGTAACAAAATGGTTTTAACTCAAGTAACTTATACTTGTTACTCAGGAGGGGAGCCTGAACAGAGCACAGCTCCCAGCACACTGACACAGCAGGTGAGCCATGTCCTGAACTCACACAATACAGAGGTATCAGGAAAAAAAAAAAAGAGTTTTTGAAAGGAAGCACCAGAGAGTGTAAAAACACACCTTGCCTCTGTTTAGCTGGTGTGATGTGCTAATACAAACTCCTTCTCCAAAGAGGAGCCAAGTTTATCGCCTAGAAAATTAAACCAATATAAACTTCAGGGGGAAAGAACAACACAAACCCCCTGCCTTGCCCTTTCCCTTTCCCTGGGCACCTTCCTTATATTTTCTTCCTCTCCTGTAGGAGTGTGTGAAGGCCAAGAGATGCAAGATGGCTCAAACCTCAAACGAGGAAAAAGCATGGAGCTGGCTGCTTGGAAACAACTTCCCTGGGCTGGAAGCAAAAAAAACCAACAAAACTGTATCTGTAAGACATGCAAATTGCTCCATTTGCTTCAGCTCAACTACAAAACTTCTAGTGCTTTCAATAGGGCTCAAAAATCATTATATTAAGCACAGGATGCTCTACCTAGTGAACTTTTGATCAGCTGAAGACCATTACGACCCCTGTCTGGGTCTTCAATGCCACAAATGGATACAAATTTGATTCTCCAAACCAAGAACAGCTGTAGTTGAGTAAACTAACATTTGTAAGAGGATTAGCTGCCTTATGCTTGCTGACCCTGTATTTTCCCAGCAGGAAAAGGGTTAGGACCCCACTTGGAACAAACCAGACACTGAAAGGTTCATGGCTTGTTTTGGAAAGAAAAATTATTTAAAAAGACAAAGAAAAAGAGAGAGGAGCTGGAACACCTACTCCTCTGGTTTGGTGGAAACTGGTTTGCATTTGCTCTGCTATCAGAGCAGTATTAAGAAAATAGCCACATGACCTTAGAGAAATACCTGCAGCAGCACCACTTCATAATCGCAGTCACACCCTCCTTCCTTGCTCTTTCGTGGTGCTTATGTCACTCTCAGGGCCTCGTGAACTTAGGCAAGATTCACTACTTCTTCACCAATCAGATATTTTATTTTCTATGTTGCATCCCATCCTGGGATGACTCCTTGTTGGTTTCAAAAAACACTACTGTTAAAAATTATAGCTAAAAAAACAACAAAAAAGGTAATTTTCCCCAAAGAGAATTCACCTAGAGAGAGCCGATGGTGGGTTTCCTCAGCATGAAAGCCTAACTACAAACCAGGAGGAGGAACTTTCTGACTTTCCTAGTGCTGTGCTAGCCAGGAGCTGGCAGAGCTTGCAGGCACTTTCAGGAAGGGCAAAGTAGCAAACCAGAGATGACATTTCCACATGCAGGAAAGGGTTATGCAGCAGGCAGGACCTTTAAGTGAGAATCAGTCCACAGACAGCTTGCATGATCCCAGGTAAATCCTTCAGGAACTGAAGTACACACCACTCATGCACAAAATGGAGCTAATCCTAATTCCTTCACACAGTACTGCACAGCCACAGCTACTCCTGGTTTTCAGGTGCTCATGCAGCTCAGCAATGACAGTGGTGTGGGAAGAGCCAAGAGACTGGGATTCTCTGGAAGCCAATTCATCCAGCTTCCTCTGGTAGTTAATAAGGCTCAGAGTACAACATGGCCACATTTCCCAAAATGGATCTGTAATTCCTCACTATTCCATATATGCAACAAAAATCTATCTGAGGTCTTCTGTTAGCTCTGTCCCAAGAAATTCTCAAGATGGAATTTCAAAGGAGTTTAGTAATGATCAGGAAGACAAGATGAAGGCTGCATTGTTGACACTGCAAACCACGCAGTCATAAAGCTTTTTACTTCTTTAAACCCTTTAGTTTCTGATGTCCTACTGTTAATCCCATTATGGTTTAGCCCCATTAAAAAATATACACCACAGTAGCTCAGACATCACACTATTCTAAAAAGCAAATGCCTACATAGGATGTTTCCTCTTCTTTCTGTTTTTTAAATACAAAGGGTACATTGGCTCATTGGTTTTATGTGGGGGATGGGAAACACTTAACTCTGGGTTCTGGGTTGCCCCAAGTACCACCAGAATTGTAGGGAAGATTACAAGAGTTGGCAAGATTAATCATATTTTTCACTTTAAATAATAGAACAATTAAAAAAAAAACCAACTCCTTTGAAATAAAAAAATAAAAAATTCTTTAAGCACCTCATGCAATTTGCTTTCCCTGGATGGCTGAGGGAAAGCACAAGCCAGTGCTGTCTGCACAGACCTGGGAGCCAGCCTGGAGGGCTTATGGGAGTCCCCTGCTTCTGCACCACAGCTTTCCACTCTGACACTTCCACTGTGCCCACCACACAGCACAAACCCCTTCCCACTCTGCTCTTTCCTCACCACATGTACTCTTTGCAGAGACCACCACAACACACAACTCAAAGAAACTCCAACAGACACTCATGACTCCAGAGATCCTTCACATGTTTTCATGAAGTATATGACACTAGATATAAGATTTTGCTTCTCCTCTCCTTTTGCAATCCCTTCACTGAAATGTATCCCCATATGTGCTTTTTCCAGTGAATACCAAGCCTGTAAGCTGCTTTTCCAAGCCAAGAAAAGTTTAAAAGAGAGAACAGAGAACAGGCTCTGCACATTTCCTAAGAGGGTCATATTACATAGAATATCCATGGGAGATGAAGTGTTCCCATTCATTTTCCCACTTTTTTTGGCATCAAAGTTGCTCTTTGGGTTAGGTGAAGTGGGAAGTGCATGCATTGGAAAAAGAAAAGATCCATGTTTTTTGTTCCCCACATTTGCCTATCTCAGCCAGAACTCCTCAGTGTACTTTGAGGGTCTAACAGAGTGATTCTTGCTAGGAAAGTTGACTGCTATATTCAGCATTTGGGAGTCTTCACACTCACAGAGGCACTCAGCTTTGGACAGCTTTTTTTCTTCCCTTGAACAATGCTGAAATAATTTTCTTTAGTCAGACGTGAGACACAACTTTCTAGCAGTAACCACAGTTAATCAGGGCCATAGGCTGCACTGTTTCCCTATGCAATCCTGCTGTCAATGCTTTTAAGGCCATGATAGATTGGCACCTGCCAGAAAAGCTTTAGACGGAGCTTATCCTGCCTTGGGATGAGGGCACCAAACGAGTGCTGCAAGGCCCCTCTCAGCCCCATCCCTGGCAGCTTCAGAAAACTCCAGAAACAACAGAAATCTGAAGAACAGTTTCTTGCTCTCCTTTAGATACAGGGCCTGAGCCAGCTGCAGGGGCAGCATGCTGAGTCTCCAGAGACCTCTCTGAGGTTTGACCTGGGTGACAGAGTAGAAGATCTGCTCCAGAGTGGCAGTTGCAGCTGGCAAAGGGCATTAATGCCAGGAGCAAGCAGGCAAAGTAAAAGGGAGGATCTTGAGGCATCTGCAAGGCACTGTTTCCATTAGCAGAATGAGACGGCTCCCTGCAGCACACGTTGGCAAGGAAAGACCAGGAGCAAAGCAAACAACTGGAGGGATTGCAGAGAAGAGGAACCCCCCACCCAAACTGCTGAAACCAGCTGTACCCCAGTTACACAGCTGCAAACTTGGAAAAGGGCAGACAGCTCTGAGGAGCGCCAGGATCCACTCTATGAGAAACACTGGAAACAAACACAGATCAAAGGGAAACACCAAGCTGTATACACAGCTGGGGCTGTCTTCCCCCGTTAAAAAGAGATGGGCACGTAGCTTTTAACTGCAAGCTCTTTGTGAGTGCCTGCACGTAACCGTGCATCTGGGCAAACGCGCGTACTCGCCCCACGCTCGGCCTCCCGGCGTTACCGGGGTGCAGCTAATGGATGGTATTTTCCAAGCTGTATGGAACATTCCCACACAGCTGGGCAAAACCTGACTGGGCAATCCACAACTCAACCCACCCCAGGGAACAAGGCCAAATAGGTGGAAATAAAAGACATGAGAGATACAAAGCAAGCTCTGTTTTAGCCTCTGATTTCTACAATAAACCTGCTGCCCTGCTCCTCCTTTCAGAATGACTCATTTGAACTATTTCATTGAGTTTCCAGAAGGAGCAGAACAATTCCCATCTAAGGGCTGGGCTTAGACCATGTGGAATTGGAATTAATTACCCAACTCTTCAGCAGGTTGTGTCTTTATGTAGTACTGTAAAGTCTCTCCTGAGAGGAAAATGTGGAGGATGCATTGCCCAGAACTTCCTGGGAGAGCCAAAGCAATCCCTCCTGCACAATCCAGCTCTGAGGGAAAGAGGAGATTACGTACACTGCAGCAGCACACGGAAATGCTGGTGGCTCCCTGTTGTCAGGTCCTGGAACACTCTTGGCTGACCAGGCTCTTCTTCAAAGCTAGTGACAGTCACAGTGGGCTCCTCAGGGCTGATCTCACCTCTGAACCTTCCTGTTCTGTTCCTTTTCTTTCCTGGGATGCTCACAGGGAGATCTTCCCATACACAAATAAGCAGCAAAATCAAGTCTGGCATCAACTACCTTTCCACACATCCCTCCGGATGGTTGTATGGCTTTGCCAGCCTTCACCCATGTGGAAGGGTCCTTGCCCTTTTACTACCAACACACCCACTTAATCATGAGAAGAGCAGTGTCTATCAAATGCCCTCCTTTTGTTTTTGCATTATTCAGTGTCCTGGACAGTAAGGAACCCTTGGCACTGCTCCCCAGATGACTCGGCATAACTACGGCACTGTAGAGACAACCAGAGAGGAGCAACAACTGCCCAAGTGAAGGAGCAAGCATTCGCCCGAGAGCCATTAAGAGCTGTGCTTCTAAATGATTCAGATGCTTTTAGATATTCCACCCTGGCTCAGCAACCAGACAACTCAGAGATAGCAGCCTGCATCTGACTTTGCAAGCATGACTAAATTTTGTGCAGCTGTTTACTACCTTCCATGATAAAAACCACACCCGTACCATAGGAACTGCTATCAGTCTGGAGCATGTGTGAACCCGCTGATACCACGCACAGAGTCTGCTTCTATAAAAGCAACGCTGCATTTCAAACTCATGTCCTGTTTCCACTGGTGGCTTCATGAATAAGCTTTTCTGTACCAATCCTTTCCCTCAGCCCCTCCTGTGCAGAAACTCTTGTACAGACAGTTACAAGATCATTCTGTAACTGCTACATCCCCTTTCCTGCCTCACCTTTTGTGAGCTGAACATGCTCATTTGCAAAATCTACCATTCACAGCAATCTGTTCTTCATCCTGAGCCTTATAAGTACTGAACTCCCAGGGAAAAAAAAAAAAAAAAGAAAAAAAAAAGAAGGAAAAAAAAAGAAAAAGAAAAGGCATCCATGCTTTGCAAGAGCTTTTCATTTTTCCCCTAAATAAGTCATGTTGCTTTATGAATGTACTCTCAAAGGTAAATAATTAACAGGCAAGAGGGACAGAAAATCTCATTACATGGCTAATGGGAAGTGATGCTCAGGCAGCAGTGTACCCATAAAGTATAGCTTCAAAAGACAGCCCCTAGGCCTTCTTAATGGGACATTGGGCTGAAAACCTGACTCATGCAGGGATTCCTCTGCAGTCCTCCAGACTCATACCAAATCCAAAATCCAAAATCTTTATCTGAGATTTAGCCTGCATCTAACAAACGGAAGTCTGTTTCACCTCTGAAAAACAAGATACTTCAATTTTGCACAGGCACTGTAAGGAACAACCACAAAGAGCACTAGGCAGAGATGATCTGTACTTCCACACAAATTCAAACTCCCAAGGACTGAAGGAACACTGGCAGATTACACCATCTACTGCTATGTTCTGCCATGCCCCTGTCCATGTTGTCCACTTGTTTCATGTGAGAAGAATTCATGACCCTTGGTTCTACATTGCTTATTTAATTGTTTTATGGTTTTCTCATGCACTGTTTGGGAGGAAACCTGTGAGGTCTCTTTGCCCACAGTTATGCAAACTACTCAGGGTAGCCAGCACCATTTGCAGTGAGACAAGAACCACAGCAATTGCAAGATTAAGCCCTTCTCTCCTTTCCCAGACAAGGTTGTGAACACCTGTCACACACTTGCATTTACCATCACAGCACCCAAAACTAGGAGTTAGACCATCCTGCTGCCTCCCAAAGTAGCAAATAGGCCTACACTGTGTCCCTCTTCTCTTGCCTTATGGGAGAAGGTGTCAAGCAGCACCTCCCAGCCCGGGCCAACACTGAGGGGACAGAAGGACACTGAGAGGGACACATGGAGTGTGCATGAAGTTTTGAAGGAAGGTGGGAGAGGGGAAACTTGCGTGAAGGAGGGAAAAGGCAAGCAGCCAGCTAGAGATGTGGATCAATGAAGCAAAGGACTGGGTCAATGCAACCTTGTCCCTGCTCCTTTTCTTCATCCAGGCACCAGCTCTGTGCATGTTTCTGCTTCTCACCTGGCAGAAGTCACACCAGGAGACACCTGGGGGAGTCCCACTCTTCCCATCTTCCCTTGCAATATAAGGTTAGAGGTTATCAAAGCTGTCATACTTTGGTTAAAATGGGCCACATACAGAAAAGGGAACAAAAACATGTTTCCTTCATTTCCTACCCCACTTCCTTTGATTATTACAAGTCTGCATGGGCTACATTATTACATGTACCAGATGTAGATCAAACACATACAGCTCCAACTTCTGCCCCAAGAGGACACGGTCCTGAAATTTGTCATTACCAGGTGATCTGTCTCAAAATTATGTTCCTAATACCTCATCTTTCCTACAGCAGAAATCCCCAACTGGCTTTTAGCTAACAATGCTTTCAGGCCTACGAGCAACGTTAGTCACTTGAACAAGAAAAGTTGTTGCATCAGGACTGCTGGCTCTCAGTACCTCAAAAAGCACCCTGGGAAAAAAATAAATAGCCAGGCCTGCAGTCTCCAGAGATCTATTTACGAGAGAGATGGTAAGTACAGACATGACAGACTGAAAATGGAGCCAGGAAAGCTGAATGCTTGACTTCCTACTTGGGACCAGAAGTCCAAGCTCACTGATTAGAGAGAGCATTTGCCCAGTCTTTATAATTTTTTGAGGACAGCCATAAATATACAGAACTGGAGAGGGTTCAGCCTGAAACAAAACTATGGCAATGCACCCAAGAAATCTGAGGATGCAAGTTTGGGAAGAGATTCAGGAACCACAGCTGGCAACGATGCACTCAGTATCAGACTGGTGACCTCTGATTTGGTGCAGAGACCTGACTGCAGAGAATGTTTCTTTCGAAGATGGGGGTTTCCTCTCAGGTCTCCCTTCTGGGAGGCAGGATGATGAAAGGATTCTCAGCATCAGACCATTATGACAAGGCCAAGCAGATTGTGCTGACAGTTCTTTCTACACCATGAGGGAAAAACACATCAGAAAGTGCCCCAAACTCGTCTTAATTAAGAAGGGCTTTGTGATAAATATCTGTTTCTGAAAAATGGCTTATAACAGTGATTTTATTGTGCCACATTGTTGAAACAAAAACATTTTTCTTTGTGACAGTTTATCCAAAATAGTAGTATTGTTCTTTTTCCTCTTCATTCTTCAACAGCTATTGGATTCCTAAGGGAGGTGAAGAGATCTGGGAGCAGAAAGGATGACAGGCATGCATACATTCTTCACTGCATCACTTTGAGTAAAAAATAAATCATATTGAAACTAGAAATTCCTATATGAGCAGTACTAAAGGACTTGAAATGTGGATCATTTTGTTTCCTTCAAAACTTGGCATGGAGACTAACTGTCCCTTTGCAGCAGCTGTACTCAGAGTTCAGAATGTTCAGCAACCCAGCCAATGTGAAACAAAGCCTTTGCAGACTTTCAGTTGTAACTGAATCAAAATGCTGCTTCTGCTCAAGAAGGCACTTTGCATGAGCAAGTGTGGTGGTCAGCCTTCCCCAGTGTTACACCAGTGACTGGCGAGCTCTCAGAGCAATGCAAAGAAATAACAAAAGGCAGACTGACACTAAATAATGCTGGCTGGGCCTGAACGTACCCAGAATGAACAGCTCTCTGACAGCCTTACTCCAAAAACCACCAGCTTCACCCTCTCCCTCTCCCTCTCAGGTTAAGCAAAAACAGCAACAGCTCTGTAATAAGTTATCCAGATCTCCTAAAACAGAGAAACATGCTGCAGCTCTGTTGAAAATTGTTAATCCCAGCTGAAAACAGAGGCATCTGTCATCCAAACAACAGAGTTGAAGACAGCTAACTACCTCCAGCTCTTGTTCCACACTGGCCTCGGAGACAGGAGAGTTTAGCTACAGTTCCCACAAGGAGCAAGTTGGATCAGTGCATGCTCTGACCTTTGGATGTGTCAAAGAAAGATGCATGCTCAGCTGTGTTGGATACAGCTTGACTGCTGCAAGGAGCATCACAGGTTCCAAGTTTTATTAATGAGGAAAACAATATGTACTGTCAACATTTGCTACATGAAGTTAGCATGAAAACAAAGCCCACTCCAGAGAACAAATGAAATTTACTGGATTCGTTTCTTGTTCCAACTCTCCTGATAAATAGTACTGAACTCAACACCACAGTGATTAGTTGGTTCAAGACAAACACTGATCGGATTGCCTTGGCAAGTATATATAGCACTACAAAAGCACAATCATCCTTGTCTATTCAGAGTGCAAGGATTCACCATACTTTCATTTCCCTTCCTTCTATCTTTCCCAGCCTAGACAGCTTGTCTGCACTATTTAAAAGCCCTTAAAAAGCTTTTCCTAGGACACACTCAAAGCCCTTATTCTAAAAGAAACAGAACCAAACGGTGCAAATGCTGCAGAGCCTCAGAAGGCCCCCATGTTTCAGTGCAAGCTGACCCAGGTCATTGTTCTCTCCTCAACTTTCAGTAGGGTTTTTTTTTTATCTTATCCACTACCTCAGATAGGCAACTGAGCACAACAGTCAGCTCTGGGTGAGAAACCGCCTTGGAGAACCGCTCTGCAATAAACAGTCTCTCACGTCAATGAAAGAATGGGTGAGGAGCCACAAGATGGGGAATTCTGGTAAGAGTCAGGCTAAAAACCACAGTACTTGATCCTTGCTGTGTGTTTGTCTTCTTTGCTTCTGATCATGTCAAAAGATATCAGAGAAAAAGGATGTTACACTGCTTCACTCTGTGCTTTTACACAAAACAAACTTTTAGCAACTTGGTTTAGAAGTTTGTCTCCTTTAGACTTTTTCCTTTTTCTTTCTAAATGATGTACTTCTGCAAAGCCACTAATTCTGCAAGATATTCAGAAAATTCTATTTTCAGTGATCCTGAGGCCTCTTTACCTCCTTGATCTATCTTTTGTTTGAACTGAATTATTGTTACCATAAGAAAAATATGCTCTCATAACTCATTATTTACCCAATTACTCAGCTTTGTTTTCCTTCCTTCTGCTGCATTACAAAGCAATCATCATCAAAACCTAATAGAATAATCTACAGAAAAATGCTGGTGGTTTTTTAGGTTTTTATTTTTTATTTTTTAAATCCGATCAACAGCATTACAAAACTCTTTCTTGTTCTGTCAGGAGATGTAACTTTTCTGACAGACATCACCGCTGTATTGGTCTACCAGAACTGCCACTTCACAGAGCAGCAGGATGTCACCTCAGAGCTGTGTGTCTTCCCTTAATACCACACTGACCACATCCTCCTAACACTGGCATGTGTCTAAAATGTTCACAGACAACAGCTATCACCACTATCTGTGTAACACACAACATTTACCTTTAACCTGAATTTCAGTTGTTATCCTTTTTGAGAAAATAGTACAACTTGCAAACTTCATCTTTCAGTCACATGCTTTATCTTGTTTTCTTTCAGAAAACAATGAAGAGTGATGCTTACACATCAGGTTTTTTTGGTAGGCGTGTTAAAGGACTAAAAAATATCATTTTAGTTACATATTGCAGCAGATGAGAAGAATGATGGTTTCTTGTTTAAATGCAAGCTATGACTCATCCTGGGTAGAGATAAACTGAAACACATACCCATTAAATAAAATTTTTCAGTGTGAGGATTAATGACAGATAATAAGTATAAATTAACTTTAATCTTTTACAACAAACGAAGTCCCTTGTATAAATGTCACTGCAATCTTTTCAAATTAAAAAAAAACCCAAATCAAAGCCAGAAGAGGAATCATTTAAATATTACAGCATATGTTTGGTACCAAATCAAACAGCTCCTTAGCAGAACCAGTGGAGTGTTCTGGAGCAAAATATTTTCAAGCAGTAGACCTTAAAAATTGCTTTAATATTTTAAAATACATTTTTAGGGGGTTTTCTACATTAAGGAGCTACACATTAAAACATCAGCTCTTCAATACTGAGTCCAAGTTAGATCACATATTCAGAAAGGAGAAGAGCATTTTGTTTTACTAATATTCTCTTGCTACTGCTTAAAACAAACTCTGTGTAATTGCTGAATGGGTTAAACCAAAATTTAACTGAATATAAAAAGACTGCTGTTCACAGACAAGAAGAGAAAAAAACAGAGTCAGAGACCTAATAGTGGACAATTTTGAAAATTATAGTGTGTGTCAATAATAGAGATAACAGTGAGATTCAGTAGGAATAATCTCAAATAATAGGGAAAATGAGCACCTGTCAGCCACAAAGCCATTAGTATCAGGGCTTTTATATTTGCAACAGTTATGTCTGGAGACACTGACAAACTTAACAACACAGCAAATAAAACATGGAGCTGGAGAACAGAGGAAGCAATCCCCATCACTCAGAAAACACTGCTGTGGAGTTTGAAAATAAATGCTTCCAGTATGAAACTCACTGCCCAAATCACTGCTAATGAACACTGCAAACACAGCAAAGGCACCACAGCATCTAGCTGGGTTTGCAGATGTGAGTAGCTGATCAAGCCACAGCATCTGCATCAAGGGACAGACAATCCCAAACCAGGAACATCAGACTCCTGACCAAAGTTCCCAGATACAGGAGAGCACCCAATGTGATCAAATGTGTGCCCTTCCCAGAAGGATGAAAACCAAAGGCTTGTAAAACCATGTCTGAGACAGACCTGGAATACAGTGCCCCGGAATGGGAAGCCCTGGAGGAAAGACCTTGCTGAGAAGGCTGATGGTTAGGAATCTTCAACCTGGAGCAGGTGGGGACTAAGGAGAATAACAAACAAAAGGAGAGGAAGAGAGAGATATTACACCAACTGAAAATGGAAGGACAAATTCTGCAGCAAGCAAACACCTTGTCAATATTCAGGAAAAGGAGGCATAAGGGGAAGCTCAAGTAATAACACTCCTCTCACGAGTTAACACTTCCTGACATGCTAGTCAATACTTAATCCTTATGGTATCCCCACCTCAGATAATATAACTGTCCTCAGTCAAAGACAGGGAATCAAGGCAGAAATTTCCTCAACTCACACAGACAACTGGTACCCAGAACATCCCAACCCCATCGGTCAATAGAGTCCTTAGCTGGACAGTAAGTATGTAATACTGGCTGCTAAGAATTTGAAGTTTTGCTGCTTGCCCTCAGGCTAGAAGAAGATGATCACATATCCATGCAAACTTGGCCAACGTGATAGGTGATAGGACCAGGCTGGTCCAGGGAAAGACGGAGACAGCTCTGCTCTAAAGCTGTACTGAGTAAAAGCAGCATTTGCAGTAACAATTAGATATGCAAATAAGCACATTGAAGATTAGTGACGGTTTACTGTTGTCATGGAGAAAAAAGCACCTTCAGTTCTGGGTCAGACCCAAGGACTGCATTTTCTTTCCCTCACTGGTAAACAGAAGCGGAGCGAGCACTGGAAAATCCAGGAGCCAACACTCAGCGCAGCTCAACCTAGGACTGGAAAGGCTGAAGCTCAGGGAGCAACACAACCCAAAAAAAAAACCTTCCCTGCATCAACCCAGAGAGATAAGACCACAGCAATTCTGTAGATACTCAAAAATACCAGGAGGGAAAAGCAGAGGCTGGAAGAAAACACTCAGACCATGCAAAGGCTAAGCTGCTTCCCAGCATTGCTGCTGCTAGCGGGAGGCAGATGTGGGGGAAACTGAGGGCAACACAATTCATGAGTACTCAGCTCCAATTCCCTTGAAGCCATGGGGGAAGACCTTGTCTGAATGAAAATACACACTTGGCTCAAAGCCTCTGTGTGTCTTTGGCCATCCTCACAGTCCTCCCATCCCTTGTTAAATGATGGCTGCTAAGAGAGAAGAGGAGGCAATCAACCTATTTAGACTCAGCTTTCCTTCCCACTCTGGGAGTTTCTTCATAGGAGCAGCTGGCCAAAGCACCGCCTTTGTTACAGCAGCCACAAAAAACACAGACACCCACCCTCAGCCCCCCTAAAATCCCACAGAAGAGCCAAGATAAGTTTATAATGGAAAGCCTGACACAACCTTAACTATAGCATCCTGAATGGAAGGCGATAATCTGATCTGTGTGTGAACTAGCTCCCCTTGTCTCAATGGTATTTATCTTACTTTAACTCCTGTTACAAAAGGGTTGAGTCATATAGAAGAGCCAGCCAAGTAACAAAACTGCAGGGCTTGCTGAAACATCAGATTCAAGGATAAACAGGCGCAATCCTGGAACAGGTAAGGAGAGTCTCTGCAGGAGCACAGGTAGCCAGAGCTCCAAGCCTCTGGACAATGGTATTTTCTTCTGTGCTACAGAGACTATCACAGCCCAGCGCAGGGCTGGGGGGAGAGGGTGCAGAGCGCAGGGCTCTGCCCTTCTGTTCATGGTAACACATAGTACCCAGCGCCCAAGAAACCTGATCCCGTAGCAACCTCATGTATGGAAAGTGCCCCAATCAGATTTCACTGTGTCAGGAGAAGAACAGTATTTACTCTGCATACAGATTAGTCACAAAACTGGGTCACTTCTTGCCTTTTCAGATAGAGAGAAAAAAAAACCAACCAAAAACAAAGCTTCTTTTTCAGATCTTTTTGTGTCTTCCTCTCAACTTTTAAAACTACATGATGCAGTGTGGTCACTCATAGCTGTCTAAACTGATCAAACAGCACCTGCATGAGTGAGGTCAAAGCACATTACACTCACCAGGCCTACATTTTTTAGAATTCAGCTCATTAGCTACTTACCGGTTCTTTTCTAGTTCGTTGTGCGTAGACCTGGAAAATAAAAAAAAATAAAATTGGATTAGCCACCTTTGACCTCTGAGCACTGAAGTTCAACAGCTGAAAGCTGTACACATCCCCACTGGCACATCATACTGCAAAGCCAACCAGCTACATAGGTTAAAATCTATAACCTCATCCTCCTTGCTGACAAGATGTTCCCTCCCTCCTCCAAAAAGAGTGCAAATGCTGGTACCCTTACTGCTAAAGAAAATGCTCCCTAGAGACTTAAATGCACACAAAATCCCAAAGAGAGGCAATGATTAGAACAAGGGACCAGAGTCTGTTACTTCCAGACTCCTGGCACTGTCATCAACTCAGTACAGGACTGAAGTTGTTTCTTTGTGCTTTAGTTTCTTCATTCACACTACAAAAATATTGGTATCATCTTCTAACACAGCAGCTCATGGAGAATTAATTTGTGCATCAAACACATGGAAACCTTCCTTCCAGCAGAACTGGCCCTGTAGGAACAGCCCCTGGAGCCCTTCAGCCATCACATGCCAGATTTAGCCAATTTAGCAGCATTTGGGCACAAAATGGGATAGCCAGTACTGCCGTGTTTGCAAACATCTTTGGCACTGCATAGCACGTTTAGGATGCCTGGAAACCCCTTGGGAATGGGAACAGCACTGCCACACCACCAGCATGCAGTGAAGTGACCCATAAAGTGACACTGTGACACTCAACAAAGGAGGGGGCTTTGTCTTTATACCTGCCCACCACGCCAAGCACACTGCCAGTATCCCTTAATTTAGAGCTCTGCAGCTTGAAAATGAAACCAGCTAGAAACAAAAGGGAAACAGGCAAGTTCACTCTCCTTGCCTCTGTGATGATACAATGAGCGGCAAAAAAAGTTTAAATCCATTCAGGATTTCTAATCAAACCCAGGTAAGGTTGTTGAGGATTATTTAAAAGGATAGCCGTTTGTCCAACATTTCTCTTTAACAGAAGGTCACCTTAAAATAAGAGTAAAAAGAACCCAAGAGCTTAATAAAAAGGATCTATTTTCTCTAATTTGGCATCACATTTCTTCCGGAGCTCTGAGAAGATTATCCTCTATCCCCCATCTGGAGAATCCCACAGAGAATTCTACAATTAGGGAACTGAATGGAAGATGTGCTCCAAGGGAAACCCTGTCATAATTAAATGCTTCTCCAAAAAAGGAAGGAGGGGTGCCTAACAGGTGTTAGAACTGCATTGAAAATGATTAATAAACTGTGGATGTCTGAAAAAAACAAGGTAAATGAGCCTTAGCTGACCATGGCTGAGAGCAGAGGAAAAACAAAATGTTAGCATATACCTGTGCAAGCCACCCTGCTCAGCAGGACATGGGATGCCCTAAAGGCAAGGCACACTATAGTCAAACTCGTCATGTTGAGAAAACTCCTGAATTCCCTCCCTAAAGTAGTGGATGCCTTCATTCTGGTTCCCAGGAATCAGAAACATGAACACAGTATTTAGTCCAGAAAATCTCCCAAATCAAACCTACCCCCCTGGCCCCAACCTCCCCGAGTCTAAACCAGCAAAATCCATTTGTCCGGGCAATTTGGACCCAAATGAACCCATCAGGATTGAGCTGAGGCCCTTTAGAACCACTGCCCATACATAGTTTGAAACATGCTTATTGTTCTTTTTTACTGTATGTTCCTGCAGGAGACTGTGCACTCTTCTTGGCTATGACATTAGCAGTTATAAGGCCAAAGATATGCAATGGCTTGAATTCCTGTATTATATCGAGCCAATTACCAAGGCCAGCACTGAAAGAACAAAGTTTGGCCCACTGCTGTGAACAAAATTAAAACAGCAGGTTCTCCTTACTCCTCTCACACAGGAGACTCTTTATTACCTATCAGCCTTCTGATGAACAAGACAACTGAGAGAGGTCACAGGCTTTTCACCAAGTCAGGAAATATTCACTGTGACTTTTAACCATGTCTGTGGCAAGTAAAAAAAAGCATCCCCCCCCCCAACACCTTTCAACTGAAGCTGAATGCAAACGAAAGAATCTCAGCAGTATTGAATCTATCCTACAGGGAAGCTTCTTCTCTTACCTGCCTATGTTTTGCTTGGTCTCACTGGTGACCATCTGGAAAAGTTTTAATTTTTTATTTCACCCAAATTCAGGAAAAAGTCCAGCACTGATTCCCACGATCACCATTCACTAACTTAAATTTTCTGTGACAGTTTCCTTTTGCTTGGACAACACATAAAGGGAAAAAGATCCTCTCTCTTCTGTTCATTACTCATTTCACTTTCTATAGCTCCTAATCTAAAGATTAGTTTTTACCCCTCATCTTAGTAATGCATGCAGCCCAAAGATTTATTTGGAGATAAACAAGGACAGTGCTGTCAGTGAAGTGGAAAAAAGTGGAGAAGCCTCTACTGATACAACTCAGAAAAAGAATTGTCTTAAATAGGTACAGAAACAAATGTAATTGGATCTCTTTAACTGAGCTGGTTTTATCTCTTAACTGAGAACTTAAAGACTATCAGCAGACTGAAATCAAGGCCTCATCCTGGTGCACCACCACCAGCTTTTTGATGGCTACAGGATGAACACCACAGCTGAAAACTATCGCCAAAACTCGGGGAACACTCTGGCTGTAGGGCAGCAAGCAACCAGCGTGCTCAGTGTGACACTGCTGTGCTGCTGCTGCCAGTCAGCCACAGCCTGTGCCACCCAGGGAACAAGGACACTGCTGCTGAGCATGGACCACAAACCAGGGAATTCACATCCCTGGCGTCAGGTGGACAGGCAAGCAGAACCTGCAAAGCTGAAACCAGAGCCAGGCGAGTATGGACACACTCAGAGAGGAAAACAAAAGACCAAGTACATGTACCGGCACTGCTCAAAATGTCAGCTGCAATTTAAAAGTAGCTCCAGCACAAACTGTCTGCAGGGTCCTCATTTAAAAGTCAGGTTTCTATAGCAGTCAATTTAAAACACCCAAAATGATAACTACTCCTAAAAACTGAAGAAATGTTATTAAGGAGGAGGATCCTGCTCACTACATTTTGAAAACAGCTTGGAAAAAGATCAAGAATGAGTTTCAGAAGCTTAAGATAAAGGAGGCAAGCAAACAACAACAAAAATAACAGAGCAGTCCCTGTCTATGCAAGAAAAAGTTGAAAGAGGACAAATGCAAGTTACCCCAATTTACCCCAGACACCTGAAACTGCATACAGAATAGGAAAAAAAAGGGAAGCAGAAACTGTCTGTCATTCTAATCTAAGGTCAAATGCAACAACCTTTTTGTGCCAGTTACAGTGATATTGCCTGCAACCTTGCTATCCAACACAGTAACAAGGTGTTGTTGAAACATTAAGCTACACTAAAGTCCCCCAGTAAATGAGAATCTGCAAGTAATTTGCCACTTTACCCCATTTTTCTTTATTTAAATGAAATTTCTTCTACTGTGGCAGAGGCAGCCCGACTTTGCCCAAGCACAGGTAAGGCAACACAACTAACTGCAGCACAAAGGAACAAGCTCTAAAGAGCACTGAATTCATTTGTCATTGGGGTTTTTACTGTAATTAAAATCACAAAGCTGCCACATGACATTAAACACAGTTGACCTTTCTGGTTTACACATTTATTATTGATAAATGGGCCAATACATGCATTTGCAGAACATCTGCATTTTGGTTTGGGTTCTCAGTGAGGTAACTGTTTTCTACTGAGGAGAACAGTCCTCGAGAGCCCTTGTCCTATGCAATACACAGATGGCATTTAGACCCAACGATCCTGTCATCTCTCTTGAACCTGGTCATCTTCCTGCCTGTATTTGGCATCAGCTCCTGGCTCCAGAGGAGTCCACAACTATAAGAGCTCCATCTGCACCACAACAGATATACTCTTGTCTCAGAGGGTGCTGCTGGCCGTAAGTAAGGGGCCTCTTCCAGTACGTCCTAAATGCCTACACAGACCCAGTGCTTCTCCTCCAAATTCACTCACCCCACTCAGCTTTATCAAGAGTTTAATAATGAAAGAAATATCCCACCAGCTTGTGAAAATTAGGGTACAGTTACCTGAATCATGTTTAGCAAAACAAGAACGCTCATCTGCAGACCAGGCCAACTGCCTTCTGTCATTCTTCACTCAGGTTCAGCTACATCTCCTGCTTATGCATCATCACATCATACACAATCTCCTTCTTCTTCATTTTAAAGACCCTTCCCACCCTCAGCTGTCACCCATTCACTAGGCCACTAAATTCCCCTGCAGGAAATGCCTTCTTCCATTCGCCAAGCCAAGAATAACCACTGGTTCTGAAACCAGTGAACTACATTACTGCTCTCTTTTATGCAAGTTCTTCCTCAAAAATGACAAAATAAAATCATGGAAAAGAAGGGTGGTCAACAGCTTTTTTACATTTTAAATCCACCTGTGTCCACAAAACACTGGCTGAAGAATCCCAGTGTTTTGCCAGGGTCCCAAGTGGATCAACACCAGAGTAGCCTGTGAAGCCAGGGCAGAAGCCAGCCTGGGAAACCAACAAAGAACCTTCATCACCAGCAGCAGGTGAGGCTTCCAGCCCACTGGCAAGACAAATGAAGGCTGCACAAGAGTTAACTCTTCCTGCCCAGACAGAGATGCTCAAGGGCTCTTTCTAAGGGAGCTGTGAACCCTCCTCACTTCTGAGAGGCCCAGAAGTTTGGCCCTCAGAGAGCTGCAGGGGAGCCTTGGGAGCACAGCAACTTATGGTACTCAACACTGCCATTTGCTCCCCCTGAGGAGGAGCAAAATGCAGCTGAACAGAAGATGGCACAGCCTGAGCAGGAGTCCTTCTGCTGCCATCCTTATGCCCTCTGCAAGCGGCAGCCTCAAGTCTAACAAGAACATCACCTCGGTCTTGCATATCAGCAAATCTAACAAAACGTTTCCTTCCAAGCAGTACCAGAGACAAAAATTATCTTAAGCCATTACTACTTCATGATCCCCTACACTGTCTGGCCTTGAGGTCCACAGTAAATTCTTCTCCATGAGGAGTTGAGGTGAGGGGATGGAACAGACTGTTTCACCTTCTCACTGACGTCAGTGGAGATGCACCAGATTAACCTGGCCCCAACTCTGGCTAGTTTTTCTGTCGCTCTTAGACGGACACAGTATCAGATTCCTCCTAAGGCTCTGATCAAAGCTGTTTTCCCAGGATCAAGCCTTACCCTTTCCAAAGTTCACATTCTCCGTCTCCAACAGAGAAGAGAACGCAGCCGTACTGGCATCTGTTCATGTTTGTTCATCTTTGGAAAAGGAGAAATGGCCCCACAGTCAGTTTTCAGCTCAAAGAGCAGAAGAGAGCTCTTCCACGTGTTTCACAACTGTAGAAAGCCACCTACCCCCGGGTTTCTACACAGTATTGGGAAAGTCTCCTGCAAGACCCAGTCAAAACAACTTTTAAAAGTATACTGCATACTTCCCTTCAAGAAGTAAATATATTCAAAGTCACCTACAGTATTTACACAGCCTCTCTCAATTTGGTACCTGCTCCCCATAACCATTATTTCTGTTTGCAACATTTCAAAATTAAGTCTTCCATAATACTTTTTATGCAGGGGGACAACACCAACAGAAATTATAAATAATTTTTCCAAGGTCACACAAGAAACCTGTGGAAGAGCAGGGTTAATTTGAGTTCCCTGAACCCTGGGATAAGGTAGCTGTTCTCAGGCATCCCAGAGACAGCTAATATGAACAATCTTGGGTCAAATACCCCCAAAAATCACATAACCTTTGTGAAGTGTAAGTGGGAAAGTGAGAAAAAAGTCCAAACCTAAACCAGCTTTGATGTCTTGCCTACTGTCTGCCAAGTGAGCTAACCTGACTCTCAAACACCACTGTACAAAGTGCTAGAGAACAATCTAAAATGGGAGCCAATGACAAAGCAGTATTAATTTAATGATAAAACCAACAGACATATCAGACATAACCCTCATCTGGGGAAGCAACATTGTTCTGATGGTGCATGTTCTGCTTTTTCAGCACACAGGAGAAAAGAGCAGGAAGACAGCTCCTCCTTGCTGAGCACCACGAGTTTATCCCAGTTCAGAGCTGAGCTCCCCCAAACCAGACTAACATCCTAATAAGCAGCACAAGGTGGCACTCTGCAGGGAAAGGTTTTCCAAGCCAGGCGATAGAACAGCAGGAATGTTGTTTGCATTCAGTGCTGCAGTCTGGGGCCAGCAAAGAAGCCCTCAGCTGGCTTCCCTCCCCACTGTGCAGGCTGGGAGCAAGTGTGCTGGTGCGGGCTTTTTCCTGCACCACCTGAGACCCTACACGCTCATCCTAACCCCAAATACTAGAGGAAAACTGTCCTCATGCAGGGCCCTATACGGCCAAGAGGAACTAGGTTTGCTGAACAAGCAGCTATTCAATATTTTGTTTTCTCTTCATTGTTCAACGCGTGGCCTCAAGCCAAGCCCTGCTCTGAATACAGAACTGGTGCTTTCCTTACAGGCTTTTTGACAGGCTCACCGAGAGCAGTGGCTGGGTTGTTCACAAGCACATTTATCGTCATGCATCCTCACTTTCCAAACTGGAAGCTCAGAAACAGGGAAATCAGAATTGCATCTTCATGTCTCTCTGAACACTTCTGTGAAGACCCCCAAGGACCTTGTTTGCTGGGCCACTTTGCATGTTCTAAGCACCAGCCCTGCTGGTGCCCTCTCTGGCTGTGCACCACCAGCAGCTCCACAATCCAGATCCCAGGTTCTTATCTTGGAAAAGATCAGTGTAAGGAACACACAGTTAGGGTCTCCCATAACAAGCTGGCCTGAAATGGGCTTGCTGACTAGACACAGGGCAGCTGACAGCAGCCAAGAGTGAAGTAAGTTCTCCAAAGTGGTATTCACTGCTCTATTTGTCTGCCTTCTAACTCCTGTCACAACTGAGAAAAAGTCCTACAGAAACCACTTCCTTCTCTTCCCAGCCCAGTTAACCACGTCAAAAGGGGCTGGTACAGACAGATCAGAGCAAAGGCTGATGTATGTTCACTTGCTGAAGTACCTTAGCCATTTCAGCAGAGAAACCCTAGTCCACCCCCTTAGACATGCAGCAGATGACATCTTCTATAAAAATTCAGAACTCAGACAATTCAGGTAGATTCTCACATGTCAGGAAGAATATTTTTGCCTTCACCAAGGCAAGACTCCTGTCTGTGATCCATGATGCAAGGGAGTTTGAGCTTCTTGTAAACAGATTCCTGCCTTTTTTTAATATATTGACAAAATTGTGTATTTCATGATCTGCTGAAGAAAAATGTCCCCATGCACTTGCAAGCTCTCCCATGAACAAGGAAGAGCATGACAAAGAATGAGGACAGAAAAATACAAACACTTCTCCAAGTGGTCTCTGTCCTGCTGACTTCCAGCAGGATATGTGAGTCTCACTACATGGTCAGGGACTTGGCCCCTTCCAAGGCCACATCAGAACCAGTATCCCAGTTGCTGGTACCTGTATTGCAGTGGTTCACAGAAAAAGAACAAAGACACAGGAGGCAATTTTCAAATCTACCTAGAAAACTTAGGGGCTTAGGTCTCATCTTCTTTAAAACAGTTACAGGCTCCAAAACATCTACAGCTTCTAGAAAACAGGATTAGAAAAGTGTGTGCATTACCCCAATGTACAGATGGTGGGAACCATACAATGTGCAGATGGTAGGACCCATGTAGGTCATCTGACGTGCCCAGATCGTGCAGCCTTTCGGCAGCAGACTCAGGAAATGATCCAAGGGCCCAGCATGCCAGGCCCTTGCCCTATAACGTGCTTCTTCCCACACATAACATTACCCTTTTGAGGAAGATGGCCATTTCCAGAAATAGCCTAGGCAGTGCCCTCTGCAGTGCAGCAGTCTGTTTGGGGAACATGTACTTCTCTGCAAACATGCATCTTCTGCCCTCAAGAAACTGCCTTCAGATGCACTGGGGAAAGTGAGGCTTTTTGAGTAAACACCACCTGACTGAACTGCACTTTGTTTGAAAAGAAACTGATGGCATTTACATGGCTGTGGGCCAGGCCAGACTTCCTTCACTTCTATTTAGGCTTGTTAGTTATCTCTCATGTTACAACCATACTGCTGCAATACTGTGCCTGGAGATGAAGGCAGAGGGAAATATACTTTAAATCAGGAAAATGCATTGACTATACTGTTAGCTGCATGTTGTACTAGGGAAACTGAGGCACGAAGCTCCAGGCTGTAAGAAAATCAGGAAGAGAACCCAGATGTCCTTAGGTCTGGGACTGTATTCTGTCAACAGGGACACACTCATCCAGCATTTGGGAGATCCATGGAAAAGAAAGGCTGAGTAAAATGGAAGAGCTTTGATTTCTTCTGTTCTTACAGTTCTGGCTCACAAGCAGCACCAACCATGAAGGCTGCAAGGTAGCTACCTCCCACAGTTCCCAGATGGCCAGGCTGCTTATAAAGCAGTTCATGAACTGCTGCACTTTGTAGCCTCACTGTTAAAGGCAAATCAGAAGCTGTGCCATGTTACCTTACCGTGCCTATATGCTGCTTTAGTGCTGCCCGGACACCTGGGCAAGGACCCCTGGAGCAGCAGCCCCAACAGCAATCCCTGTGTCATCTGTCCTTTCTCACAACTTCTCCCTTCTTGATGGTGTAACAGATGGTAGGAGATAAATGAGAAGCTTTCAGAAAATAATCGACTATTTTATGGAGAGGAGTTTTAATCAAAACTGAGGCAAAAGAATTGCTCTCAGTCCACATGCCTGCTTGTCACAGAGCAAGCAGCAAAGCATAAACAAGTAATTAAGATAATATTGGAAATCATCTAAGGCTACTTCAAACTGGATTCATAAAGCAACAGAACTGAAGTGAAATCACTTTCATATCAGAGAATGAAAGGACTGAAAGTACAGTAGGGAACACAGAAAAGAGAGATGGGAATACATCCAGCAAGATGGAAAAAGCAGGCCTGTTCTCTCTGAGCTGATCAACAAGGCAGCGTCTCATAGAGAAGAGATCCAGGCAAAGGCCAGCCAAGTGCACAGCCCCAGAGACCCACAGCCTCTGATCAAGAGAGCCCAAAATAAGTCAACAAAAACAAATCCTATCTTTGTTGGTTCAAAGAAGGTAGGGAGTAAGAGCCAACACTCTCAGGAGGAGAACAAATAGCAGCCAGTCTTTGAATTTGGGCAGAAGTTTGTCAGGAGGGATCAGGAGATGATGAACAGCAAGAACTCCAACAAGCAAGACAATTAACTCAGCAGCAGGACATTGACCAGTCTGTTTGGGTCAGAAATAGAAATGGATTTGAAAGCTCCATCAGGAGCAGGAAAGGAAAAAGTCAGTCTTACCTACAAACAGGAGAACAGATGGAAACAACACTACAGGTGACAACCCACTCACTGCCGAACACAGCACCAGGTCAGGTTAAACAAAAGCATGAAGGATAAATCCCTGCATGTGTTGTGGATGAAACATTACACAGAGAAGATATAAAAAGGGTACAAATGTGCTGAGATGGGAAGAAAACCAAAACAACTGACAAAGAAGGAATATGACTTAAACCAGAGAATTGCCTGTGCAGTGAATACAATGGGAAGAGAAAACAGGAGAATTGTGGGAACACTTGACCAGGTTTGGCCCAAATATCCTCCCCATCACCCCAGCACACCAAATTTCTCCAGGGGCTGGGTCTAACAAGCCTCACATTTCAAAAGACCCTGAGAACATAAGAACCAAAATGTGAAGTTTCCTGTCATCACAGCAGCACTGTGATCAGTGATGCAAATCAGCCCACGGCAGCTGCAGCACAGCTCTGACTGGGCAGTGCTGCAACACCAACAGCATGAGCCCTGAGCGACTCCCGCTGCTGTAAATCAGCACACTCCTGAAGAGGATCCCCCCAAACCTGGGAGGACAAAGGGATCATGAGCCTTCAGCCACACACAGTGACACTTCACAGCAGACAGATGCTGCAGCAGAGAATTATAGCTCAGTTGCAGATAACATCAACAACTGGGCCTACTTGTAGTTTACACAAAGGCCTCTTTGCACAACTTGGATAGTCTAAAAGAACACAAATTATATTTTACAACTACTGAAAGTACAAAGTATAAATTGAGCCTAGAATTATGAGTTTCTGCATAGACTCCCTGCCACCCAGATATCCCTATACACGGCTATATTGCTAATACACAAAGGAAAACAGGAACTGCAGCTCTGCAGAATCTTCTTCCTTGGAGGCTTATAAAATAAACAGGGTGACAAAGAGGAACACAGTGGGTTCCTCCATGGAAATTGCTACATCAGCTCTTGCACTTCTGGAAGCCTCATTCCTCACCAGGGAGTGGGGTTTATGCTTCTCATGCCATTTGCTGGGCTCACCCCACTTTCTGTGTTTTCCCTGGTAACCTGCCAGCTGTACTGCAAAGCCAAGCACCACTGAGAAGACACTGTATACAAAACCTCACCTACATGGGGAACTTTTTTGTTTTCCAAATCATGTCAGGATCTCACACAATGTAGTGCTGGCAGGTTCAGAAACTCCAGCATCACTGGGAGTTGCTTAACTACACTTGCAGATGGCACTGGGGCAAATGGGCAGAGGGCATGTGGTGAGGCTGAACAGAGCTACGTGAGTACAGACCTACCTGCCAGACTTCTCTGAGCACCTGTATGCAAGCACAAACCTACCAAGACAGTGGGATTTGAATATGGGGTGATTTGCCTCTTGTGCACGGACCACCAATCCAGTTTCCCAGCCCAACATTTATACTGTCATTATGCTTTCTCAAAAAGTCATGCACATACCTCACTATACTCAATACTGCTGGCCAGTCTCCCTCAATATCTCTAGGAGAAAAGCAATCCTTAACAGCTTAGCTTTGTTCAGCTTCCCTTTCTTGAAAAATTAACCAGCACGTTCAGGTATACCCTCCACTGGGAGGCAAGATCCCGTCTCCAAGTACGTCCAGACAAAATTCCAACAGCAAGATGAAGATTCCAGATACTAATCACACTGCTTGAACATGATCAAAATGAAGCATAACTCAAAACATGGCACAGCAGATCTCACACATTTGCAGTTTTACATGTGTGGATTTGTACTCTATGAAGCAAAGCCAGGTCCTGAGCCATGAATAGAGCTTCACTACAAGGCTTGAGGCAGAAAGCAGCTTCTATCCCCCCCGCTATTACACAAGGGCCAGATTCTAACCCACCTACACACAGCGAGTCAAAACTCAACTCCCACTAGCTGTGGAGTGAGATGTGATCCAGTGCAAGAGGATTAAAAAAAACAACAACAACAAAAAAACTCACAAGCAAATAAACAAAGTATCATCCAGAAACAAGTAACAACTGTAGAGCCTAGGAAGCAGGAAAGCTGTGGACAGAAAGTCTCAGCCACGAGGTCTCTGGGACATGAAGATAGGGGTAGGGGCTTAGTGCAGAAAAATAGATTAACAAGAGCTGAGACAGCAATTTGCTCTTTCAGGAATTCCTTACACAAGACAGGCAAACCACTCAGCCACCTGCACACCCTCTCTCCCAATAAAATCATAATTACAGCACTGTCCTAACTCCAGAGGCTCTAAGAAGGACTGAAAATTGCCAGGTACTCAGTCAGCAGCACGAAGTGGGGGGAGGAGGGTGGAAACCTCCTTTGACAGAAAGATAAAATATACTGAAACTGTGCAATGTTCACCAACCCCCCTACTCCTCCCCTGCACAGTGAGGTACAGCTGCACAGCACTGCTGCTGTGGCAAATCAGCTTTCTTGTGCACCAGACACCCAAGGCTGACTCGCAGATTCACCTGCAGCCACACCCTTTGAGCTTCTGCACCCATGTTTGTGAACCTGTGCCACATTAAGCCATCACCTAAGGCACACAGACTACCTAATGCACAGCTACACACCCACCCCACAGTCCTTGCTCTGGGACACTGCGAGCAAACCAACCTTAAAGCTAAGCATACCTGAGGATTTCAGCAGTGCAGTCCCCATATCGACCCTCAAGAGAGAGTTTCAAAGGATATGAGAGCAAAGGCCGACAGAGAAGATTCAGCACAAAACCAAGTGATGGGATTTACAAGTGGGAGAAAAGTTTCATATGGGTAGATGAGAGTGCAACGACAGAGAAAATGAGAAGCTGCACCAGTACAACAGCCAGAAGGGCAAAGAACTCCAGACACCAAGATTTCCAAGATAACATGCCCAAAATGCCTTACCATACTCATCACAGCTGCTGACTCCAAGCTCTGCAAGCAACCTGCTACCAGACTGTAGGTCTGAAAGGCCCTTGGGAGGCAGCGCCAGACACAAGAGAGGATAATGGGAAGAGAGGAAAATGAAACAAAAAAGAAACTGGACAGAGATCAAACCCTCCCCCATGGAACTGAGCAACAGATTACTTGAGAGCCCTTAACAACATGGGCCTCCAGGGAGAGCTGAGGGCTCCCAGTGCTGCTGGGAGGATGCTTGGTATTTCCCCAGGATTAGACCAAAAAACAACAGGCTTTCTACATGCCTGAGAGCCTAAATAAAAACAAAACACAACTGACAATCTAATATTATAACACAATTTCAGTTTTCATTATAAATCTTAACTTCATTAAATTGATGGTATTATTGGGGGAAAAATAATTTAGCAACCCTACTGTTTATTTTATTTCCTGCTGACACAATGATTCAATTGATTAAAAAGTCTTCTCAATTATTTTCCAAAATGTATAAATACCAAGCCAGGCTAATCCTAACTAACTATAATGAACCTTTCAAATAATTGGGTCTATTAGAACTGCACATGTAGGGTCCATTACAGCAGTTTCCAGTGACATTGACTGCAAGTGAATGTACCCACAGAACTGCACTCCCAGCACAGACCACTTCTCCAGCAACCTTTTAGAACTCAGGTTCTGCCCCAGAAACATCTTCTGAAGAAAGTAACATTAAATAAGTGATACTACATGCTGTAACAAATCTCCATTCATTTTTCATCCCATTCCAAAAAACCAGAAGATAATTTTGTCAAGAGTAAATTTAAGGAGGCAATATTCAATTCAAATGTAAAACATGTTGCTTAACTTGGGTCTTCAATTTGCTTGGGTTTTTGCTTTTTTCTATGTTTTAAGTTGGATTTGCTAAAAAAAGTGTTACCCTTGTCTATTATAAACACCAGGTAACAATGACTGTGATTCTCCACTCATTTCCTGCAGGTGGATAATTTCCCATACCAAAATATCCCCAACTAAAGTAAAACTGTATTTTTAAACACATTCATGTTTTAACTCAAACTCGCTATGTCTTTCAAATATCTGCACGAAACACTGCACATTCATGTAGGTAATGATTGCAGAGGCAAGCCCTCTGCAGCAATCTCCATGCTGTAGGTTGCACAACGGAGACAAGCAAAGGAAAAGAGAACCTGAGCCACAACATCCTTCCTTAAAATTGCATCACATGAATTAGAAACTCTGAAGCAATGTTTTCCCTCTTATCTGCACACCCCTACTTGGGGTAGAAAATAATTATTTTGCTGAGACTGTGAGACTACCATAGTTCTGTAAGAATAAGAATTGCTCCACCATTGCCATCCAGAACTGGGCTGTCTGCTCCTCAGAACTTTCTGGGTGTTTGTGCAATGACAGCACAGAGCCTGTTGGGAGGAAATAGCTGTCATGTCTGGGCTGTAAATGCTGAAGGGAAATACTTGGAATTAAAATATTAATCAAACAAGCAACCAGGCTTCGTAAATACCCCATACCACAAAATCATTGATTATTTGGTTCAATAAAGACCATCAACAATGTACACGTGCCAATTTGTAAAAGAATTTGTAGAAGTGTAAAAATAAAAAGAAAAAAAAAAGAAAACATTGTCGCTTTCCCAAGGTTGCTTGAGAGACATTTTACAGGAGGCTGTTTTATTACAAGATCTGCATGAGATCTAAGTGCATTATTCCTCCACACTAATGAAACATTTTGAGACAAAAGCAATCTAAGAAAATCTCTTGTCCACACATGAAATGTAAGTTTTGTTCCTCATCAAGGACTTGATATTTAATTCAAAGTCCATTCCAACTCCACCAGACAGAACTTACTGAATTGCCCCTTTGATTTGAACAGGAAAAGATGATACAGAGTCTTCCTTAAACAAGGCTGATGCTATACTCAGCATCACACAAAAGACACTGCAGTGAATTTGGAGGCACCCTAAACTTCACAGTTGTCACTTCCCGGCACTTCAGCCATCTGGAAGGCCTGCCATCTCCTACAGCAAGTGCAAGCTGCTACGACTTGTGCTAAAAGAAACTTCCATTTCCAACTGTGCCTGTAAGGTCTGAGCACCCCAGAAGACCCGCTCTGGTCCCTGCCTGGAGCAGACCTGACACTCGTCACTCCCTGAGGCTGAAACAACCACAGGAGGAAACGCTCTGGGTAACAATGCTCTCACTCTAAAGATGCAATTTGGTCTCAGTATTCCTTATATAAAGAAGGTTTAAGTAAGACTAGAAAGTACCTCTTCTGCTTCTCTGTTGCCTTTCCCCCCACATGAACATATTCAGCCTGTCAGCTCAAGGGCCCAGCGGGCTGGTGTCAGCACCAGAGCTGCCCCGGGAGAGCTGTGCCTGGAGCTCTGTGCAGGCAGGGCCTGCTGAGCACCCTGGCCCCAGGGACTGGGAGTGCTCTGCATCCCTCTCCAGCCTACAGGCTGCTGGATTCAGTGCTAAGGAGTTCCTGAGGGGGATGTGCTTCCAGCCCTCCTCTGGAGAAGGGCAGGTTGCCATGACAAAGGCCTTTGAGACAAAGAGGTGTGGGATGGAAAAATAGTATGTGGGAAATCTAGAGAGAAAAATACCGACCTCAATTCAGCATTTGCCATCATTTTCCAACACAAAGTCACAGGACTGGGGGCTTTGGCTCACGATAAACAGTAAAAAGCTACAGCTGCCTTCAAATTAGGAGAGGCTGGATGAAGTAGAGAAGCAAATACAAACATTGAGCATACAAAGAGCTCAAGATATGCTGATCCTGAGGAAGAAAACTTCCCCATAGCAAGGTGTCCTGACATCACTTCAAACAACCTTTACTATCAAATGCTGCCGAAGCAGAATCACTGCAAGCAAAGGCACCTTTCCCTTAGGCCTTTACAGGTCCTTCCCAATGGCCTCAAGAAAACCTTAATCACCTGAGCCACCTGCCACCATTTTATGGATTGCACAGGTCTTGCTGCAGTAAAAGCAAGCTTGCAAATGCCTTTTCAAAGGCATACTTTATGTTTCTAAAGTTTCTCTATCCCAGAAGGTCTCAACAAACCTACAGAAGGCAGCAAATAAAAATAAAAAGAACACGAATGAGAGAGAAGAGGCAGATGCAACCACAGCACCAGGCAATAGGCTTAATCCTATTGTCTCTTCTAGATTTAAGAAACAAAAAAACATGCTATTGTATAATAAGAAAAGTGTCAAAAACACGGAGTTCTACAATTACCAAGCTATCAAAAGCTGGGAAATCCCACTGCCCTGAAAGGCAGACTGAAACACAGCTTTGTTTTCCTGAGCTGAATTTTTAACATGTTGTACATTGCAGTCAGTCATCTCCCTCTCTCCCATTTGTTGTAGGGGATCCATTTCAAAACATTTCCTTGCTTCAAATCATGCCTGTCATTACAATCCCAAAGCACCCAGGCTGCATTTGCACTATCCCTTAAAAGCAGTGATTTCTGGGTTGGAAAGACATCAGCTGTATATAATGGGAATAGTTATTGCCTACCTCCTCCCTAAACCTTATGAACAGATCTCCCTATTCCCCTTCCCTCTGCAGCATCTGAGACTTGGCATGGTGTCAGCTGGCAGTGCCACTTCAGATCCAGCTCCCCTGTGTCCCCTCTACTTCCAGTGCTAAGGATCCAGAATGGACGCTGCACTTGTGTGCCCCAGCTCTGAAACCCTCTAGCTGCTCAGACGCTCCCCATTTTTCCAACAGAGCAGGTTTCTCTCCACTGCCTCCAACTTTCTTCTGCAGCTTTGACCCTCAGCCAGCCCTGTCTCCTGTGCTGTCCTGCCCACACCGTACCTGGTGGCAATACTGGCAATGCTGCCACTGCCGCTGTATTTCCGTGCCCGGCTCAGCCTCCGCGTGGGCTTTGGGTCTTGTAGTCCAGGGCTTGGAACTGAGGGGAAGGTCGAGGCATAGCCATGCTCACACTCTGCAAGGGAATCAACAGGCAAGGCATTAATAACAAAAACAAAAACCAACAACCAACCAAAAAAAACCCCAAAAAACCAAAAACAAAAAGGAGAGGAAAAAAGAACAAAGAAGGAAACAAAAAGAAAGAAGTCAGCAGGCAGGCCTCACCACTAACCCGTTGGCCTAGCTGGGGAGGCCCTTATCACAACAGCTCAGGGAAATGACTGAGGATATATTCACTTCACAGGGAAGTGGACTGGGGTTGGACAAAAGGAAGGAAGGGAAGTATAAAGTCTCTGCCAACCCCGGAGGAAGGTCACCACCACTCAAACACTGAAAATATTAAAAAAAAACCAAACCATGACAGTCCAGAGAGTGCCTCATCTCTCTCCTCCTGCCCAGCCTATCTGAACCAGGCAAACCAGATGTATTTCACTGTGCCACTGACGTCTCTGCTGAGCCAGAGCCACCCACCACCATCCCTCCTGCCCAGTGGAAAACTTTCACACCAATACCCCCTTTTCCTCCCAGAAATCACATCCACGTCAATCTCCCCCACTCTGCAAAAGCATTCCGCCTCACCCACCACCTCCAGGAGGACTCATCAGCCCTATCCTTCACCCAGCCCCTCACTGCTGGGGATTTACCACCATCCCACCGGCAAACACCGGCTCTGATCCCTTCTCGGGGTCACTCTCCCCCCTCGGTGGGGATCTGACCCCAGACCCGTTCCCCTCACGGAGGGCACCCATCCTCCCCCCATTACCTCTCTCCCTTCGCTCCAGATACTCGGCCGCCTCCAGCAGCCGCTGGATGTTGATCATCTGGACCTGCTCCATGGCCGGGGGGCTCCGCAGCCCCGGGCCGCCCTCCGCCCCCACGCTCCCGGCTTCCCCGCTGGACACGGGGGCGGCTGCGGTGGGGAGGCGCCGGGGATCGCCGTCTCTGCCCAGTGCCCGGGCCTCGTCACACCGTCCCGGGGGCGGCTCTCCTGGGAGGGCGAGGGGCGGCAAGGGAACACGCGAGGAAATGCCGGAGGAAGGACCCGCTCCGGGATGCTCCCGCCGGGAAGCGGCGAGCGCTTATTCCTGCCCCAGCCCCGACCCCAGCGCCCGGCCGAGCGCTGCCCCCGCGGCCAGCCCCGCTGCGCCCCCGCGCCGGGCCCTGCCGGGATCCCAGCCCCGGCCCGCTCGGCCCGGCAGCCCCGCGGCGGGACCGGCCCCTCCGGCCGCCGCCCCGCCCGCCGCCTCGCAGCACTTTGTTTACCTCTGCCCGGCGCTCACGGGCGGGCGGAGCGGAGCGGAGCGGGGCGGGCTGGGAAATGCAGTTCCCGGGAGCACCGAGGCACGGCCGGAGCGTGTCGGGGGCAGCTCCAGGGGCAGTGGCCGTGTGTCGCCACGCCTGAGGGGATGGCTCCGTGCCCACCCAAACCCCGAGGTGGTGGCGGTCAGGTCACAGAATCACAGAGTGGGTCACGTTGGGAGGGACCACCGTGGGTCAACCTCCCAACTAAGTGTACAGGATTGCATCCAGATGGCTCCGGAATATCTCCAGTGACAGAGACTCCACAACCACTCTGGGCAGCCTGTGCCAGTGCTCGGTTACTTGCACGGTTCCTCATATTCAGGTGGGACTTCTGTGTATCAGTTTCTGTCCGTTGCCACTTGTCCCATTGCTGGACATCACTGAAAAGAACCTGGTCCAACCCCTGACACCTCCCTTCCAACAGACAGACATTAATAAAATCCCCTCACAGACATCTCTCCTTGAGGCTGAACAGGCCCAGCTCCCTCAGCCTTTCCTCTTAAGAGAGACGCTCCAGTCCCCTGATGAATTCTGCAGCGCTCCACTGCACCTGCTCGAGGAGCTCACTGCCTCTCTTGAACTGAGAACCCAGAACTGGACACAGCAGCCCAGGTGAGAGCTCCATGCCCACCCACATGGAACTGGCAGGGCTGCAGCAAGGATAAAGCAGAGAGGCTACAAAAGACAAAGCCACAGTGTGGAAACTTTCCACATCTCACCTGTGGAGATGGACCTAAAGAAAAGGTGCCAGGAATTCCCACCTGGAGTGGCTGATACATTGTTTTTCATGGGAGGTGAAGGAGCAAGGTCCATTTTTCAATGTGCACAGATTATTTAAGAGCACAGACAAGAGATACCACAGGAAGCAAATTCACTATACTTGAAGTAGCACATTAACAGGGCACAACAGTGACCATCTCAACATTTTAACATATGCTTTCAGCATGATCACTCTTTTCAGAACTTTAATAATGTATTTACATCCTGATTTTCATGTAGTACAAACCCTTGAATCACTTCTATCACCCTGAATTCTACCAACCTCAGCATTAGTTGGAATGGAGCTTAAAAACCTGGTAACATAGAATTGTATCATACAGGTCTCTAAAATATTTGACTTACTCAAAAAGGATGCACTCAGAGAACATTCAAGATCAGAATCAGAACATGCATAGTAAATATCTGAATCTCCAACTGATTCTGACTTAGAATCCCCAAAGACTGTTTTGTAGTTCTGACTGGGGTTATTTTCTGAACCTTAAGGCCATGACTGGTTACATTTGCAAACATTCCTCCATCACAATGGGAGACAGAAAAGTACCTTGAAAAAAATCCCAAAAAGCAGAGATTCTCAATCAAGGGCTTATGTCTGGTAGCAAGGGCTTTAGGCAGAGCACAAAGTATCAGGAGACTCGTGATGGAGTTGCAAGAGTCGGGAGCACTCAACTAGAGAAGAGCTGAAAAAAGTGGATTCAGGGTAGCTAACTTTTCTCTACACACAATTTGCTGATTCACCATTTCTGAGGTTTCCTCAGAAAACTGCAGGCTTGCAGCTCATGAAGGTAAAAATACCACCACTATTCAGTTCATACGCAGACCTTTTCATCTCCAAATCTCTAGGGGTTGATTTGTTTTGTTTCTCTTAAGGTGGGATAGCTGAAAAATAAAGGAAGATGGGACACCTCCAGGGACATCCCTCCCTCATTCTGGGAAAGCCAGTCCCAGCCCTTGCTTGGACAGGAGAGTCTCCACTCATGCACCTACACCCAGCCACACCACAGCACGTGCAAAGACTAGCTTTTGGCCGGGGGAGAACTCAGGGAATGAAGCATTCTCTCTCCCCACCTCATATTTCTACACTGGAAACTGCCCATTGAGGAGACTGTTAAAAGCACATGGAAAATTCCAAATTTGAGCAGTCTCAAGGACTACTCATCTTGGATTAGGGAAAAGGACACAGGTGCACAGACATCTCCACAACAGAGAGCATTGTGTTAACAAGAGCATTTCTGGGCTTTAACTGTGCTTCCTTTAACCTACTTCCAAAACCAGCGAGCCATTTGCTTCTCAGGATTAGCAACACTAAACATAAAAAAACCTAAACCACGCAACTCCAACCCCTCAAATTCATGAAGCCCCAAAACCACTGAAAAACAGGCCCTTGGGAGCATCCACTGCCATTAGCTTTTCTGATGGCACATTGGGAGATATGTCGTGCCACTCTAGGGGTTAAAAGGGAAACTCATGGCTGGAAAATGAAAGGGTAGGTTAAGAGCATATCGGAATGTCAGCCTCCGGAAGGTAAAGTTCAAGATACAAAACAAGAGAGGATGAAGGAGGGGGATCCTGATACACATGGTGAATTAAATCAGCCTGGAAAGAAGTAACAGCAGGATCACTTCTGAGTGAAATGATGTAGAATAAGCTCTTGCATTTACACTTCAGCTCAGCTTCCAAGTCTTTGTTTCTGAAGTCAACAATGTAAGTTAGAAAAAAAAAATCTGTGTGAAACAAAGACAAATTTGGGAATAAACTGTGGGAAATTTCCCCAAAGAAGGAGCCCTAGAGAAGAGGCAAGTCAACTCTGGAGCCACAGCAGATCTGTAAAATCTTGCAATTGCCATCCCAAGTGCTCGTGTGGGCAGGTCAGCCTGCAAAATGCCAGAGTGTGACAGAAACAAAAGTGGGTGGAAAGTAAACAGCACAAAGAGGCCCAATGCCATTCAACTGCTGACCAAAAAGCCCCAAAAGTCAGATTTTAAATGTGGTTGAGCAATCCACAGGCAACACTGGGGAGGGGCTAAGGGAAGAGTATTTTAGGGGAGAATGAGATCATTTAATTTAGTGGCTCCGAATGATCTGTAAGTACAGTTTTCTGATTATAAGTGCTTGCTGCTGGCATCCCTTCTGGCAGCTGTGATTCACTTTCATTGTGTGTTCTGCTGCTTCGCCCTTTAGAAAGGGGCTTTTTACATTTTATTAAATGGCACTTCGGCAACCCTCCATTTCCAGACTTAATAATGGATTTGTTAATCTCCCTGATAGCCTTTCCCTCCTCCTTAGCAATAATTTAAATATCCAAGAAGAAATCTGCAGTGCAGAAATCAATTAATATTTACATCTGAAATGCTGCTGTACTATTTTCATCAAGTATAACAGATGTGATCTGTTTTTTATCAACATCACCATCACTTACATTAAACTAGCAACTTCCATCAGGGAAATTTTCTAAGAGCTTTCCAAAAGTAATGCTTTAAGCTTCTCAAACCCAAAATTACTTTAGCTATTTTCTTTCCACTCGACAGGAAGGGAAACTGAGGTGTAAGCAGCATAATTACTCACATGAAGACACACCCTATGTCAGGGGTGGAACAGGAACACGTCTCACAAATCAAGATGCCCAGCCCTCTGCTTTGAACACAAACCTTAGAAATAACACAATGCTTTGCAACGTGGAAGTTATTTTCAATAAGGGCAATCCCTTTGGCTAAGCTGCCTTGTTTTTCATTCTGTATTTGGATTTTGCTAAAATCTTCCTGTTCCCAACCAAGTGCATTTTCTGGGAGGAACATTAAGATGGCAACAGCCATAAGCGCTTCCTTTGCCCACCTTCACACAAACCCTCCAAACTCTTAATATTGTTTTCAAATCCTTGAAATACTTGTGCAATCAAAGCATGAACAGAGATCCCCAATAGGAACCATTTTCTGGCACTCTCACAACAGTGCAAAGATTCAGTGATTCCCTAAATTTCTGGGAACAGCAGATCCACACCATTCCTGTTTCTCTAGTGAGGGGAACAACATCTGAACAACATATCAGCACACACTGTAACAAACAGGTCTCTTTCTTGTAGTCATGACTGTAATAGCTCAGTATTGCAGGACTTGCAGCAGCAGACTGGAGCACAACCCAAGTCCCACCTACTCAACTCCCTCCCAAGGCTTGCAATACCTTCACTAAGGGACCTACAAGTGCCTACAGGACATGGCCTCATTTCTCATCCGGGAGCTTCACTCTTTCGCAAGGCATCAGATAATCCATTTCAGCACTCCCACTGGTACCTGGAACCCATCCACCACTGAGGACAGACATTTCTCAGAACCAAACCTCTGGGATATCCAAGAGTTTGAGCAGGAATAAAGTGCATGCTCTGATTCAAAGACTAAGCTCTGCCAAACAATAAGATAAAAGCCACAGATCTATTGGCTCTTTGGGTCACTTGTTCCTTCTCTCCAGGAGATGTGCTCTGTTTTCAGACCTGTGCTATGCCCAAATTTATACCGAGTCAGTGACTTACTCTGTAACTTTGATTAAGTTACTTAACTGATCCAACTGCAAAATTAAGAGGAATTTCTACAAGAAAAAATATAGAGAGTCCTTCAGCTAAATAACAAGAAGGTAGGGTTCTTCAGCCAGTGGCACAAGGTGCTTCTCTTCTGGCTCTCAGGATGCTCTGCTGACAAGGGATGCGATCGCTTCTCAGCAATGCTTCTGGCACAGTTCCATGGTTCTACCTCTGCCCTATCATTTCTCCTGCTGTGGCTTCCTTCTGAATTCTATGCTGAGGTCCAAACAGCATGAGTCAAAACACCCTAACCTGGAAGTGGCTAACACATGAATCACTGTGGCCAGGTCATGAACCAGGAGGAATGAAAGGGGTTTATTGTGAGTTGGATGAAAAATATATAAATAAAGGGGTCCCACACTGCTCTCTATATCACATCACCATGAGATCCAAGACCATCTACACTGACCTTGAGCCACGTGGTCAGCTGTCATTGATACAATGGGAGCTCTGCACGCAGACCAAAGGCAGCTTCTTCTGCCCTCCGCTAATTACAGGTTTCTGACATTTCTTTGGTTTGTCAGAAAAAGACCCTAAACAGCACACAAACAATGGAAGGAGCCACATGATGAAGATACTGCTAATGCATCCCCAAGGCTCAGTTGTCTTCTCCCTCAGAGCGAATTATTCAGGAGCAAAGGACAAATCTAAGATCACACATTTCTTATTCCTGGTCAGAAGATCAATAAACGTAGCCACCACTTGAAGAAGATCTGGCTGTCTCCTGAGAGGGGCCAAAGTCCACTGTCCCGTGCCTGCACACCTCTATTAGACTTGTGAACTTGTCACCCCCGTTACAGAGACTTGATTGCCTTCATGCTTTTGGAAGAGGATATGGCAACACAGGTCTGTATCTGTAGTGAGATCAGAATGTATTACACACCATGCCTATTACAGATAAGTCATCGTAGCCGAAGGATTCATCACGTGTTTGTGCAACTCCTACTGACAAAAACATGAGTCCACACACACAAAGAGGATGCCTGGCACAATACTAAACCTCAGCTGAGTTTACTCCAGGTCCCTTAAAAAACATCTTCCAAATCCCAGCACTTTAGCTGCTACAGATTTTCAGCCCTGCTTATTCATGAAGTGGCATTTGCAGAGGTTACAGATGTATCAACAGAGCTGCCCTCAGCACAACTTTCATTTCTGAAAACAGCCACTGTAACTTTCTTCATGTGACGCTTCTATTCCTTGGATACCAAGCATAAATTTCTAGAAACAGGTCATTTGGAAACCTGTACATGTCAGTTAGCAAGGTGTGTTGGGATTGGTTTTTGTGGTCTCACCATGAGAACTGCAGCAAGAAGGCAGGCAGCACTGTTATTCACTCCCAGAGGCTCAACTGGAAAAATAATTCAGTTATACTTCAGTAGCTAAAATACTCCAGCTTACCCAAGGAGTCTGATAAGAGGATCTAACCTTCCCTGTCACCATACTGTAACACAGGTAATTTTTATTCTAATATTTTAAAATATAAGTGAATACTGTAAGGGTGGTGCTGAGAGGCCACTCCTGAATACTGCCTCCTCCTGCCATAGCCCTGACAGTATATGCAACCCTTCTCCATGGCTCTCTGCCCTGTGGTTCTGTTTCCACACCACCCAGCCAACCCATGGCCCCTCTGCTATTATTCATGGCCACAACGATAGGATGTGGGACCTATAAATGTAAATCATCATCATCTCCATATTTCTGCCTGAGCTTCAGGCAGGTAGAAAACTCCTGCCTTATCTGAAAGTCCTGCCCTAGACATGGAAGGCTCTGCTGTCTGCCTTGTACCACTGACCTGCAGACAAGGGTAGGTGTGTTTTGGAGGCTGAAAACATCCTTGTAGTTGCTCCTCTATCACCAGAAGGTGTGACATGCACGTCTGGGATATCCAAGCATATGGATCCACAAGAGAAGAGGTTGTGTCCACCTCTCAGGGGGCCCCTCTACCAAACAGCATCTGCTCCTGCTAAGGACAGTGTTTGGAGAAGGTGAATTACATGGCACAGCCACCAAAGGCTTGGAAGAATGAATGAGGACACTGAGTGTGGTTTATCAGAAACTGTAAACCTATGAGGAAAACCACCTGAGCTCTCAGAACCTTAATAGCCCTTCCTTAAATTCCTTCTTTTGGCTACTGAAGCCCTTCAGCTTCCATACCACTGTGATGCTGATCCCAACCAGCATCCTGGTGCTTTACCCAGCTCTGTTCCCTGTCACCCATCCTGGCCAGGAAGAGACAAACATCTACCTGTCACCTCTATTTTTTTAAGACTGTTTCCTTGGGGCAGGGCACCGTCACTCCCCTGCATGTACAGCACCTGGCACGACAGGGCTGTGACTCAACCACCTTCCTGATGGGAGTAACACCAAAATAGCTCATTACACCCTTTGTAACACCGTGGTCAAATGACCTGGGCATCCTGCAGGAAGCAGGCAAGCACCAAGTCTGACTGCAACCGAGTCTGGCAGTCTCCATCACCAAACTTTTTTGAGCTGCCCCCTCTATTATTGTGAATTGTGAGTTCAGAGACTGTAATGAGGAGTGACCATTAGCAACATCTCTGACAGGCTGCCAGGACTGGGTGCACTGAGGAATCACCCCTGCCCCGGCAGATGAAAGGGCACAGCATTCTCTTGGTGCAATAACCTGAGCTCTGCATGCAAATCCCTTCCCAGAAAGGAGATGTATATACATTAGGATACAACCCTCCTGCTTCTGCAGCTGTTCCTTAGTTTAAATAGGGCCAGTAAGGCTCAGAGATTGTTTTCCAATCCCAGCAGCATTTTTCTTTGTTTGGGAGCAACACGTAAAAGCTGCCTGGTTTATGACGGTCACGTTCTGAACAGCACGTTCACCAGCTGAACCTTTGGTTAAATGGGACTTTTCACCCTAAAATGTCCTGATTTCACATTAAAATACTGAAAGGTTTTGCAGAATTTCCTAATAAAAGTGATGATTTTCAACATTATGACCTCAACAATTACTAGTGAAAGCTTCAGTGAAAACAAGTGCTCAGGAATGGAGTTGTTTAGATGCAAACACCTCTTTTAAAAATCTAGCAATAAAAAAATCCTGTATCCTGCAGTCCTCCTCATTTTCCAGTTCCAAACAAGGAACCGTATAAAATGATGCATTTTTAATTGGAGCGTATAAAAGATCAGATACTATCCATCTCAACGGCAAGGAAAATTCTATCTCCCCCCACTCCGAAAAAAAAAGCCATGATTTTGAACAGTTCCCCTTCACAATAAGAGTGCTCGTTGAGAAAAAAACAAACCTAAACCAGCGGTCTCGCACTCAGTTTCCAAACCAGGGACGCTGCTGTTTTCACACGCAAACCCAGTTCTTGCTGGTGTCTCCTGTCATTTTCCTGCTCGCAGCTGCTGCTCTCGGCGCAGCTCAGCTCCTCAGACTCTTGGCTTTGCAGATTCATTGCGAAACAACAATTAGCACGTGAGAAAAAAAAATCCCACCCCAATATTAACTCAACTTTCCAAAACAGAACAGCAGCCCGGATTTGTTCTGGGCGAGCAAAGAACAAGGGCTTTTGGCTGCAGCTTTAGCGGCAGAGCAGCTCCTCCGCAGTGGGATCCCTTTCCCTGGGAGCCTGCGTGCACGCAGCTTTTCCCGCAGAACAAGGGCACCCTATATCTATACCGTCACCTGCACGGGACCTACAGCTGCCATAGGGGGTGAACGGCGAGAGAGGGTGATGGTGCGATGGGGACGCGTGGCGAGGGATCGCTGATCCCTTTGTAAAGTTAAACGGAAAACAAAACGCAGCACATGCTCCGCGGAGGGAAAAAAGGAGGGGGGGGAACCCAAATATGAAAGCGAGGAGGGCAGAGAAAATATAAATTAAAAAAAAAAAAGTAGAAAATAAAAAAAAAAAAAGAAGAAAAAAAAAAGGCTAAAACAAAAAGTAACAAAGCAAAACGAGGACAAAGCGCCGGTGGCGGAGCGGAGCCCGGGCTCCCGGCGAGGTGTCCGTGTGACACCCCCGGGCTCGCAGGTCCCCGGAGCCCCCGGGCCGAGCCCCCCCGGCCCCGCGCCCCCCCCGGCCCGCTCGGCAACGCGTGACGTCACACGGGGGACCCCGGCGCCGCGCATTGGCGGAGCGGGAGGCGCGGCCCCGCCCCCGGGCGGCGGCGGCCAATGAGCGCGGCGCGCTGGCTCCATGTGCGAACCATGTGTCCGCCCGCGGGGCGGGGCGCGCCGGGCGCTGCGCCGCTGGAGCGCGCTCCGCCACTGCGCGGGGTCCGCGGCCGCGCTCCGCCGCGGGCCACGGCCGCCCCTTTGTTCCCCAAGCGCTTCTTCCTCGCGGTGCCGCCGTCCCTCGCAGCTCGCGTGCCCGCTCGGGAGACCGCTCCGCGGGGGAAAGCCGCGGGCTACGCGCACCCTCCGCGCCCGCGGAGCAGGAGGCTAGCGGCGCGGCTGGCCACCGCCCCGCACCGGACGCTTGCCCTGCCCTGCAATGCACTGCTCTGCCCTGCCCTCTCCTCCCCGCCGGCTACCTGGCGAGCGCTGCCACTTGCCTACGTGACTCTGCCCATGCCCCGGCGGGGGGAGCGGGGACGTGTCATCGCCTCCTCCCCCGCCGCTCCGGCTCCGCCACCGGCTCTGGCTCCGCGCGGGGCCCGCCGCCCCCCCGGCCCCTCTCGGTGCCACTCCGAGCCCGCTCTCCCAAAGAACCGGAGATGCGCCCCCCCTGCCCGCGCCGTCCCGCTCCACTCTCCATCCCAAACTTTCCCCCGGGCCCGGTCTCCCCAGTGGCGGCGGGGGTCGCACGCACGCCTCTGCCGCGGGGGGTGCAGGCCGGCCCCGGCGCCCTTTGTCACTGCGTCGCCGGCCCCTGCAGCCAGCCGAAAGTTTGGTTTATTTTTCTTACTCCCCTTGACCGCCCCGCGGTCACGCACACGCGCGGCCACGGCCGCCAGCCCGCACTTACTTTTATTCTCCTTCTCGATCCGCTCCAGGTAGCTGGCGGCCTCCAGGAGCACCTGCACGTTGTAGAGGAAGGTGTCCATGCCCGCCGCGGGGCTCGTGTTGCAGATGTCCCCGAGGGGGCACCGGGCCCCGCCGGCCGCCCCTGCGCTCCGCGGCTCGCTCCGCGGCTCCCTCCGCGGCCGGCCGCGCTTCCCCATGCCCCGCCGCCTCCCCGTGCTACGCTGCGTCCGTCCCTCAGTCCGTCTGCCGGCGAGCCCGGCGGCCGCCGCGGTCCCAGCGCTGCCGCCGCCCGCCCCGCCGCTGTGTCGCCCCACGGGCCGCCGCCGTCCCGCCCCCCCCCGCGCCCCGGCGGGGCGGCCCGGCCCGGCCGCGCCTGCGGAGTGCGAGCGCCGGCGGCTGCGCGGCGCCCGGCGCGGGGGGGGAGAGGCCGGCGGGGCAGGGCCGGGCTTGTCCCGGGGCGGGGGGGACCGGCGGGTCGCCGCTCGGCAGCCCCGGGATGTGTTACAGCTCCGCAGCGGGGAACGGCCCCTTGGAAAGGGGCGCCGGGTGCTGCGGTGGCGGCACCGCGCCCCCGGGGATGGTGGCACTGGTGGGGGCCCAGCTGCACCCGCCCCCAGAACGCAGAGGCACGGCCGAGCCTGCCCTGCCTCTTGTCACCCCGTGTCACCTCCCGCCACTGCCCGAGGGTCTGTCCCTGGTCAGGGACCCAGCGTGACAGGCGGACTGGGGAGCCCATCCTGCGCCCAGCGCTGGAGGCGGTGGGGCCAGAAGTGCAGGCAAACCCCGAACTCCAAAGGGGCCCCTCGGCATGAAGCACTAGCGGTTTAATGTCAAATTACTCGTCTTCTATTATGCAGTGCCCCCCAGAAAGCTCTCTCTGGGTTCAGACTCTAAAAGCAACTAATACATTTTTTTTTCCAAAATAAATCGAAGGTGGAGAGCAGGCAAGGGATGCACCAGCCTCCCTCACTCCCTCCATATCCAACCCTGCAGACCTGGGGTCAGGGCCGGGCACACTACAGCTTGTTTTCCCCTTGTTTTGCAGTCAGGGAGATGAGAAAGAGCAGCTGCGCCCGGAGGAGAGAGCGCAGGACCTGACCCAGACTGAGAAGGGCAAGGATTTGCACTTCCAGAAGTCATTTGCAATCTCAGGTCCATGAATTTTGAGGGGGTAGGCGGAGCGGACTCCACGAGCACCAGGCTGGCAGCAAGTGACCTCCAGCACCCTCCTGGCTTCCCTTCTATCCGTGGCAGCAGCACCTGAAGCACGGCGCTACGTCTGCAGCACCAAGCCCCGCTCCCGCCCGGCCGGTCGGGTTGGGCCGGTTCCACTGAGGAGCCCTGTGGGAGCGGCTGGGGAGAAGCATCGCTCCGGAGATGGGCTGGGGCGTGGGCACCTGCTCACACCTGGCTGCCGTGGGGCTCCGTGGGTCTCGCCGGGCTCACCGGCCTCCCAGGGACCGGAACTGGCTGAGGAACAGGGAAGAGAGGTCGTGGCGGCGTTTAGGAGTGCAGTATTACTCAGCGCTAATGGGGACCTGGAGCCCGCAGCATCACGGGGACCTGAATCATCTGAGAGGGGACGGTGCCCCAGACTGCAGCGCATGCAACGAAATCCCTGCGGCACCCAACTGCTGGGGACCAGCAGGCTATTTTTGGGAAGCATGGCTGCGGGATTTTGTCTGTCACATGCCCTTCCCTCGGCACATGCCGGGGCTGGGCCAGCTCCCCGTGCCGTGCGGCTCAACACAGCCTCTCCCGCGGCCATATGGCACCTCCTCCGTGCCGGCCGCGCCGCAGGGCTGCTGCCACATCAACAGTGCCACGACTTGTCCCATCGCTGCGTTTGGCAGCCCAGAACGGGATGGTGTAGGGGGGAGGGCACAAAGCATCATCTAGATTTAGTTGTGGCCTGAAGAAGACTGAAGAAGGCAGAGCCTGGTGTGCCAGGAGTGGAGCAGGACAGAAGGCCGCTGCCAGGCTCGGGCGTGCTCAGCACCCGCAGGTGACTGGTCATCCCTAAGAGCAGCATTTCAGCTGGGAAAGCAAGGGCTGAGCAGAGGCGGAAGCCAGGCTGGGTGACAGGGTACATCCAGGCAAGTGAAGGACTCAGAATGTACTTGGCTTTTAACTCCACTGAGTAGCTGAGATAAGACATGATTCCTGCTTTACAAGCGGGCATGGGCAAACACTCCCATTAAAACATCAGTCAGAAAGTCTCTGGCTTTCTAATTGTGCAGGGATTGAGCTGGTGGTGGGACTGCTCTGATCAGCCCCAGCTGCAGCCACTGGGGACCTGGACGCAAGCAGCGGTCCAGCTTGGCTGGGCACTGAGGGCACCTCTCTGCTGGCTCACCATTGACCAAGGTTTTCCATGACCTCGCCTTAAAGTACAAGAGGTCATTGCTGAAAGCACACCAAAGGCACCAGAGGCAGCCAGCATCAGATTGCTTAAAAATCAGATGGTTTAAAAATCTCAGGCGCTCTCCCCGAGGATGAGGATGTGTATGGCCATGCAAAGTCCACGCTGTAGATCTTGTGCCTAATGGCAGCATCCTCTGTTACCTACTGCATTTCTTGGTCCTCCTTGTGCACCTGCACAATACTTCTCTAGCGTTTTTTGAATGCTTTGTATGAATTGGTGCTGATGCAGCAGGTACCACTTCTCCCAGCGACTTCCCAGGTTTGAAGCCCGAATAATCATAATTTTGATCCCTCTCCCTTCTAGTTTAATTCCAGGATAATTTTTCTTTAAAGGCACTTCCACAGAGAAAAGTATTCCTGAGAGAATGGTCCAAAGGCAGGCATTCCAAGGGAGCTGGCTCAAGAGGAATGGAGGCTTTGGGGGATGTGGGCAGTGGAAAGCACCCAGAATCAGAAAGGCAACACAGGAGTAACAAGGGAAGAAGTTTGGCAGTATTGCCAGTTCTGCACATTCAGCAGCCATAGTCCAGCACCCTCATCCACTGCAGCCTTCTAAATACAGCCAGTTAAGGGCATGCTCTCTTTATTTCCCTTCTCTTGTACTTTGTTCAACCTTTGAGCTCATCCCAAAGTCTCACTTGTCAATTTTTTCTCTGCAAGGCAACGGGGAAGCTGCTTCTCAGACAAAAGTGGAAGGTCTGAAGGCAGCCCCATGGGCCCACAGAAATGGGAGTTGGGGTGACCTGGGGTGAGCCACTGGCTCAGCCCCACGGCCCACACCGTGGGCACGGCTCCTGCTGCCAGGCACATGGCCAAGGCATCGTGGGACATCCCTGGACCTTTTGTCAGCAGCCTGTGGCTGCAAGCTGCCCTCAGTACAGCGTGGCACAGCAAGGGGAGCGTGGCCCAGGGGAGCAGAGGTTGGGTGCCCGCAGGGATGTTGCCAAATCCCCACCTGTAAAAGTGGGGAAAATACCCACCCCATCATTTGGGGATTGGATTAGATAAGGGATAAGATTGCTGGAGTGCTTTATTTTGCAGCACTGCAGAACACAGCAAGGTGTGGGTTTAGGTACATAGCTGCCAAGTGATGTGAGGTGCCATGAGAAACCCCTGGGGCAGAGAGTGGGCATCCCTTCCCCTCTGCCATGGGAATCATCTCATGTGTGTGTGTGGTGCCTATGTTGGGCTGAATGGAGGAAAACAGAGCTACTGCTGTGAGCTCAAGTGCTAAGTCCCCTTTGGTGGGCGTATTCTGACCTTGTTCTTGTGGAATCACACACAGCAGCTGTTTCCCCACGTGGCAGGTGTTATCCATTCAGTTTGTTCCAGTGGCAGCACCCTGGACAGACCTGGCAGGGTTCAGAGAGGGTTTTAAAGGGTGGGAGCCAAGAGAACCCTGGATTTTGGTCTGCAAAAGCTCCTGAAAGCACCTGCTCTCTTTCCTTTCAGGCTAATCCCAATGTAATCCTTTTAAAATTTCACTTGCCTTTAAAAGTCTGCTGCAGTCCTTTTGAAAGGACTAACTCATTTTCCAAGTGATAGTTGTGCTGTCTGCCATGAGGAGGCATTTCTTGCTGTGCAAGTGTGATACAAAGATATTGAAAAATTGTTTGGATGCTATCAAGTGTCTCCTTTTTTTTTAATGGACACAGTTGTTGTGGTGGGGAGGGGCTAGAGCTGGTCCGGAGCAGCTGAGGACCCTGGAGGGAGAGAAGATCTCTCATAAAACCTGTGTGACTCCTAAAACCTTGATTTTGCTGTTGGACCCAGGAAGTTTTTAGTGTTACTGGCATCACTCCTTATGGCCCCAGCCCAATGGTGAGTGCAGGTATTGCCCCTCTCCTTGCCCAAGCATGATTTAATTGGGGTGCAGAAATCTGCCTGCACAGAGAGATACAGAGGTCAGTGAAATCTCATATCTCTTCTTTCACTAGTCAATAATTAATACATGTAGGTCTCCCCTGGAGCACTGGCTCCAGGCTGTCCTGCCAGGGCCCTGGCTGCCACCTGCTATTGCTGCCTGCTGTCCCTTGTCCCAAGGCGTGACATGGGACCATGATTTACAGCAGGGCCACACATCCTTCTGTGGGGCTGCTAGGTGTTTGCAGCCAAGGGCTCCATGTCCTTAGGGATGCTGTCAGAGCCTGACTCTCACTTGGCCAGACCCAGAGTGAGGGGATGCATCCAGCCCTCTTATGGAGCCATCATTACAATGGTCTTTCACTTCCCCACTGCTCCCTAAATGAAACAAGAGATCAGGATAACTCAGAGGTGCTCCAGGAGAAAGGCCCATGTCAGGGCTTCGGGTGCCTGCTCCAGCAGCTGTCATGCAGGCTGGCTCCTCAGGCTTTGGAGCACTCCTGGTCCTTTGCTGGGGCTCAGGAAGCTCCGTGGTTTCACCAGGTGTCTCCTGCTGCCCAAGCTGCCACATCGCCTCTGTGATCTGTCCTTGATGCTCTCTTTTGGTGTGTGCTTCAAATAACTAAGCTACAAATAGTGGTGATGGTCCCTCTCCCCTGCTCCTGCCTTGCCTAGCCATACTGCTTCTCTCAGGTCCATTTATGATGCTGTTACTTACAGTTTCCTCCTGCTAGTACCTCTAAAGCTTCTACTTAATTTCCTTTGAAATCCCTCCTGACAATCCTGTAAGGATTGGTCCTCCTTGAAATCCTGTGTGGTGCCCCCTGATCTCCTGATCTCAGCATTCATCAGGAAAACCTGAGCTATGATCTCTGCTTTTACAATAAGGTTTTTATTTTACTTCCAGCCTTCTAATTGCCTTCCCCACTCTCCATCTTTGTAATAAATGGTAGATTTTCTGTCTCAGAGCATGAGCTCTTCTCAGCTCCTACTAGTTCTCTGCCATTCACACTTGGCCTTTCACAGTAGCTGCCATGCAATTTTGATATAAAAATAATGAAGAATTTTTCTGGCCCATCCTTAAGGGAAAGCACGCATATGGTCTGAATTTGCCTTGTGCCAGCAGAAAAAAAGCACATCTCTTGGTGGGTGGATTAAATGCTGAACATTCCTGGTGGGTCTGGGTGGCTCTCTAAGGCGTGGATGGGACCTGCTAAGGCAGGTGGGAGGATGGATGTGGCAAAAGGTCCAAGAGTGTCTCCCCTGGTGAAACGAGCCAAGTGGAGGATCTGGTTCTCTGTCTGTTCAGCTGAAAGCTTTACATCACTCCTAGGAGTACACCCATTGATCTTGAGACTGGGCTGGCAGATCAAGAGAAGGTCATTTGACATTGCTCCAGGCAGGAGGATCTTGTTGGATTCTCAGTGTGCAATTTTGCATGCTTCGGCTTTGAGTTTTTATGTTCAACTCAGGAATGCGACATCCGACATTTCTCCAACACATTTCTGGGATTTGTGCTTTCTGGGCTAGGGCTGAGGAGCCATTAGAACAAGCCCAGCAGGATTCACTGTGGGAAGAGAAGAGAAAGAGGATCCCACACCTCCCAATGGAGGTTTGAGCCTCTTCTCACTTTGGAATGCTTTGTGTCCCTCCACTCAGCTGGCCTTTTCACTGATGTCATAGCACACAACCTCCTGGTCCCCCTGTGTTTTGATGCATTAGCTCAGGATGGCCTTCCTGAGGTGGTGACTGCTATGAAACCAGGCATCTCTGAGGTTGTGTACCTGCTCAGGTGCCTCATTTTTCCCTTTCACCCCCTCAGGCCTCGTGTCTTGGCAAACTGGCTGCAGAAGATAAAGCCTAGAGGAAAAGAAAGGCAGAGGCTTTACAAGGGGAAGTGTCCTGGGAGATTTCCAGCCATCCCCACCCCGAGGTGGAGCATGCAGAAACGATGCCCAGAGTTTTGGAGGAGCAGGGGCTCAGTTTTGGCCTCCCCAGCCTGTCCTTCAGCAATTCCTTATTTCTGCTTTGCCAAAGCTTTTGCAGCTTGGACTCACCAGACAGTTTCTACAAAGAGAAGATCCTCATTTGCGCAATAAAATTAGTTTTCTTGGATTTCATGGCTAACCTGGGCTTTGTGGTATCTGGGTCTGATGTCAGGGTGGGGAAATTCATCAGGGCACAGCTGACACTTGACTCCAGCAACAGCAGCAGCTAAATAATAGTGAAAAATGACAGTCTTCATTTTTCAGAATGCTGCTCATTCCAAATAAAAGGCTTGATGAAGGTTTAACTTTAAAAATTTGTTAAACTTCAGAAAAAATGTCATGGGCTAACGAGGTCGTGCTCAGACCTGGAGTTACTGCTCACCTGTAGGCAGAAGAAGGGGTCAGTGCACAGGGAAAGAGTGCAGGAACCTGATGGGCAAAGGCTACTGAGGTTGGTTTGAAGGATGGGAGGCACAAGGATGCTGCTCTTGGCCCTAAAGCCACACCACAGTGGGCAGGGGAAAGCAGCCCCTGGCTGTGGAGCCACAGTGATGGGCACCAGCTGGGCAAGGGAGCTTGGAGGAGACAATGCTTCCAAGAGGAGCTCAGCTTTGAGAGGAACCTTGGGAGCCTCCAGTGCCACCAGCCAGCAGCTCTGCTGGTTCAGTGCAATGCATTGAGAGACAACTCGTGACTCTTGCAGTGTAATTGCTGTTGCCTAATGATTTCCTTCACTTCTTACAAGCATCTCCCTCCAATGCAGCTCACTGTGCCTCTGCAGGCCACTGGCAGGCAAGTTGTGACCACAGAAGCTGATGCAGGAGGGTTTTCTTGTGCATCCCAAGAACAGAAAAAGCACACCAGTGTTTGGATGCAGTTATTCTCATTTTTACTTGCTTGACACCCTAATATTCAAATACAAATAGACCAGCCCTGCTGCTACTCCAAGCACCTGGTGCCATAAGGGGAGGGCAAAACCAGAGGGAATAGGCTGGGTCATTTAGTCCAACTATTCTGAGGAGCCATGTCATATAATCCCCTTCACAAATTTCCCAGTCTCCCAGCAGCCCCCACCACTTAATACCCATTTGTTCATGTGCCAACATTATCTGTGGTTTAAAAGCTATTTTCTCCCCCCAGTATTTCCCTACAGTTTTCACCCCATCTTCCTCTGCCTCCTGTCATTGTAACTAAGGAGAAGGATTGTGCATCCTCCCAGGCTGATCCTGCCATCCTCTGTCCCCACCCTGGCTGTGGTTGATCATTGCACCAGCACCAGGGACCAGTCTCAGCATCCCAGCCCTGGTTTGTTGCCCACAGCGATCCCACAGGATCCAGACTGAGATCCCCACATCTTATGGCAGTCATGTCACAGCAAAACCCTCTGCTGCTGGTCCTGGCTCTTCTTTGGTGCAGGTCCCAGCTGTGCTGAGTGGGGGTGACACCCCCAGCCCTTCTGCTCCCCTCAGCCAGTGCGTTACTCACTTTGCAATCCATTTCCTAATCCTCACCTGCTCTGATTCCACTGATGACGACTCTGACTGTGCTGTCAGAAACCTGTCTGAAGAAGAGATTTGATCTGTTGCACTGCCTGGCCTAGAAAAGTCTCTGGTTGTAAAGACAATAATCAGTGTGACCTGTTCATTGCTCTTTTAACCCTCTGCCCTTCCCTGTGACTGTTGTTTCCCCCAGGACTTGGATTCTGTAGGATCCTCCAAAGAGCAAACCACTTGCAGAGTAAAACCACATAAAATGCCCCAAACCAATGTGCAGGGCAGAAAAGAGAGACTGTGGGTTCCTGATAGGGCCAACCTGGCAGAATACCCTTGCTTAAATCAGCAGCTGATTGTGGGCAATGGCTTTGGCAGGAACATGATAGTTCTGTGTTACTGATGTGCTGCCCTGCCATGGGTATTCCCCTTCCTGGGAACTCCCTGTGCACCCTTTGTTTAGGGCTCACAAAACCCTCTATAAACCCGGGACTGTTGGCTCTCAGACAGCTGGTAACAGCGAGCAGCTCAGATTATCTGCTCTACATTTCAGATGGCTGAATTTGGTGGCAGATGACTTGGTCCACACAGCCAGCTTAAATCCTTGGCTCTCACGAGACTCCAGTGGTGATTTTCTCATCGCCTGCTCCAGGTGCCAGAGCACTTCACCTCGAACATCACTTCAGCGATTCTTAAAGATGCTGTTTGCAAAGGTAGCCCTCTAAATCTACCCAGAAATTCCCTCAGCACCTGCAGGAAGTTGATTCCAGAGATCCTGGTTCAAACCTACCCTGTTTATTTGTATAACACTGAGAAAACACTCCAGGCCACAGCAAAATGGCTCCCTCCCCTAGAGCGCTCACAGCATCTGGGGAGAAAAAAATGATTCATTAGGGTGTCCAGGATTAGCAACAGAATTCGTGGTCTACAAAACACTTGGGGTGATTCAGCATTGGAGACTGAGGGATAGAGATGTGAATGTGCTGTTGATCATGGCAGGTGAAGCAGGATGGGGACAGAAAATCTCACCTGGGGACAGCACAGGAGGTTGCTGGTGGGGTGGTACTGACACAAGCTCAGTGTCAGGAGCTTGGGCACAAGGGCACTGGAGAAGATGCCATAGAAAACCAGGGTTGATTTGATGGGAAACTGAGCTGGAGCACTAAATCCTAGAGGGATGTGCAGGATGTGCCTGCAAGAACAGCCCACGGGGCTGCAACGGCTGCGAAGCAGCTGGAGGAATGCTCTGCAGGGCAAAGCAAAGTCCTGTGACCTCTGGTGACCTGACCCAGCTCCACGCAGGATGGGCACCACCAGCCACTCGGGCTGAAGTCAAACCGGTGAAAACTCACTGGATCCAGGCATAATCCCTGCCTGCTTCCTGCCAAACCCTGCCCTGCGCAGGTTTCACCCGGCCGGGCAGCCAGACACGGCAGAGGGCGAAGCAAAGGCATAAACAGAGAGGTTGATGTTTTCCACCCGTCTGTCCCAGCTGCCATGCAGATTGCAGCTGTTTCTCCCCAGTCACGCTGGCCGCAAGACTCGTTGGGTTGGTGTTTAATTGCCTCTCCCTAACGACGCATTAGGCAGGGTGTAATTTGCTGGCGCTGGTCAAACAGTACAGATAAACCCGGTTTGCACACAAAGGCAGCGGAGCGGGGAAACTCCGCCGTCTGATTCTGCTCCCCTTTGGAGCTGGTGGCTCCAGACATGGGCGGGATATGGAGACACAGACGTCTCGGCCTTGGGGAGGAGGGAGGGAAATGTCAAACGACTGGAGACACCCGCTTGCGCCGCGGCGAGCTGGGGTGAAGTCATGAGCAGCCACAACGTCACCAGGGCTGGGCTGCCGTGTGCCAGCACAGGGGCTGCCCACGTGCTGTTCCAGCTCAGCACATCCCTTTTCCTGGCTTTCCTTTTTCTTATTCCTGAATTTCAGGTGTCAAGATATTTAAGACTTCTCTTTCTGCTCTTTTTTAACCTTAGTGGTTAAGATAGGGGAGATGGCAACTTCACTCCTGCTTGGGAATGACCCAACAGGTTTTTTTTTAACTTAGGAGGCAGAAGGGCTGTCATAACACCTACGCTAGCCCTCAGTGTTTCTCAGGAGACTGGTTTCAGCAGAAGTAGACAAAATGCAACAAAAAGGGAAAGCTTCATTCATACCCATATCTCACCCTGCAGCACCATGATGCTCAGAGCATCCCTGCCCTCCCCAGCTCTGCTTGTACCCCATGCTCCAGTCAGTGGACAAAGATTTCACCCAGATGCTGTGAATATTAGGAGACAGTTAAAAATTAGCCTACCTTTGCAATGCAAGTGCTGAAAAAGCAAAACACGCCCATCCTTGTGCTGGCCCAGGGCACAGACCTGCATTTATGACCGCATCTAATACAGCCATGTATTGCATGAGCAATCCCCAGTATTGATACAGAGAGAAGGGCAGTTATATAGACCATGGGTGGATTTTAGTGTTCCTTAAATATTTACCCAAACAATGGTGGTAACCAGAATTGCTGTTAAAGGGTTGCAAATTGCTAGCCAGAAGTGAGCTTTAAAATGCCTAGAAATTAAGTATCACCATTAAAATTAATTGGGGAATCACCTCGTATTAAACACTCCAGTATTTTTAGGAGAGTGCAGGTGTGATCGTGTCTGGGCAGTGGTGAATCCTGTGGATCACCCATTTCATGCTTGGATTTGAAGGGGCCTGACTGCTCTGCCTCACCCTGTAGAGGCAAGACTTGTTTGGGACAGTACCAGGCTCCCATATTCCATCCCCAGACTTCTCAGCATCCTCCTCCCGTTGCTAACACGCTGCACATGCAATAAAACCAGCTGCTTTGTCATCGAGTTGCACATTAACACCCACACCTACAACATGGGGTAATTTATGGGAAACTGGCAGATAACCCTGTCCCAGCGCTCGGCATCCTGGCACCTGGCACCCGACGTGCGCCCAGGCACAGGCCCTGCCACCGGCGCCTGCTGCGACACGGGCTGGGAGGAAGCAAACCAACAACAAAAAAAGGAGCTGTTTGTTTGAAGGCCTCTGGAACAGGAGGAAATCAAGGGTGCGTCAAAATGGGAAAGCACAAAGACAGCAGGGAAATGGGGTTTATTTATAAACTTTGAGAGGATGGCTGTGAACAATAGGGTGGGTGGTTTTTATCCCACCAAGAGATGGAAGAGGAGTCTGTGTCTGTCAGCCCCCGGCACAGCAGGATGGGCTGGCTGGAGAGCCCTGGCCGAGTGCTCAGCCAGGGGGTCAGGGGGTCTCCAGAATGTGGCTCCACTGCCTTTGCAGAGCTGCAGCCTTGGCAGGCAGGCATGGGATGTTTCCTGGCTTCCTGCAAAGCTCCACCACACCAAAGTCCCTACGTGGGCAATGGCAAAGGGCAGCACAGCACCCACAGTGCATGTTTCTGCCTGGGGTGGTTGGGAGCACCCATCAGTGGGTAGGTTTGGGGGTAGGTCCTGTTCCTGTGCAGCAGTGCTCCTGAGCATGTTTGGGAGCAGGTGATGCAACAGCAAACCCCACTCCTGCTCATCGGCTCTCCGGGAGCTGCTGGTGACTTACTGCACATCCTCACTTCTGATGACTTTTGTCTTGTCTGCCAGGACAGTAGAGGTGAGCCACGAATGGTGGCAAATCACACCCTGGTGTTTCCCAAGTGTTGGGCTGGAGGCAGGAATGGGCAGAGGTTTGGCAGGGCTGTTGGAGCAGCTCCTGTTCACTACGTTACCATCCAAGGGGCCTTTCACCTCTCTGCCCAAGTGATGTTTAGACAAGCTCAGTTACACTCCCATTCTTCCTTGCCGTGTTAAATGCTCTCTCTGACAGCCACAGCTGGATGAACTGGGGTGGCACATGGCATCAAGGAGACTGGCAAGGTAACTCACAGAGACAGGAAATGGACACTGAACCAACAGTGGAACAAAGGGATGAAGGGAGCCACTTGACACTATCCCTGCTGCCTGAAGTGCAGCACAGGGCATCCAACAGCCACTGGCTGGCAGGGAGGAGCATCCTTCCCACCACGGGAGCTGGACCATGGCAATAGCCATCCCAGCTTCTGGCCACAGCATTTTGGTTAACACAGGAGCTAAGAGGTGCTGTCATTCCTTTATGGCTGGAGGAATTGCATTGTCTAAATCCCAAAATCCTAAAATCAATTCATAACTGCATCTATCAAATTAAAGGCAGCTGCCAAAAGTGGCACTTGCACACGTGCTCTTGTGTTGCTCAGAGCCTGTCTGGCTTCGTGCAGTAAAAGCTATTTAATTCATTTGCTGGGCATGGGCTGACACTGGGGAATGCTTCCTGCTTGCCAGACCTTCTCTTCTTATGGGAATATGCCCATACTGGAACAGGAAAGGCAGAAACCAAGCCAAGTGGAGTAAGACAGCCCAAAATATCTGTTTATAAGAAAACTACTCCAATGCCCAAATATTCTCCCATTAGACTGACAGTGGCAGAGAAATTCTGCCCAATGTGCCTCTTCCAGGTCATTTGTGAAGTTAGCTCCATTAAATAAATCCAGGAAGAACCAGCTGCTCCAGCTGAAGGTGAATGATCACATGTAGGTGACATGCCAGCCAGGAGATCAGGACTTAAATGGATGTGGTTACTTATTAGTTGTAAACACCGTTGAATAAATCTAAATAAACTCTACTTATTTATACAGCATATTCCTAATGTTGTTTGGATGCTGCCAACTTTAAAATAAAACTGAAGTCAAGCAGGGTAAATGTTTTAATGCCTCTGTAGATATAATTAGCATGTGTAATATGTATATACAAATATACATAATATATGTAATTATAGGTATTGGTGTTTGAGAGAGCTGTCTAGCCAGATGGAAAGAGTAAGTATTGAAAACACTGAACCTCTGCCTGCTAGAAAGGGGAGGATGCTTATACTCACTGGAGTAAGAAATTGGTAGTTCCTGTTTGGGAAAGGGAGTTATTGTCCCACATTCCCATTCTGCTGAGTGGATTTAATAGCCAGCTTCTGTCTTGTCCATCCACTTAAAGAAGGATTGGGGCTGAAAGTGTCTAACATCCAAGGGCAAAGCACTGTGTATGAACTGCAGCTGCTGCAGTGTTCAGAGTTTCCTGTAGGTCCTTTTTGGCACCCAGCAAAGGTACAACTCAGGAGATGAGGTGGCTTTGGTCCTCTGGAGCACCTCTGAGGCCCCAGCTCAGCACCTGTCTGGGTACACGTGTGCCCCACATGGCCATTGGTGCAGGAACCTGAAGTGTCCCCAAGCTTTAGTGCCACTGTGCCAAACACCAGCTTAAGAGACAAGCCCAGGCACGTCCCCACACTGCCTCAGAGACCCCCAATTTGGCATGTTTATTAGGGATCAGTTAGCTGCTCTTAACACCCTGGACACAGAAATTCAGCCATCTGCAGGAACCTGTCCTCCTCCATCCCAGTGGGGGCATGGAGGAGAGGGAAGGGCCTGGGCTGATAGGATGTTCACTGAGAAATTCAGTCCCTGCAAGGTCCTCAAGCACAGCTAGTTAAAATGCTGATGTTGGGGGCTACATTTCCCCTGCAGTTCAGGGATTATTTGGCTCCCACTGCATCAAGCTGAGGGCTAAACAGCTTGCTCTTCTGCAACTCTCCCTGGCGTGGCTGATTGCTCAGCTTTCCCAGAAAAGCCAGGCCATTAAGTTAAGCACCTCACTTCAGTCGATGTTTGAACTTTCTGCACCTTTGGGAGGAGAGGGATGAGTGCTGTGCCTGGGAGGTCAGAGAGCAGGCAGCAGCTGACATGCCAAAGGTCAAATCCAGCACCAGCTGCCAATGTCAGCCAGGGCTGGGAGCGGTCAGGACCATGCCCAGGACCACGCCCAGGACCACGTCACCACCACACAGAATTTCACTTGCTCCTTACAGAGTTCAACTACTCACCATCCTGATAACCCAGGGCACAAGTTTTGTTTTTACAAATAACATTTGCAAATTAAAAATTTGCAAAAGCTCCAGCAGTGTCCAGAGACATGCAGTTGTATCGAGCTACTGCTGCAAATGCGAAAGGAAAAGTGCCTGGAATTCATGACATGGAAGCAGGTGAGACAGAAGGGTGTGGGAACCTTTGGCACCAGGGGTCTTCTACTGGGGTCTCCTGTGACTTCTGCCCCACCCTCCAAAACCACTGAGAAGTCTCTGGCCTGTGGGTAAGGTTGATAGAGAGAAAACACTGAACAAATGGATATTATTCTGCTTAGTGGAGTGAGTTAAAAAGTTAAAAAAAAACTTCACCAACATTCTTAGCTTGTTGCAAAAGGATGGAGGGGAGAGGAGGAGTCTTGCCTCCCTGACAAAGCCTGCTCCATTGCTGGATTTTGAAATGAATCAATATAGAAAACGAGCCCGGCAGCCAGATGTCTGCTTTCATCTCTCTGCACGGGAACTGGAATAAAGCCCACAAAAGCTCCACCAAAAATACCTTCTTTGAAAGAGCTTTGTTGGTGGCTTTGAGACTGCGGGGAACAAAGGCAGAAAACGCGAGGGTCTGATGCCACCTAAAGGCCGCTTGAATTCTCACCTCCCAGAGGCTCTGCTTGACTTCGGAACTCTCAATCACAATTTCAGAGTGTGAACTCTTGTTCAACCTCCAGTTCCCATCATCAGGCTTTGTTTTGTTTGCGTTTAAGTTGATCAAACTTGACCGAAGCTGTCCGTGCTGTGTGCTGCTCCACGTGAAAACCACCTGGGTGTGTTTGCACGCGCTGCTGGCAGATGTAAAAAGTACAGCTGTTGTACCCCAACACTTCCAAAGGACGAGCCTGTACAAAAATCCGTATTGTATTCTTTCAATCTTTTCTCCTGGAAACCTAAATTACTGCTGGCTTTGAAATTGAGATTAGAAACTGTGGTGAAGGGCTGAGCGATGTTTACATTGAGGATGGGCTTTCTACTATTCCCCCAAGAGTCTGTGCAAGTTTGGCCACGCTGCAAGTGGCAGTTCCTGCAGGCTGTGTGACAGCCAACACACCAGAAGTGCCCACCACCACCGAATGCCGTCCCGGTGCTCCCAGCGTGCTGCCGTGCCCGCGGCAATGCCACGGCCAGGCTGGCCCCGCTCCAGCTGCCCACACACACAGGGCCAGGCAGCTTCTGGTCAGTGCCCTTCAGAGCCCGGCACCTCTGGCAACACGCTGGGTCTTTGCAAGGACAAACACCAGCCCACGCAGCAGCCCCATGGGTGAGGGATGTGTTTCCCTGCCAGTGTGCAGAAAGGAAGAGGGAGAACATCGGCGCTCACGTCAGAAGTTTCCATCAGACCCACGTGCACGGCATGGGACGCCGGGGCCCTTTCTCCTGCCCTTGGCTACATTACAGTACGTCCTGTTTGAGAAGTTTCCATGGGCTCAAATAGTGAAAACTTGACAGTTTTGCAAACTGGAAATGTAGAAAATAGAAAATCCTCAACTACTTGCCCCAGAGATGACAGCAATTTATGCCACGTGCTCAACAGTGTGTAATGGACTCAACAGGCAAGGCAGGAAAATATGAGTCAAAATGGCCTACTACAGCCATAACCAGGACATTGTTCTGTCTCCTTGTGGCATCTAAAGCCTGATACACCTCATTCTGCAGATTCTGCAAAATCTGCTTTGCTATGTAACACATCTCCAGAGCAGCTGGAAGTCTGAAAAAGACAACAACAGGCAATCACCTGGATGTACAGCTTTATAAATACTTTTCAATGTTCTCGGGTGGTAGCTTGCAGGCAATTCCTCACAGTAAACACTGCTTCTCTGTACTGCTCTCTCTTGGGTTCAGCAGCCTAATGACAATAATTATTTCCTATCATATTGATGATCCATTTTGAAGCTCATCTGTCCAAGGGCTCCTACTTCCCAAAACTTGTTTTGTTTATTATGCCTGTTACAAACATCTACTTTATTTCCATGCTTCAGCTTGCAGAATCTCAGATCCTTTGAGTAACGCTGTGAAAGAGTAAGTGAAAATGAAGGGTCTGATGTGATTTGTAGACTCTTGGGAATAAAAAGAACCTGAAGAAGTAAATTATGTATGCCCTTGGCCTTACAGTGGACACTCCTCTGGGTTGATACAGTGTTTACTTTCACATTAGTGCAGCACTAAAAAGATTGTAGATGCTTCTGGAGACAAATTATAGTCAGAAAAATACTAAAATCTTGGTCAAGATTTATTTAAAATGCTAAACCAAAATTATTCTATGACATGGGGACTGAGTTCATCAAACAATCACCAGACTCAGAGGACTGAATTTTGACTTTCTTGTAAACAGAAACAAAAGGCTGATTTGTGGAAGGACAATGAAAATAAACATTTGTGCCGTCCTTAAAGACATTTCACAGAGTTGATACAGCTACAAAAACAAAACACTGCAACTTCTGCAGCTTCACAGGCTCCGACATACACCATATGCTGGCAGGGCGTGACACAGATACCTTCAAATAACTTTGCATTAAGCTTTTTCTATAAGAAAACCTTTGTTTTATTAATAATAATTTTTAAAAGGGTAATTTCTTTGAGCTATTTCCTTGCTCTGTACTTACTCAGCACTAAAACCACCCCAGTTCCTCGTGTCACCTGTGATGTGGTGCTGCAGAGCAGAAGGCAGCCCAGGCTGGGCAAGCACAGACCCTCGTGGGCTCAGAACAACTGCCCGGCAGTGCCCTGCCTTTCACCACAGGCCTGTCCTCTTTCCTCTCCTGCCTTTCACCACAGGCCTGTCCTCTTTCCTCTCCTGCCTTTCACCACAGGCCTGTCCTCTTTCCTCTCCAGCACCTGTGACAGAGACAAAAGCTGTTCAACAGCAAGATCAGGTTGTTTTCTTGCAGAGCTCTCAGGATAAGCACAAGCAAGAAGTCTTCTCCAGAATGAACTCTTGAGAAGCAACGTGCATAATCAAAGCATCTTCTCTACAAGCAAGTGATGTAAGTGCATAAACAAAAGGCTGCTATATGAAATCCATCTATTTAAAATACTGTTTATTTGTGATTTAACATTAATTAGCATTACATCTATGAGCAATTTCAGATAACATTTATATATTTTCCACAGGACACAAGAGTTGGCTGGCTCATTCTTTATGCCAAAGCAAGTAAATAGAGGCATTAGCAAAAGGTGCAAATAGTTCACGGTTGCATTTTAAAAAATATTTATGCACATTGCATTCATTTAGATATATTTTTAAAAAAGTTATGAAAAGCGTAGTTCACAGGTTACTGTTTCTACATATGTTGTAATACAACACAAATAATGTAGAACATAAAAAACAAAGTAAGCAACTGAAAGTTTCCACTATGATTAAAAACACTGATTCCAGTATTTAGTGACAGCTAGAAAATTGTTTCCAGGATCCATTCCAACATTGCATTATCACACTTACACGGTCAAAGCTAACCAGCCCCCAAACATGCTATAATCAACATTTTTGCATGCCAAACCACTCTCCAGCCATATTTAACAATTATATATTGTATAATATTTCAACCGGTAATTTGGGAATCACATGGATCTTAAAAGATGTACTTCCTATTGCGATGACTGATTTACAGACATTTGACACAGCGAAGAAACCCCTATGTTAATTTCTATGTTTAGTTTGTATTTACAATACAGTAAAAGTACTAAAATGACAACACAAGTAAAAATGAGTAAGTGGCAGTACCACCCTTACCCATGGCACTAGGCTCTGATTTGCTCTGGGTTCATCCAAAGGACAACACAGACTCACGAGACCCTTTTACACTTTGAATGAAACTGAAGAAAAAACCCAAAGTGTTGCACTCTGCATGAATCCATACAAATTATTTAAAACATCTAATATGGAAATGTCATTCTGCTGATTTAATAAAAATATCCCGCAATCCGTATCATATATTTAAAAAAAATAATCACCGAACTTTTACTTTCTTTGTCTCCTCCTATTTCCCTACTATTTCACTTTCCCTTTTAACATTTTTGTTTCCTTCATTTGGTTATGTTAAGAGATTATTTTTCTTCATTCATTAGCAATACCATGAGAGAGAAAAAGAACAACCCACAAATAATTTTTAAACATGAATCCAGTTCAATTTTATATGCTTTTATCCTTTGATTTTGAAGTCCCTGGATTCCTGAATTATATTTAAGTATACTCTAAACCAAGCATTCTTAAATACACTCTAACTATTAAATGCTTGGTTCACATGCTTATAATACCTTTATACTGAATGGTATACAAACATTTGAACATATAAAATCTTCTTTTTGTTTTGTCAGTTAAACTAAATTATCAATGTTAAGTGTATAAAATCCCCCTTCTTGAAAAATAAGGGTTTCCCCCGCCCCAACTGATAGAATAAAAAAGAAGTCTTCAAAAATTATATTTCACTAAAATGAAATATTTGGCAAAAAAGTTATTGAATAATGGAATTCTTTAGACATTTTGTATAATTCCAAATAAACTTTCTCTTACACAGTTTTTCCCCTAGTATTATGTGCCAGTGTATATTATTTCTATATGAGCTAATCTTAAAAAAGATGTAAAGGTGTGCTGTTAATAGGTACCCACTCAAATAGGGGTACAGAAACATAAAATATATGGTCAAAAACCACAATACAAAAATGTATGATCTGGTTTCCAAATGAGACAGCAGTTTTAAAAAGTCATATGATCACTCAACAGTAACTTTAATAAAGACTTTAACTGTACTGAAAATTTTCAGGTCTGCAAAATACTCTGAGCAGAACTTGCTGCTGCATACTGTGATGGTATTTGACCTTGCTATGATGGTAATTGAGCACCTGCCAGTGTAGTTCTACATGAAACTAATCAATGTTTCCAACCCTCATAGCAATTCGGGACACAGCTAAGTGAGAGATGAATATATTTGCAATTAACATGAAAGGTTTTCTTGTTTGTCTCTTCGTTTGGTTTCTTTAAAGCAAAACCTCTTCCAGTTTCTACTTGTTTAGGTTAAAAGTCCAGTTACTGCACACCCCTAACACTACGCTGTTAATGGTCAACTTAAAGGTTTAAAATGTGCAATGTCTCCTCCCAACAGAACTGCACTTACGCTTCTACCTTCTCCTTCTTTTTACTCTTTTTCAGGAAGGATGGGGTGCGGAATTTCTTCTTTTTCTTTGAAGGGGATTTGGAAGGTGACCCTTCAGGGGACAGAGCCTCTTCTATCTTTTCAGAGCCTTTGATGGTAATCTCTACGCTCTCCACAGTACTCAACTGACTGACCCTCCTGGTGAGATCTTCTTCCACGTCGTGTGCATCTTCCTTCCCGTTCACCACCACAACTGGCATCTCCACGGATATTAGGTTGGCATTCTGGCTGTAGAAATCCTCATGATTTTCTGAAAGAGCAAATGATTTTGCAGTTATTTATGTACATTTCATGCAAAAAACCCAGCGTTGAGACAAAGCCTGCGAGTCTGGACTGTGATCCAAAGAATGAAACCCGAATGCACAGATGTGGCTTTTTCCCCTTTATCCACAGCCTTAGCTGCTGTAAGCAGACAACACAGTCAAAATGTCATTAAGGGAAAATGGGCTGAAAAATGTAACCTTATCTCTGCCAGGTGCATGCACAGCTCAAGCTGTATAAAGTATGTACAAATATAGTCTACACAGCATACACAGCCTCAAGCACAATGTCAGAATTACATTTTACTGCAAGAGACTGATTTATGAAAACACAGCCATTCCATACAGAAGACACTGGAAAACTTGCCTTTTAAAATGCCTACTTAGACTTCTGGAAAAGTCTTAGGCAAAAGAACTATTCTTAACATTTTCAGTAAAATCAAATATAATATCTATTTGCTCCACCTGGTTAATATCTAAGTTTCAGCACACCCTGAGTTGTTTTCTGTTTGTGAGAATGTTGTATTAGAAAAAATTGGGAAAAATAGTTTTCGGGACAAAGTACCACCCAAACTTTGCAAAAGAGGGCTCCTTGTGACTCAGTTGACTTCATGCAAGTGTAAAAGTGCAGCAGAAGAGTCGAGGACTTGGGTTATTGGAGCCCTTGGCATCAAACAGAAATTGCATGGAATACCTTCTAATCTTTCTGGGACATTTTGCGGGGATTGAGTTTGTGACTGAATTTGTGACACAGATGAACCGTCATCTGAGAATAATTCCTGTTCAGCATCTGCAGGACAAGATGTGAGTTAGTAGCCAAGCAAAAGTGAAAATCAAGCAAGAGTGTCAGTGTTGATGCTACAAGATTTACAGGTCTGCTACAGTTTTGTGTTGCTCATGCTGACAACAGCACAAAGTTACAGTACACAGCTGAAACTCTAAAGAATTATGGATTTGTTTTATCTGATAAAAATTGGTATATATTAGTTCTTTATTAGAAAGCATTAAGAAAGGTGGCAGGACTGCATTCCAAGCCCCATGGTTTTATCTTGTCACAGTCTGCTAGTACAGTAAGCAATTACACTATATCCTGAGTGTGACATATAGCAAAGTTGTTTTATTACACAGTATTAGTGAAGAAGAATTCACAGTAAATGTTACTGTTAAAAATTAAAATCAACCCTGAATTAGTAATTCTCTATGGAATAGTACTATTGGAAGAAGATATGAAAAGTGAAAGTAGATGAGACTTGCACACTGAGAGAACAGAAGTAAAATTAGAGAAGCCAGGGCCAAACATCTCAGTAAACTTTTGCTCAGTTGGGCACAGACTCAGATACTTGATCTAATTTTAGTATCAGCTCTGAGGAGGAGCTGGATTAAGATGACCTTTGTGGACTCTTCCACCTTAAGTTATTCTATGATTCTGACACAAAAATTCATTATGGTTAATTGTGTTTTAGTCAACCCCATTTCTCTGCAAGCCTTTAATTGCTTTAATTTCGGCACTAACTAAAATAAAAGAATGAACCACATTTAATAAAAGAATTCTACCGCCTCAAGGAATGATTAGTTCTAAGCCAGTTGCCAGCAGTATATGCTAATAATTAACATGTACACATTTTTTACAGTAGATATTTTCAAGCTTATTATTAAAATGTAAACTCCAGCAATTCAAACCACACTGCTGACCTTCCAACCCCTGCTGCTTGCGCTCAATGGTTTTCTTGTAGTCTTCCAGTTCCTTTTCAGTGAGGTGGCTGAATGGGTTGGGTGGTGCTGGCGGCGCGTGCTCATCATCAAACTGCATTGGCTGGGGAAGAGAAAGCCACAGAATTGAACAGTTATAAAATTGAAGCAACAAGTAAATGTTCAGGTTTTTTTGGTTTTTTTTTTTTTTTTTGGCCAAAGTTTGATGACAAAGTTTTGGCAGGGAATACAGAATTAAAACACAGATGTACTGACTGTTGGATAGCTGGAAACTCTTAGAATTCCAATTCACCACAGTATGTAGGATAACCTTATTAGGCATATCTCTAGTGTTTGGAAGTACATTCTATTCAAGAAAAGATTAATATGGGCAGGTAAGAAACTGGAAATCCTCTCTCCCAGTAAGAAGCCTGTTTCTAACAAAAGCTGCCTTCCACATGGTCACATCCCACCTTTTAAACTCAGCTACTTCTTGGACTCAGTTGTTTCCTTCAGCATCACTTCCAAAGACTAATGAAGGCTATTTTTGGCCCCATGCATTCCAAAGTTCTTCTTCTCTCACTTAAATGAGCTTAGACAAGGATCCTACTTCATTAACATTAATGACGGCAAACTTAACATGCACATCTCAGTTTGAAACTAACTTTTTAAACCTTTAAAATGAAACATGAATAAGGTGTATCACACCTCTAAAACTGGCATGAAAATAATCAGTTCTAACAAAACATTTAGAAGGAAAATGGCCCAAGCTGACATTGGAAAGACAGGCAGCCAAATAACCTGAATAGGTGTAAATTAGTTAATTATGTTGTACTCACTGAACTTGGCTTTTTATCCACAACAATCCCTGCGAGCAGCTGAGACTGAGGTCCTGCTGTCTTTAGGTCATATCGGTTTTGCTCCCTTATCTATAGAGAGAAAATAAACCAGGTTAGAAAAAGATATTTCTCTTTAACAAACCCTGTGCCCATCAGCTTTGCAAAGCCACTAACACAGGCAGCAGTGAAGGGCTGGAGAGTCAAGCTGTGTGCTGCTGCACCTAACAATTAAGAACTCTTCTTCCACCTCTGAATACGCAGCATATGTTGTCTGGCTCTTTCAGTACTCACAAATATTTACCCCAGTCCCAGTTCTTGCACTTCATGTAAGCCAATATTTAGAAATGAGCTCCCAGGAATAGCCCCTGAGCTGTCCTCTCCACCTCATAAAGGACACAATGAGGAAACCCTGTGGCCACAAAGGTTGGTAAAGTTTTTCTTTCTGTGAATAGTTTATTGTTTTCCCTAAACTAACAGCGCTAGCTTCTAATTGTCAGAGCTTAACAGATTGACAGATCAGATATAAATACCAATACAGATCATATTAAAAAAATCCTTCAGCAGAGAATTAAGAATAAACTCTCTGTGAGCCAGTGGCATGCATGAATTTAAAAATCATTGCCTGGGACATGTCTTATTAATCTCTGGATGATTAGAGGGTGCCTTTCCAGTTCTGAGGAAGGGAGTTGCTCCTTCTAACTCCACTTCAGTCCCCAAGGACACTGATACAGTGCTTTCCAAGAAAGAAAAAAATATGCAATCCAATGAAAAGTGCCCTGAGTATCTGTTAATATAGTTATGCTGAGGGTGGAGTATTTGGTCAGTCTGATAATCAGTGTCTTTCATGCTGGAAGGGGAAAGCATAGAGATATTTCTGTTTACAGAGAGATCCAACAATAATCTCTCATTTTCTTTTTTTTTTACTGCCATTAGAAATTCCAGCCTAACAAGCACTAGGCAAATTAAAACAGAACAGAACAAGATTAGAGTCTGAGATTGAATCATGCTGCAGATGATGCACAGCAATTCTGTTGGTGTTGACACCTAATTATCTACTAAATAAAATGCTAAATAACAGGGACTACCATTCCCAATCTATCATTTCCAGAGTTAACACTCATCTTTCGTCAGACTATTGCACTCAAAATTTAAATATATAAATATTGCATGCGTATCTACAGATGTTATGTATATCACACGTTTAAATACATGGTTTTGGTGCCAAAAATCACATATAGTGTAAGAACCTTCTTAATAAAATCAAAACATTTGAAAATGTTATTTTACTGCTCTGCTGAATCATTACTTGAACATATAATTTTATTTGGAAATGTTACAAATTTAAGTTCCTTTTACCTTATTTCTCTTTTCCAACACTTCACTTGGGTTTGTGTTTAGAGGAACAAACTGGTTTGGATCTTCAATTTTGATTGGCGTTCCTCCACTAGTCTTGGAGGAGTCATCAGCTTTCATCCACTTAAAGAGGGAAAAAAAAAAAAGACAGAAGCTAAAATACCCAGTATGATGGAAAGGAACAATTCTCTGTGTTGTCTTACTGTTACAGAAGAGATATCAAGAAAAGACTTTCTGACTTTATTTTCAATTCCACATGACACCTAAAAAATAATCTAAATTTCTTGACCGGTTTGTGTGTTTGCCCAAGAGGATTTAAGTTGCCTTGAACATGATTACTTTTTGTAAATACTGACATACATTCCTGAAAAATGCAGTGTTAGCTGTGTACTAATGATGCTGTATTTAGAAAGGATCACACTTTCTAGTGACTGGCACATAGATCCAGAGCCCTTGTTCATGCAACCAACTTCCCCCTCTGCTGACCACACATTGGCTACAGTTTTTTTCCCTTCTCAAGCAGGGTTCTGAGGGTGTATTTCCCAAACTCAAGTTATAAACCTGCCAGCAGGAGGAGCTGACGCTTTTATAGTTGTACTGGGAGTAGCTGAAGAGCATTAACATGCTCTGTAGTCCCACAAGGGCCACCTCTCTGCAGACAGGAAACTAAGTGTAAGCATCTTGCTGAGCTGCAGGAGGGGGAAAATCTTCATCATTATTAAAAGCCTGTAGCACGAACAGACCTTTTGAAAGCTGTTTTCAATAGGCTCACAAATAGAAAGAGGACAGCAAGAGATGAATTAGAGCTCGTGTCTCCCTCATGTGAAAGAACAACCCACGATTGACTTAAAGCCTTACTATATTTGGTGGATAACTAATAGCACAAGAAGTGGTAGAAAAACTGTTTTCTACTTCAGGAATGAGAAGAGATGGTTAGAACTGCAAAGTCATTGTTAAATTTTATCATGAAGTGTTACTCTCACAGTCAACCCCTCTCTCCTCAGAGAGGAGACCCTTAGTACCGATGTCATTAAGGCTCTGAAAAGCCTAATTTAAATTGCTCAAGAAACTTATTTGCTAATTCTGTTCAAGATGTCCTCATATAAACTGTGAATAACTTACTTTCAAGTAGGGCAAAACCGAAGTGACTGTCCAACATATCAACCTACCGTGATCTTAGTCCTGGGACTGGTTTCCCCGTTCCAGGACTCCTCAGGCACATTAACTTTCAAGTATGTGTTTGGAGAGTTCAGCCATCTTGTCTTCTCTCTCTGTTGCCTCTGTGCAAGGAATTTCAGGGGGGAAAGTGGGACTGTATCATCTTCAAAGGAAAAGGCAGTCACAGTGGCTGGGATCTCAACGTCACTCTTATGTCTGGGTTTTTCCCTGACTAATGGTTGCCTATAGGCATAGCCAGTTCTGTATCCCTGTGAAGGAGAAAAAGAAAAAAAGATAGTTTAAAAAAATTAAAATAAAATTTTTACTATTAAGTTGCTATACATTCGTAAGAATGGTGGGATGAAATTGAAGCTCAAAGCATTATAAATTCTTATTAAGACAGAATACTGCTGTCAGGAACAGTATGACTAAAAAATTACTTGCTTTACAAAAGGTAATCCTACACTCAAAACCTTACAGGGCTACATAGATACCACCAGCAACATGCTCTCACCAGGTTGTCCAGCATCCTCATGAGAGCTTCAAATTCTTGCTCCCCAACTTTCCATTTTTGTTGTGAAGCCATATTAACTCCACCTCCTCCCATTGCTGCCACGGCGTGTGTGGAAGGCTTGAACTTCTGCAGATCCAGTAGTAGGAGATTGTCTATCCCACCTGCTCCAGCTAATGCATGAACCTGGAGACATCAAGGAGTGTACTTCATTTGTGAAAAAGCTTTTGTATGCTCTACTTTTCTGAATTTGCAGCACAAGGTTGCTTAAATACATGCTGTGGTTACTTCTCAGGCTAGTTTTCTACTGTCCAAAAATGTATTAAAATACATAGCAAGTGACTGCCACAGAAAGCATTATATCATCTGCAATTAATTGCACTTCAAAAGGAGTAAACTGAAACACTTGCTTTCAGAGTACCTTAAAAACATCTTTCTGCATCACAAGACTAAAAATCTTTCATTTTTTTCGCTGTTTCAAAATGAAAGAGTGTCTGAACTCAATATGAACAGTAGGGCAAGGAAGGAAAGGAATGGGAGCCTGCCATTTGCACATCCAAATGCCTCTTTGGGAGGACAGGATCACTGGGGAACAAGAACAATGATGAAATTTCTGGGGATGGGCTTAAAACTCAAGAAAGGCGAGAACACTTTCAGTGGTTTCTCTTCACATGTTATAGGTAATATCTGGATACCTAACCAGGTAGCTAAAGTTAGACAGAATGGAAACACTGAATTTGCGATTCAAGTTATTTTTAAATATGCCACCCACTACCAGTGCTCTAAAGACCTTCTTTTAATTTGGTTTCACAAATCTGAGATCACAGAGAGAAGCTTCTTTTCTTGTCACAACATTCAGCCTCTGTAAAGGAGCTGGCTCTCAGGAGATCTTAAGTCACACTTCCCCATGCAGCGAGTACCAGCAAATCTATCATCTGACAGATTCCCTGCATGAGGCTCACTCTGCACAGCATGGAACAAAACCTCCTGTACCCTTGGGAGTGTAACACCACTGAGACTGTGTCAATGTTCCTAGAGAGAGTATTTGTGCCATTCCCTCGGTGATTCCCTGACCACTCCAGTCTCTCTATGACCAGGTATACAGGATTACTGGATTCCACAACTCCAAAACTGTGTGATGTAAGAGGAATTCCCATCTGGGGTACAATCTGTAACTCTGCAGCATAAGTGTTTGAAATGAAACACAGATAAATTCTCTCTCACCTGCGTTTCACAGGCCAGTTGCACATTGAAAATATAGTGGAATGCTTCTTCCAGTGTCTCTCCTAGTGTTACCACACCATGGTTTCTCAAAACTAATACCTAGTAAATGAAGACACTAATGTTAAATGGTAGAAACTGGAGCAGGACATGAGACTTGTTTATGAAGAGCATAAATGAGGTTGAATACCTTGCAACTGGGTCCAAGAACTTTCTGAAGCTGAATTCTCTCTTCCTGTTCATCAAGAGATCCCTGGTAGTTGTAATAAGCAACATCTCCCAGAATCAGAGCCTCCTGTGATATGGGAAGGATGCCACACTTCATAGAAGAAACCTGTATCATGAAAAGGAAACTAGGTAACTAGGGAAAAATGGAACTCTTAAAACTCACATCTCAACCACCCAAGCCTTAGTGGAATGTACTTTGTTAGAAAAGAGACAAACTCCATAGGGAGAGCTTAGAAACAATTCCTCCACCAGTCTAATTTGCAATAGACAGAGGTGCTGCTACCCAGTCTAGGCACATATTTATTTGAGGACATTTTTTGTGAATGTTATTCATGTTTCATTCTCAGCTTACTTAATGGTTTATCCATCTTTCTCATATTTATTACTTCAAAAAGCTAGTATAAAAGAAATTATTAATTCCTTTATATTTTGTCTGTAGCCAAGGAATATATATATATATATATATATATATATATATATATATATATATATATATATATATATGCATTTCTAGATACAATAATAAGAATTTAGTTATTTTAAGCCAATTCTTCTTTCAGGCCTCCTTACAATTCTATCGTTATTATCCAGACCATTTAAAGTTTATGTTAACTATGATATTTAAATACTGAGGTAAATCCAAACTAAGCGTAACAACGAATCAAACCACTTAAAAATGGAGCTGCATAATGCAAATGAAGATGATTTATACAGCACATTATATTACCTAGGATGCTATAAATGAGGCCTGTGTAAACTATTTGCTTTACAACCTCCTCAACCTCAGTATAATAATCTCTGAACATCAGTTTATTCCGATGCCATTCCACTGTGGTGGTCCAGCTCTCTCTCACACTTTTATTTAGCAGTGCAGAGTCGATATTAAAACAAAAATGAAACTGCTGTGAGGAGAAATATGCCCTAAGTTCATAAGGTAAAGGTGTTTTCTTTCAGTCTGTGCCAAAGGAAGGCTTACAGCAGCTGTGGCAGGGGTGTGGATGTGTATGACACATCTGACGTCGGGGCGGGTGGAGTAGATGGCCACGTGTGGACTGAAGCCCACACTGTCAATACTGAGAGCTGTGCTTCCCTGGTCCACTACATCTCCTAGGATGTTCACCTTAACCTGAAAAAGGCAGACAGACAAATGACACTCAGAAAGGTTCTGACAACTTCAGTTATCTAGAAAATAGTCTTCCTTTCTTATTTAGCATCGAATTTCCCCCCCACATTCAAGGCTCAGAGCACAAAAAAAGCAGCAGAGCAGCCACGAATGTGTGTGTCAATAAACCACCCTGCTGTACTTGCTCTTGACAGCTGCTGGAAGTTCAGTCATGGAAGAAGTAAGGATAAGACCCTGATACAACATATATTCTACTTCAGTCTAGCTGACTTTTCCTTGTTTCTGACTTTCAAAAATGCATTCCATTAACATTTCCTACATTTTAAACATGAAGATAATTCAGAGCCTGAGAAATTTCCAGTAAGAATATTCAATGCACACAGAATTTTCAGATTCATTGGAACATTAAAATAGTAATTCCTGGATCAACAAAATACCACAGCAGGGTCATGTGTCATGGTACTTTGGTTCTGTTTGCTGTGTAATAGTATCAATGGCATTTTGGTCCCCCTTTCTTCACCTTGAGGCAGTTTCTTTACAGATATGCACTGACACGGAGAGCATATGGCAGGTTCTACACCCAAAGATGTGTGATTTAGCAGCTACTACTGCCTAAATACCAGCCTGTAAGTTCACCCAGCTCACTTGCTGGGCCTGGGGAAGATTATTTGACTTTATCTCCTCACTTCCAAAGGTAAGAGGTGATTCTGATAACACTACTCCTACAGAGTCATTTCACATGCGTTGCCACACTCTCAGGTTATAAAAGGCTACACTGAGGTTACTGGTGAGTTTCATCAGACAGGAACACAAAACTTTGCTGCTCCACATGGAAGCTGGAGACAAAGAAACAGAAAGTAAAACTAAACCTGAGAAGAAATACTGGCAACAAAGGCAGCTACTATCTAAGCAGTTAATCAGCTTTTCATCTGGTGGGTAAATATTAAAAAACCCCAAACGACAGCATAATTACAGAAGTCCATTTAAGCAGCCACAAAAGTATTTTAGAAAACAGGATGAGCCTTGTTGGTTATTACAGCAGGTGATTCACCTACCAAATTAGAAGCTGAAGCTTCAGAAAAAGACAGCCCTCTTGGAATAATTAGAATGTGGTCATGTTCTTTGCTTACTCTTACCTGCAAAGGAGACAGGAAATGGATTACTGATCTAATTTACATTTATCGGGGGAAAAATAATTTGAATGAATAGATGAGATTCTAAGTCAGTTTTTTTTTTTCTCTAAAATACTTACTGTGATATAGGTATTTGGCAAATGTGCCCACCCAAACAAGTCAGCCAATCTGTATAAACTGGCTAACTTGCAACGAGTGAGTTTTTCTCCCTTAACAAACGAGGAGGTATCTACCCCAGGTAGGTCATTGATGGGTGTAATCATTCCATGGCCTGAAAAACAGACAAAAATAAATGATGGCCAGTTGGACAATTAAATATATTTCCAGCTATGCCATGATCTTCCAGATGCAGTGTATTTAAATGGTTAGCAAAGCAGTACCAGCATTTATGAGACAGAATAAAGGTTTTCCTGAGCTGTCTCCTGAATCAATATCCTACACAGCACTGGAACTGTGCTCTAAGACATTTGTCACTAATGAAGTAATTTTATGTGTTACTTTGAGGTCTTTTTTGTTACAGGAGAAGACATTCCTTGTAGACTTCTGACACCAGCAAAACTAATTTGAAGAGATACCTCAGTCTTAGCACTTCAAATCAGCCCTAATGAAGAAATTAGGATTAGTGCAAGAGTTCTCAAACCCTTAGACAGAAGGTATCAACTCTTAACAGAGAAATCAGAAAGATCAATTTCTGTCTTTGACTTGTGACTACACCAACATACCCCTTTTCCCTTCATGAATGCATGACAGCCTTTTGACAGCCCACCTTTGTTCAGAGGGAAAGTTAAGACCAAAAGAAGTAAAAGTCATTTTGGTTTTCAAGAAAAGGAGTGTGCACTTTGAGATCTGTCCCCATTGTCCCTGGCAAACACAGCAGAGACAACAGTGGGACACAGAGTCTCAGTAACCAACCAGAGACGGGAACATGGGGTTATTTGGGCTCTCTGTTCTCTTCCACTCATTTTGCTAAATAAACCCTGAAGTACCATTTTGGGACCAAATCTCCAAAGATGATGAGTGCTGACAGCTGCCACTGTACTTCAGGCTTGTAAGCTCCCATATGATGTCCACCCACAGAACTTAAATTGACTTGAATGTCTCAGTGCTTCACGACTTGGAAAGAACTTGGGTGTTAACTGCAAGATCCCAGTGACATCTTTACAAGTATAGTGCAGACTAGAGGCTGGTCTTAACTGTGGGAGCTGTTTATCTGATAATTCAGTTTGCCAGGGGATTCTCCCCACATCAGAGTTGTTGGTTTTTCTTTAGTAACAATTTATATGCAAGAGTGGAAAAATAAAGAAACTAAATGGTAATGTATTTCACATCTCAGTTTATATTCATGTTAAACTCCTAATAGTAACAGGGAACAACATTTTGTTCCCTATGTCAGTTCAACTTTTATTAACAAATTATAGAATAACTGAGTTTGAGGATTCCAACCATTTTGGATATCATTATACAAGTCAAAGAATTTGAGAGAATGAAGCCTAAAAAGGCAAATTAAGGCCACCATCTGTACTACTACACAGCTGAAGCAAGCTTTGACAGAATTTTTACTCAAGGAAAGAGGAGATCCCAGCATTCCTAAGCCCTGGTGCTTAGGTAACAAATTAAAAAAAAAAAGAAAAAAAAAGCAGTTTATGTATAATTCACTTACTGAGTGAAGATGAGGAAAAACCTGTAAAAGTGCTCGCTGTAATGTACTCAGCAATCTGCTGTAATGCAAGCAGTCCAGTGGGGTTATTGCCCTTCTTCATCTGTTCTTGAATAAGGCATTCCAGATCTTCTCTAAAAGCCTGTAGAAACATTTCAGAAACATCAAGGAAACCCGGCCTTGATAATCTTATTTCTATTATAGGTGGGGCTGGTAGTTTTGCCTCTTATTAATGTTACATGAAATTTCCCCACAGACTTTGTTTTCAGCTGTTTTAACTTTGCCAGATTAATCATCTGACCTAAACTTTGTATGCTAGGTACTAGCAATTTGGGGAGCAGAAAGGAGGAGTTTGGTCACAGAGGATTTACTATTTCCCAGTACACAACAAGATAAAATGTATTTTAAAAAAATATTAAACACATTTTTATCAGTAATGAAAGTGTTGTGCATATTTTGGAAGAGATACTTGAAATTTCATCAGGATGTCTTGCTTTCTGTGCTGGATATTTTTTTTATAATGTAATCCCTCTAAAAACCCCTTCAAATTTGATAAAGTTATAAACAGCTGGAAAACTGGAGCTTATCCATGCTCAAGTAATATCACAGACATGCGAAAACTAGAAGGAATGCTATCTCCTCTCTACTTTTCCTTCCCCAAAGGGAAAAAACCCTTCCTTCTTTTTCTGAATAAAGTGACTGCAAGCCCAAGAGATAAACTTTTGCAGAATATATAATGAAGACGTTTTCATAGTATCCAATTTAATATACTACGCACTGTGGACAAAGCCTGTTCCTTTGAGATGATAAACAGATTATTCCCTATCTACAACAAACCCCTGTCCTAGGACCACTGCAGTCCTGACATGCCACGACTAAATAATTCTGTTCCTTCAAACTTATAAGTTACATTTTCTAGCTCTCTCATTACTTCTTGGCAGCATCTTGCAGCTTTTCCCCAAACTTGCAGTACCCAAAGCTGCACACAACACAAGCTGAGGTGGATTGTGAACGCTCCTCCTGGTTCCTTCCAAAAAGACATTTGGTGTCTTTACCACGCAGCTGGCTCCTATTATAACTGCAGACTATTCCCTGTAAGTAATTGCTCCTTTCTGTTTGCCTTCCTTGGCAGAGCACTTGCTCTCAATTAAAGAAAGAAAGCAGTTCTTCATGACAAATGTAATTTCTTCACTGAATTTTAATTCAGCCCTCCAAAACACCCACTCTGTTGGGCAAAATCCACCAGAGGTTTTGATCAGTAAGAGAGAATGCTACTGAACCCCACAAAGACATCCTCAAGCCTCTACTTGATACAGCTTCCCCAGCTGGACAGCTGAGTCTCCAGACTCCTAATTACCAACTTTTCAGATATTTGTGCCCTCCTTAGAATAATTTTTATCAGGATCATGTCCATACCTGAGACTTGGTGGATTTTCCTAAGTAAAGCCTCTAAAAATTCCCCCTGACTGACTCTGAATGGATCTGTTGCACAGATCTCTCAGCGCAGACCAGAATATTCACGTGGCATCCCCCAAACAGCTGAAGAACCTCTCACCAGCCTGAAGATGCACAGGCAAAGTCAGATTTTTCTCTTTTGTGGCTGCTGTTGGTAAGGTCTATGCAGCAGGAGAAAGGAGCAGATGAGGAAAAGGAAAGAAAAACCACAGAACTGAGAGAGGAAAAAAAACCTAACTGGGGGAGAAGAAGTGGAGGACAGGGAGCAGTGGCCACAAACTGAAACATGCCAAGTTCCAGCTCAACATGAGGAAGAACTTTAGAACGAGGGTAGCAGAAAACTGGACCAGGCTGCCCAGTTCTCTGCATTATATTAAATTATTCCTCCTTCAATTCAACAAGGACTATAAAAAAGATGTGCAAAAACATTAATAGTAAACTCTTATTAGTCATATTCAGACTTCTGAAGGTCTTTTTAACCTGTACAAGTAATGTTACTTACACAGCAGAAAAAAAAAGGTAATGTAATATATTTTGGGACATTTTTGACAGAAAGATTTTTTTAGTTTGTTGCATACTGTATTTCTAGTTCTTCTGCTTTTTGGTCATGTTATTTTCCTTCTTCTGAGCTTAATTTTGCTAGCAGTAGTATGAGCTTAATTTTGAGCTTGATGCTAGCAGTAGTATGTTACACATTTGCTGAGACTACTAGAAACGAGGACTTAGTGTTGTATCACCAGCTTTGTTAAGCCAAACAAGCAGTTTCCCTTAAAACAGTTTTAGAGATAAGAGAAGATAGGTAAGAGCCAGGAAAATAGCAAATGTGGAGGTTTGGGATGAGTTGTAAAGCAGGTGAGAATATGGACGAAGTGCATAAAATCAGGTATGCAATTTATCCACATGCCAGTGCATAATGATGTTTGCCAGCAGCCTTCAGCCTGCCACATGGATAGCTACGAATATTTCACTACATTTCATCCACTGCTACAGACCTCTGAAACTTGGAACTGTATATCCTTAGGGGACCACCCCACATGTGCTAACACAACCTTCTTCCATTTCTGGTAATCCCAGTGGGCTCCTATGAAGGGCACCACCTTCTTGTGGTCAACAATTTACCTTTAATAAGAGCCATTAAATGAATGATAGTTATTGGATATTTATTTCACAGTACAAGACTTATTTCTGTAAAACCACTAGCTTGCAGGGCTCTGATTCTGGGATCTGACCAGAGCAGCAGGAACCTGCTTCTAAAAACCTAACTAGAGCCTGGAGACCAAATGGTTTGGTTTTGCTTTAATTCACGAGACTGTAATATATTTCTATATGTGTGGCATTACACTGCCCACAAGTGATCAAGCAAAAGTTATACAAGTAAGTCATACTGGAGAGAGATGCTTTCAAAGAGAGGACAAACATGCTGCTCTGGCACAAAGCAGATATTTTTCAAGCAGAAAGGTAATTTCAGATGTAGTATTTGACAAAAAAATGCTGACAAAGGGAAAACTGTACTGTCAGATGAATGAAAAATGATGTTATTCAGCTGTGTGCTCAGCATTGCTCAATCAAGAGAAAGTTTCAGGGATTTAGTAGGCTCTTTGGGTACACATGCATTGTTTTGTTTGTTTGTTAGTTTGAAACCATGACAACTTTAGACATGAGACACTAAGAGCAGTGACTTTCTACAGTGGGGTACAAATCCCAAAGTGAGCAGCACAGCACTTCTTGGCTGACCATGATCCTGCCAGCACAGCTGGACTTGACACCTGCCTGTGCCTGCACACAGCAAGGATGTAGCCTGGCTAACCCACCCCTCCACAGCTGGGAAACATTTCCTGTTTGCACAAGCATCCTTCTGTCTTCAGGGACCTCACCTGCCCAGCCAAGCACCTGTGTACCCCCTTGTTTGTGCTGAAACAGCACTTCAAGCAGCAGACTGAAGGTCTGATAGGAAATATCCCACGGTATGAGAACTGGGCCCATGACAGCTACTGGGAAGGAGGTGCAGTGACATTTCAGACAAGGTGCACAACCAGGAGGATGCTGAGTAGGGCTTTTACTTTAGCCACCCAAGAGAGTAGCCTGACCTTGGTAGAATGCAGGCTGCTGCTCTGCTTCCACCTCACCCACTTTCTGAGTGCCACTCCACCAGCTTGCTCTGAGACATGAATTTCCCCACCACTCACCAGTAAAAATGAACAGGGCAGCTCAGCCTGTTCCTGAAACTTTTCAGAATTCCACTCTTTCCAAAACTATAGTCAGCGCTTTTTACACCAGCTTAGACAGCCTTACATGATACTGCACAGCCTGCAGAACAGACACAGCTTTTCTTGATGGAGTCATTAGTGGGATGATTAGGTCAAGGTCATTCTAATATAATAAAATTACTTCTCCAGAACTATTTGCAATCATCTTCCAAATACACATCATAGATTCAGGCAGTTTAGATGGAAAAATCTTTCAACTTAGATCTACAAAAGTTCTCTGAAAGTCAAGAGTGAAGTCAACAAGCTCAGTTCTGACTCATTTACTTCTGTTTTCTTTCAGAAGTATAGTCTAACTGTGAGCTGACAGTGTAAATTTGGGCTTTTAAGAATCAAAGTAACATTTGCATGTACCAGTTGACAACTAGTATTTTTCAGTCAATAAATGCAGGAAGAACTAGAACAATCAACCTGCTAGAATAACCTATTTTACATGGATACACACATACAGAGTGCAGAATAATGCTGTTGCTAAAAAACTTGGTATTAATCTCTTCATCTTGCTAGGCAGCTCTCTAAGGACGTTAAGACGTACACAGGCTTATAAGTATTTTGACTATCTATGCTGTTCCTTTTTTGTTGACCACTTATTTCTACATGTATCCAACCAAAAGAAGTACAAATAAAATAATAAGCAAATAATAATGGTATACAAGTCATCTACAAATACTCCACACCACTGCAAACCTTTAAGAGGGGAAAGCACGTGCTCACATTAGGACTAGTAACAGTAATGACTAAACAGTTTCACATTCTACAGGAAAGTAGCTAAAACATGTATGTGAGGTCCCTACCTTCCCCAGCAGCACTGCTGTTAGACTAAAAACTGCCAAATGACACAAAAACCCATTCAACCATTTGCACTTTAGCCCATTTTGATCAGAGTTTCTAATATCTTAAATCCATTTTTAAAAAGGGCATAACTCAACTTATCTAAACGTACCCACACAGAATCTCTAAGCCAAATCTCCACCACTGAAGAAAAGTTTCAAAACTTAACTGGTATTTTGTCCTCGAGAGTGAAGAGACGTTAATTTTGGTTCCTGTGCTGTAAACACGGCTGCCTGTGAGAGGAAGACCTTCACTGAAACAGCCAACAGCCCTTAAGAGGAGCTTTCAAGACTGAAGTTTAGATACAAACAGCCAGAGCCTCAGTGGAAAAGGGTGGAGCTGGCCACAAAAAAACCGCCAGGGAGCGAAGGCTGGCGGGGAGAAGATAAGAGTCACAAAAAGTGTTTGTCAATGCTGTGAAAGAGAACAAGGGGGATGGGACTTCTGTGTTAGGACAAAAAGAAGTAGCCTTGGTAATAAGTATGGGGAATTAGCTGAAGTTATAATAATCTCTTCGCTTGCACTGAAGGGCGAGGGTACCTGGGCTGGATTTAGTGACTGGGCTGACAGCAAGGCGCTCCCCACACAGAGCTCAGCCTGTGCCAGTTTTTCCAGCTCCTCTAACCTGGTGCACACTGGCTTTCCTCCATGAGCTGCAGCAGAGTGTTCACTCCTATGATAAGCAGCCTAGAGATACCCCATGATTACAGCCAAACCTGAAGCACTGAACTCCTTTGCCAAGCCCATCCCCAGCAACCCAGAGCCAGCTACTCACACAACTGCTGCTCTGCATGGGGGGTCTGGGTCCCTCCCTCGTGTTCTCTCGTGGAGTAAAGCCATACCATACATCCTGCTAAATGGAATGTAAATGAAATGTAATGAATGTAAATGGAATGTACGATGAAATGTAAAATGCTAGATGAAATCAAATTTCAGCTCGTCAGGGGTCTCGCGCATTTCTGAGCATAATTAACTGGGATTTTCAGTAAGTGCAGGACTTGGGAGGGTGGGAGCACACATGGTGAGGATGCTCTAGGAGCGATGGCAGAGCTCTTGCAGGGTGTTCTGGATGCACATGCTCCTGCAGCCAAGGAGAGAAGTCCCCAGTCATGGCTTTCAAAGGTTTTCCAGGTATTGTTCAACATGTATCTGGTGGCATTTATAGCTAATGAGAAAAAAACACAGTTCAAACTAAGTGGAAAGGAGCAATATGGAAATAGAGTGGAGTGAAGGGAACCCAGTTTTATAGTGAGACAGGAGGGAAATTCTCACGACATGCACTCATGGTGGAGGACTTTGGTGTGAATTTACAGTGTTCCACCACAGCTACAGAAATGAATGAGAGCTGGGCAGAGGGATTTCTTGGGTTCCCACAGAGACCTAGTGGATGGCCTTGATTTGAGACAATGTTACCCTGATCACGAACTCCCTCTCACTTAAAGTGTTGTCACAGTGCACAGGGGATCTTTAAGGGACATTTCGTAGTATGCCTCCAATGACATACCAAGTTGAGCTCCTGCCTCTGGGTGAACAAAATGCTGCACAGCTTGTATGATGAAAGCATGCAACTAAATAAGCTATTGCAGTGCGAGGAGAGTCATGACTTCCCAGCAGGATACTGGAAAGATGTCAGAGAAGACAAAAGCCAGAGCAGGGAGCTGCAGGTGAGGAGGTCCTCAGGTGATGCAAAAGGTTGTGAGACCTTTGTGGCCAATGGGTGAAGCTTCTGAAGGATGTGAAAGGCTTTTGAACTTCTGAGAAAAGAGCAGTAAAAGCCAAAACATATGAGGAACTGAAAGGACTTTGATATTTTTAAGAAAATAAACTGCCCCAAAAGGGAGTGGTATTGCAAAAATACTGGATCACTCGATACAAAATAAAGTAAGCTAAACAACTGCAAAAGCTGGGGGAAAAAATAATTTAAATCATCCTTCATCTCTGTCCTGACGGTTTGAAAATAACATATCCAGGAAAAAAAATTCAAGTGTGGGTGGGATTGCTTGTTTTTGAGGAGAAAATTCTGCCTGCATGCTGCATGCTAGGCAGACCTCTGAACAGAAGAGTTGCTAAGCTGTATAGCTAGCTCCCCACGTTTTTTTGGGCAAGACCGGCTAGTGTGGGAGGCGGGGGCAGGGGAGAGGGATGTGCATGGGCAAGGCAGGAAGGGGGGCACAGTAGAGAAGTACATTTTTAACCTCAGTACAAGCCCCCAAAATTTTGCAGTCTTGATAGTTTCACCTGAGCCTTCCTGCAATGGCAGTACCAAGCCAGAGTGGCCCTGAATCCGCTGCAGAGTCACAGTGGGTTGGTAGACACTCTCTGGATCCAGCACTAAATAAAAGTAAAGCCTGATGGGATCTTGCCAACACAGAGATCAACTCTAGAAAAAAAACCCCAAGCTCCAAATAACTGTGTTTTATATGTAAAAATAGCCAGTGCACATCCAATGGGTCTCAAGAAGCCCCACAAAACTTCACTGGTAAATTAAAAACATAAACTGCACATTTAAATTTCAGTAACTGGGCATTTTTATGTTTACATGAAACAGCTGCTCAGCTCATTCCTTTAGACACAACTTCTTCTTACATTAGTAAAAATAATGAAGTACATCTCATATATAAGCACATCTTTTGTACAGGAATGCATCCTCTCCCATTTCCACCCTCACCTGTAGCTTTCCTTCCAATACACCAATATAAAGGGATGGAAGGTACTCCTCAGTGCAGCCTATGTCCTGATCCCAATTTACACACATTGTCCTGCTACCTCAAGCCTGTGGTTAGCTTTTCTGCTGGGTGGATAATAGTTTCACATGGTCTCACTGCACTGGAAGCAGTGTGACACTGCTGCCTGCCTGCAGAAACATCCAACACCTTCCCTGCTTCACCATGGCTGTGGGGATCTTCTCCCCAGCTGTATGTTCACTCAGCTCCTCAGTGCTGAACTGGCTGTTCAGTTTTCATAAACATCATACCTGCATAACACTTTTTTTAAAAAGTGTTTTAAGAGTTTCTGGTTGCTATGGTGACAGCATCAGAGAAATGCCAGAAGGAAATAAAGGCCAGAAGGACTTGTGTACCATAAGTGAAGTAAGGATTTTGATGGTATAGCAAATATATTTTTGCTCTGTGAAAAACACAGTAACTCTGTGTAACAAGCAACATATGACTGTTTAGCATACAGACAAAACTGTTTTTAATTGCAGAGTTAAGTTGGAAAATATAAAAAACCCCAAAACAACCAATCCATCTTTTCAGATTTTGGATACATTACAGGGCAAGTATCTTGGGCCCAATAAACAATAAAACTGCATGACTGTAGTGCCTTTCTTTAAAATTAACAACATGCTACCTGAACCCTCTGAAACTGAAGATGTTACTAAAATAAACCTAAATGGCTGTATGCTAAGATTGGCCAGCAGTACTTCTGGATGCTATCAGGCTGCTCAGGCCCAGCTGATTTTAATTTCTTTCCACCTTTCTAACAGACACAGAACAGCAAACATGTTCAGTTTATCAGATTCTCCAGGCTATCAGATGCTCAGGGGCTACATGCAATATTAGGCAAACACATCTGAGAACTCCATGATAATGTCAGGACATTCTCCATGGGCAATGGTCAGAAAACAACTATGATTTGTTTAAGGTTTAATATGAACAGACTCCAAGACATTAGCAAACATCAGAGGTAATGGAAATAGCTTTTCAGTAGCTTTTAAATTATTTAATTTAGGAAAAGGAAATTGCACATCAGAGAGAATAGTCAGATTGCACACTACTATGGGAACCAAGCAGTACATCAGAGAGATGCAGCAGCTTGATGTCTGAAGATGTCTGGTCAGGCCTGTAGCCCTTACAACAACATGCACTGAGTAAAATATACTGTGGTTCCTGAAATATATTCTCTAATTTATTTTCTTGCTAAAGGATTTAGATTTTCCTACTTGAAAGAAATAAAAAAAGCTTGTTAATAAAACCAGATTAAATTAGTACCTAAGCTTTCTGCTACGTGACAGTGATTAACCCTTTAGTTTTGCACCTCTGCTCACAGAAAGTGCATGTTCAAAGCTCACCTCATCACCACCATAACATGCTTGTGTAATTTTAAGACAGTTACTATCCTTGCTAGATACACTTCACATTTACTAATACTTGCTAGAAGAGGAGTCACTGACTATTTCTTTGATCTGAATGCTGTTATATATGTAAGACTGGGTGAAGATTCACCAGCAAAGCAAGCTCTTCCTTAAACTGTGTCTCATAATTTCTCTTCTTCTAAACACCTTACAACCATATTCTCTCTGTCAAGCGGAATAACCCAGAAAAGCAACAAAGTTCCATGAAAATATCTAACACAATGTAATTCTGCAGCTACAGAACAAAAACACTATGGACAACACTCATCAATTCCATCCTGAACCTGTGCTACACAGATGGTAACAGGAACCATACTTTCTGGCCATTGTGTGATGAATTTTAAATTCAAGAGAACAAGGTAAATGTTTTCAGACCTGTGCTCAGTATGGCATATAGCAGCTGGAGCCTGGAGTCTGGCACACTGCACCTTCCACCCCAAATAAATTCTGAAATTCACTTGATGGACATTTGCTCACAGATACTGTATAAAAATGCTTTCATTTCCTTGCGTGAGAAATCACTGCAGAGTTCCTCTAATTTTTCTGTACCAGGAAAAGGGAGGATAAAAGGAGATACTTGAGGGGAAGTGGGAGCTCAGACAACTCCTCTTCGTGCCTGATCCCACACTCAGCTCCCACGTTCCCATTTCTCTCTAAGCCAAGCAGGCAGCAGGCCCCTGGCTTATTTGGACAACTGTTCCCTTACACAACAAAAACTTGCAACTTTTTGGCAGCTCTGAACAGTCACTTCCCAAAAAATGCTGGGCTCAGCTTCTCTTGCAGCAGGACACTGACAGCAGCCCAGCAGCTCTCTGTCCCACAGTCTTCTGTTAAAACAGCAGGCTAAACTCAGGGGTTCATACCCCTCTTCACACCCCTTCCTAAAATCTGCATGCTGACACTCCAGCTATCAAAAAAAACCACCACAGAGGCTGCAGCAAAGGGACTTCAATTACATCTGGTAGACTTGGCAAAAGATGCCACAAAATGTTAATGAAATAGTTACACTCATCAGATCCAATACTGTCATCAAAGGGACCAAAAAACCACCACCACATGCAATACCAAATGATCTCTCCAACTTATTTTTATCTGTTAGGCTAAAGATTTAGTCTTTCTGTGAGTCCTGGATGTGAGCATTTTAACAGGAATGAGTAGACTCTGATCACATTTTACAACTGAGTATTTAACATAAAATGATCATGATTAAAACATTACAGTGCCTCCTTAGAGTATTTTCCTTATAAAAGAGCCTGGCTGAAAACCCAAGCTTGCACAAATTGACTTGAAAAATAATAAATTCCTTAGTCAACAGGTTCACGTTATACTCAAAGCAACACACAGATCCAAGAGACACTCCAGGACAACACTTTAGCAAACAATCCTGTTATTCATGGACGACTATAATAGGGTGATTATTAACAGCTGTTTGCAATCTCTTTACATATGGAAAAGCTTCAAAAAAAAATTACAGAAGCACCCCAATTTACAGAGGAACTGAAGACAGAAGGATCTGTAAAGCTGCTTAGCCCCTTCCCAGTCCCATTATCCTCCATTCTCGCATTACACATGGATACCCCTAAAGGATCATTCCACAGGTCTTACTCCCTATGGCTTCACAATACTCAAGGCAGCAGCATTACTTTCCAATGTATTCATCAGGTTAAACTCAAAGAATACAGGTATTAAAATAGAAATTAAAACTACGACAAATGTGGTTCAATAGATTGAATAGTTTTATATGTAGTCTACACAAGTACTGAACTTACACAACCAGTAGATGAGCACTAATGTGGCTAAGTAGGGGTATAATCACCCTCAAGGACATAAAAAGAACATAGTCTAGCTTTTAAATAAACTTAACCCAATTATAAATGTTAATTAAAGCATTCCTGATGCAAATGATAGGTTAATATTCAAACCCAGAAAGCAGAACACTACGTAATGCCCTAATTTGTTCCTATTTGACCAGTGACTCCTTCACTCTCTTCCCTGTCCCTAAGTTTTAATTAGGAACCCCGCAGCCATCCACATCTTTCTGTAACAATGCAATGAACCATAAGAATATAAAAGTATCAGGAGAAAAAACAACACTATAAAGGCTGCTTGTCCACAGAAAAAACACCACACCAACAAAATGCCGGATAATCTGTTTAGTGACTTTTCTTAGAAGATGGTCCAGGATATTCCATCTAGCTGTGACACTGATTCCTTTTTTTATAACACCCTTTCCATTTTACTCCCCATTAGTGGCACTCACAGGGCTCTGCAGTATCTGGGTGACCCTCTTCCTTTGCTCCATCATATTGAAGTCCTGCCTGAGGTCAGGGGACATGTTCCTCTCCCGGATGTACTCCGGGTCGTTCTCATTGATGCGATCGAAGTACCGCTCCTTGTGAGGCATCGTGGCGGGGGGAGGAGTAGTGATCACCACCTGGCTGGCATCAGCACTCATGCTTCAACACTGTGCAGGGAATGCTTCCCCTGAAACAAAAGGAAAGCGGGGAAAAATGTTAGTTCAAAGGAGGCCAGTGCACGGAACTTCCAGGTCTGGACACAGCTAATGTCCCTTTGCATCTCTGCAGATCATGTAAAATGAAAGGAGAACAAGTGAGTAACTATCACATTCAGAAAATTTAGGAAAGATTCTAGAAAAATGGTTAAACACCATTAGTAAGTTCTCTGATAGTGCATAATCACCTTTATTTGAGGTAAAATAAAAACCAAAAAGCATACAATTAAGAGTGACATTTGAAATGACCAATGTACATTTTATGACAAACTTTCCTCTGTAATTTTACACTACACTTACCACCTCCCAAGGTTTTTATACAGCTCTCCATCCCGAGCTGTTCAAGCAAAAACCCAGAAGAGAAGGCCTGTTTAATATCTGCTCAGAGCTCATCTCCCAGCATGAATGAAGAAATTCCTCAATTACAGCACTTTCAAGGCATCTCATAACCACAGCTTAAAAACAAGGCTTCAGGACACTCAAGGACCACCAGGGAATTTCCACTGAGCTCCAGCTGGTGCCTCCTCTTTCACAAAACACTTGGAGACATTGAGGGAACTGCAGAGGTTTTATCTTGGCTTACACATCCATAGCAAACAGCTGAGCTTTAGCTTTTCTCCTTTTGTGTGCAATTGTATGCAAAGATCCTCACTGAGGCTCATTACATTAGGAAAGGAAAAAAAAAAAAACCCAACAAAAATACTTTCATGTCTTGGTAGAAAGCTTAAAAATCTCATTAAAAAACCTGATAAGCATTTGTAAACACAAACAAAACTGGATCAAAAGGAAAGAAGCAGACACCTGAATTTTCATACAAAGAATCAGGCTCAAAAGCACACTCAGGAACACCATTCCTCAAAAGCTACTGAAGAGGGACACTTTCTCAGGTTTGAGGAACAAAGAGAAGTAGGATTTGAAGGACAAGATAAGTTTATTATGAAAATACATTTTAACATGCAAATATCTACAGTCAATAATACATTTAATATAAAAATATTTGCATGAAAAAATATTTGGTATGTAAATTCATATCTTCAGAGGAAAAAAGCCAAGTCAAGCAGTGTTCAAGAGTGTGGTTTGACATTCTGGTATCAGTGGATCAAAGTGTCCTTGCTCTGTGGCAGAGTTCACAGTTGAAGCATCCAAACTGCCTCCACTGTAATCTCACATATTTCCCAGGTGGAAGAAACACTGGGAACCCCTGTCAAAACCAGCTTCAGCAGCTCAAGCCCTCCTCCTGCCTGCAGTAAGTCCTTTCAGTCCTTGTAACACCCTCTGCTGCTCAGCCACACCATGACCCAGGCTGGCAGGAGGATGCAAACTAGTTTTCAGCCTGTTTCCTACACTGATTCCCAAATGGCTTTGCTGAGAGCACAAGGATGAAATCCTGGGGCACTGCAGCCCTGTAACGAAGTATGAAACTCCAGACAGAAACCACCGACAGAGCTGGGAAAGCTTTAGCAGGTAAGAGCCAAGAAAACTTATGTCTGTGACTTTCTTGTATACTACAGATTATGATAAAATTTGGGATTGAGATGAAACACAACAATTCCTACAGGTTTAATTGGTTTTGCTCTTCCTGCCATTTTTTTTTTTCCCACAGAGAGAGAGAAAAAGAAAACATCATCTGGGATGCAACATTATCCAGCTGCACACACAGAGCTCCCAGGAGGTACCTGGCATGCTGGATGAACATACCATGTTCTGGGATGTATAATTCACATCCTGGAGACAAGCTCCATGAACTCTGATGGCTTCATTCCAGAGGCTGAGGAAACACATTGGTGAGTTTTTGCATTTGCTGCTCGGGTGCAGTAGGAGTTCACTCAGTATTTGCTGACTGACCTCTGGAAAGCCTGGGATGTGGGATCAGTTTGGGGATGCTGGGGAGAAAATGGGGTTTGCTTCAAGGAAGTGAGATTTTGGGGAAAATCTGGTAGAAGTATGAAAGGAGCTTAAGTTTTTCTGATGAATTAACTCTTGGGATGGTGTCTGGGGATCTGACCACCGCTTAGCCTAGGAAAAATACCCTTACAAATGTAATTGTGTGTTGTGCCTCTGCTCCACTGCCCTGTGTGTACCTTCCCTTTATCCCCTGCCCAAAATGGTGAGGTTTACAAAGAAAAAGAAAAAACAGCACCTGGAGAAAACATAAGACCATGAGATCACTGTCTACATGCGACAAGGTACAAAAAACTCGAGACCAGACCTGTCAGCCTTCACTGCTGTCCATCTGTGTTGGGATAAGAACCTCCATCTGAGCCAGAACAGACACCTTCCATCACCTGCAGGTAACTAAAAGCAGTCTAGAAAGCCAGATAGTAAGAGCCTTGCTTGAACTGGTGAGCAGCTGTGACTCCTGCTCTTTTCCTCCTTCCCTGGAGTTGACTTAACTGGCCATTTATTTGCCTAAAACCTGAACTGTTAACCCCAAGTAGGAGACTTGCTCAGCTGCTGATCGACTCAGTTGGCTGGATCAACCGCACGCATGTCTGAACTTCAAAACACATTTATTGTTATTATTATAGGTTTATAGGACATAATTAGTTCAAGTCCATTACTTTACAATTCATTCTTACAGTGACAGAAAAGCCCATTCATCTGTAAAAATGGCACAAATGTGACTGGCAATACCCAAAATCCACGAAAGAGATTTTTCTAATTGCCTTGGACTTTAGTTTTTCCTCTTTCCTTTCAGCCTGGTTTGTTACCTCTAGCCATTAAGATTACAACACTGAAGTCCTTGTAGTACAAAACCCCTCCATTACTGAACATAATATGGGTTTTGGGTCCAGTTGTTCTTATTAGGTCTGGTTCAATGCCCGCTCTGTTGGGCCCAGGCTGACTCTCATATAACCCCTACTGTTTCCTGGAAAATTTTCAAACAAATCAACCATTCTTTTATTATTTATTTGCATCTTCTACTGATTTTTTTTTTTTTTAAGAAAGAGGATATTTGTTAAAAATGCCATCAGCTTTAGGGGACCAAAAATTATTATCGCCTTCTCAGCACAGAACCAGCAATAAGACAAAAGTATTGACAGAAAATCCAGATCTCAACATCTATGAATTATGATAGAGGATCCTCTCCCCCACCTTTTTTTTTTTTTTTTTTTTTAATTGTGTGTGTGTGAGATACTTGTGCCTAGAGAAGAAATCAGCTTTGCTGCAAGGCTACTTTTGGCTTCCACCCCCTCCAATGCTGTTTATGAATTAAAGAAAGTGAGGCACCACCTTCGTGAGCAGTACTAGCTAACATTTCTTATGCATGCTCCAGACTGGTTGCAGAGACAGGCACAGGTAGAAATGAGAGCCTATAGCAACAAGACACTATATCTAGACTGGTCAGAAAGAGAAATCAAATATATCCTCAGGTCTGATTCTATCCTGGTGAGAGCCATCACTCCTGGTCTGCTGAGGCACACATTCTAGCCCACATTTTGACCTAACATGCACATGCTGACACACTACAAAGAGATTCAAAGTTAAAGAGCAGCCCATACTTGGGCTCACAGTTTGCCCACGCTTGGTTCAATGGCTCCAGTGTGGGGCCTAACTAAGAACTGAAATTCAGAACGGATAAATTTTTGTTACACAGAATCCTCATCTCTGCTGAAAATACTTGTAAGGACCTGTAAAACAAAAAGGCTCACAAGGTCTTGCTACAATGTAACTTGTTAATCTAACATCACTTCCCCCTCCGAGCTCTGCCCTCCTGGTTCATGCTGAACTGAATTCTGATACAAAAGAAAACAGGTCGTGTCCTCCGGTGCTTTGATGCCTTATATAGCTCATGGGTTTGGCTTCCATATCCTGTTCTGTATTTTATACCCGTAACTGGGCTACAGAGAGAAAGTAGAACATACCCCCTCTGCCAGGAAGCTGTTTATCTCTACTTAGGAGTAAGTCTTATTTAATGAAAGCTTCAATTTTTTTCCCAGGAACTCGGAACTGTTGATTTTAGGTTGCAACATTACATCCTGAGCATCCCCATCTGACACTTTGTAAAATCCAAGTAACCTGCGGTGTTGCTTTTGTTGCAATAACTATCTTCAATGTCAAATCACTAAAATAATAATGAGGTCAGAGACACAAGAAGTACTAAAGTAAAAAGAAGTGCAGGAGACCAAATGCGAGGAAAATTTATATTGAGAAAGAACCCCCCAGAAAGCACTGACTTGATATATTTATATCTTTCATAATGTACTGAATGTATATAAAAAATAAATACCACCAGACAGAATAACAGCTAAGGGACCAAATTATTAGATCACCTAGCAACAGAACATTAACCTACCTTTTATGCTGATCTTTTCTGGCTGGTTTCAGACATCTCCATTTTCTCTATGCAGTGCAATCCATCTTACTGAGAGTTCCCGGCACTGCAAGCCAGCAGTGTGTGCACGGCATCATTAACTGCTGTGAGTGATTTGGGGTCTGAGCACTCGGGCTGGGCTAGCCCGCATCAGAGCGGTTCCTCTCAGGAGCACGCTGAGCTCTTCTGCTCCTGCGATTTCTCGCCTGCTTGTTTTTAAGGAACAGTCTGCTCTCTCTCCCCCCAACCCCCCCTCCAATATCTTGTCTGCCAGGAGACTTGTTGGAAGCAAACTGGGCGTCTCTTGATCTCAGTTCCAGCCTCCCCATGAAACAGGTTCCAGTCTGAATCAAAGACTTGGCTTTAGCAAACACCGTCAGCTACCTACGTCAGCTGGCAGCAGCACACACACTTCAGGAATATGGGGGAATGGTTGAGAGGGATGGGGAAATATGTAGGAGAATGTGGACTGAGAAGAGGGTCACCAATGTTATTTTCTGGCACTAGAAAGTTAACTGTTCATCCTCCCTCCTACATCTTTTAGTAATGACACACAAATGAATAACTGCAACTCTTTCAAGGCAAAAAAAAAAAACCAAAACTGGGGAAGCACCTCAAAATTAAATTTATTCTGAAATTCAACTGATGGGGACATCAAATACTATAAATACCTGAGTTGAAAGATTTTATTATTTTTTCTTTAATCTTACAATGGATTAGGGATTTTCTTACTTTACACATTGTTCAGGTGAGTAAGATGTGTGTTCAGATGCTAGTATTTCCTAAACTCAATTTGTGGAACTGAAAATAACTAGATAGGTAGCATTTGTTTAAAATTTTATTAATTGATTTTACTAATATACAGGAATTCCTTGCACTAGCACTCCAGCCATACTACACCCTTAAATTGACACAAATTAATTTGCATTTAAAAATAGTCAAATCACGTCCCAGCCTGCCCAGCCTTTCTCCCTTTATCACATCTTCAGATTCATACCAGCAAATGCTTGTAAGGGTTCTTTAAGTTGGTTTGAATTTTATTAAATAGATTGATTTTCAGCTGTATCAATTACCCTGCCAGTTAACTGCATATCTACACAAATGTTTGTTCTGAAAGAAAGATAATGATGATACAGGAGTGTCAAACACCATTTCTTCCAGTAGCAATGCAGCCATAAACAATTTGTCATACTACAGCCCAAACTGGTTACTAATCAAATAGTCTAATCCAGCACTGCATATTTAAGTCCCTCTGCTTTTAAACAGAGCAAGCTAATAAAATGATTATCTCTTTTCAGCCACATCGTTAAAAAGACTGTATGGCAGCAAGATAATTTTTTTCCTAAGAAATAAGAACTTGAGTGCATTTGAACCTTGTTTTTGTGTTGCTGTGTTAAATCTAAAGCATTATTTTTTCCCAGTAACATCATGCAATGTTAAAGTCAACACAAATAGTCAAGCTGTGCAACTCACACTTTACTCAGTGTAAACTGGAACTGAGCCAGACACACTTTATTGTCAAGAAGTGAGAACTAAGTGGGTCGCTGACAGCCACACAGAACATGAGAATTTGAGGCCTGTAGCTTTACCTTTAACTGCAGGGGTGATGTTTTTTCTCTGTTATGGAAGGTTCCTTATAATGCACTCAGCCTGTAGCAGGTGCAGTCTGCACATCCACATTTGCAGCCTGGCCTGCCAACATTTTTCAGCACAAGTGGGGAAAAAACTTCCGGAGCCCAGAATGCTGGTTTGATGTATCCAATATGCTCTACCACATGGCCATAAATGCTATTTGCATGCATGGAGTCTCACAAATGAACTTGCATGCTTAACCCTGCAGACCCAAACTATTTCCTTCACTGCTGCATGAGTATTGCATGTAAAAAAAAAGGAAGGAACCCTTGATAAGCAAATTATACAGTCACCCTTTTCTGAGAGTCAGTGTGATAAAAGACAAAACCACTCAAAAGCACAACCCTGGGAGTTCAGATCCAAGGTCCACCCTGCCCACTGTGGAACCCCTTGTGCCAAGGAAAGGCAGTACATAACCAGGATGTTGCCATCACTGCACTGCGTGACACCTGAGCAGCCAGCAGTGTAATGGTTTCCTTGTTCTGCTCCATGAAATGTTTTCTTGTTTTACACAAAAACTGTTAAGATTGTGCAGACAATATGAACATTTTGAGATTATGATGCTCTGTACACAGAACATGCAAGTCAGAACAAACCCAGTCACACATGTAAACTAGTTACAGAAAAGTAGCAGAGGAGGAATACAGTTTGTTGGTGAAACAATTTACGCAGGTGACAATGAAAAGCGCTTTATTTTTAAAGACTCACCCCTGCTTATCTACATAATCACTTGTACTTAAGTCACCTAAAAATATTTCACGAGTTAGTAGACAACAGAGAGCTAAATTAAAAGATTACGTTCTGGTAGCACTTATCCGTATTAAGCTGTGAAAGTAGGCACACACACATAGCCCACACACAGAGACAACGGCTGAACAATGTCCCTGTGTCACCTGAAAAACATGAAACCTGGGCTCCCCCACAGTATGAAATAAGAACTTCTCTGTGAAAAGAAAACTTCACTGCAAAAGCTGATGTCAGTCACAGCCTTCCATATTTCACAACACTCTCCCTCTCCCTCTCTTGCAAAGTCTCCAGCTTCCTCTGGTGACTTTTTTATTGGGCTGTCCCTGACCTGCACACATGCAGGGGAAAACAATTCTACTTTATATACAGATCTACATAAGTTTATGGAGTAGAAGAAATAAGTCTGTTATGTAAATACTTTTTTTTGAAACCCATTGAGTCACATCAACCTGGACAGAGCCATTTGGAGTAACAAGGACTACTCCCAGCCACCTGCAGGAGCCCTCCTGGGTCACTGGTACAATGTGTGCCACTGGAGAGCAGGGAAACCTCTTATCAATCCCAGGGCACACGAAAAGTCTTTATGATTTATGGCAGTTTGACTATCCTGAGAAATGCCATGGCCAAAGCAGCTGCCTGCTGGGTTATGCTGGAGGGTCAGAGGCTGCAACGGTGGGCAATCCAGATGATCAACACAAGGCAACTGCTGGATTTCACAAATATTTACACCAACAACCAATCTTGTGTATGGTAGCACGCAGCCAAACCTTTTTATTGCCCAAACCCCTGGAGTTCCTCTCTCTTCACATCAAATCCTGACCTTTAGCACCACCGACAGCTCAGTGTAGAGCCCGTTTCAGACCACCACTGTGCACTGACCATATGGAATTGCAGCACAACGCCCTCCATAACTCACAAGTGAGCACTGGGAAACCTGGCCAACAGCTAACCTCAGTAGGACAATTGTAACTGGAAACTTGAGGAAAAGATGAAATTGTGCCAGGTCTTCGATCATACAGTCTTCAGGACAAATTGTATCTTTATTAATATCATGCACCACACCCTGCACAACTCTCCCCAGTTCATCTTGGGATCTCTGAATCAACCTGCCATAAATTTTATATGAAGAGCAATAACATAAGTCACATTAATACACCAATATCAGCTTGACCATGTCAAAATAAACTGGCTAGCCTCTCAAAAAAGGAATTTTAACATTTTACTGACTTATACATCATTCTCACATTAAACAGAAAACAAGAGCATTTCAAAAAGCTGATTTATGATAGCTATAGCTAAAACTCAAAATATTTTAGATAAAACAACAGAACTGCATATATTGATTTCACATATGAAGAAGAGGCTTAGTGGAACTATTACGGTCGTCTTAAGGTTTTTAACTAGAATTTATAAATAGTAATTTTAGGGATTGAGGAAAGTGTGAGACAAATGATGCCAGCCAAGCCCAGGCCTGACTGTGCAGCAGGCACATTGCCACTGACTGGCCATGAACAAGGGAAAAAAACCTTAGGCATTGTGAGAAAAGAGATATCCCCTTACTCTAACAAATGCTTAAAAAAGGCATGCTCAAATTGAGGTGTAGAGGGAAGGCTCTGTTAATAGGACTAACAGCTTATAGAAGCCATGAGATGGCACAAGGGACAAAAAACTGTAAATCACTATTCACAGATTATTCTGAGAGTGTCTTTCTCACACCATTCAAAGCTCCAAGACTCTTTTTTCTCCATTACCAAAATTAGTCTTGCTTTAGCATATGGGACATTTTTTCCCCTCCTTGGTCCATTTACAAACGTTTGTGACTGTCAAAATGTAACAAGTGAAAAGTGAACAAACACACAGAATTTGATGTAGGTTATAGTTGCATCCCTAATACTTACAAAATTACCATCTTTAGAGGACTTAAGTTACACAGACCTTATGCTACAATTTTTCATGTTTTCCTGGCTGCCTTGAGGCGATCCTGCCCCTCCCAGTGCACCTCTGAAAATACCATTCCCTAATTGTGCTAAGCACAGCTCTCCATGAAGCTTGAGTCTACAGTGGTTACAAAAAGACATCAGGGTTAAAAATAACCTGGGAGAAGAGAGCAGGGGAAAGTGTGGAGCAGAGCAGAGCAGGGCCACAAGGACCTGGCTGACCGACTCAAAAGTTCAAAAGGCAGCTACTTTATTAGCTGCGTTCACAGCATGTTGCTTTAATTATCCTTCCCAGGGAAATCCCTAGGATTTACAGTAGTGAGAAACTCTTTTTCAGTGTATAGTCACATGGTTAATATTGTCTTCAGCTTGCTTGAAAATAATTAACCCCTCCCAACAAACTACCCAACTGGCATATGCAGAAAGTTTCACAGGCATTCAGAGTTTAACCTATACAAATATGCACATCAATCTCAATTGACTTGGCCTGAATTTGACCTCCTTCTTGTCTCTGCCACCTTTTGCTCACGGTATTAGAAAAGCAAATTGAATTTAGAGAGCCAAAGGTCTTCTACACCTTCAGGAATGGAAAACTACTCCCCTGAGATTCAAGCAAGCCCAGCTGACGGCAGAGGGTCACTTTGGACTTAACCACAGCCCTGAACAGAGAAGCAGATGTGCCCAGAGCAGCAGCCAGCACATCTCTGAACAAGTGCTGAAGATTTACTAACAAAAGCCTTGGTAAGACAAACAGTGAGGGGTAGGGTGAGTCAGCATCAAGCCCGGTAGTAAGAGCAGTATTATAAAAGTCAAAAGCAGAATGTATAAATATTTCATAATTAGTTTACTATTATTTTCCAGTACAAGCAAGCGATTATGTACTGTTATCCCATAATTCTCCTCCTCCATCATCACTTGTAAGCCCAGGAAACCTGGATAAAATAAAAGACACTCCACAGCAAACTACTCTGGTATTGAAGAGCATGAATGCATCCTGGCATGCTTCACAAAATCATGGGGACTTGCACACATTTGTGATTGTTCTTAGGATGGAACACCAGCTGACATTGAACACTTGTCCTAGAGATTCAAACCATCCTCTCCTTTGATCTCAGTTGCATGAAGCATGAATATTTCATGTCTAAAGAGGAGATGGTCCAATGTACTGAGAACAGAACTTTCCAGCAGCCAAGGTGGTACAAGCAACTATCCCCCCAGACTACTTCAGAAGACACTCACTTTATACTTCAGCATTGTCATGCAAGTGAGGAATGAAGAAAAGCTTCCTGGTGTCTCCTGTAACCAGGGACTTGAAGAAGCTGCAGCATCAGTAACTCAGAATCCCAGTTGCAAAGACTCTGCTATAGTTTTGAAGGCACGTGCAGCCTTTGATCAGTCACATACAACACTAAAGACTCTCCCTCAAATCCTTCCCCAAACAATTCTTCCAATTTTGCCTTCTACTGGTTTTTTTTTTGTTTGTTTGTAATTTCAAGAATATTTTGAAGCCAACAAATATATTAGATGGATCTCTCTTCTAGTTAAAACTAAATACTTAAGAGTAATTTTATTTGAATTTCCAAAGCTCATTAGTAAGCCTGGCCTGAAAATGCTATTGGCTTTTTCACAAATAAACCTGTGTATGTTTATACTGAGTGGAAGTATCTGACACGTTACCCATGGGCTGAAGTTCAGAGCCTGAAATGTAGAGGCAAATTCTTCTCTCAACTCTAACATTAAGAATTAAAAGCAACAAATTTAAAAGTCAATTAGCGATTTTTAGAAAAATTACATTATGTTCTGAGCTTTGGTGATACTTTTTTTTCCTCAATATTTGAATAACTGATGGAAATGATCCTAGGTAAACAGCATTTCACCTTATACCATAAGAAAATTATTGATGATACAAAAAAATGTCTGAGACTATGGATATTCCATCTACTTGATGAATAAAGGTAACATATTTTCTAGGTTTTTCAGTTTTTTGGTTTTTTTTTTCCACTTTTGTGTTGGGTGCTTTGTGGGTTTTTTATAAACATCTGTAAAAACCTAATGCTGTTCAAAGAATTAAAGGTCTCCATGCAAGAACATGCCCAAAAAATACCACAAAACTTGATTAATACAGTGCTGAATAATAGGTGATTAGATGCTTGCCAAGGGCTCCTTCATGACAGCTCTCACAGATGTGCTGGAATGCTGTGGAGGACAGCACTGACCCAGGGCAGCCAGAGCTCTGCCTTAACCACAGTGGGATGAGGAAGGACCACATCTTTTTTTTTTTTTTGGAACTCGTTTCTTAATCCAAAGAGGAAAAAAGGAATCTGCAGGACTGATCTGGTCTCAGGAGTTTGATCTCAAAGGCTTCTAGAAGAATAGGAGTAAGTGCTGCTTTTAGAGTTGGGCAGTACTTAGATTTATTTTTTTCCTGTAAGATATGTTCTTCTAACTTGCTAATTTATCACATCATTTTGGGCAGGGAGATAGCTGGATTTCTATTTCTATTTTAATTACTGAGTGATGCTTCCAGTGTGCATTGAAACAAGCATGTAAGATACCATTTGGGGGTTGCTGTGGGTTTATAATTTTGTTCTTTTTAATTCTCTGGCAAATTGCTAAGGAATTTTGATTTTGGCCTGCCTCAGTACATGTTCTCTCTCTGTGATAAATTATCAAAACTAATCAAAGTTTGTGCTGAAAAGCAGTCAGTATGATGTGATGAAAGCATGCAAAGTTTTGTGTTATATGAACAGACTTTTTCTTGAGACTTCTGGCTTCAAACTCAGAAAAGTGGAATTCATAATGAGAAACACTCCTACCTGGCACACAACCCCCGTCCCTCAGAGGGTGCAATTATACAATTATGCTGGGTGAAACCTGAAGAAAGGTTTTCATTACATCTATCCTATGTTCATTTTCATGTCATATTCAACATGTTGTTTGTAGCTGCATGATATTGGACTGGGAGACCAGTGGTTTCTAGAAGGCTAAAATGGATGGTTTATTTTTTTGAAGTTATTTTTAACTGTCACATTCACGAGGCACTGGATATGAAGCCTTCAATAATTATACATCTGATATATAAATAGCAAAACACAAGAAATAAGTAAACAAACAAAGCTATCCCTTCCTGGCCACTCCTGGCATGGTGCAGCAGGTCATGGGCATGCCTGGCTGTCCAAAAGTAAATCAACAGCCATCCTGAGCTAACAGCACATTCCACCTTTTCACTCTCTGTTAGAAACTGTCTCCCACAACAATAAGTTCTCCAAGTTGGTGGTTTCATTCTTTTATCCACAAAAAGTAAGTATTGCCTTGTGTAATTATGGCAGCACTTTCACAAGTTCAGAAACACAATGCCTTAATGTTACTTGTCTATTTAAGACTGTAATATTTTATACACCTAAAAGGTTTTTGCCCCTTTTGCAGGAAAGCATGATTTAGTCTTTAAAACGGAGAATTTAAATTATCTCTTGATTCTGCAAACTTGTGATCGAGTTCAGTTAATTATCTGCACTTAACCTGGATTTTTTTTTAGTCAGTGCCCTATAATCAGATGGACTGAGCAACTTGTACTTCAGGTACTGAGGATGCTGCTCAGCATCAAAATCCTGCATCTTTAACCAGATATCAGTTTCTGAAAAGCACAAGCAAATGATGTTTTTACCTTTGTACCAAGTTTGGCTTAAAGTAAGCAATAGGTTCAAAAGTTAAGTGGCAGGAATTAATACATGCACAGCATGATCAGGTAAGATCTCATTCTCATAGAGCAGCAGGTGAACAAGCAGTACCTGGACCTCTCTCTGACCTGCAGCATAAGCCCAGACACAGATCCAGGCATTTAAAACAACCTCCCATGATAATTAAGCTGAAGTTGTAAACAAGCATAATTTTGCAAACATGGACTATAAAAGGGGAACCTGGATATAGAAGAGTCAGTACTTTCTTTCTTCTTAATAAGCAGTGTTTGTGCCCAAGGTGGGAGTACTTCTGAAACACAAACAAAGCAATAGGTATGTTTGGAAATTTAAATCTGTAGGTTAAATTTAAAAACAGCATGTACCCTCATAGCATACTAAAGGCTAGCCAGTGTTAAAACTGGTATCTATAAATAGCATAAGCTCATTGTTCTGAGAGGAGACCAGCATTCAATATTCTCCAGGTGCCAGTGAGCAATGACCCAAGTTAGTTCTACTTCAGCAATAAAAGCACTTGACAAAAATGACAAATGTACAAGTAGAGGCTGATTTTTTTTTTTTTGGTGCCATCTTCTTCCATTTCCGATTGCATCATTACCACTAACAGAAAGATAAGTCAATTCAAATAATGACATTCAAGTGATCCCATGTAAAAAAAAAAAAAAAAGAAAAAAGAGAACCACATTTTCATTGTTATTCTTGCATCTCATCTGACCTCCTCAGTACAACCACGAAAAAGACAAGGTGGGGGGAAAAAGGAGGAAAAACAAAAGACCAAACCAAAAATCTGAACAAATTGCTGCACAGGCTCAGAATATCAGTTAAGAAATATAGCTGCTCCAAAACATTTAAAGAGAATACAAAAGGGCCTCTACAATAGTATAACCTTTGCCTCTGTCTGCCAGCATCAGAGTTTACATGGTTTCCATGGAAACCCTCTGCAAACATATGAATGTGCTTGTTGCGTTAGATGTCGAACAGAAAATCCTTTGTGGCAACTCTGGAGGGCCATGGCCAGTGCCAACCTCCCCGTGGAATAATGCCCTTCACTATGCCTTGCCCAGCAGGCTCATGACACACTCGCTCACATGGCACAGCTGCTGCCACCGCTTGTTTTTCCCCAACTGATAAAAAGAAAAAAGAAATATATATATATGTGCATATCATAACTATTAAATATTTCATCCTTCATGGAGAGCCCATTTTGCCTTCACCAAACTGACAGCAAAGTCTTTGGTTCTGGACTCAGATGCAATGCAGGAACTGTTCAGTGAGGACAGACTGGGAGACTTCCAGCAGGGCATTGGGAATACATTTGCATATTGAGTAGATAGCTACCCAGGAAGGGGATGCCACAATCCTTCATTATTATGTGCTTTGAGAAAAACACATTAAAAAAAATACACATAAAACCTCAGCATGCAATAGGTACACCAGTCCAGAATATAAAACTAGTTTCATCACCTTGTTATTTCTCATCATGGAAAGACCAACTGACCTACAAATAACTCATTGGATGGGCTCGTCTTTCAGCCCTGGAGGCAGGAAAATTCTACCCAAGACAGTGAAGTGTCATCAGGAGGGGTGGTTTATTTTTAGTGTTGTTAGGGTATATGTGTAAGTGAAAGCCGAGGAACTAAAAAACTGGTTTCTGCTTTACAAAAGAGGAGTATTGCTACTGGCAAACATCTGAATGTTGTGTCCCTTCTGGATTTTCTCAAAATTCATGTTCACTCTGTAGCTCTACATATTTTACCAGCATTGAAATATGAGCGCTTTAATAAAAGTGTACCTTCAAGACCAGCAGCATACATGCCTGGAACATACCTTGTCTGGAGGCTAAAACATTGCCTTTACATCCTTATTCCTCTGAAAAACCAAATTTTTGCTACAGCAAGTTAGACATTAGAAAAAGCTTCTTCAGCCAGAGGGTGGTTGGGCACTGGAGCAGCTCCCCAGAGCAGTTGTCACAGCACCAAGTCTGACAGAGTTCAAGAAGTGCTTGGACAAAGCTCTCAGGGACATGGGGTGATTCTGGGGGATGTTTCTTTGCAGGGCTAAGAATTGGACTTGATTTTTGTGTGTCCCTTCCAACCCAGTCTGTTCTGTGATTCTGGGACTCTAACTTCTGAGATATCAATGGCAAAATCTACCTAATTGCTCATCGATGTGCACAGATTCAGGGGGATGACCTTCAGGGAGGACGACACCTCCAAAGGCCACATTCAAGATCAAAGTCTTTGGACCCTGAATGGTATATGAAAGCCTGACTGTGTCATTCCACATAGAACTGAGGAGGTCAGCACCTTTCTGCTTATGACCAGACACTTCACCTGCCATTTCCAGCCGCTTTTACTGTCGGTGGCAAAAACCAGCAATGTAACAGTTTTGTCTTAAAAGCTGAAGAAGGAGGAAAACAGATTTTGTACTAGAAAGAGAAAACAAACTGAACACTTTCAACTTTGCCAGCTCTCTGTTTTTGTGTTTACTTCTTTCTCTTTCCCAGAGACGCCCCTCAGGGGAAGGCCTCCCTGCTCCCTCATGGCCACCCTCACCTCACACCCACCGCCAGCCCAGGCCCCCGCGCAGCAGCTGCCAAATTAACTCTGAGGGCAGCCAATCTCTCCTTTTAGCCTCGCCTGCACAGCACAGTACCGTGGGGGTCACTCAAAGCCCGTGTTGTTCCAATGCTCTAATAACCCATTGTTCCCCCGCGGTCGCCTCAGCGAGATAAAACGAAAGGCCGCGTTTTCCGAGGGTAAGCGAATTCCCACTGCCAGCCAAGGGCTCGGCCTCACGGGGGGCCAGCCCATCCTGCGGCTCGGCGGGGACGCGGTGGGTTTGTTTTTGTTAGTGGGGGTTTGCAGGAACATCTGCTCGGTGAAGGGATGGTGTGGGTCTCGCCATCGCCTTCCCCGCGGGGCTGTGCAAAGCCGTGTTCGCTCCCTTTGCGCTCAGTAAAGATACTGCATTGACGCTCCCACGGCTAAAATCTAGCTCCTACCTGCCGGATGTTTATAATCTGCTTCCTACCTGAGGTTGCAGAAGGGTGGAAAATCTAATGGTTTCTACTGTAAGTTCCATAGGAGAGTGGAACCACAGCATGGGCTCAGGGCAGAGAGCCCGACAGCAGGGCTGAAGCACCCCCAGCATCACACCAGATTCCAGGTACACAATGTGTAAGTACTGGGATGGGAGAAAGGACACAACAGGCAGAAATTAATCCAACAATACAGGAAATTATAAGATTGAAAAGTCACTTGTTTTATATTTTTACCACATCCTCTCGTCCAGTAATGAAGTTCGCTGAACATCATTAACATTCCGCTAATGAGACATCCAACTGCCCAGAGCAGCAATAACGAACATGAGCTCTGTTTCCACCAAATCTACCAGAAAGATTTTTAAGGGTCTGCTTTCCCACTGACACGAACACATGACTCCCATTAGCCTTAATAAAGGAACAGTGCATTCAGTGGGAGAGAAACTTCCCAAGGTTGCATAACTGAACTGCAGCATGCTCAAGACACAGTATAGACTGCTAAGAGAAGTTAGCAGTCCCAAAACTACAGGGACAGGCCAAATTCTTCCATTACTTTCCCATTAACTTTTGTCATAGTTCAGACTTCCTTGCTTTAGGCAGTGAGAGGACTCAAATCTTTTTTTAATGACAGAAAAATGGAAACGTAAATTTTTTAATGGAAAAGCAAATCAGACAGTGGGATGTTTAAATTCTATTTTTAGGCTGAAATAAATTAACTTCAGATATGCACTTTCTTAATTCATTGTCCCTACATACTATTCTTGACTCCACGGTATATAAATTCTTACTTTTCTAACAATGCAAATTTGTTGACAGGATGACAGGTTAAAGTTTATCTTTCAGGCTGCTTCCCTTGCCCCAGTCACAAAAATCTAGTTATGTCAATTTATGTCCCTTTCAGTGCTCAGTGAGGCGAGGAAATGGAGTGGAGTGCCAGAATGTGGAAACAATGCAAAAAAACTAATGCCAGAACTTAGTATCTGCCTCCTAGGCTAAGCTCTGCTTGCCCTCACAAAGCTTTGGGATTAATATTGTGTATCTCAAAATTGTGCTTAAGAAAAACCTTCATTCCAGATGTTGAAAGCATGATTAATCTACTGAAAGTTAGAAGTTTTTTGTTCATCTCTTCTCCCTAGTTTAAATATTTTTAAATACTTGGGTACTTAGCTCTTGGTTTTTGTTTTGGTTTTTTTTTTGGTTTTTTTTGACCAGGGTGCATGATTGCTTTTGGACACTAAAAAATTGAATTTAATAGACAATTTAAAACTGGTTGGTCATGCCTTTACCATAAGAATCTCTCTGATTCTGGTCTAATGAAAGAATCTGATGTAATTGAAGAAATTCAATACAATTGCAGCATACATTAATGAAGGCTGCCTCATGCACTCATATAGCTTTAAATGAGAATAGACTTCTCTATTATCTATCACACTGCAATGACTAATATGGGAGAATATCTAGTCTGTTACTACTCACACACATGATAAAAACTCATTAGCACACATACAGAACTCAAACTACTTTGATACAGTAAAGAAAGATGCGGAACGACATCTCTCTTTACAATTGTTGTAACTGTGTGACCAGTAATGAGCTGTTTAACAGCCATGTGTTCAAACATATCAAGATTACCTATGTATAAAAAACCCCAAAACCAGCAACAGTTAAAAAAACAACCCCAAACCAAACTGAACTCTAAACCAAAATGTAATTGATTCATTTTATTTTACAGACTTAAAAGCTGAAAGGTACAGAGACCCATGGTACTGCAGCACAGTGGAATCAGCCATGTGCCCCATATAGTTGTGCTCACTTTAGCTGCCAACAAACACTCAAAATGCTGAGCTAGTCCTACTGAGTCTGGTGTTCTCCTCGGCTTAAGCAGAAGCAAAATTAGATCTCATTTCCTTAAAAAAAAAATCAACAAAAAAACCAACAAACCCCAACCCATCCCATAATATGCAGAACAACCAATGCTAACAGACTGATTTATGGATACATGATACTAACTACAGTGGGAAACTCCATTCAAACAGAGAAACTGTAACTCACCAGTCATGTCACAACACTGAAGATAAAAATCATGCTGGTGTCAAATAGGAGACACTGAAATTACAAGCCAACTATCTGCAGCATCCATCCCCAGCCATTCTGTCAAACACACAACTGCAATAGCACAAAGCATCTTTATGACAGGAATAAAAGGCTCTTTAAATGCTCCTTTTATTTTTTATTGAATGAACCCACTCTTACGCAAAGTTCACTCAACGATGTCTCGAGCTTTAGTACTGCCAAATCCTGTATTTCATTAGTCAACTATGGCTTGTCAGTCACACAGAGAACAATCTGAAGTATTTATTGACTGCATACAATTTCTTCATGTAGTAGGTCAGGTGGTTGTTTAAGACACTGAACTTATTACTATATTGATAAATGTAGTTGTCAGGACAAGAATCTTTTCAGTGTTACACCACAGCTGACCAAACATTTCCCTGCTCCAAGTTACTGGCAAAACCCAAAGGGAGTTAAAAACCAAAGCCACAGACTCCTCCCAGGCAGTGTTAGTTTCAGCATTTTCTGTAGTTGACTCTTCTCACAGATCAGTAATCTTTACTAACAGTGCCTCCCTCCAAGGAAGCACACTGCACCACACCTCCCAATTGTTTTAGAAGTACATATATACAAAGACCACAGTTAAAAAGATACCATCAGACGTGGCGAGTCCAGAGAAATCTTGTCCTAAATATTTTTCAAGCTTATTCATGAGAAAAGGGTGGAGAAAGAAACCACAGCTGAAAGATTCACAAACATGAACTCATTTACAGGTTTGCAAAGCAAATCATGCCACCAACCTGTCACGTAACCCACAGGAAAACACAGTGCAGACAGTCTGGATCAAGATACTCACTGTTGGATGAAATTAAATTGCCCAGCTCCTATATGAGTTTCTTAAAACTGGCTGGATTTTTTTGGCACTCAATCTCGCAGTCAGACAGGCACTAGATTAAAGTGAAGGCAGAGCAGAGAACAACCAGTCTCTAACCTTTAACAACTTCTTACATGCTGGGGTAATTAAGAACACTGTTCTCATACTGTTTATTGCCTTGAAAGGATCACCGGTTGGTTACGGCCATAAAAACAACTGCAGCTCTATATTTCCTTAAGTATTTACTAACAACATATACCAGAGTGCAAACCCCAGAACTCTATTCTTGATACTCAGACCTTTCTGTCCAAACACAAATTGACAAAAAGACCTTCTGGCAAAACCACTCTGGAATGCTTTTACTCTTTGGTTTTGAAGCAGAGATCTGCCTTTTCCCCCTCCCTACAACACCACCCACTCTTCCAAACAAATAAGTAATCCAGTGTTGCACAGGAATTTTAATTGTTTCCATAACTTCTACTACCTGCCAAAAAAGTACTTAGTATGACAGATATGGAACAGGGTGCCTATGATGCATGTATATTTATAATAAGATATGAACATATATATGGATATGTACAACATACAACTTATGTAATAGTTAACTTTTGTATAGCTATAAAAACTAAAAGCCCTTCAAGGAGGCAACCTTCGTTCTTTGAAGTAACAGCCATGATTTCAGTTACTGACTCTCTGGCTCAGATTTACAATCAAATCAATTATTACAGCTGAACTTCCTGCACACCATGTGAGCCAGACTTGGGTTGGTGTCCCCTTGCGTGCTCTTAGCCACAACAGACAAGGTCGCAGAGGAAATCCCTTGCATGGAAGGCTGAAAAACTAGGATGTAAGGATGCACTCCTTTGTATTTGCTGGAAGTACAAACCCACAGCTCTCTGCAGCAGTCTCTGCAAGAGTTTGGCTGATGCGGGTGCTGAGACTGAAAGTTTGGCTCCTCTCAAGAGTTGTGCAATTTCTATTTATTTATTTATTAAAGATCTTGGTCTGTCAACCCTTCCTCACTCTGCATAGTATTTGCCACAAATAATGGCCCTGGTTTCAGTGGGACCTTTGAAATACTCATCTTACGGTACAAGGAGTTATACAACCCAAGCTGGTGGGGACGTTTTCAGCGTATTTGTACAACTTCATTTATTTAGTTATTAATACCAGGTCTTAAAACAACAAAACCTTTTTCAAGCATTTGCTTAAACAATTCATTCCAGGTATGAGACTATTCATAAATATACGGTATGCAAATACTGTGTACTAGTAAAATACTTACGCGAGTTGTAATTATTTTGGCAAAAGAGCTTAGAGATCTTCCCCTGAGTAAACTGCATGGCAGCATAAGCCTACTAGTAGGGGAGGTGTAACAATTCCATAAAACAAAAGCGCATTTACAACAGTTTAATAAACAAGGGGAAAAATATCTGTTATACTTTCATACTGGAAGTTCACTAAATATTATCTTCAACAACAGGTACCACACATTTTTCCACTGATTTTACAACTAAGCCCAGCATGCTGCAGCTTCTGACAGCATTAGGGCTTAGAACCTACTTTTGACAGCATTTTTTCATTTGTGATGGGTGGTTTGTTTTTGGATTGTTATGGGCTGGGCGAAGCCTTGAGGCAGACATGCAGCTCTGTTGATAACATATGTATTTTCCAACCCCGTGATGAATTTCCCATAACTGCTGGGCTGGAACATGACTTTCAGCAACTTGACTGTTTCACATTTGGCTAAAGCAACATCAGTCCATTTTATAAATCAGCTCCAAAAGTATACATGGAAGACAACCATTTTCATAACAGATTGCTTTCAACGCTCAACTTCAGACTCCTATGTTCAGAAAACAATGATTACTGCTTTCAGAAATCCAAATCTCCTCAGCCAGATTTTTTTCTCAAGCTGGAAATCCGAAGTTAGGAATTAATTTTGCAAGGTGCACCTGGAATTTGAATATTGATGTCAACAGCGCTGGTTGTTACATCTTAGGAGAGGTTTTACTTCTTATGCAAATTCTTATCTACACATATATTTCAGTACTCTCACATTACTCCCACTGAGAAGGTCTGCACTGTTTTCAAAGCCTTAAAACCTTGCCTTTCACAGCTGCAAAGGAAATGACAAGAGAAGAAAAACACAGCCCAGTGCATATCAGCAATTAATTCCATCCACAACTGCCCAGCTGTTTGTGCATGGAGGAACTGGGCTGTTTCCCCTCTGAGCTTTGGCCACTGAAAGCTGATAGGGCACTTTCGGAGATGTGGGCTGCTGGTAACGCGTCAGGAATGTGCGCGGGATCACACGGAGCTGGAGGGGAAGAAATGAAATCCAGACTGAGTATCTCTGTTATGAGGATAAAGTTATCTGGGGGAGAGGGAGGCCGAGGGGGACGGGGAGCTGCCAGCGAAGCCAGGCTCAACCTGCAGGGCACAACCATCACTGGCAGAGACAAGGTGGGATGAGCTCAGAAACCTGCATGTCTGTGTCAGCTCTGCCAAGATGCTTTTAGGTTTTTAGGTTGATGTCAGACAGGTAGATCCGGGGGCACCTCACAAAAGCTGTTACTTTCACTTGGGATCATGCTTTCCCAGCAAAGTTGTAATAGAGACTTGGCTCCATCCATTCTAGAGTAAGACTTATTGGTAAGTAATCTCACCAATGCTTGCAGTCCTGAGGCCCCAGAACTTAAGGCAGAATTCAGTCCTTGAGAGTCTTTCCTGTGAATGAAGTTCCCTCATGCCAGCCTTGGGATTTCAGGAAAGGCACACAGTACATAAAAGGGGGGTGCTATTTGTACCATCAAGAAACCTCACCCTGTTAGAGCCCTGAAAATTTCTTCCCACTCAAACTCACCAGTTTACATGAACAGCTCATTTTTTCCTCTAATACTTTTAATAATTTAAAAACTCAAAACAACATGTATTTTTTCCCTCCGTTAATCTAAGCTGGTCCTCATATAAAAATTCCAAATGGACTCCTTTTTGCTGGGCAAAGCCACAGACAGCAAAACACGTCTAATATATATTTTTGGCTTTTTTTTTTCTTCAGCTCCAACACCACCAGTAAAAAAAAGCTCCTTTGATTTTTGGTAGCAGCAAGTCACCTTTTCATTGGATGGAGCAATCAATTCTCTCAAAACTGCACAGATATTCAAAAGAATGACACTAATAAGAAAGCATTTTCACGTGACCATTTTCAAGACCAGTGCCTATGGTAAGAAGTAAGTATCACAGGACTATTCCCTTCACAAAAAAAGCAATGAAATACCAGCTTGTGTATTTTGCTGAATAAAATGAATCTGCTAAAACTACACACTTGTGCCTCAGTGCGTGGAAATAAAGAAATAAAACAATGAAATTTCCATACAGTAATAAAACAAATGGTAGAAAAATATCCTTCTAGCAAACAAGATTGATGAAATATTTAAACATTACCTTTTCAAGAAAGGATCTCTAAGGTTTAGAGCTGTGCTTCTGGAAGCTTGGTATAATCTCCAAAACCATGATACAAGCATGCAGTGTTAGAATTTGGAAATAGAAAAGCAGAGGACTTTCAGTAATTTACAGCTTCCCAAGGAAAGTAAATCCAAACCCTATGGTTGACTGGAAGATATGAATTTGTACAAACAGCTTAAAATACCATCCCTTTTTTTCTCTCTTGGAACCAATGACTCAATAAAGGCTACACAGAAGCAGCACATTTTTAAATCAGAAGCATAGCACAATTTAGACTGCATGTAATCTCACTATATTGCTGCATGAACAGTTCCACTGCTGCTGGAAAGCAAGAAAAGCACTGATCATTCTTCCCACAATTTCATTTTTAGCTAGTCAACATTGGAAAAATCCATTGGGGGATGATTTCCTACATTGCTTATTGTCTGCCACAGCAAAACCTGGCTTTCTCACTTATTAGAAACATGCACAGAAAGTTTCTGGAGGTGATCAGTCAATCACATCACACTGAGCAATGCCAAGACCTCCAAGGTATGTAGGCCACCTTCCCAAGACTATTAGTTCTCTTCACATGAAGTTCAGCTACGCAAATAATTTTATTTCTTAATATCCTACTTATTCTAAATACTGGACAAGACAAAAGTATTTTTAAACAGCAGAACATGGAAAAGTGTTTTAAAATCCCAGAAGGATTAAAGGCTTTTTTAGACTTACCTCAAAATGGAATATATCTCAGTAAAGAAGGGAATGGTGACAGAGCTGCAGATGCCTTAAAAAATGATGTAGCTTAAAAATTCCTCCTCCCCCAGCCACACTAACTAGAATGGGTGTTAGTTATTGATTTCAAATTTGTTTCTCAGGCTCAGTTTTCAGCAATATTTTGATAGAAGACTGTGAAAATACTGATAGATGTTAAAAGTGATAACAGTAAGTTTCACTGCATCAGTAGAACTCAGCTGAGCACTGCAAATAGAAATCATTCAAGTGAACCTTGCAAGTGCACATATGCCAACTGGCTAACTAAATACAACTCTTCACTGACTAGTCTCTTCTGTTTGCTACTTCTGCAGAGCAAAATTGTCTCTTGTGAAGCAAACCTATCCAAGATCTATGTACTCTTTAAAAGCATGAAAGCTCTATCCCAGAAATAAACCACAATTCTTTGGCTCTTAAGGATTTACCATGTAAATTTAGGCATGATGATTCAAGCTGGAGATAAATTTTAGTCACTAAGGCTAAAATTCAGATGCAAAGAGGGTTCCAAGCCCACATACCACTTATGTCCCAAACCAGACTTACAGATGAGTAATAGTGAGGTTTAGCTGTGCACACCTCTCAGATTTGATACACAGCAAAAAATTTCACACCAAAAGAATGCCAAAGGGATTTAAAAAGTCCCTAATTTTCACATCCAGCTGTAATACATGCATATTGTTTTACTTATGCTGAATATGAACATATATCACATTTGCTGGAATAATTATTGAAATGTGGAAGTTGTTTGATTGTGCCTAGAAATGCTTACATCACATAATAGTTAAGGATAAATAGCACCATCTGAACTTGCAAGGAAGTTCATACTTCACGGTTAAATAATTTGTGAGTCACTTGGGATGAGTTAAGTTCTTCTCTCTCCGAGATGTGAATCAGGAACAAAGTTGCTCAATGTCTAAAAGTTCCCAGTTTGAAGGAAAAATTCCTAAGTCCTAAAGTAACAGTTTTCATTTATCATCTATATTATGTACTAAGTACTGAAATTTAACATCTACATGTTCAGCATTTGTGTTTGTGAAACCATTAGGTCCTAGAGTGCAATTCTTTCTGCCTAACTTCAGATAATTACATACCACTTGAACTCACTGTCTAACGAAGCTCTCTCTGGCATGAAGTGAGTAATTATCCAGACTTCATTGGCTGTGCCATAGACTTAAGAGTCGTTCCAACAGAGGCATACAATCCACAAGCAGGCACTGATATTGCAGAGATCTCGAGTTATGCAAGGCACGTGCTGCTCTAAAACACTGACAAGCTACAGGCAAGACAGAATGAACATGTAAGAAGAGATCACTTAGCTATTTTATTAGCCCAGGGGAAAAAAATCCAAGCGGCAGATATAAAAACAATTCATTAAATTCTTGCAATTCACGTGCACAATGGGTAATACACTTTTCTATGCATCTCACAACCAGAGGCCTTTTTTTACACTGCCCAAGTCAACACCACATATTACAGACTAATTCTCAGCAGTGAGATACAACACAGTATAAAATGAGAACCTCAGCGCCAAGCACATCCCAAGATCTGGCAACAGTGTGAGTGTAGACTAAAATATGCTGTGAGAAACTGTTACCGGGCACAAACAAGGTTTCAGAATACCAAGTGCAAGAGCTGCCAACATAACAATCATTAAGTAAAAATATATGACCAATTCCTCAAAAAATACAAAGGAATAAAATCTCAATATGTAGGGAATACAACAGGAGGAAAAGTGAAGGAAGGAGGGATGGAGGAAAGGTAGCAGATACATTTTATTGGGTTTGCAATCAAAATATAAATTTATTTGATTACAAAAATGTTCATCCATGGAGACTACTATAAAGCAAACAAGCTTAATAGGAAATAGTGTTTAACAAGTTCCAAAAATTATTTTTAAAGTAATGACAAGGCTTTCTCTCCCTGTCTCAGTAAGTGCTTGAAACTAATGTGCATCTCAAAGATTGTCTTCTGTATTTTACTGTTGCTGTCAAGAAAGAAAAATGAGCCAAAAGGTTAGCAAATGCACTGCACAACTCACACTTCCTGACACCAGCGTGGTACTAGAGTCTCTACATCTCAGTGTTAGCATGACATGTAAATAAACAAAGCACTCCTTTATAGTAGAAATCCTTTAATGGTTCATGCTGAAAGTGGAGTAAAGGCAACAACAAACCCCTCATATCCATCAGCCCACTACAAGCACCTTGCTGTATTCATGGCAATAAAGAGTTTATTGCAGTGAAATGTATTGAATGTCCTGCACTGAAATGTATTTTGTAAAAGCTGATTTAAGCTCTCCTCCTTATATGACAGTAAGATGAGCCAGGGTTGAATTGGCATGATGCATGACAAACACGCAACACTAAGTTATGGTGAAGATGAGAGGATTTTTGAATACTTTTCTAACTCATACAAGCTTATCAGTACCCACCTACAAACATATGCTTTCTTCCATATGACACATTGTACAAAATAGCAATGGTGCAAACTTCATGTTTTATGCTTGAAAGAGAATAGCATCATTTTATCTACAGTGTATATTCCCAAAGCCTCAGGGAAAGATTTGGTGAAAGAAAATATTTCCATGGAAGTAACCTTACCTTTCTGGTAACCTTCGGCCATTTAGTAATTCTTTGGTACAAAACTGGCATAAAGCTGACAGATGCTGGAGAGGGCCTTTCGGCTGGTCTAGTAAATCTGTTTCACTTTAAAGCTATTTCACCATCATTAAGTACCTTAAAGAGGCTCTAGCTGTGAAAAAGCTTGAAGCTGCTTTTAGTCCAAACAATATTTTTTCCCTAAAGCCTGGTATGATGCCAATATGACACTTAACCTTATTTATTTTGTATCTTCTTACCAAGAAATGTGTGTTATCAGCAATGCAAGAAAGAGTCACAAACATTCGGTATGATGTGTGCCATACAAAGACAGGAGAAAATTCAGACTTGGCAGATTTCATGGGAGTCTACCTACTGGCAATGCCACACATACCACAAAGTAAACTTCACCTACATCTTGTGGTCAGAACCTGACCAAAATTAAACAAACATTCACATCTAAATTAATGTACATCAGCAGTCAAATATTTTTATTACATATGTGTCATTTAGTGTTCTTGAGGCAACACAGTTATTTTCAGTCCACTGTTTTCCACAATCCAGTTATTTATTGAGGTCCATCTAATTTATCACCAAGTTACATTGTGGTATAGTATTCTTTTCCTGGCTGTTAAGTAAGTACATTTTTCAAAAGTAATACAATTACAGAGCAAATGATTGGATTTTTTTTTTTTTTTTGCATTTCACACCAACAGCAAGTCCAACTCTGCAGGCTGAAGAGGAGGAAAACAAGACCTAAATAACTGCATGTCCCACCCTAAGGTTAAAGGCCATCTATCTGAAATGCACATGAGCACTTCCCTCAAATCCTGAGATAAGTTTTTGCCCACGCATTTGCCCACGCGTTTACCAATTTTGTGGTCTTTGCTCCTAATGAAACACACCAACTTGCCTGTACAGACCTGCAGGTCTGTGGTACCCTGGCTATTCCTGGAATGCTTTTAATACATTGAAATTGTGTTTGTCTATCTTCCTGCTCTGATCTCACAGCCATTTTAAGTAACAGATCACAGTTGCCAGATCAATGTTGTCACTGGTGGTTACCATAAGCTCTCTTGGGTAAATGGTATCTATTCCTGGCAATTTGCTACTTTTTTTTTCTATGTTCTAAAAATCTTTTTAACCAACATTTCAATTTGAGACCAATTCTTAAAATATGACCTACAAGGTGAAGTTTCTGTCCTAAAATCTCTCAGGAAAGTCAACTTGGATAAAAATAATTTTGTTTGTTTTCTGTACCTTATCTTTACCATGTATTTCTTCTATACTTCAGTCATCTATCAGCTCTCCAGTCTGTCTGGCAGGATGTTCATTCCTGATGTACTTGAAATGATTCAATTTAAAGGATTTATTGCTGGCTCTGGTATCTTTAGCAAATTGTTTCTCAGAATATCTTTTGGCCAGACTTATTATACTTTAAAATTTAATTTGGGAGAGAGTTTTTTTTTTTTCCCCTTTCTATTTTCTTCAGCAAAAACTTAAAAAAAAATTTTTGAAAGATGGTTCCTTGGTGCCAAGAGATTCCTAAACCTTGCTATAAACCCCTCCTTGCCTCTTAAAAATAAAATGTAACAACAACAAAAAGTTTGAAGTCTTCAGTAGATGGGTATATATTTTATCCAACTTCCAATTCATTCTTTTAAAAGCCACTGTACTACGTGCAGGCTTTAACTTCCTTATAACGAGCATTTTCATTTTTATGACTAGCAAAGGCAGAAGGCTGGCAGGGAAATTGCACTGCTCAGACCACTGAACTTGAATCATACAAACACATTCCTGGGAGCCAGGGAAGAACAGCTTTGCTATCCAAGACACAAATGTACTGAGAGCAACAGGGATGCTTTCTGAAATCACTGCCTTCAACAAGTTTGAGACTTGTATCCACAGGCTTTGGAAACACAAAATTGCTTCCTTCCACACCTTCATGGTAGCAGGCTGCTGCCCCAAACGTTCAATATAGTATAACCACTACTGGTATTGTGTGTTACAATGTTTCAAAACTTTTTTTTAATTAAGAAACACATACTCAAACACTGCAAACAGAATGCAGATGGGTTTGTTTTATCGTTGCTTAATTGTAATATTTGAGGGATTGACTGCTTTAGCTTATTAGAAGAATTAACTCAATCTAAAGTAACAGCCTATGTGAAGTATAAATGGTCCATTTCCATGGAGAGTGAACACATTTCATTCAGCAATTCACTCACCAACTTGTGTAGCTGCACTACTGTTAGTACAAAAACGCGATTAAATAAGTTTAAAATGTAGATAATTATAGGTTACTCCAATTACTGGTATAGATAAGCTTCAAAGTGAACTTCATGGCATGAAACCCTCCTTATCTCTACATTAAGGTGTAGACACTGGGCAATAGCAGCAGCTGTCAACCACTGCAAAACTGCTCCTGAATGCGGAGCATAAAGAAATCAAACTTTTGTGTTTTGTTAGGGGTTGTTTTTACCCCCTTCCCCTTCAGCCAAGACTCTCCGCTGCCCAAGATGACACACCACAAATCACAGCTCCTAGCACTCCACACTGATAACCACCAGAGACCTGAGTGTTGGCAAGTCTCAGTTAGCAGCCTAAGCTCTGCAGGAGGAGCAGAATGGAGCATCAGAAAAGAACTTGACTGAGTTAGTTTTAATCTGACACACAACAAAACTAAGCCTTAAACTTATTTCCACATTTAACAGACTCTTTTCCATGAGGAGTCATTGGCCATTAGCAGACAGAGAAAACCTTCATGTTACTACAACTGAATTGTCAAGAAGTTATATAAATCCAGCTTCAGCAGAGGGGAAACAAAAAACTGACTTTCTAAATACCAACATTTGCTAAGGATGTAATAATTTCTGAATAGAGCTCAATAAGTCAAGGGGGAAAAAATCACAAACCCACAGGCTGTTGCTGAAGTCAAATTGGTACTGAGTGGGAGAGTTTCAAGGTTTATAACTACTTTAGAAAAACAATCCAGTTTTAAAACACATATTCCTCATTCACTCTACGCAGCTGATTAATAAAGCCAAACCTGATAAAATCCAACAATCTCCACAGAAAACACACAATAGTGAGCTAATACATATCTAGCCACATTTGGGGTTTTTAATACAAAGATTCAGCAATTTTAAGTCGTCAGGGACAGATTTATTCCTACACAAAGGAGCAATTAAAAAAAATTAAGTACAATGTGGTAGATGTAGAGAGACACATTTAAAGCTTTTTTATTAATAGCTATAATGCTAGCAAAATAGAATGAGTTTATCTTTTGGAAAAAATATTTAATTTTAAGGTAGATCTGTTCTCTTGCAGTTATAAGCCTGATCACTTAAAATATACCAGTCTGAAACTAGCATTTCCAGCTTTAATTCCATCATCAAACAGAAAGAGCTGAAAATCTCTTCAAGTCACAAGCAACTGAAGAATTACATCAGCTCCTCTTTACAGAGCTTTCTTCATTAATTTATAATTAACAGGATGTGATAAAACAATCTGTATTACTAACTTTTAACAGCCTTCTTGTGTCAGCTGGAAAATGTTTTTGTGTGGTAAACGCCAGAGCTACAGTGCTTCTCTCCCATGCCCGGCAACTCCCTACAATTCCTGCTGGAGGTGCCCACCAACCTCCTCTGCTCCCTGCTGCAATCAGAGACCTCACATGAATGCTGTCCTCTTCCTCCTCCTGCCTCCCATGAAACTCTTTATCACATGGACTGAGGAATTTGACTGGGAATGAGATACAGAAACTTATCTGCTGCCAGCAAACTGTTTCCATGAAAGGGACCTTGGAAAGGGAAAATGGCAAAGAGCAATCCAACACTCTTCAACATGTTCCAGGCACTCAAGGGGAAAAAAAAGCAAAAGACAAAAGGTTAAAAAAAAAAAAAAAAAAACAGCACCAACAATTCAGTATTTTAACATAAGTGAAATAAAGCCTTCGAAAGCTGTGCTGTCTTGGAAAGCCTGAATGTCTTTTTCCTAAATCCTCAGCAGAAGTAAGAGCTACAGAAATTCTGTACAAACTCAGGATTAGCAGCATGCCCGAGGAGGAAGTGGGATCTTTGCTTCAAGCACCCTATTCACATGTAAAAGGTTGCAGGAATTTGGATAAGCCTTCCTTACTGCTATGGATCATCGAAGTAGCAGTAATTCTGGAAGAATCCTAGGGTGATGTTTTCCTGTTTTAATCTTCCTCATCCTCAACTCCTAAGCTACTCCATCTTTCCATCACAGTGAGAGAAGCAGTACAAGTGCTCAAATTTAATCTGTTTATGCCAGAGAAACTTTAGGTTTGGCTCTTTCAAGACAAGACAATCATCACTTGGTGCTGAGGTTACAGAGAACCAGGTTCTATTTTGTAGCAACAATCTATGCTGAAAATTATTGTGTTTTTAAAATAATGATTAAAGACACAACTAACAACTCCACAGCTCTTTCACATATGTACTAAAAGCAACAGGAGCTACACACAAAGCAAGTGTTTTTTCAGGAGAAAGGTAACAACTATAGAAATGTTGAACAGGATCTCATTTTATCTTTTTTTTTTTTTAAATTCTCTTTGATTACTTTAACTTGCACAACAAATATCCCACATTTTATTTCATTTGTTATGAGTATCTGGGCAGAGCTCCAGTGCTTTGGTGAACTGGTCACAGTGAACAGCTCAGTTCAGCATGAGCACTACCACCATCAGGGAAAGCTGGAGAAGTGGAGGAGATAAAACACCATTGTCACATCCATACAGGACAAGGTTGAGACAGCCAAGTAAACAGGAACCGAGTTCCAGAGAGTTTCTTCATCTCAACAGGAAAGAAAAGTCCAACCAATGCAGAACTTTAAATGCAAATCATCTTCACAATTAATGCAGTTACCTTTCAATCTGAACAAGAAAAACACAGATTGCAGATACAGCATGAACAAATATTACTGTCTGCAACTACAAATGTTTAATGAGATAAAAGCAAAGACTCAGACTTCTATGCATTGAAATTTCTCATACTAGGAATAAAAAAAGTTTTAAATTGATTCTCTAGAGAAAAAAACATCAGATGACATAATTGTATGAAATGTGCATAAGCCCAAATCCGTATTTAATTTTGTCTTTGTTATCAGACTGCAAGACAACTTCTTTTTACTGGAAACAGGCATTTAAGGCAGAAATACACTGGTGTCACATATTCTGTTTCATCATTCATGCAGACAGGATTATCTACAGTCACTGACATTTGAAGAGCCACATCTGGGCGACTTAAACAGCACCAATTAGAAAACTGACCAAACTCAGGAAGTTCACTGACAATGGGGCTCAGGGGGGACAATAAATTTATATTTAACCAGAGGACCCCAGGCTTCTAGGATGATTAAATATGGTTCCATCAGGGCTGGTGGCTGAGACAGAAGATGGAGAACACAATCTTTCCACGTTTGCATGAAATATTGTTCATTCAGGAGTAAACACTTGTTAAACAGCATCCCTTGCTTGATCCTAGGAAGCGTCATGCCTAAAGGGATTTTGAGCCAATGTTCATCTCAATTCCTCCTTTATGGGCTGGAAAGGTGAGGGCTGTTTGGAGAATGGGGAAGGAATGTTGAAAGATACACTGGGCAGGATGGGAGGAAAGCACTCAAGAACATGCTTAAAATAGTCCCACAAACACATCTAGCCTCTCTGGAGGATTAGAAAGCCCAGGGGCTCAAAACCATCAACATTACAGCAGCCTAGTTAGGAACATGACCTTCAGCAGAGCTGCTTCAGCCATCATGGAAAACAGGGTGTGTGCAGGTGGCAGGAATGGGACACTAAAGGCTGACACTTCAGTAGGGCACAGACAAGATTTAGTCAACTCTACACTGGTAACATGCAAAAATACTTTGCCAACTGTCCTGCTCTGCCCTACTTTGACCTCTTCCTCAGTACTATGTGTAAGGGGTTTTTAAAAGTCTAAATGAGTAATGCCACCTGCAGCTTAGAAATATGCTTCATATCAGAGAGAGAGAGATTAAAAAAGAAACATCAACTTTACCAACTTGCTGAATCTTAGAGTTCTGTGCTGTTTTCAAAAACAAACCCTTTGAATATTTCAATTGTTCAAGACCTGAGCTTTCCTCACAAAAACCATGGAGAGAGTGCAGCTTTCCCAACAGCTAAGAGACAACGTTGAATTTTATTTGACCAAGCTAAATGGTTATGGGTAATACAGCTACACTATCTGTATTTCAGGGAGGGCTTGGCGTTTTATTGTTATTTTTAAAAGAAAAATCAATTCATAGATAGATTGGAAATATTGATTTATTGGAAAACAGATTTATGTTAGTCTTGCATCTTACTGTATTTTTGTACAGTTTACTTTTAGATCGTTCTTTAGAGCAGGAAATAAAAAGGCCATTGTTTTACCATGTCCTCCCATCATTATAATGAGATGCATCAGACTGGAGTTATTGAATAAGCTCAAAAACTCCCCAGGTTACATTCTTCCTCATCTTCAGCCTCACCTTTCAAGCGATCCTTTAAAAGGATCAGAGCTGTCCTCAGGCATACTCTGTCTTTAAACATGAAGCCCCAGCCACATTTCATGGAAAAGAACTGTCAGTCTGTACCTTTGCCAAACTCCATAGCAGGTTTAAACAATTATGCAAGACAGTAGATTTTGATTCCAGGCTCCTCTTACTCAGTATCAAGTTCTAAAAATAATATTTTTCTTTCTGCTAGGGCACCTCCAAATAGTGATGATCCAAAGGCATTAAAAGAAAAAGAAAGTTACAACTTAAAGAGTGTGACACAGATTATGAACAAAGAAACCCTTCCCATATGGAAAAGTTTTAAAATTTTGACATTTCTTTTCAATATGTTAATCAGAAAGGCAGTAGTGATTTCTCACTGCTTCAGACAGAAAAGAATCAAACCTCTTGGGACACATTACACAAAAGCATTGCAAAGAAGGGAGAACAATCCTGTAGTTTCTCTTAAAACCATACTCTGTGTTTTTTAAATGGCTGGGAAAGTCAGCAGTTTGGAGCCAGCCACATGTTACTTATCAATGCTTCAAATGCAGGGTGAGTTAGAAAGGCCATGCCTGGTTCCTTTTGCAATTGGGAAAAATCTCTTTTGAAGTCTTTTTGAGGGACTGACGGGGAAGAAAGTGTCAGGAAAAGGATTTGACAGGTTCTACGCAGTGAGGGGCAAAAAAACGTCAAGAGTAAAATCCCTTGTCTAAAATGAGCAAAGAGATAGAAACCTCTCCTTCAGCACTGGAGACGCCAGATAAAATGCCTAAGAGTCCCCTGTATCTTTTTTCCAGCTACACATTAATTCCTTTTTATGCTTTTTGCCAGTTTCTCATCTTACCAGGAGCCTGCAGGAAAAGCCAGCCCGACACTGCAGGGAATGCAGCCACACTGGGGCTCCATGTCTAGCACTCTCCCAAGATCCCAGGAAAACATTGTATTTTAAATACCCCAACCATCACAGAAGACCTCAGTTTCAAGGTGGAACCAATGATCTGAATGATCTTAAGGCTAAAGTGAAAGGACCAAGAAATTACCCAGTTTTTTGAAAGGAAAGACATTGTTGATGAACACATCAGTGACAACAACAATGTTGGTTTTGCTCTCCTGTATTTTCAATTCTTTCTAAATAACAGACACAAGTAATTTAGTATCACGTGCAATGTAAGCATAATTACCACCAGCAGGTCAAGAACTGAACACATTATGTTTTTACCAGGACCATAAGTTGCACTGCCCTTTCTTTTAAATTCTCACACTCTTCAAACAAAAAGAAAAGGTCCATTATTTTTTCCATCAATCACAAAGACTTAATGTAACTTGTCTCTAAAAGCTGTATTTATAGCAGAAATTTGAGAAATTCATTCCACATAAACTCTGCTCTCATCTGTAGCAAACTGCTTTTGCATGTGTGGCACAAGCAACCTACACAGCCACAGACAACGCAAACTCAGCATCCACAGGTCAGAAAGGACCAGAGGTCACTACATCACTGCTCACAAGTAACAAGTTGATGCACTCTTAGTGGAAGAAAACAGCTTAGCTCCTCTCAGTTTGAAGTGCACAGAAGTATAAAATCAGCTTTTATTACTAAAAACCATTGTCTTTCCATTTTGATGAAGTGATAATATTTTGACTTCTTCCTTGCTTCTGCCTCATAGCGTTCCATTTGCAAGGTACGTGCAGCATCTCACAGAAAATACTTCACAGCAAAGAAAGGAGAAAAACTTTCTCCAACTAAGAAAAATCTTTCAAAAGAACCGTAACCAAGTGCTAGCAACAGGATTATTTTAATACAGTCTTTTTAGTTACATAACAGACATGACAACTCAAGTTATAACACTGTCTTATTTTAATAAAGACCTGGGGAGCTATAGAAAAGAGTGCTAGACAAAAAATACTTCAGATAAGAGATGAGACACCCAAATCCCTAAAATATTCCACTGTAAGAGTGTTTGCTGCCTATTATTATAAAGACCACAACACAATATATGTTATCTGTACCACAGACACACTTGTAAGACACTAAGAGAAGTGTCTGAAAAATGTATAAAAGAATCCCCAATTCCAGCTTGTAGAATCCAGGCTGCTGTCAGGTTCTGCCATCTTTATACCACTCCTTTTGCATCTTTAGGAGCTGTACACGGAGCAGTTAACTGCTGTTAGCTAAGTCTGCTAACTGCCCTGAAGAAAGTCAAAGCTGCAATCACCACACTTGCTCGTCTTTGATGATATTTATCATCAGCTGGTGCCTGTACCCCACTGTACAAAAGGGAATATCCACCTCACTGGGGCTGGGACTTGCAGGACACCTCAATACCCTTATGTCTATGCAGTTCTATTATGTATTTAGAGCAAGTATTAAGCAGCTTTGTTCAGACGCTTGTACACACACCAAAGCTAAGGTAAAACCATCCCACAAAAGTACTTTGCACAACATTAATGAGATTATTGTGATGGGGCTTTTTGTCTGTGGTTTTTAATAAAACCACTTAAAAAGTGGTAGTTCACTGATTCAGTTCCCTCTTCCCCCTTAATATTGTTACACTAGAACACAGCAAGAATTCAGGCAGTAAAATGTTTTGGGTACCTTGAGTTTTTCCACAGCTCTCCTCCTCTCTAGTAATACAGTTGACCTGTAAAACAGAAAAAAGACATGACTGACTCCTGGTAGGCTTCTCAACTGGAATATACTGTATACTGTACATTTAGCTTCTTGAACCCCTTTTCAGAATTTTTCATTGAATTACATTTTATTTTGTTACCATAAAATGCATTTTTCATATAACAAAATCTCAAAAGAAAAGTCTCATTTAAGAATGTCTGGTTGGACATCTCAACACTGGTTACAACTTAGAAAATCCAGACTACCTACTGCATTTTTGAAGTAGAGCATAACAGCCACAATCCACAACTCCTCTGGTAGCCCTGAGGAAGCTGAACTCCAGAGCAGTGGCTGAGCTGGGGCAGGAGCACAGCACAGGAACACAACACCTCCCTTTGAGCACTGACAGCCGCCACTGCCCAGAGCTCCTACGGAAACAGCCGCCCTGCGCTGACCCTTTCCCACCGCGAGCAGGAATGGGTTTTCCTCTTGCATTCATCTTCTAACATGAAAGTAAAGTGAATAAATAAAATAGCAATTGTTTACTTCTATCATCTTTTGTCTTCACAGGCTTTGACCACAAGTTATCTTCAGTCAAACCTGACAAATTATTTCTATCACCTTTCTTTTTCCCTCAGCCTCTCCACCAAGAAAAAACAGTTACTTCCTGGGGGACAGGGGCCAGACTCCTTCCTTTCATGCATGCATACAAAACATATGCTACATCTTCTAACATCTACACATGGCCAATTAGACATTTTATGCATTGTGAAAACACTGAGCTCAGCCTACCATGAGGCAAGGCTGGTACCTCTCAAAAACTTGTTACCCCATTTGAATTCATCAGGTTGCAACAGACTCTTTCAACCACTCTCTCCTCAAGCATTACTGCTTAGGTCTTCTCAGCATATCACACTACAAATACTTCACTAGTTTCAACACTTCAGCAGCCTGGTTACCCCATTTCCCATCAGCACTAAAAGCTGGATTATTCAACATGCTCTATGAATTTCAGGAATAAAGAACTGACTTTCAAAAAAACTAATGTGCACAAAAATAATGCAAGTAGAATTATACAAAATTACTGGAAGACACCATCGTTACAAGACACTCTAAAGCAAAAAAACAAAATTCCAAGAGAAGTAAAAATAAGATGTTATTGCACCTTGCTATTGCTCAAATTGTCTATTTTCCCTGAATTATTTACTTATATAAAGTCAATGCCATGCTCAGCAAGTTTGCATTTAGGAATGAACAACGTACTTATACAGGTGTAATACAGGTGAACAGTCACAAGACTATTTCATCTCCTTTTAGACCTGACAGGAATACAGATTTAGGGGAGATTTAGGGGACAGAATTCTCCGCCTAGGTGCTCTTTGTGGGGCTTGGGCATATTTGCTCATTTTGCTGTCCTGCCAACTTCTCCCTGGCAGAACACACAAAGCAATGGCAGTGACTGGGAAAGAAGAAGAAATTCATTGGCACCAAAATGCCGTGCTAGAGCGTGAGTACTCCACAGCATCAGGAATTTAAACACTCTAACGTGACTGTTTATTCTTGGCATGAATACAGTTTATTTTTCATCTACTTCACACTGTTAGAGATAAGGGAATACTATTTTTACGCAAGCTCCTGATACGTTATTTTAAGCGTAGCCGTCACAGGCAAGAAGAGACTCTCTTCCAGGCTAGCAGCTACTGTTTCCAGAGGGCATTGACAGACCACTTTCAGACAGGAAAATTTCAGTCTCTCCAATTTTCCAGCTTCAGGTCTAGTAGCACTGGTTTGCAGAACACAGAGGTGCCCATATCTGAGGTGTCTGACACCACTTCAGTCTCCCTAGAGTGGCAAAGCCCTGCTCCCTCCCAGGAGGGCCAGCGTAGCCCCAGGACAGCAATGGGCAGCTTGCTCAGCTCTGTCCCCACCTCTGGGCACTGCACAGCCTCAGTAGAAGGAGGTACTGTAGGAGAAAGCCAGAAACTGTGACACTGCAAACATATTATGCTATTGAGCAAATTTTTTTCCTGTTCTTTTTCATAAGCTCTTTGTTACAATCTTTTTCTTCTACTTCTTCATATCCTTTCTCCCTATTACTACTCAATGCACTTTCACAAGCTATTCATCCCTCCCCACTTCAAAATTCTCATTATTAAAACAACAACAAAAATATGTGACAATTATCAAACTAGTCTGCCATTTAGTGCCATGACTTAACTCCCTCTGCTTAATCCAGCAGAGTCTTTCATTCCATTCTACCGAGTCCTGGAGTATGAGCAAGAAACTTTGACACAGGCACTGGTCAGGAAATGTCTTCACTGCACTTTGCATTGTTTAGGTCACATTCTCAGCTCTTGTTCATCAGTTAAATGCCTGCATGCCCAAAATAAAATTATATAATCAGTATCAAAGGATGCAGATCGTATCAAGAATGGGAAAAAGAAAATCTGGGAAGGAGTAACAGTCACACATTAAAGAACAAACTCAGAGTCAGCTCTCAGATCAGGGAAAACAACAACAATATACATTCTTGGATGAATAAATTAGGAAGAGAGATAGATTTTCACTCAAGAGATGATAGCAGTAAGACAGATATTGAATATGAACAGCTTTGGAAAAATTTTCAATACATCTGAATAACCGCATATGTCAGAAATCAGACATACTACACAAATCCTAACAGGATATTGAAAATGCAAGTACAAATTAAATGCTAAATGTGGGCTTCAGCCTGTAGGACAAAAGAATTTTTGTGTCAGAAATACCATTTATCTTGAGAATTAAAGTGCAAAAGCCACTTGGTTACTTGAGAGCTACCTCTGTCTCTCTTAGAGAAGTAATGTTTCAGAGTTGCATCCAGAAACTTTGAGTAATCACAGTGATGGATAGTCCAGGAACTGTTGGGATATCCCAAAGAAACATGCCCTGGAATGAAATTATAATCTTCCTCAGCTACTCATATTATAATGGCTGATCAGTGTGCATTAGGAAAATACACTTCTGGTTTGAATCCAAACCTTGAGTATAAAAGCAAAGCTCCAGTAAATATTTAAGAAAATTTTGAGTTCCAAACTGAAGAGCTGGCAACTAAGTTCTTTCTTTTTTTTTCTAACAAACAAAACCATCAAAAGATTGTGCAACTCCAAGAGCCCTTAAGGAAACAATTGGGAATTTTTCATAACATGGTATTTCCTTATACTGCTGACCACAGGAATGCAAACAGTTCCACCAAACAGAGATTTCTTCATTGGAAACAACTGACAATCTAACCATGTTTCCATCTTTTCCATTCTCAGCACTCAGCATACAAAACAGATGATATAATAGAATACAGAACTGTCATACCAGGGCCACAAGACATCTCTACTATAAATCAGCACCTGAGAAACTTAACAAAAACATATTTCCTAGGGGTTACAGAGAGAATTTCTACCTAATTATTTAGCACCTTTGATTAACAAAACTGCAATCTTCTACTTATTTGACGAATTTCCCTTAAATACTGTTAGCATCCCTGTCAACCCAAAACAGACCTCTATCCCCAACAATAACTCAGTATATCAGTAACAAGACCCATTCCCACAGCATTCCCTGACAGTAAGGCAGGTGAGGCATAAAAACATGGGCTGGTACTCAACTGAGTAAGTGAAAGGAAAAGCAGTGCTACTCTTTGTACCTTAGAAGCCACCCCATGTAAATCTAATGGATAGATCTCATCATCACCTTCTTCATTTAGGATTATATGAGCAATGTCAACTGACACCATGAATCCCTCAAAAGGAAGCTGGAAATGTTTGTGTATCTGTACAGAACGGACATTCTACCAGAAAGTGCACAAGAAGACCAAGTACCAGAGACACCTCAAGGGAAAGGCAAGACAGGACTTACAAAGGGACCTAATTTTCCTGACAGATAATTAACAAGTCACTATCATGGAGAAAGCAATTTACACTCTGTGCTGAACTCCATGCTGTGAAGAGAGAAATATAGGATAAATTAACATAGGCAACTGAAAAAACAGTATTGTCAGAATTCAGGAAGGCACTAGGAATGGGAAAGGTGCTAAATCAGCACCCTGACCAATATATGTCCTTGCAAATTTACAACTCAATTAAGGCAAGATTTTAATCAGAGCTACAACTGCACTTAATTCTCTCCATTCGAGCTGAAGGAAAGCAAGAGGAATAAGTCATAAAAGGAGAACAAAACTGGAATGTGCTACAAGGAGACCAAATTGTTTTCAAAAGGAAAAACTAAAACAAACAAAGCCAATGAAAGACAAAGCTTTATGGAGTTAGTTTGCCAAACAAGTCAAGAATTTTGGATGACAGAAAAGACAGACAAATGTCTTAACTTCAGATAGAGACATAAAATGACTTTGCTAGTGTGGAAGTGTTTACAATCCATGGCAGAGAGACTATTACTCTTGTAGTCAAGGAAACCACTCTTACAGGATTTCCAATTTCAAGAGGGAACACAGGAAAATCCTCCATGCTCTTCTAAAAGGAGAATGAATATGGCTTTAGTGTCCCAAACAGGGCCACAAGGCTTTGACAACAAACTGGTTCCAATGGCTCCGCAGGGGAAGAGGTCACCATCATAAATGAAACATGTCAATACTGCACTTTCATATTCTGAGATCATCAATGATAAAATAGCCATTAAATCCCATAATATTTTCACACACAAAACCATTTACCATGAGTTACTAAACCAGTAGCTAAAATTTTCAAGCTAGGCTTTATTTAAATTACTCCATCTCTTAATGTTTTCTTTCAAAGGGATGCCCACTGAACTCTCAAAAGCTGACCTTTCATCACAGCACACTGCTGGTCTTGGAGAATTCAACTTTTCTGGACTTACAAACAGGTGAAACCTTCCCTCCTGTTTAGATGATTCTGAAGCTCTAAACATAAATTATACAAAGAAACAGCTTGGTTTAATTATAATAGTAGAGCAAAACTTATTTTTCCAGTATTTATCTTAACTAGATAACAAAAACCCCACTTCAGCTGATAGTTCAAAGTGTGCTGAGATTTAGAACAGAACTCAAAAACTATCTTTTATTTTTATTGCTGTCAACATCCTAAGAAAAAAATATGCACCAAAACTTTTCAATTTAATCTCCCTGGTGTTGCTAGAGAATTACCCAGACTCTGCAGACTGTAAGGCAAGGCAGCACTTACAGCACACCACGATCACCATAATTAGAACACAGTAATACCAAGTGATGCAAGAAATTATTTGCTGGTTTTCATTAAAATACACAGTTCATTTTTAATTTTCCCTACAGTTCCTGCACCAAGATGCATATTCAGAATGGCAAGAAACCACTAGGCAAAATTTATGTAGCATTCATACTCAAGTTGAATTAGCACTACAGTCAATAGAAGCCTTGGTGCTGATAAGGAAGCAGAGACTGATTTTAGAAAAATATTACAAATTAAAGCTATGAAGACTAACTGAAAAGCTTTAATTATGATTTCTGGCTGAAATAAATATATATGAAAATGGAAGTGTTAGTTCACACTTACTTTATGGGTTATTGTTTATAGTAATACTGGCTATTTAATTTTACCTTTGTCATCTGATAAACCCCACCAACAAAGGCCCAGTGCTCAACAGCTTGGTGTTGTAAAGAATAGAGTTGCTGTCTGGTATCTATCTTAATGACTGTTTCTCAGCAAGAATAAAATTAGTTTCAGGTGGGGTATTTTAAGTACTGCATTAATAAGTTTTCACGTAAATACAGTCTAAGCAATGGGAAATGACACTGTCAGAAATCATCTGAATGGCCTTATCTGACTGCTGGGTACAGTTTTGCAACAGACCTTCTAACTGGCCTCAGGGAAGTAGTTTCTGCATTATATACTTCTGCTCCCCTTGCTCCCTTCAAATGAGGTGAGGTCCCTGCTGAGATTGGTATGAGAGAAGGTGTGTGTTAATATACTGTAATGCACTGCCTCTCTTCCAGTAATGGGTATGTCAAACCAGACAAAACACATGTGCTAACTGCAGCTCCAAAAAGCCTGTCAAGAGGAGGCAGACAGTGCTCCTTTAGCCTTCCTTATGAAAAACAAAAAAGCACAGGTTAAAGCCACACCAAATCCATTTAAGTAAAATAATTTTCAAGCCACGTCCAAGATTTGGGCAATTGTGAAGAAAAAGACACCTAGCATTTTTCAGCTGCTATTTATTGCCCCAGAACCTGTTTTTTCCCCCTCTTTGCTTCTTTATTGTCTCACTCCACATATATTCTTGTATTCAGACTTCTCATATTTTAAATCTCTCCTGAAAGAAAAAAATATCTTACATTCCTTTTTAAAAAGAAAAGGAAATGTGAAGGCCTGGCATGACTCATTTCTCAGCTTTTGTTAACACAGGTTTCCTGCTTTCTTCTCCCTGAGACAAAATCTCTCTTTTTCTACCAAGCTCTCAGTGTCAACTTCAACCCAACAGCTTTTACTGCAGGCTCATTACTGTCCTCTGACTCCACCTACTAATGTATAGTGGTCATTTCCAAAGCTGCTCTTGGTTTCCCACCAGAAACCATCCTCTCCAATCACTCCTTCCTTGTGGTTTGCAGGATCCCACTCCTAGCAATAAACACTTCTTCCAGAACACCAAGACTACTAATGGTTGTAAGAAATCCTACCCTCCACCCACTGCAAGTCCCTTCTGTCATGCTACTCTGCATTCTGTTTTCAGCACCACCAGCCCATTCCTCCTCTTCCACTGCCATGTGAACTGCCCAGACACATTGTGCTGGCCAACCACCTCAAATGCACACCTGGAAGCAACTTCTTGGTGCTGTACACAGACCATCCACCTCTTACTCTGCCCAAGAGACCCAACACAGCCTCAAAGCTTCAAGAAAGGAATGGGCACTTCACAGAGCAAGACTTCTGCTCCCTTGGGTTCCATTTCCCACACAAGGAAACAAAACCAACTTCCCAACTCACTCAGGTATGTGCGGGTATTTTGAGACTCCCTTCTCACTAGATTAACATGTAAAAAATACACTTAAATATTCACACTTATAACACCAGTATAGCAGTAGCGGTCTGCCTAAGGATACAAAGCAAGGCAAGATTCATATGGACTCTTTCCATATGTTTTCTCCTATAAAGTAAAAGCAAGACCTAACACATTCTTAATCTAAGTTTAATTTCTCAGCAATTCTTTTTGCAAGTTGCCTTTGTCACATCAGTCCTAAAAATGTCCATTAAGGATGTTTTTACTAAGAAGGGATTTTTGCTAAATTGATGCTTCAACCACCTGAGCAGACACTGATTCCTTTCTACTCTCACCTTTTCCTTTAATGCTATTTTGGTTTTATTTTGCAAGCCATCAAATCCATAGCACCTCTTAACCTGCACTCACATACAGTTTGGCCTTTCAGCTCTGCAGGTGAAGTGTTACTCTCATTGTACTGCAGCAACATTACTTCTGAGCATTCCCAGCAAGGTTACTGGCACTATGCAGCTCTTTCTGACACTGACAAAACTCCGCTCACACTGTGCCTGCAAACAGGAAGAGAATGGTGGAAATAAAAGTGAAGACCTGCAGCTGAAGTTTGAGGGGGGTGGAGAGGATTTTCCCCACGCTCCCAATGGTGATTAGTGGGGCAATTAGCCCAGTTGCATCAAGTCAGGACAAAACCACCAGAAAGAATCTTTGCCTGCCAACAGATGATCAGAAAATGTTTCACAACATAGACTTCAAATGTATGATATTATTTTCTTCCAGAATTAACTTATGGATAAAACCATAGCTGGGTCCATGACACCAAATTATTGCTGCAAAGCTAATAATGTACATAAAGATCTTGCAAGACTTTTCCTCCTCTCTGAAATACCAAGCCCCTTGTTTATTAGAACAAGCTGTATTTGGAAGTTGAGGTTATGATTTGTTTACAAACTGACCAACTCCACTGGTGGAAGAAAATCGGTTTTCATCAATATTTGTCCCACTTTATAATGACCTTATGAACAGAAACATTGCCTCTTTATATTCTTTTATTTAATCATGCTCATGAAACAGTCAATTCAGCCCCCAAACCTGAGAAGGGATCAAAACCAACTACAGTTTTATTTTTTTAAACTCTGTATCTCACTTGTTCACTTTTGACTTCTGCAAAGCTTAATTCAGCCAACCTCCACCCTAACCCCTGGGAGCATCTTGTACTTTCCAGCCATCTGGACTGTATTTACGTTACTAAGAAGAAAGTCAAACTTGCTCATGAACGAAGAAAATCTCTTTACTATCTTTCTGTCTTGTCTCCATAGTTATCTTTTAAGTTCTTATTTCTTCAAAAAAATTACTCTTCTCCCTGGGGACCTCACTCAATCTCCCTCATGAGCTCTACTGATGTCATACAACTTATTTGCTTATAATTTCCTAGTGCTGCCTTTAAAAAAAATTAAAAATAGAAATTACTATTTTCCCCCTCAGTTTTCACCCTCTCTTCACAAAAGCCCTTACAAACAGCATGAAAGTCCATGAGTGATGGATTAGGATAGAAGCAATTGTACCAAAGTGTTTATTTAGAGAGTAAAAGTGACAGCTTTGCAAATAAAATGAACTATCGCCAAACTAAGATCAGAGACAAATTTTAAAAGGAACATAGACAAACATTTACTTTTGAACTTGTATCCATTTTAATGGTATTCCTCCCTCTGGCAGTGACTGCTGCATCTTGGCTCCTCCAAGACAGAGGAACATGCAATTTTTTAAAATTGCATTTTCATCAAACTATCTGTGCTGTGACCCCTCTCCCAGCACTGCTGATCCAGTGTGTTGAGGAAACTTGAAGAAAAAGCACAAACTGCAGAAGACAAGAAACTACTTCAAACTGCTTTTACTTTCAACCACATGTCCTTGAACCCCACCTATTTTTTATTTTATCTGAGCTGCAGTATAAGCCTGCCTTTTAGTATTTTATAACCCTATTTTTCAGGGCACACTATCTCTTTCAATCAAAGGTAGTCTGTAACTATAGCTTATCATTAAAAGCTATTTTGCAGATTTACTCTGCTCCAGTTGACATGCACCAGAAATCTGCATCAAGTTTAAATGAAAGCCAGATTGGTGTCTTAGTTACACGGAAAATTAATGAAAGCAATGAGCGATGCTTGACATTCATCTTTTTAACTAGAAATTGGAGAGCCCCAATGCTTTGTGATGCCTGACCCAAACACCTGACTAATTTCAAACATTAATTCAGTTAATGAACTAATTTAATATCTGTATAAGGGGAAAATATCAATGTAACATAAATTAGAAAAAACTTACTAGGAAGAAAAATACCTTTCTAGAGGGGTATTTGCTTAAAGAGAACTACCTACTGTTGTTCATTTTCAAGCTGAACCTCTGAATTTAATTCAACAAAGTGACCCTTCAGTGGCATAATGACTTTTAATGATCATGTCAAGTATCTTCTTGTTTCTTCAGCAGCTCTTCTGGAATACCAAGGAGTAGAAGTTCAATTACAGATGTTTGGTAGGCTGCACACCACAGCCACAGTAAGTTCTTTAGAGCAGGAAATACACAGCAGAGAGGTAACAATGAATTAAAAATGTAATGAATATGCCCACAAGAAAAAATAACTACTGAAATAACTCACCCAAACACTACCACATTCTGCTTGCTTGCTTTTAGAAATGCCAGTTTCTAGGATGATTCAACATTGCCCCTTCCCAGTTTTTTCCTCCTCATCTCCAAAACTCAAAAGACCAGCAGTGCAAATAAACATGGTTTGTCGTTAAAAGTAGCTAAGTGTTGTGAAGATGCAACATATCTCTGCTTTCGGGAAGCACAGCCAAATTACTTATCAGAAACAAAACCCCAGGAGATCTGTTATCAGTTGAGCAATACCTCTACTAAAAAGGACTTCCCCCCTCCATTTCAAGCTGTTCAAATTTTCCCCAAAATTTGCAATATTTTTTCTTTTGAAGACATGGACAACAAACATTCAGGCAACCCTGACCTTCCTTTTCTTGAGACACAAGCTGAACATTTTATGAAAACTACTAAAAATAAGTTTTACTTCCAGCAGTGACAACTCCTCACAGCTTTAATCAAAGGAATAGCAATCACAGCCTAATGGGCCCTGTTCTCTAGAGCATCCAAGTTGAAAAATTATCAGTAGGAGAATATTCACTGCAAAAAAGAGAAGAATCTGCCAAGAAGTGAGGACTAATATATTTGCACTTAGTCTGCCTCAATTTGGTTTTACAGGTTTCTAACAGAGAGAACAAAAAGTGACTCGATGCTCAGTCTGCAGCTATGGTATGAAATTAGTTTCTAAGGAAACAGGTCAGAATGCAAGGGACAAAATTTCTGTGTTTGTGCTGCTTCTGTAGCAAACACAGCATCAGCTGAAGAAGGCACAGGAAGCAAAACTCCAAACCGATTAAGGGACTGGATCTTTAGCGTTCTGAATGAGCAATTTAACTGGCAGCCTCACTGGTGAGGGACTCATCTGTTCGAGGGAGAGCACAGAGGAGTAAGCAGGATGCATACCAGCTCACAGCCACTGCCAGCCTACTCCTCTCAACTGCAGTGCAGGAAGAGACACTAAAAATAATACAGCTGGCACTGAATATAGTCTGCTCCTTCAGGCGTGCACAGGCTCTGCTGTGACTTTTAGAAAATCTGACTGCCCACATCTCACGGTTCCTCTTTCAGGGGAAAAACAAATCTTTAACTAGTGAGGCAGAAAACTTTTCTGTCCAAGAACCCAAAGTGGGTCAGATAAAAGGTGCTGATTTTCAAGAGAGGTTTCCACACCATGAATGCCAAGCAGGTTTCCCTGCTATGATGAGCACTGGGCTTTGGTCAGTCCCAAAAACGTTTGGAGCGTCCCTCCAACCTGATGGCACGGGGCTGCTCTGGATGCTCTCCCCAGCTGGTGCTGCACCTGCGTGCAGGGACTGCGCTCAGGATGCAGACAGGCAAGAAGGGCAGCTACACCAGGGAGCTCCAGATGATGAGATCCTCCAGGCCAAAATAATCAGAATTCCTTGGAGAATTTAAAACTTCTGAGGTACGTGGTGCACTCTGAAATGAAACATTCCTCCTATCAACCAGCCACATAACTCACTGCTTAGCAACAGAAGTTGCACACGTGTACCTGTCTGCAAGAAAGAAAACAACTCTTGTTACCCATCATTCTCACAACACAATTTATCTCTGAGTATACACGGGTTTTGTTGTTTGTTTTTTTAAAATTATTTTAAATTCACATTTCAATATAAATCCAGGGCCCCTCTACATTCAGTGAAAACTAGATCATGAATTGAAAATAGAATGTTTCTAAAGCAGTTTCAATACAGGTGTTTGAGTAAGGCTAATTTCAGCTTGAGAGGGAACTCTCCTTGGTTTGCTGTGTCAGTTTGGGCAGTGACAATTCTTTTTGCACAGTTTTCCTTTTCAGAAGGAAAACATCAACGCACCTCAAAACCCCAATGTTAAGAGTCTACTTCTAAAACTGTTTGCCTGATGGCCAGAGGTGACACTCAGCCCTGAAATCCCAAATACATTAGCACAGGCTGGGGTATTATTTCCACTGTGCTATTCCACTCCAGAACACGCATCAATACTCATCCCCGTCCATAAATCAATGGAACCTATTTTAGGCACAAAAGCTTCAAAATAAATCCTTCTCATCAACCTCTCAAATTAATTATGCAAATGCTGTATCAAAGTGCACAGATAATTTTTACTTCAAATTTTTAAAATCTGCACAGATACTCTGAAAGGAAAAGAAATGAAATGCCTAATTATACACACTGAATAATCCAGATAATGGCCTGTCACATGTATCATTCTGAATGCAAATCAGAACAATAGTTTCAGCTGTAAACACAATATGGAAACATCAGTAACTTTGATCTTGTCTTTGGCAAGAACATGCTTTCTTAAGATTACCTTCTATATTCAGTGGGATTTATATATATATATATATATAAATATAATTAAGTATTTTTTCCCTGTTGAATCTCAAAGCCTTTCCTTACCAAACACACTCCATGAGTTATTCCAAGAGAGATGAATTGTATTTCTCCAACCAGAAGGACACTGCCTCTTACTGCCTGGCTAGAAACACGAAAAGCAAAAAAAACTTGTTCAGTGCTTTACTTTCATTCAAGCAAAGTATGATTGGTTTTGTACCCAAAATATCCACAGAGTGTGGCTGTGCTCAAAAGCTCCTGTGCTGAGGAGCACATACCAGCTTAGGAGAGAGGAAGAAAGCCATACCCAGAGCAAGCAGCTAACCTCCTAATGCCTGCTGTGGAAATGAGTCCTAGCATGCACTCCAGGCATGTTTAGGAGGCAGGATTTTCTTCATTTCAGCCTACTTCTTCCTAACACAGCAAGCAAACCACGCAGAAATCAAGTGACCTACCAAAGGAAGGGCTAAAGCTGAATAGATGAGAATGCCCAGGTTGGACATGCCAGGTCCTCTTTGCTTGGTACTAAAAAATTCCTGGTACCACTGCCCATGCTGTTAAGACCAATTTCAGCAAGTGTAAAACCTTATTTCATGACAATGTTATTAAGGAGAGATTAGACTTTTAATGAGATAGTTCCACAGCTTAAGAAATTGAGGCTGGAAATTAAAAATTAGGAATTTCAGTGGCGACTATGGCTAACAGTGACTGAAAGGTCTAAGTGCAACAGCAAAGTCTGTATGGTGCAGCAGCCACCCAGCTTTGCTTTCTAACACCTTTTGCCACTTACAGATAAAATACAAGATACTAAATTTCATGTTGAGGTTTTATTAGTTTTAAGGTATGAAGAAAATCTATGAAAGTAACAATACAGGAAAATAAATGCATGACTTTAAAGACACCTCTCAGTAGCTGCATTTCTAACAAGATCCTCAGCTTAGCCTAAAGGCATTTATTGCACACACCTGGATCCCTTCAACAAAAATTACTTTAAAGGAGGGAAGGGAAGATGTGCTGATCAAACAGAACATTCCATTAAATGGTGATGCAAGACTGCATGAGATACACATTGAAGGCCAGCAGACATAATCCACACCCAGTGGCTTAAAACAAAACAGTACTACAGATTTCTAAGATTTCCTGAATATGTGCACCTCAGCCAGCTTACACAAGCCCTTACCTATCTCTGCAACTCACTTTTTTCCACTGCTGAAACTGCCAAACTCAAGGAAAAAACAGCCACTTTCAAGGCAGCCACATTGAGAACTTGTACATCAAATTCAGTTAGGAAAGTGAACAAAACTAGGACAGACACCTTCAGCTTGAATTTGTTGAATGTTTAAATGATTCAAGTCTAATTGTGAGGTTTTAACTAAGCTTTTCTTTTTACTTTTTTATACTAATATCTGCCTATCCAGACCAGGTTTCAAAATGTAAACAGGGACTTGTTACCTACTTAAACAGAACTCCTGTCCAGTGTACCATTTACTGAGACACTGCTTAAAACACTGTCTGTACTCTCTCCTCTCTGTCTTCCTGACATAAACTCATCCCTCATTTGCTGTTCCATTCAACAAACTCTTGTTACTTGGTCCATTTCTGTTGGCAAAATGCACAAGTTTCTGTGTTTGTAGGAAAACAACCATAACTACTTGACAAACACCTTAGGAATTGCAAGTCACATTTTCAAAATATCTCATGAGCTTTCTCCTAAGTTCGCATCAGCCTATAGGCTTGCTAGCAAATGGCAGTCATGCATGCAAGTTTCCTGTTTTAATATTCCTCCTCCTCCTTTTTTAAGCAAGATTATTCTCATCCTTAGAAACAGGAAGTCATTAAGTTAAAAATGTTTATACTAAATGAAAACACACATATTGCCGTGACTTCTACTCAGTGACTATTGGGTGGTCTCAATCTGAATCCACTTTCTGTCCAGCAAGTGCTTCCCTTGGAGAAATTATCAAAGCATGGACTCAGAGACCAAGGATTGGAAAGTTATAAACTATCAGCTACTATAATTACAGTTCAGGATTTAAATTTTTTTAGAAGACTTTAATATACCCCAACAAAATTCCCAAACATCTGTTTTCAGTAAGTATTTAAATAAATGTTTTTCCCGAGCTATATCAGAAATTGGCTGGGGCTGTATGTTTCTTGGGATGAGGTCAGCAGTGTGTGTTAGTGCCGAGCCTTTGCTGCAGTAATCACCATGTTTATTTGTGGCAGAGTGTGGTTGAGGGGGGAAATCCACAGCCCACTGGCATGCTCCACTGTGACCTTCAGAACCTGTCTGCAACCGCCTGCGATCAGTGCCTCCAACATGGAAACTCTGCTCATACTCTTCTTATTCATTAACTCCTCATGTTTCCTCTTGAATTTAATGAACATTAAAAAAATCTTCATTTTACTACTGTGATAATAGTACATTGATGGGTGCCCCACAAAGACTTCCCATGCACAGAACATCTGACTACAACTCTCCCCACACTAAGAAAAATCTGTCACTTGCCATTTGAGTTTTTTGTCTAACTTACTATTGTTTGTTTTTATGAATAAAAAGCACATCTCAGGAAAAACCAAACTTCAGTCCATCAGCACACATTTTCAATTGCTTTTTCAACACTACCTGTCCTTATTACAGGAAAATGGACTTCCTCCCAACCTCAATATTTTAATTATTAAATAATTGGAAGAACTGAAGAATGCTTCTCAGAAGGGAGCTGCACAGCAGTTCCTGAGTGATCATGAGCACTTTCGGGAAACTTGAATGCTCTTCCAGCACGCCCACTTGCTTCCTGTGAACAACCAGCATGCAGAATTATTTGGAGAGGTCTTCCAAAGTGCTGAGAACATGATTTCTGTGCATTTTGATGCTCTATGAATCACCAAGAACAGAATATGAAGCCAAGAAACAGTAAAAGATGCACATGTACCTACAACAAAATAAGAGCTGCTAAGACTAATAATAGCAAAATATATCCTGAAAATAGCAGGAAAAGGCCAACAGGAAGCGACACACTATGCCACTTCCACCTGAGACTCTTTACTTTTGTTTGGACCCACAGATCAATATGAATGTCAGGAATTAATAAAGCTAAGCAGCAGAGATCAGCTCTCCAGAGACCAGCCACATCTGCTCAGCAGTGCCAAGCTGCCAGCTGGACAGAGTCCCAAAAGCCTTTAGAGGGTCATCATGCACAGCAAAAGCTTGTACTCGAGTAAAAACCTTTTAGCTTAGCAACTAAAAAGGTAATAGATATTCTGTTAATTACATTAAGTAATTAAATCATGTTTAGCTCTGTTAATTAGGGTGCCTAATTTTAAAAGGTCTAATAGCCACAATATTTAAATTTCTAGTTTGTTTGAGTAATGCAAGAAAAATCTATTCTAAACCACTGTCATTTTTTTTGACTGACTCAAAAAAAGAAGTTATGCTGTTAACAGAAAAGTTAATCAGTTGCAACGAATAGTCAAATAAATTATTACTTGTTGAGTACTGCACATTCTAAGCAGTTTTAGTGTATGAATAATCAGTTAAAAAATGCAAAATGAAAGACACCCTGGATCTGAGTCGAGACCATCAAGCACACAAGGATACTTTATCTGGGTACAAATTGTCAAAATGCTCCTTCCTTGTGCACATTTGATAGAAGCCTGATCAGGAAAGAAATAAACCCTGCAGCAGATGACATTTGCCTCCCTCCCCAGTATGTCCCTTACTGACACACCAAGTCTGGCAGGGTAGAAAAGCTCCCAGCAAGCTTTTGATGCATGAAGCTATTTCTGAAATAATCACTGGCCTACGTGGAAATTGCTCCTTCCAAATATCTCAGAATCAGGAGTACAGTACCATCCATGCTCAGTTAAACACAGCTTCATCTACAGCTTCTTCTAAAGCTGCAGGTGGCTCAGCTTTCATGTGACAAAGACACAGCTGACACTCTGCAATACCTTGGCAGGCACATGCTGAGGAGATCTGCTGTTTGGGATTTCAGCAGCTGAAACCCCAGAGTGTAGCTCCCCCAGCTCCCAGGGCATCACAGCCCAACACTTTTTCATACAGGATATCACACCTCTGATGTTTGCAAGGTATTTCCAATTCTTATCTTTTGGCTTGTTTCCAAGCAGAGCCCAAGAGGTGAGTCCAGGCTGGACCACTACCAGCTCCACAGCTTGTTTTGTAAGCAAAGAAGCCACTTCTAAGAGCCCAGTAAAGATCAGCCTGCTGAAATTAGTCTGAACAACTCATGTTCAGCACAGCAACTGCAGGGCTGGCCATTCTAATAAAAGCAAACCACTGCTCTCAAATTTTACTCAGAGCAGTGGCCACTACCAGAGGGTTACTCCCAGCGCCAAAAGGCATTGTGTCTGTGAAGGTTTGTCACTGCACAGTAATGCTCCTTCTGACCCCATGCAATGCACCAGGGGCACTTCCAGCATCACAGTCCCACTACAGAATGTGGCACACTCCCCATGAAGGCACCTGGAATTATTAGCCCCCATTCAATTAGCAAATTCAGCTACTAATTTCATATGCCTTTAAGCAGGGCTTATAAACCACACAACACAGTGCCCCAAACCAGCCATCTGGAAATGCAGATGTCATCTGCTCACCTTGGTAATCTGCTGCAAGGTTTTTCAGATGAAGATGTATTTCATCTTGTGGTGCTATATAAATAAACAAAGTATTATAAACAATCATTTTATCTGACTGGGGTTATGTCATATGGTTTGCTTTCTCTATGAAAGAAAACACGTACATAAAGTGCAACCAGATGTTGTTGGCAGAGAATCCATTTAATATGGACTCATTTCTAAAAACATGATTACAGATGTGGCCTACATCCTGAACCCAGCGTTTAAGGAAAAATTCTCTCTGTGTGAATTTCACCCATTTTCTATGTTTTCCTCTAAGCCTCCTAACTCACAAAGAAAATGTTTCCTAGAACTGAAAAAGTTGCATGCCCTCTCTTTTTACAAATCCACCAAAAAAATAATTCAAGCACACCTTTATAAAGAAAACCTGAGCATGTCCTGAGGAAACCCTGCTCTGCAGCAGCTCACTGCTTACCAGCTGTGAGAAGGCAACGATGCAGGTTACAACTGAGTCTAGACTGAGCTACAAACAATACTTAGCTAGCACTGCACCTGACTTGTAATTTGATTTTCAAAGTGCAAAAAGAGTTACTACAACTCTGCTTGCAGAACTGTGGAAACTATAAACACTCTAAGCAATTATTTGTAGTGTTTTAAGAAAAGTCAACTGAAAGATACCAAAGTTTTTGATTAATAATAGCATCCTTGAAATCTCTTAAAAATTTAGAGAGCTCTCAGTAAGGCAATTAAAATATAAAATAAAGATAGAACCCTGAGGAACCAAGAAAAAAGAACAGAAACAACAGAAAAGTTTTAAATTCAAAATCAGTAAAGTCTGAATAAGAACTCCATTTTTTCATGCTTGTTGATTTATAAAATCCTATCTAGAGCCTCAAGAAAATTAGAATAAAGCTCAAACTCTTTTCAAAACAGAAGAGAAACAGTACAGAAAGACTGACTGCATCATTCCACATCTGAACCCAAGAGATTTTCACCATATTTGATATCCAAGTATTGAATTAATTAAGAACAGTCCTCTTAACAAACACACTCCTGAATTAGATCAGACAAGTTCTTATCCATATGAATAGAGAACCCAATGCTTAAGAAAAATTGTCTCTCTACACAATCCTTACTCTCACTCCACATCCGTGAGCATATGAAGGTAAAGTAGTAAACCCCCCAAGTGCTCCGTGGTTACTGAGACTGTTCCCTTAGCAATGTACTTATTGAAGGAATGAAAATACTGAAAAAGCTGGGTTGGTTAACTACCAGTGACAGCACTGAGAACCAACAGTTGAAAAGAAAGCAAATTATCTTTTGATTCGACCTTTAAAAAATAAAACTAAGTAACTCCTTCAGAGGACAGCGCCACTTAGAAGCACCTACATTTATTGGTAAAGCTCACATATTTGATTAATCTAGATTATCTTTTCCAAGCAAGGTATTAAAAAGGTCATATGAAACGATTAAAAAGTTAAAAAATAAAAACCAAAACAGGGGAAGTCCTACTTTCACCTAAAAAATTCTGTGTCAGATGATGTGAATGGAGCTGAAATTTTAAAATCCTCTCACGACCAGCCAGTTTCTAACCAACAGGTACATTGCTACTTGCTTCTGGAGGCAGGAAGATGGGACAACTGGAATTTTACACAACTATTTAAAATGTCCCAAGCGACCTTTAAACATCTGTTTTGAGAATCATTTTCAACAGGATTAAATATATATGCACGGCTGTAGAAACACTGTCTTTAATGAGGGAATCAAGTTGATTTAAAGTGTGGTTACACCTTGTTCAGAGAGGAAGCTCTGGGGAGGCTGGATAAACAAACACTCTGAGCAAGAGGTGAGCACAGCACTTGCTCCTGCTCCACGAGGAAAGGCTCTTTCAGGGAGAGAGGCTGCTGAAGTGCCCAAGCTCTGAAGCTCAGCTGTGCTCTCACCCAAGTGTTTCCAGCTACTCTGGTGGCTCTGCCCACATGCAGTCTATCTGCAGAGTATTCAGAAATTACCTCCCAACTTCAGCTGCTACAGCCTCACCTAAAAAGAGAGCCCTGATGTGTAGGTGCTCTCACCTACTATTTATAACAGAAGCCTTGCTAGCAAAGCCTTTTCTTTAAACATAAAAGAAACCCCAGTTTGAGAAGCCTACCTATGGATGGGGTAGGAGAAACAAATGAGGATGTGTATGTATTTTTCATTTTCTTCAGAGACAAGACAAATAAATGGAATTGCTTGAGAACCCAAAACATTACAGGTGGTTTCTGGACACATTAAGGAATCAATGGCAAAACCTTCATTCATCTACTAGTTGCCAGCTACTTCACACGAAGGGTTTAACTGTTGCCAAGATGGGTGAACATGAACAGCTGTCACATCAGTATGGGATAAAATATCTTAAGAGGAGAACAATAACATACTGCAGCACTTAGACAGCTTGTGTTATGAAGTTTGAAAAAAAAAAACCTCACAGCCCAAGTCTTCTCAGAAATCAAGCCAAAATGCAGACAGAATATTTAAATATAACAGCAATCTGAATAATGAGCTGAGAATTAACAGAGAGTTGTTATCTGGGTGTTGTCTGCACAGAGCTGAGAGGACCCACAGATCAGGTCCCCTGTACCAAGAATCTGTATGCAGGTATAACAACCCCAGTGTGCTTTCACTGCTTAATTAGCCAGCCAAGCCTGACTTGAGTTTGCCTTGTTTTAAGGCTTCCAGCATCCTTAGAGTGAGTGTTCTCCAAATAGCAATTCAAAGCAGGAATGTGATCAAGGGGAAAGCCTTGGCTGGCCACAAATAGTGCTGTGAATACCTCCTGCCTTTCTGCTCCCTGAAGGGCTGAGCCAAAGAAAGAGCCATGCCTCGAGAGAACATCTTGGGGCTGAGTGTGAGTCTGAGTCCAGTGCAAATTCCTCCCCACAAGATGCTACAAGGAAGTCACTGCATCTCGCAGTGATGACAGTTCTCCTTTCTGCTTTTATAACCACCACCCCTCAGTGCTGATCTCTCAAATACACAAAAGAGAGCACTCTCATTAGAGAGCTGCACAATTGCACACTTTTGGTCGTTTGTGCTAGTTCAGTTCACCACAAAGAACAAACAACTACAGGATCAGATTACCTTACACTAAATAACATCACTCAGACCTCTCAGGAAACCTAATTTCACACAACTGCAAGGTAAATAAATAATTTGAAGATATCAGCTGCAACATTTTATGTTTTTCACACTGAGTTACACAACCTTGCAGCCTCAAAACCCACAGGTTCCTCTAGATAAGTAGGATTTTATAAAGCATCCATGCTTGTGTCACCTCTGGTCAGAAGCAGACATTGCAATAAATTTCTGGACAGAGAAATCCTATTTTTACAAATGCTTCAATAACTTAGGCATTTCGGGGCAGACTTTTTTTTTCTTTCTTATGCAATGCCCATTGCTGGAATCCAGAGAAATATTTCTAAAATTTTATCCCTGGGGCAATATGTAGTTTTTACTCCTTCTGTCAGCTTGCCTTCTTTCTTTCATCAATCCTCCTTTACCACATATTGTATAAAAAGACTAAAACCACTGTGTCCAATAAATTGGACCATAAAGCACAGGGCTGATGCACTGCAAGTGCTATTCTCAAATCACATACAGCTTTTTGCTCCATGATGAATCTAATTTTCATCCTCCAAAGTGCTACATGTTAGGCCACTGTAAGGGCTTTCGTTTTTACTTCTAAGCCACTAAAGGTAGAAAAGATGCAGGAACAGAACTTAAAGTTATACCATTGAACCCTAATAAGAGAAAGAGCACTAGGAAAGCTTATCCTAGATCTCTGTGAATAAAGAATTGGACAAGGTACATTGAAGAGCACATGCAGAAAAAGATGGTAAGAGGAAGGAGTTTTGTGACCTGGGTATGATTCAACCACTGCATCCAATGCACAGAGACACAGAAGTTTTTGAGAATAAGGGTGGGGAAAAATACCCCAAAGCATTCTAAAATAATTAAAAGGACATTTAAACAACAGTTATGGCTTTGACTTCAGCTTTTCAGTATCTCTTAGTTTGTAAATGTCAAAACTAATATTACTTTTTTCTTCTTCTCTCTCTCCTTGCGAAGTATCTGCAGAAAACTGCAGCAGTGCACACTCTCTAGCCCGAAAGACCAATGTTCTGGCATAGCAGAGGCAGTGAAAAACAGAGTCAGCATCATTCCCCTTCTGGCAGTGCTCAACGTGAGAAAGAGAAAGCTACTGGCATACCCTGCGTTCCTGCTTCACACTGTATTTCTGGCTGGCAGTCATTTATTTATAGAATCTCACAGCAATTTTGCTTGCATCCTGAAGTGCATTCTGACTATTTTATCCCTATTTTAGCACATTACAGTTAATAACGTTTTATAAGTGTAGTAAAAACACAAAATATACCAATAAGAGCTAAGGGAGTTGCAGCAAGTGAGAGGCTACAGAAATGAATGTCAGGTACTCAGTGTGCCAGAAAACAGCACTGCTTCTCACTAAGCATGAGCTCAATGCTTGGAATCAGTGTTTCAGCAACCCCAGGCACAGTCAGGTCTGTTACACTGGCTTTAGTGATAGTCCTTTCAGTGAATCTGGATGTCTCCTGCTGGATTTACTGCTCTAATGGCATTTGAATCAAGGCAACTTCCTGAGCAACCTGGAATTCAAAATAAATGCATGAAGATAGGATATAGTATTGCCCAAATCATCTGCTATTGGTCTCTCAGTTCCTTCAGGCACTCAAACTGCCTCGATTTTAAACTCTGCTTAAAGTAAAATGAATGAACACCAATAAAAAAGTTTGATGGAAAATCCAACATCAGCCAAATCTGGCATTGTTTGTTTCAGTTATATGGAATCATTGCGTCCGGTCCTTGAATCCTCTTTATTATACCCTCATTTCCCCTGACTGAAGAAACCTCTGTAACAGAAAACCCTCAGGAGCCATAATTTAACAAAGACAGCATCCAAACTTGATACGACTGTATGAATGAAGCCAGTAATCTGGGTATGGTTAGAGTTGAAAAAAAATAATTTCCAATGGACAAAATGAAAAACTACATTTGATAATAAATCTTCTTTTTATGAGTAGGCTTAATACTCTTCCTCTTGATACAAGAATGTAATACTGTCTTCCTTGCCAAGAAAAAAAAAAGGACAGAAAACCCACACATGACAAGAACTGTAAAACACAGAATAAACATCAGATACACAAAGTATTTTCAAAAAATTCTCATTAACCAGACTTTTTAAGAGCATCAATGCTTCAAATGAGTCTTCAGAAAGGCAGCAGAAGTCAGAGACACACCAGGGCTGGGGCAAAATGAGACAATTGCACAGGAACTACTAGAAAGCTCTTCCACACAATACTATGACAAGAAACCAACAGGCTACATGTGTGCAAGCGTGGCAGTCACACACAGATCTCGGGCTGGAAGGTACCCACACCACCTTTTTACTACAAACATCAACCAGCTGAGCACCCAAACCCAACTGAGCACCCAAACCCAGGCACTGCTCTTCTGACAATGTGAACAAGAGCAAAACTGCTGCTACTCCTGTTTGTGCATTCAAAAGGTGCCCACTATGACAAGCTCTCTCTGAAGCCATTCAGCTGCTCACTTTTAAAATTCAGGGGCTCTGAATTTTAAATTTTGGTTTATCTAACTCTGAAATGCTACCAACAGAAACCAAGTTCACACTGAGGCAATACTGCAACAGGCAAAGTAATTTTCAGAAGCTCTTTCTGTTGAAGTCAGTATCAGGTCGTCCAACACGCTGACACAGCTAGAGCAGTTATTTTTATACACAGCCACAGTCTATTTAACTAAAGCATCTTTACTCTGACTGAGCCAGTATTACTTTGATAAGACTCCTTAAGTCTCTACAATGAAGCCTGCATATCATATGAAACAGAGAAAATGCAAACTTTGGAAGACAATCCTTCTCTGCAGCTAGAAGAAGAGCAAAAAGGAGAAGAGAGGTGCAGGAGAAAGCTGGGAGGACCTGGCACTGGAGACAATAAAGTGCTATCTGCAGGACAGCTGCTCACACTGAGAGCTTCTATCACCCGCCACCTGCACAGAGATGCACTGGAACAACTTCAGTCAACTCCAACAGCAAAGAACTTTCTGCTGTTAGGAACTCAGCATTACACTCCTAAAACAATTCTTCTGCCAGGTTTTCTTACACACTGTTTAACTGATGAGAACCTGGATGGAAGGAGAGGAGAGGCAATGCCATTGTCAAAGGCACGTAAGAGGCTGCAAGCCAGAATTAGCATTTTGGGTGGCTCGCTGAGATATGCTAAGCAACTTATTTGTATACATTTTCTTCAATGGAGCTCTGAATTCTTCATATATAAAGTTATCTTGTAAACATATGCAGAAGTTCATTACTAGAACCAAGAGCAGCCCCACCCTTCCCTCTCACCAAAGAAAGAATTTGTTTTATACGTATAGACAGTGTGGCCTCCTCGATGTAATAAAGTTCTCCTATGGCTGTATTTAGCCTCCACTTCTTACACATAACTTATGAAATAAAGAAAGAGAAGCAATGGTATACACTACTCAGTAGTGCAAACCTTTGAATTTTACTATAGAAAATTTAGTTGTGCATCTTGTGCTATGCATGGATACTGCAGGCTCTGGAGGCAAGGGAAGGCTGCTCTGGAAAGCAACACCAAGTGCCCAAGGCCAGCACACCACACAGGATTGTCATCATCCACTGGCAGCCACACAGACCTGAGATATGGGAGTCACACAGCCTAGCATGCTGAGATTATTTTAATTAAAATATTTTTGAAATTATGTCGTTTTGCCAAAACATTGCATTTTATCCCAGAATCTGCCATGACTGCTCCCTCTCAGATTCCGAGAGCGCTGGGAGGGTAAGGGGGAACCTCGCAATCTGGGGGCCACTACATTGCATCTCAAAGCCTGGAGAAATGGTTTGATCATTCCTGCTCTCCTACCAGTCAGTCCCCTTGCAGAAAATTCAGCTTACCGACACCTCCCAGAGCTGCAGACAGTGCCAGGCTGCAGAGCACCACCACACCAGGATCAAGAGGCTGGAGTCTCCCTGGAGCCTGGCACTGCAGTGCCCCCTCTTCTTACCCCTCCTTTTCCCTGCTTCTCCCCATTGCCTCCGACACCTTGTACACACCCAGCGCTCACTCTACCCTCTCCTGAGTTAATGCAACTTCTTAAAGAGAGTTAAGGCAGTCAGAGGGGGGAGAGGAGCTTTTCTGCTGCAATTCACAGCAAATTGCACAAGTTCAGCAAGAATCAAGGCTTACACAAGAGAGGATGAGGCAGGACCACAGGGCCAGGAGGGAAGAGCACGGTATCCCCTTTAGCTTGATTGTAATGTACAACCCAAATGTTTCAATCGGATGGAAACCTGTCCTAGAGAGGAGTGACTGCACTAAAGAGGTGATTATATTTATTGGAACAGTGACATGCAGACTTCTTATTCGACAGGGTTCTTAAATAGGATTACAGGGCTTTAATTTGGCTCTTTAAATTGGGTTTGGAGAGAGAGAGAAACAAAAAAAGTATAGAGAGAGGGTGGAATAACCTTGGAGGGAGTACACTACATTATGCCATGTCAACCATAATAGCTTCCCTAGCACAAATATATGCTCATGCACATTCTGCAAGTTAACTAATAAACAAAAGACCCATAAAAACAGGTAATTACTTACACTATGCATTTGCACACTGCAACCAGTAATTTTGTAGCTTTGGTTCCATCTTTCAAGTATCACTTATATTGACAAGGAACAGTGGCAGCAGTGTATATCACAAAATGAGTAAACAAATGACCTTTATCTGACTTTATTAAAGTAATAAAGGACAGACTTTTTTTTTTTTACTTACTTCAAAGAGAGTTTTATAGCTAGCTACCAGCAGGGTGTGGACTGAAGCTAAAAACTTTGAAATGGGTCCCTGTGAAATCTGAAACCAAAATACAGCAGAGGTCACCTCTCTGAAGAACAGCCTTGTCTGTATGTATACTATAAGCAAAGCTCTGTTAGCCCAGCCTCAGTAATAATGTAATTCAACTTAGCCCCTGGGAATAGCAACAACATCAGGTTTCTACTACAAAGATAAATTTACTGCACACAATATCTGTTACTATATATTTGCAGCATGTTTGATAGTAGCCAGACACTAGTGTTACATGGTATACCTCAAGCTATTTTCTCTTGTTAAAGGCTAACTCAGACTACAAATAAATTTTTATTCTTACTCTCAGCATTGGCCAATTCTTTTTAATCAACATTGCAGGTACATTAGTTTTATGCAATATACTAGCTAATATTAATAGGAAAGGAAGCGATACATGTGGGAGTTTTTTGTTTTAATTTTTAAATATTTTTTTCCCATAAAGGGGAGAATTCCAACCCTTTTCAACAAGGAAACGGATCATTTTTCCAGTGGAGAGATAGAATCTCCTAAGACAAGTATGGGGACAAGAAGACCAATATACTTCGGTCTGTCTTGTGAAACAGTTCACAGACCCAAGCTTGGTGTTAAGTGCCATACAGCACTCGAGGTCCTTGGAAAGGGACCATGCACACACACACATTGCTCTGCTGATACACATGGCCTTGGCTGTCTGTTCCTGCAGCTCTGGGAAAGGACCAGGCAGATGAAGCTGCTGGCACTGGAAGCAGTGGACGAGCCTGGGCTCCTGCTGGCCCTGCCTGCAGAGCAGAGAGCTCCTGCCTCCTGTCTCCATTCAGAGCTCTCCCTCCCTTTCACCCCGAGGTCTCTTCTGTGTGTTTGCCAAATCTCTCCTCAGATGGAAATCTCCACCACCTCTAAGCAAAGATTCCCCAAAGCACTGGACTGAAGTGTTGACCAACCTTGCTGGATGACACCTCTCCGGTACAGAAGAAATAACCACGCTTAGCCTCCATCAGCCACTTTGGGGCCATTGTTTGAGAGACAGTGCCTTGATCCAGGCAATTGGAGACTTTCAGACTTAAGATACTTTGAAGGACACAAGATCCCACCAGGCAATACATTAAGCACCACTTGAACTGATTAGAAGCATTGACACGCAATAAAACATTCGTGTTAGGAATGGCAAGGAAAAAGAACACTTTCTGCTAACCAAATAACAAAAGTTTCCATTTTGAATGGCGTGGTGCTTGAGAAGAACTAAGCAGTCTTTGAAACCCAGCCCTTAACCAGGAGCTGTCTTAGGACATGTTAAAACGAGGGGCACAGATCTTTAAAAACATCCAAGTTTAAGCAAACACCCACAAAGAGCATAATGTATATGCAACAACCCTTTAAAGAGGAAGCAGTATTTCAGTTTCTCCCCAAGTTCTTGGCTCACAGGAAAACATCTGATGTAAACAGGGAACCAACCCAATCTGCCCCCCTGCCACCTCAGGGCAAAATATCCAGGCACCTATAAAAAAAACCTCCTGATGCTTTACAGCTTGAATGTTTTATATAGTTAAACTGAGTTGTCTTGAGTTCACATACTTTATGTTATTTGATATGTTTTAACTAGGAAGCTACCTGGATTCATTTCAAGATTTTTTTTTTTTATGAACTAACCTGTTTTTGAGCACAGACTCTCTCATGCTAGCACTACACAGACGTATTCAATCTCTCTGCATGCTGCAGAAGTATTTAAACAGAGTTTGAAACAGAGTAAAAAAATGGAGAGGGGAACCTGACTGCCACACCACTTGGTTTGGTTTCTGCTTTTGTGTTGGGTTCATTTATTTATTTTGAAACGCCATAAATTTCAATGTATTTGCAAATTCTTCTGCATTTTTTTTCCTGCTCCACACCAGACCTGTAATTTTGACCAAGTTGATAAGGAGCAAACACCTAAAGATGGCTTTGCTGGATACAGACATACTTGGCTTCACAAAACATTGTACTAGCCATTATTAAAACATGCATCACGAGTCCTTTTTTCTTCTTGAGACACTCAGAATTAAATCTTCACAATAAAAATATTTATGAAATTTTGACTGAGAGATCTACTTGGGACAGTTTGTCTTAGAAGATGGAGGTTTTTGTTCCAAATCATGCACACACAGAGGTATCTGCCAAGCTCTCCAACTGTGTCATTCCAGTCCTTAAGCCATTTAACACAGAACATGCACGTGTCCTTTGGATGCCAAGTCAGCTACGTGTCAGAGACAAACAGCTCTGCACAGCCAACCCATTCCAATCAGCACATCAGTAAGAAATCTCATTTGTATTCAGTATTATGCCCACTGACGGGAAAAAAAAAATTAACACATACCCACAAATGTTTTTACAACCTCAGTAACTTTAGGAATAAGAAAGTTACACAGACTTTGGCCTGAAAATACACAGTTTGCTCTAGGGGGAAACAGCTTCTCTTTAGTGGGTGAATTAAAGACCACAAACATCTCTGCCTTCTGCCCTGATGGCTGGGTCCAAAAACATTTGAGTTACCAGAAGCATTTTGCCTTTGCCTATATGTTTAGACGTATTTAGGCATTTAAAGTTGCAATTGAAAGCCAGAAATTGTACAGATTGACTGTGAACACTACAAAGACAATTACCCCTTAACCAGGTATTTAGTGCAAAGCTTCATCTGCAATCAAGATCTGAAACAGGATGATGGGCTTGTTGTGGGTACTACACAATTTAAACACAGTAACAGAAATATATATTGAACTAGGTATCCATTTATTATTGCAATAATGCTGTATCAGGAGAGCTACATGGGCTAATGTAGCATAGGCATGCCAGGTATTCTTTTCATATACAAGTTCTTACACCCTAAATCTCAGCACCTTCAAAGAACTGCAGTCAATACAGCTGAAAATAATCATTTGAGAAAACTTCATCTCACCTTCCACAGGGCACACCTTCAAATACTGTATAACATCTGTATATTCCAAGAAAAAAAAATTAGGTTAGGTTTTGGATGCACAGCAAATATGGTATGTTGCCTGGTGTGCAGCAATAATTTAAATAATATTGAAAGGCAGCTTGCTTAAATTGTGTTTTACTCCTGTTTTAGCACTGACCAGGAGCCTGGATAAATTGTTATACAATTCATTAACACTCCTAAAAATGGTTGTGTATCTGAGTCAGGAAAAAACAGAGGTACTTGTGAGGTCAGTACTTTCAAGTTATTGTATTCAGTTCTAGACAGAGCTGGATGCACTGCCTAGTATTGTCCACTGTTTCCGTCCCAAAATTCTATTTTCAATTTCACCTAATTTTTCATGTTAGGCTGAAGGTTCCCTCTGCTAAGTGTCTGCTAGATCTGAAGCATCTGAGCCAAAACACTTCTCTCTTTCTGACATCAGGGCTCCTAAGTGTACTTTCCAACGCCATAATTTAATTTTTAAATTGAGGATATTTTCTTTGGAAAGCACTACCCAGCTTTCAAATACTTGACTTTGTGGCCTTAGTGATGCTCTTTATAAATACAGAGGTTTTTTGTATATATATCCATAAAGACTAAAACATCATATGGGTTGTTAAGACAGTACTGGGATACTGGATTATATGAAATTACTTACATTAATACCAGCAATCTCTTTGAACCCAGCCAACTTATAATTTACATTGCTCTAGAAACTATTTATTTGAATCACACAGACAACTTCAGTACCAAACTGCTCCCAAAAAAAAAAAAACAAAACAAAACTAGTCTACATTTGTAGGGGGGAATATAATATATATTTACAATTATATTTTTTCCTTCCTTGTTTACTGTATTGAATAGTTAAGCAAGCTTTACCCATCAAGTAAGCTTTCCTATTTTGCACTCTATTTACCATCAGAACACATGCAGGTGTCCTTCCAGGGCTGACATTCACTGTGCATTTGCAAACAGAATATACAGGTCCACCTGGCCTCTAACCTAGGTTGTGTTCAGTGTAATAGCAATGGATAATATGCAGAGGGATACTTCTTTTACATCAGAAAAAAAAGTCAAACAAAAGCAAAGCAACAAAGCTCCCATATCATTTAACACTTGAATATATGCATTAGTATTAAAAAAAAAAAAAGCTTGAGGTCAGTTATTACAGGTATAGATGAGGACAACAAGCAGAGATTCTCAAAGCAATTCAATGAATCCTCTTTGGCCAACACAGCAGAGTTCAGCTCCTGGCTGAAGTGCTGCAGCAACACCAGGTACTCATTCAGCAGCACAGCAGCAATGGGAACAGCAGCAAACTGCTGTCAGCTCCGTGCTGCTCAGGGCTGCCACGTACTTCAGCTGCAGAAGTAACTTCAGGAGATTCCAACTGCACAAGGGAGAAGGGATTTACCAGCTGTCAGGCGCTGTGGGTCAAGAAAACACAACGTGAAATGCTACAAAGCAAGCCCCAGCTCTCACACCAGCCTGTGATTTATGGATCTTCACCTCAGCCTGCTGACTCACAGGAAAACTGCCTCCTGCTTTGATGTCACTTGGATTTTAACACTCTAGACAATACAAGGCAAGAAAAGAGTTTCTTCCTAGCCAAGACCACAACAGTTTAAAAGACGAGAAGAATGAATGAGGCTATTAGAATATTTCCCTAATTAGCACTGTGTAACAGCTGATTGCATTCTTGTGGAATTGACATTACTACCATAAGACACAAACGATGTTTAATATGCTCCCAGAGTCCTAAATAAACAGATACCTACATCACATTCACCAGACTGTAAAGATGCAGGGGGCAATAAAACACCTGGAGCCATCGCCCTCCCACTGAGGTCTGATGCTCTCAAGCTTCTCCCACTATCCAGCTTCTCAATGAATCTGTAGAAAATGTCAAGGTTTTAGTAGTCAATATTTTCCAGTTTACTCTACAGTTTTGAACTGCCATCCCTCTGCCACCAGCCCAGATTAAGAGCATGCCACAACTGAACATACTTTCTTATCTAACCAAATAAAATTTGTTTCTCTTAATTAATAATCTGGATCACAAATTATCTGCAAAAAAAGCCATGTACTTGCTAGGATATCTTTAAATGAAATCCCTCAAAATCCATTCGAGATGATGTACAATGACATGTGTTATCTTGAATACAGAAAAGAAACAAAAGTGTTTTCCCACACGTCAAGTGACTCAGAGTTAGTATAGAAGCAGAGTAGACTCTGTGGGCAAACAGAACTAATATTAACTCACAATGAGTAAGTTACTGCTTGTTCCCTAAGGGTCAAGTAGTTTTTATTCATCTTCATCTGCCAAAAAACACTACACAAAAGACAAATAACCCCCAAGAATCTTACCAGAAGCCACACCACCATCTCTCATATGGCGACAGGCATTTCAAAACATAGCTTGAAGAAAAGCCTGTGATGTAAGGGGAAGCAGTGCCATCAAAAAAAAATATAGATTGCATTCTTCTAAGTCAATATCAAAACAATGACCAACTCAGTTTTTGAAGCAGCAGCACTATGAAAATGCAAAATTGATTTACAAGGGAAATAATAGCCAGAGGTTACTATGGCTGCTAAAGTTACAGGACATTTTTAAAAGAAACTAGAATTCATATCCAGTTTAAAAAGCACTAGCAAAAAGGCAATTTTATGCACCATCTCAAAGTGAAGCAAGTTATTCCCCTAAATTAAAATTGGTTTTTTTAGGCATTATCATTCCAGCACCATGCACAGCACAGCGAGGACAGGGCTGCAGTTTTAACTGGCAATGATGATTTTAACAAGGGAAAAACCAGCAACCTTTTGCCTTCTTTCAGCTCAGTTCTTGATCCGTAAAACATGCCCTTACAAAAGGAAACAAACTAATGCCGGCCTTTCTTAAAACAGTTTTCATTTCTCGTCTCTTATGTGTTAATTTCTCACGATTTTCGCTCTTATGTGTTAATTTCTCACGATTTTCACAGCAAATAGAGTCTTATGCCAGGCCATTTGGCCTCTAACAAGTGGAGCTGAACAAAAGCAGGCGGCCCCTGCGTGCAATGTCACCTCTAACATCACATGCAACAGGGACCGTTCCAGCACAGTTACACCGAGCCCAGCTGGGCTCAGCCAGCCCTGTCCACCGGCTCATTTCATAACCAGCAAAGGGGCACCACAAGGGCTGCAGTACACCTTGCTGGCCAAGGCAGTGAAAGTGCCCCGTTCCCCCAGATCACTCCAGTCCAACCACCCTGCAAGCACTGCAAAGCCTGCGGGGTCAGAGGCATCACCTGGACCTTCTCTTTGGGTTAGATGATTGTGGGGTACGTGACAGCTTGAGTGCACCACCCTAAAATCACCTTTCCCTTAAATAATGTCAGCTGCCTCAATCCTCAGGCAAGAGTCAAGGATAATGACTGATTTAACCAAGAGACTATTAAATCCCCAGATATCCTAAAGCATAGCAGCACTCCATCTATTGGTCAGGAATTAAGGACGTGCTTAATCATCATCATCATCGTGCACTAACCTCTATCATTAAACACCCAAGCCCTAAGCAGCCCACCCCTTCTTGCCTGGGACTTCACATTCCTCCAGCAGAAATTAAACTCAAGTAATAATATCTTCTGAGAAATAATGCAACTAACGCTAAAAGCATTAACATGACAAAATCTAAACTTAAAACTGGCATACTCTATTAGTAACACAATTATCATTTTGTTTCAATGAGAAATACGCACACTTCTTACTCAAATCAGCATTGAGGAGCTTGTCTGATAACAGCCAAAGAGCACATGCTGTCCCCTGGGTTGACACTTTCTTTCCCTGCAAGCACTGGATGCCACCAAGGAGGTTTGTACAATTTGTTCACACACAGTTTCCAGCCAGCAAGGCCGCTGAAGTGACCGGGTGTGCAGTCCTGAGAACTCCCTGCTACAAGGGAGGCAAAAGGGAGTTTTTCACAGCAGAACTGCTGTCAAAGCAGACACGTGCAGAACCTGCCCCATCTTGCACCACTCCCCCCAAGAGCCACCACCATCCCCTCCCAGCAGATCACACGCAGCCATACCTCTGCCACACCGGTGCTTCACTCCAGTCATCAGCAACTGGACCAGAAGGTAAGCGAGACAGCCTGAAGCTGCCCCAGGCGCACCAAAGCGCTCTTTGAAAGGCCGAGGTTACATTTGTCAGCTTCATTCCTCTGGTACCAAAGCTCATTTAAGCAGCAACTTCTCCCACACAATTCAGCAATTCCATACATTCATGCTTTTATAACCCTTGGCCATTCATTTTTTGGCCCAGATATTCATTGCCATTGATTTTATCTGTTTGTTTTTTTAAACTTAACTCCTCCACACAGTGGAACTACACAGATGAGGCACATGCCTACACATTTTCCCTCCACTTGGTATCACATCACTACCCTCCAGACACGAGCCCAGGACATGTGAATGAAAACCAGCAGATCCAGGCTCAACCTGCCTGTAACATAACGATCTTGAGACAGAAACAGAGGCAACCCAGCTCCACGACCGCGTTGGTGCTTTTGAGGCATGCTCTACCCTCCTTACAGAGCCACTCCAAGGCTTCCCTGCCAAAATCCCATCGTTCAGCCATGCAGACACTGCCTGCCCTGAAGTCTGCAGTGAACACTGACTGATAACTCCGCTCTGAATTCTTAAAAAAGCTTTTTAATGCGAGATGAAAACTGACCAACACCGAGGAACAAACTCCCAAAAGGCCCACGGTAAATCCTCATTTCTGGAGCCTAAAGTTCAAGGCAGCAATCTTGAATTTCCTCCTCCCTAAGACAGGCAGAGAATGGAGATAATTCCAAAGTGCGAGCAGAGCAGGGGGCTGGGTGGCCACGGCGAGCCCGCAGCAGCGAGCGGCGCTGGGCTGATGCTGCTCACGCCGGTGGGTCCGCGCTGCCGTGACCGGAATGCCTGAGCCTGCACCGGGAAGCGCAATCCCGGCTCTCCGCACCGCGATCCACAGCGAAGGTGGAGCTGCGCGCCACTACAAAACCCCCCAATAACGTAGATTTTAAGAAGTTTTCCGAGAGGCGTAGGGAGCCCCGAGCCTTGCGGCGGAGCAAGGACGGTCCGTAGTTACGACAATCACTCCCAAGGTTTTATTTGATTAGCGGAGTTTCGGAGCGGAGGCGCATTATTTAAAGCCCCGTCCTCCTCCTCAGCCCAGCGCCGAGGCAGAACGGCAGCACTGCAGCATCTCCCCCGGCGGAGAGCTGGCGTAGCCCCGCGGGCAAGTTCCCCTCGGCCCCGCGGGGGCCCCGCACGGCCCCATCCCGCCGCCGGCCGCGGCCCCGCGCTCCCCCCGCAGCCCCGGGGCGGCCGCGGCAGCGCGGGGAGCGCTCGGGGCCTCCGGCCGCCGCCGCCCCCCTTCCCCGGCCGCGGCTCCGGGCGGCCCCGGCCCCGCGCTGGGCGGGAAGGGAGATCCCCGCCACCCCCCGTGCCCGTGCCGGTGCCCGCAGCCCGGGCAGCGTTACCTCAGCGGGCCCGCGCCTTTGTGCTGCAGTCCATCCCCGCGCCCGGCGGCGGGAGCGCCAGCACCACCGCGGGAGCGGGCGGGGAAAGGGGCGGCGCACGATGTGGCAGGAAGGGACACCTGGGCTCCTCCTCCCGCGCCCGCCCGCCCAGCGCGGATCACTATCTGGCAGCGCGGGGGCTCGCCCGCCGCCCTTCCCCGGCCGCCCCTCGGCCAAGTTGGAATTACGGCCGCCTTCCCTCGCCCTTCCACGGCTGCCAACTTGGCCGAGGGGCGGCGGCACCGCCAGTATCCTCCGCCCCGGCTGCCCTCCATTGTTGTCGCCCGCCCCGCGCCCCGGCTGTACCTGCAGTGCGGGGCCGGAGCATCGATCCCGAGGGGCCGTGCCGCTGGAAAGGGACTCCGCGGTGGCCAGCGCACGGCTGGGGCGGCGGGGACATGCAGGGGGATGTGTATGCGGGAAAAATGAATCGAGAACCCACGCCCCCTACGCAAACAACAACAACAAAACCCTGGGTTGGAAGTGAAATTGTGAGAAATTTAAACAGTTGTCGGGGCTGAAAGGCGGCAGACGGCTTCTCCAGATGGCTCGTGCTGCTCAGGAGAAAGCTCTTTTGCCGAGAGCAACCCCGGCTAAAAAAAGCTGCAGAAAATGCTAAAGTCATATTGGCAAACACTGTCCTTTCTTTCGCTCTCTTTGGTTTTTTTTCCCTCCCTGTTTTTTGTTTTCTTGGCTCTCTGTCGTTGTTCCGCTTTGCGACTGAAATCATCCCTGTTCTTGGTTCCCCACCCAAAGTTACTTGGTTTCTCAGTTTCAGGGCTGGTTTTGTTGCATCTGAGCGACTCTGATCAGATATTTGAAGCCACGGAAGCACTGGGTGATAGTTCTCCTTTTTATACAAAAAACAAAATAAAACCGAACAAACAAACAAAAAACCACCTCTGTATTTTAATTATGTTTTTAATTATTTCTAAGTTGCAGAAGCCCTCAATTCAACAAGTCCTCATTCTCAACACCCCATGATCGAGGCTAGGAATGAATTACAAGCAGGATAAAGTACAAACTTTGTAAAATATGCTTGAAAGTCTTAGAAGGTCCCTTCAGCACTGCTGTTTACAGGTGTAAAATTACACATTAACTAACTCCCTGTATGTTCATGGGACAAAACCTTTAATTCTGGGTACCACTCACTTTTGAAGAGCCCCTCAAGAACTGTGGTCATGGGGAAAGCAGCGGGGCTGGAGCAGGGTAGGATGAAGACCGTGTGTGCCAGGACCCTCTTCTGATGGAGTCACCAGAGAGGCTCCAGCCCGGCCAGCTGCTGCCACCACATCAGTGTAGGAGCTACCAGGACCATCACAGAAAAGGGAGCAAGGGCCTTGGGGAGCTAGAGAGGTCCTTGGAGAAAAAAAAAAGGGCCTGAGGCACCAAAATGTCCAGCCATGGGGTGTCTGATTTGAATACGGAGAGAGTGCAGAACATGTTTTAACTTTGCAAATGTGTCTCCAGCACTGAGATGGCTCCACCTGACTGCACCAGCACCATGGGAACCTGCAGGTACTGGCCACTAATAAGGGGATGAGGTGGCACAGCATCTGTCATTTAATACAGGACTTTTAACTTTCTGGTGGCTGTTGGAAATTAAAACTTACCTTGGGCACAGGAAGAATATATAACTACATGTGGAGTGTGCTGTAAAGGTTGGAGCAATTTGCTTTCTCCACTTTGCCTATTAATTCAATTTAACACTCATGGAATTGGTAGGGCTGTTCCATCCATGTTCATTCTCTTATTTTTATTGCTTTTTAGAAAAAATTTACAGCTGTATCATGTTTTAATAAACCTTGAATCTGAAGAGGCCAATAAATTACAAACTTTAGGTGTGGTTTTGAAAGTGAGGGTGATACTGGAATGAAATTACTGGATGGGGATTTGCCTTTTATTCTGAGCTCTGGCCCAGACAACTGCTTAGCTAGAGAGGGTGCAGGCCCATGAGTGATTGCATAGGAACTGGCCACACACAAATTTCAGCTGGAAATCAGAACAGAGTTGTTAACCACTAGAGCAATCAAATACTGCCTTTTCCGAGGGGGATATTTGGAATGGAAAATCTCACTGCTTTTAAGTTGTAGTTTATTAAAGTCATTATACAATGCATTGTCTGCAGCAGCAAGGGACAGACTTGATGTCTCAGGAGTGCTAAGGTGCTGTGTGACATTGATCACACACCCTGATATTTGAATTTCAGAGGCAGCAGTTGCTTATCCCAGCAGATGCCTTTCAGGTTTATTGTAGGGTGAGTTTTCTCCTCCTGGGCATGTAGATGAGTTCTACTTTAGTCTTGGAAGGATTATGAAGCTGACATGTACTGATGATTCAGGCTATAAATGGATTACAGGCATGATCAAGGAGAAACTTTCCTGCATGGAAGAGGCTTCTCCCATTAGTTCTGGAGCTTTTGTTCCCTCCTTCAAAACAGCTGCCAGGTGCTTCTAGAGTGTCAGTGGTGTGGGCCATTCTTAGGCAGATCTCTGTGCTGCAGCTCCTGCAGGTGATGCAGCAAATGGAGACCTCTCCTGTGGGCTCCTGCAGTGCCTGGGGGCTGCTGTGCAGACATCCTGCTGTGGAGTGGGACCGGGTAACATGATGATAGGCAGGACTGTCCTTTTGGGATTGGACTGTATCTTAGCAGTAAACCCCCCTTAACAAGTGAAACCAAACACATAGCAAGCTGCAACAGCAATTTTTGGAGAGTGATCCCTCAGACATACACCCGCCTTTGTCACCCTCCCTGGACCTCTCACTGTTTCTCTCTGTTGGCCATGTCAAGGAAACCCTCTCTGTGTACATTTCTTGCTAAATGCATTGAAAAAAATCCACACAAGAATGAAAGTGTTTCCTTTTCGGGAACTCAGTGTGGCAGAAATGCTTTGCCACTCTTTGCCACTTTACATGGTGGGGCAGCCTTTTCACCCTCCAGAAAGCCACGTGTCTAATCAGTGGACCTAGCTGAGCTACTCATTAGAAACTTGGCCAAACCACAAACATTTGTTTCCTTGCTTTATGCCAAACTCAAAAGGACAAGGGAGTGGCATGGAGCTCATGTTAATGAGTCCTTCATTCCCCACAGAGAGATAATCAGAGCACTTCTCAGAGATTCATCAACTTTTTTTTTTATTAGCACTTTAATGACCTACATGTTTGGGGTTTTTTTGAGAAGTTACTTCAGCTAAGAGCTGGATAATTCCTCATGCAGCTGTGGTTTAGGAAGCAGCTCAGGGGACACACATGCCAAATTACTTTAGCTCTAGTTAAAAAAAAAATATAAATATACCACAAGGTTTCCTGGGTGCCTCCCTTTTCAATCAAGGGCATTATGTCCTCAATCCCTCTCTTCTGGGTCACGTGTGGGGGGTTGGTTTCTTTTTCAATCTTTGCAGCTTCGTGAGCTGGACAGCAGAATGCCAAACACTGGTGGTACTGCATGTTCCCCACAGACAAAGGGCTGTAAGAGCTCCCTGACCCTGGTCACCCTGGGAGGGACGCTCCCTTGGGAGCAGTTACAGGCATTTCTGGGGACCAGCACAGATCCCACAGAACCCAGCGGGCTGCCTGAGGAACAAAGCTGCTGAGTGCTGAGAGCTGGAACCATTTCCATGTTGCTGTAGGGTGAACATCTAACCAAGGGATTCCGCAGTGCCTGCCGAGGAGCCTGTGGCCCTGCACGTGTGGTGGGAACTCACTGCAACCATCAACACCTTACACTGAAGGCCAATGGCAACAAAAAGCTCTCACGGGCTTGGCAGAGGCTGCTCAGAAATTAGCCAAAGTTTGGTATTTGCAGCTTTCCTCATGTAAGGAACTGCTTATGGTGGCAGTCAATAGTGGCAGCTGCTCAGGAGTCCCTTTGGTTTAAAAGTGAAGAGCTGCTGGCCTTTTGCTGTCACTCAGGAGGGCCATCGGATGGAAAATGTTGTAAAATCTCTTCCCATGCCTCCCCTGCTCCCCAGTGACCAGATTTCCTTCTGGTCTTCTGGAGAGAGCTGTGAGAATATATACATTAAAGACGGGGATGTAGTCAAATACTGCAGGATAACCAGGGTTATGAGAGTGTTATAAAGGGATACGATTTACTTTTTCCTGAATCAAGCCCCAAGTGTTTCCTGTCAGACCTCGGTACAATGGGATACAAATGTACAGTCCATTACGTTCACATTTCCTCCAAACTGCTGTCTCTTTCCTTGAACACAGAGTACAGGAAAGGATGCTTTCTGCCCCCACTCATGTCTCTCAACTGACTTTATCTCATTCAAAAAGGGAATTGAGACATTTAGCATGCACTGTCTTCAGTAGGTTGCCTCCCTTCTAATGTCTATTGCCTTAGGATGAGAGAGGTTGTAAACATGGAGGAATGCCTTTGATATCAGAGAGCTTCACTGGAGTAACATCAGCATGAATTAATGCAAAATTAGGTCCCTGGGGAATAAAATGCGAAGCCTGGGGAGAAAAAAAATCAAGATTCACAGCACTAGTCCAGAAGAATAGTAGCACATACCATATAAGAACCCCATAGTTCTCATTTCCTCCTTATCCCTTCAGGACAGGAAAGAACATCCTGCTCTTCTAATATGAACAAAATAAAAGCTATTTTTGGAAGGAAAAACTCGTGTTCGGAGCACATTTTTAAAAAGACATCACTAATCTGTGATTCTGATGATGCATTTGGAGCACAGCACATCCCTTTGCATCAAGAAACCCACATTTATTGGCTCAGCACCATCTACACTCAGGGAAAAGGTGTTGGTTGAACAACAAGGTGGGGATTCTTTGTCAGCACATTAATGGTGGCTTGAACCTCCAGTGCCATCTCTGACATGGGTGTGCTGTCACCAGACACACACCAGCTGGGAAGCCCAGGGCAACAGCCTGGGGGAGAGGAGCGTGGAAGTATGGGAGCCTAAGGTCATGGCACACTGATAGATGTGCATGTTGACTCACTGAGTCTGAAAAAAGTTCTCTGTAACTACCCTGGAGTTCCACTTTCTTCTTCATTACCCCAAGACAAATGGAATATCGGACAGAGTCCCTCATTCTCAGTGATGAGGTATCTTGGCATGCTGTGCTTTTTGTCTTATCTCAGGACCCACAAAGGAGCATGTGGTGTAATTTCCTGGACAAATGTTTTGAAGTTTAGAGCATCAAGTCAAATTCAGAGCTGTTTGGGCCAACTGTTGCTTTTAATATTTGATGGATCATTCAAAAGGACAGCACAGCCATGAAATCAGCCTCAGACTTGTTAATATGCATAAACAATATTAATTTATGAATAATATTTTATTTTGGATTTTGAAAAGTAACTGTCACTCCCAAAGCTTCTTAGGAGGCAAGTAAGATAGAAGAATGTGTATTAGTGCAGTATCTAACAATGAGGATAAACAAATTGTAGAGGAGTTAGTAATTTACCCATTCAAGATTAGCAAACAGCTAATGTACTATAAAAAGAGTTCCACTTTCCCTTTAAAACCATTCATAGAGCATAAGATTTTAGCTCCTCTCAGTGTCAAGGGCCCCAAATACCTAAGCAGGCTCTTGGGAATGACCTCATCTGTAGTTTCTGAGTGTATTCCCAGGGATGTGTAATGCTAGGAATGGCTGGATCGAAAGCTGGGGGCAGGAGCTCTCTGCCCCAGCACAGCAGGGTTCCCCAAATTGCAGCACGGGCCAGCAGTGCCTGCAGAGAGCTCCTGGCACCCGCCTGCAGCATCCAGAGTGTGCTCAGGGCAGTGTCCTTCTGTCACTGCAGCCATCAGAGCAGGCTGAAAAAATCATCCTGAGATATTCCTATGAAGTCAGTGGATTACTCACATAGTTAAAGCACTGATTTCCCTGGTGGGACAAATTGTGTTCAGTGGTTTTCATATGAAAGGATGTGAGATTGCTGCTGCTGACTGTCTCCATTTGTTCTCAGACAGGAAGTGGAGAAGGGCAGTGGGACCAGTGATCAGGTCTGTGCAAACAGACACTGGAAACCCAAAACAAATCAGTCACAGAAGTATGTGGATAGAGAGAAAAGAGAAAAACCTTTGCTTCTCTTTACCCAGCAAATCCTGGTAATTCTTCAGAATGTGTACTAACCAGTTCCAAGTCTGTCTCTTACCCTGTGATGATTTACCCTAAATTGCAAAGTCTGTGGTTTTAACTGGGATATCTGAACTCTCTGGGACTCCACAGGGAAAAGATAAATGAATCTACAGAGCAGACTTCAGTGTCACAGCTGAGGGAGATAAGGAAACTGTGGAGAAGTAAAAGCACAAATTCCCTTTAAGAAGGGAATGAACAAGAAGGGTATGTGAACAAATTCCCTTTAAGAAGAATGCATAATTCTACACACAATCACATACGTGTCAGAAAATAATACGCAAATCCACTATCTAATTAGAGTTCTGAATGTGTGTGTTATACAGCAGATGAAGCAGCTCAAACTACTGTGCAGAAAACAGACCTTGGATTGTCTAAAGATAGATGGTGAAAAGCTATCAAACATCCAGAGTTTTCTAGACCTCACCCGAGTGAGAGATACACCAGCACAAATTGAGTCTCTGGCCTCCTGGAGCTCTGCAAATCATCAAAAAGGACATTAATGTCATTAGCAAAACCAACAAACGTGCCTATACTTATTACTTGTTTGTAATAAGATTTGGCTAGTGTATAATTAGCAGGCTGCAGAAGTCTTTTACGACCTCGGAGCACAGTGTCTGCCATGCTGAGGCTCGCCAGAAAATTCCCATTCTTTCCATGTAATTACAACTTCCCCATTGGTTTCTACCCGATCAGACGGACTGACATAAGTATATGCAACATGTCATATGAATCCATGTGAAGTATATATATACATACACATGTGTTACTTTGGTTTGATTATTTATTCCACAAGGATAATCTTTGACCAGGGAGGCTTGTTCCCCAAAAGGCAATAACACTCTTCTGCCAAGCAGGACAGTGAGTTATCTTGTTTATTTGTGGTAGGTTGACACAGATTACCCATTAGTTGGCTCGAACACATCTCACTGTGTGTGGTTGATCGAGCTGGTTCTCTGCCCTTCTGCTAGGATGCTTTTTTCTCAGGGCTTAAGCATGGCTGTAGTGAGTTCTTTAAACATGTGTCTAACTAGGGCAAGGGAGGATGGAATGGGACAAGTCACTGAGTAGCTGCTGAACTGGGGCCCTGATTTGGATCCCAGTGCCAGTTGGGTGCCAGAAAATGGCACTGAACAAGACAGCAATTCATGCCACCACTCTATAGAAAGCTGGGGGAACGTTTTTCTTTGGTTTAGGCTTGTATGATGGGAAAATGGCACACAAGTGTTCATCTGACACTGAAGCAGATGAGAACAGCGGTGTTGGAGTTGGCCCTCTGTCAAGCTGAACTGCAGCTACAGATCAGGCATCCTGCCTGGCTTTCAGATAGGAAACCAGCTCCAGACCTCGCAGCTCTGCTGCGTTTTTCTACAACGGGGGGCTTTTCAAAGCTGTTGAACGTATACACGAGAACCGGCTGTTCCACTTCCTTTTCCAACACCAGAGGTGTAAAGAGGCCAGCACACAGCCAAGAAATGGGGCCCCGAGTCAGCTGGGATTTTCTGACTGATAGATACCCTTCCTCAGATGGAGCACTCCAGCTGCTGGAGCTGGCTGCTGCTGCTAGGAGCCAGCTCTCCGGTTCCTTTAATGTTCTCTGTGCTGTGCTCTGAAGCTCAGCTCAATGATACAAGTGCTTTTGGGAAGCTGGTGTGGAGGGACCTGTTTTGTGATGCACCTTCTGTCCCTTGCACCAGTGTTGTGCCCCCCATGCTTTGGGAAAACTGCTCTCGGTTCGCAAAATGTGTAACTCAGATGTTGCCTCTCTGCCTTGCAAGTGGCTGCTTGGGACAGCAATGTGCTGGGACTGTGGGAGTGATTCCTTCCCATCTCATGGATGAACAATACATTCCCTTCACTTGTGATATTGTTATCAATGATTCAAAATGAGATAGCAAAAATTCTTTCCATGCTGTGTAACGAGCTTCCTAGCAGAGAGATCCAGCTGCAGATATGATACTCATGCTCTGGTGCTTTCAAGGATTATCAGTGTAATGTTGGATGCTAATGGAAAGATACACTGAGTGTTAAAAAAAACCCAAAACAACTGCTGTAATAAAACAAGACTGTAATTCTGTTGCTGCTACAAACTTGGTGTATGAACATGGGCAGATCTTCAGGAGAAAACATCAAATATGCATGCCCATGTCAAAATTTTCCATGTCTTGACAGATGGTCCTTCAAATCCCATTACAGCAGGTATGGCCCTAATTCATAACCTTTCTTCTACCTGGGTGCTCATTTTCCCAGCCCTTGACTAAAGTGTCCTGAGCCACTGATTTGTCTAAATGGATCCAACACCATGCTTCTGTTTCGAAGCCTGCCAGCAGGCAGGCAACACCAGCCAGCTTTACTTACAGAGCCCCTCTAGTTTCTGGGGAACTTTCATTTCTCTCAAAGTCAAACTGGTGATTCAAGACTAATGAACTGCTGTGAATGCTCTGCTTTATCAGAGGAAATAGTTGGAGGCTGAAGTCTTGGTCCCTAACAAGTCTTTGCGAAGATATTAATGTGTCTTGCCAAGACCAAGTAATTCCCTCGCAGCCAATGCAACATTCCTCAGAGGCCATAAGGCAAGACTGGAAAGGGGGATCATGTGGCTGGGCCCAAGCTGAATTAGCTACTCCAGAGAAACACCCTGAGCTTGTGACTTCTTTGCAGACACTGATCTAAAGTAACAAACCCACCTGATTTTGGTGAATCCATTCAAGACATCTATTCTTGAATAAGATGTCTTATGTAAGAAAAATAAGAATAAATTTTCCAAAGTGAAACTAAGAACTGTACATACAATGCTAAAGCCATAAGAAAATAAGTAGACTTGATGATTTGGGTTAAAAAAAAAGGAAGTGGGGAAGAGGACATTGCACAGCTATGTCTACATTTTATTTGCTTGCTCTCCTGTGAGGAGAGTGTCAAGAGAAGAAAAACAGGAAAATGCTACATGTATTCCCTGTTACTGATTATGCAAAATACTGTCCTTCTGGGAGCTGCTTACAATAAGTTAAACCTGACTTTCAGGGGATGAACAGCAGGTTTTCAATTATGGCATTTGAGACCTCTGGAATGGGGATTATGAGAAGACAGCATAAGTCAGATGGCCCTTTTGAGACGTGCTTTTTATTCAGTGACAGACGAGCCCTCACACTGGTACTCTTGCAAGCACTCAAGGTATGTACAGTAAAGGGCAGCACAAAGATCTTCAAACAGGCTCCAGGAGCAGTGGAGCATGGTTTGGGCTGGGGGAGGATCAGTGCCTTGGATCCCGGGGTGTCACCATCGCCGTGCCTCTGCTCAAATGCCATGCAGCTAATTAGCTGTGGGAGCAGCCTTGGTGCCTGCTGGTTGGGTTACCTCTGTGCCACATGCTATTGCTGAGCTATTTCTCCAGCCTGAAGGGCAGGGGGAATTTTACCAACAGGTTCAGTGAAAACAGGCCAGTAGGCAGTGCTTTGCATCTCCTACACTAAGAATCTTTACTTGGTTCACCACTCATTGTTCTGACAGTTGTCTCATTTATTCACTTTTTACATCAAAATCCATTCCTCTAAAGCTTATGTTTAGCCTAAAGCTTCAGCATGTGCTAATAGTATTAATCATTCTGGAAATAGCTCTGTCTGCTCTGCTATCAGTAGCTATCTTGATGACACACTGTCCCAGCTCCACATTGCTTCCCTGCTCTTTGGGGGTGGCTCTCGAGCAAGTGCAGGGCAGGGAAGGGAGACAGGAGGCAGAAAGAAGCAGAGGGGGATGCCCTTGGGCTGTGCATCCGTATTTCAGAGCTGTGCCAGGGTGCATTTAGCTGCAGTGCTTTCCAGCCCTGGTTCTTTCTGGGGAGTCTGAGCTTCCCCTGTGTGTCCCATCTGTCCTGGAGGAGGCATCACACAACAGGTTTGGGCTGGTAATCATGGTCTAGAAAGCTTCCAAGAAGGATCCTATTGTCACTGGCTTTAGGGGCAGATGGGACTTGCAGATAGGAGAGCCAGGTCTTGGAAGTGCTCTGGGGTCCTGCAGTTCAACTAAATGTTGATGTTGCTGTGTGACCTGCCCATATGGTTTTGCCTTTTTCCTAGCCTGACTTCTGTGTATGTTTCCCTCCAGAAAAAGGAAGGATATTCTGGAGGGCTTCAAAACCTTCTCCTGAATATATTAAGAAATAACACCACGTGTGGAATCACCAGCAAAGAAATTAAACTGAGACTAAAAATAGAGTTTCTTTTTGCTTTCTTATTTAAGAAAAATAAAAAAAAGCAAATGCCCAGATCTTGGACTCTCATGTTTCTTTATCTAATGGACAGTTTCCAAACAAAAGCATCCTCTGGGGCAATGCCATGTTCCCTTCACAATTGCCTGAACCAGTTTTTCCCTTCTTTCTGATTGTATAATATCTCATAGCTAGCTATGGCAATTGTGGAAAAATGCCAGTAACAGTAGTAAGGGTGCAAGTAACACATTGCCAGCTTTTTTGAATATAATTTAGCTGCTGAAAACCAAATGATGGCTACAAGCATATGACCAGTCACCTGCCTGCTTCCTGGCCCACGGCTTAAGAACTTCAAAACAGTACAAAAATATTTGCCAGTTAATTAAAAAAACCTGACTTCTATGAAGGTGAATAGAGATGGCTCTGCCAAAGAATGCACACACACAAAAAAATTCCAGCACAACTGGCAAACCACTTCCCATGTCTTAGTTTCCCATTTTAATGTAATACAAAGTACTTGCAGACCTGACTTTTCCATGATCCACAGCAGGTGCTAGAAGAACAAATTCCCACATAGGGCATTTGGTCAGGTAAAGTACTACTGTACTGAAAGTTGCACATGATGGAGTTGTCATTGAATAGGAAAACATGAGGTCATTTTTATTTATTGATAATTCATGGAAATGTAAAATATATGGGGCATAAGTGGGAGTGGAACAGAATACTGCTATGGTAAGTGTCCAAGAAATGTTATGCTTTTATTCACAAATCAATTGGCAAGTCAACAAGTTCATCTGAGACCATTGTGTATTTGAGGTACTTCTGCAGTACTTGAATTTTAGAACCCTAGTATCCCATAGCAATGTAAAAATATTGTATGTGTAGTTGAAATTAACGTAACTACCTGACTTCTTCAGCACTGATCTTTTATTTTGACTCTGTGGTCCTTGGGGTAATATTCTTCCTTCAATTCAGAGTATACTGTCAGCATTAACAGTGAATCATAGACAGGAGAGAATAATCAGCTTGCAGCTTCATCTCTTTTCCAGCTAAACTTTCGCCATGAAGCATTTTTAAAAGGCTGAAAATGAACATAAAATTGAAAGTTGACTGAGCTACTTCATGGTTTTTACTACAGCAGCAACAATATTCATGCCACTAAACAAATTTACTGAGAAAATTATTTTTGCTGTCAACACTGTTGGGAAAAAGCCAAAGTTCCCACTCAAATTACAGCAGTACTGCCCAGGCTAAACAAATTTTAAAAGTGAGGATTTTGTGATTTTTTTTTTACTCCCTCCAAAAATGCAGCACATTTCTTGCATCACAAGCTAAGACATCCTGTTCAGGCACATTGTTTTTTAATCAAATGCTTTCCTTTACCTGTTGCTTGACATTAACCCGGTGCTCCTCCTCTGGATCCTCCCCTCCATATCTGTGCTCCCATTTCCTTTCTGCTGCTGTGCTTTTTAAGTTAACATCAATTTTAAAAGTTCCCTTTTAATCAGCCCAGGCCTGCTGGCATGAGCTGTCAGCAGTATTCATTTCTCTAGGCTCTTGCCTTGTGTTGCATTGCCTTGGCAACAAGATTTAGCAGCAAGGCAACAGTCTTGAACTTGTCAGAGTCTGTTGCAATGCGCCGAGCATGTATTACTCTCCAGCACCTCAGGTTGCTATAACAACTACTAACAATAAAACTCATCTCCTGGCTTTTAAATACAGGAACTTCTACAGTCTGTTTCCTGGCAGGACTGCAGCAATATTATGTGATTCCTGGCTGTGCTTGTTTTGCCTCCTCCTTCCTCTGTGCACATGATAGCAGCCTGCAGGAGCGAGGAGCCGAGGCACGGGAAGGAAGGAGCTTGGCATGGGCAGCGCAGCCCGCGCTGGTGAGCGTGGCATGAGAGAGGGGCTGGGGGAACAAAATGCCAAGTGATCCCAGGGACAGTGAAGGGCACAGAGCCCCAGCAGCAAACTCTAAATGCTCCAGACTGGTGATGCTCGGCACCTGCCTGCATCAGGCTTTGGCTGTGGCATTTTGGTTTTTACCCCTATTCCAGCAAAATACACCTTGTGTGGCTGGTAATGGCATCCTGGGGAGACTGCAGCCATCAGAGAGGCACTTTTAGTCTCTATCAGCACAAAGTGTTTTCTCCCATCCTTGCAAATGTTCAGCTGGCAGTACTGATGACAATATAGGAGCAGTGTAGTGTGGAAAGTTGGGCAAGGGACCAATGACTGTCATAAGATCATATAATATCTCAAGCTGGAAGAGACCCATGAGGATCATTGAGTCCAATTCCCTGCTCCTCACAGTATTACCTACAAATAAACCCTGTGACTGAGAGCATCCTCTAGATGCTCCTTGAACTCTGGCAGAGTTGGTGCAATGACCACTTCCCCAGGGAGTCTGTTCCAGAGATCAACAGCCTCTCAGTGAAGAGCCTTTTCCTAATGTCCAGTCTGAACTTCCCCTGACACAGCTTCATTCCTATCCTATCGCTGGTCACCTGGAAAAGATCAACACCTGCCCATCTCCTGCCTGCTGTGGAGAAGCTGTAGCCTGCCATGAAAACACCCTTCAGTCTCCTCTTCTCCAAGCTGAACAAACCAAGATATTTCAGCTGCTCCTCTCAGTCTTGCCCTCGAGGCACCATCTTAGTTGAACTCCTCTTAGCACAGTCTAGTAGTTTGGTGTCCTTCTTATATTGAGGAGCTCCAAACTGCACAGAGTACCCTGCAGCAGTGCAGAGCAGCGTGGGACAATCTCCTCCCTTGACAAGCTGGTGATGCTGTGCCTGGTGCATCTCAGGACATGGTTGGCCCTTTTGACTGACAGGTATTGTTGACTCATATTTAATTTGCCATCCAACCAAAGCCCCAGGTCTCTTCCTGAGGGGCTGCTCCCCAGCCTCTCCTTCCCAAGCATGTACAAATCACCAGGTCTGCTCAATCCCAGGTGATGTTTGTACTGAGGTACCTGTGCCCTGCTCAGCGTGGGTTGTCACGATACAAATCTTGCAAATTAAGTCTTAATCACTGGTGCTAGATATTTAAAAAACCTTTTAGCAGAGACAAGACTGTTAGTGCCAGAGGAGCCCTTTATGAGGAACATTTTCAGTCAATGAAAATGCAGGAGGAGGATGTAAATTGAGCCAGTGCAGAATCAGGAAACATGGAAATTTCTCAGCAGCTCACCCAGTGCCCTGTCACATCTCCTTCCTGTGGCTTCATTCATGAGGACAGAGCAAAGCACTCATCCTTTTCCTGTATGTCACATCCATGAGTATCTCGTGCAGACTCAACACCATTCTCACTTTTCCATAACATGGCTCATATTTCTTCAAAGGGACAGAATTCATAACCCGTGACGTGAACAATGGGAAGGCCTTGTACAAGAATAACTCAGGATACAGCTCATTTCAAGCGTGGTGAGGGAGGCAAACAGGAACAGAAAAGAAGCAGCAGATCTTTCCTCCTTTATGAGTGAAGCTTAGGTTCTGCAGCCAGGAAGCACTGCCTGTGATACAGCAATTGGTGGGATGTGGGAGGAGGCAAAGCTCTCTCTGAGCAAAGGTCTGTTTGTTTAAACAGATTCTAGAATGTAAAAATGGTGCTTTTCATTTTCTGCAGTTGCTGCCAGCTGAAGGGCCATGGTTGCAGGTGACAGGAGCTGCTGGAGATATGGTCACACTGTTTTGCACTGACTACCTTCTTGTGGGACCAAAGGCTGAGATCCCTCAGGGTCTTCAAGCACAGAGCACAGCCTGGAACCTCAGGTCTTCTAGAAATGACCCAAGCAGGACTCATGTGAGTAATGCTGATGATAAAAGAATCAGTGCAGGGCACAAAAGTTGCAGGCAAGGAGCATTCCTGGATATGCAGGATCTTTCTACACAGAGAAAAGTTACCTCATTTGCTTTCTTGGGCTCCTGCTTTCTCCTGTTCAGAGTTTTGAGTAAACATTCCCTGTATGAAGTTGCTAAGAGTCAAGGGGCCAGCCTGACAGAGACACCCTGGCCCCCAGATTTCTCTGGAGTGCCTCATATTTCATGTTTCATTTGGGAAAAAAAAGATCAGCCTAGGTTTTCTCACTCCTAATCTAGCGTTTTGGTTTAACAGACAAAACCAACGAATCAAACGCGATGACCCTTTACTTTAAGGAAAACAGCTAATTTGAAAAACCCAGTTCTGCAGTTAGATGTCAGGACAGCAGTGTCTAAAGAATTGAAACGTCATAGGTGGGGTCTCAGATGTCCCAAATCTCTCACAGATATCAGCTATGGATCACTTGGGCACGAGAGTTAAGGAGCACAGCCAGACACCAAAGTAAAGCACCTAAGCCTCACAGTTTGGTGTAATGTGCAGGGCATGTGCCAGCATCCAGGTTTGTGCCCAGGTGCTGATCACAGCCTGGGAATACCTCATGGCAACTGCAGGTTTGTTCCCATAAGGCCAGGCACAGAACCTGGGCTACATTTTTAAGGTTTAAAGTTTCTACACTGAACACATGTAGAATGTTTAATCCCAACTTTTTTCTGCTTTGTACCGTTATCTGAGACAGACAGTAACCCAATACTTTGTGTCTGGACTCCTGCACTCACTGGAATAAACATCTGTTTCTTGTACTGTGATTCATTTAATATATTATACAGCTTGGGACACCAAATTATTTCAACACATTCAGGCTCAAGGGATTTTTCAGCAGGTGAGTGAGCCTCACTCACAAAGGCAGTGAGTTTGGGTGGGAGCTGGGCTTGTAAAATGTGGCTCTTTTATGTATTTATACAAATAAATATCTGTTACCCTGCAAATATTAATTAGAAACAAAATCCACTGGCAATCTCAGATGCTAAATTGGTGTTAACACTGGGAGGAGTGCCATTATCCCAAGCCATGGCAGGAGCTCACAGGAGGGCTCTCGTTTGCCTCCCAAGCAGACAGGACCTAGCAGACACCTGGCTCCATTAGTTTTATTGCTGAAGCAGATAAGGAAAGCTTGTGTAATAAAAATATTTCCCAGGTGTCAGGCCAAAACACAGGCAGGTCACTGCGGCCTGTTAATGTTTGTGCTAGTGAAGACTTTGAGGAAGAATGACATCACAGGAACTGGATAAAGTCTCTGTTGTGCACTGAGCATGATTTTAAAATTTAGACATGGAATATATTCATAAATATATGCAATTCATCAGGATATACTTCCTTGGTAGAATGGAGTTTCATGCAGGCTGAACAAATGGCCTCCTAAAGTATTTAACACCAGCGCTGCACCAGTGACCACTGTGGTCTCTTTTGCATACACTAGATCTAGCTTTTCCCATCTCTTTTCCTGCTAGAATGGACAAAGGAAAACTAAGGAGTCCTGGAAATAGCCACAAGGCTCAAATCTGGGCTATTTGCAGAGAGGCAAGTGCAGGTGACGGGGGATGTGTGTGCACTGTGTGGTGTTGAAATGGAGCCAGGCAGAGAATGCAGCAAACATTTCATTTTCATCCGCGTCGTAAAAGGTTTGCAGGCAAAACCTGAACATCTGGTATTTGACTTAAAAGAGCAGACGTGGAAGTACTCAGATATCTACCTGGCCTACTGCTGCCTCCCTTTCCTTTCCAAATGTGGCTGCTGGGAACCACCCAACCATGATCAACTTCCAGTGCTGGCCATATAAATTGTCCTCCCAAGAAAAACGAAGATAAGATCTCCAGATAGGCTTGTTTCTTCTCTCCCTGCTATCTTTTCCCCCAAACACAACATTTGTTGTAGCAGTTTCTAGTTTCACTGTTTACAAACACACAAAATTTATTTTAAACATGATCCAAGAGGACTCATGCCACATGTTTGAAACCTTCATTTAACTCAGAGCTGAGAGCTAAAAATACAAACAATTTTTTGCTGTTCTCAGGCCCTTCCTTGTCTTGGCACATTACAGCACTGCTGGTATATACTACCAAAACACTGGAATTAATTGTTGTTAGGTAATTTCCTGGGTGGAAATAGGAAGAAAACTGGACTTGCTGTCCCCCGCATGGACACAGGTGTGCCCCTGAGAATGTGACCCTGCCCAGCCAGCACTGAGATGCTCACTTGGGTTGTTGTGAGTAAAACAACTTTCACGTGACAGTTTGCAGGACACTCCCTGGAAACACAAACCCAAGAGGGTGGGTTATTGTCCAGGCAATCCCAGTGCTCACACACCGATGGGAGGGACTGCTCAGTCATGTGTGCAACCTTGTAAAAATGGGTTTTGGACCTGTGTTGGCAGGGAGGAAGTGATCCCACACTTCACCTCCAACCCCCTGCGTGTCTCCTGCTGCGTTTCCCAGCTTGGAAACAGTGCTGAGGCTGTGGCACTGTGGGGCCATGGCAAAGAGCCCAGTGGTGCTGCTGGCACCAGCCTCTGTGTCAGGGAAGCAGGGCTGAGAGCACCCTTTCATCTGTCCAGTGGCCAGGAGATGTCCCACTGGCAGACACCACTGGCCTCCTCTGTCTTTAGTGAGAGTTGTGTAGATGCTCAGCCCCCTGCTACAAATCCCCAGTTTCTATTGATCTGTCCCACAACAATCTGCATTACTTTGAGAGGGAAAAAAATTACTTGATCACAGACTGGTTGCACTTCTGACACCACAACCTCACCAAGGTGCCAAACAGCATCTGCCATCAAAAGGCTGTGGGATGCTCGAGATGGGCAGGGGGCATTTTTGGTGATTAGATTGCAAAGCAGGAGTCTAAATATCACAGGTGCCCCAAAAGAAGAAGGTGAAGGAAATGAAAGTTACAACCACAATAAAGGTATAATGGGTATAGGAGGGGTGATAAGATAAAGAAAGTTCTTTTAGGGCTTATTTCCTGGCCTTGATCACTTGATACAGATCAAGATTACAACAGTTAATGGCTGTTATTTGGTGACGTTGATCTCTGGGAATTTTAGCTGCTACTCCTCAGGTCTTTCTCCCTCACCCCTTTCTTTTGCTATCTGATGGAAAAGCAGCATTTTAAGGACATAAAAGATAGCCCCATTAGGAAAATTTAATCCAAAGCAAGGTAAATTGAAATGCTCCCATAAAATTCTTTGCATCAGAATTTTCACCATTTTATTTGAGGTCAAACAACCACTTAGCAAGGACAGTTTCATCTCTTTAAACATTTCATAACATGTATCATAGACAGCTCTGCCTGATAAATGAATTATTAAAGATTTTACATTATCTACACTGGCAAGTTCATTAGGACCACTTCAAAGCTTCCCAGAGACTCAAAATGCCCAGGAAACAAGCATCAAACCTTTTGGCTTAACCGGAAAGCTCACTCTGCCTTCTCTTATTTAACTTATTAGCCATGTATTATTCAAATGAAATAAATAGTGCTGCCTCCTCTGCTCATCCAGGCAAAGCCTTTAGCAGCAATCCACCGGCTCATTCAGCCTGGGCATGCACCAACCCCCCATGCAATCCAGACCCCCTCAGGGCTCACCCATGGGCTAAACACTGCTCCTGTTTGCTCAGGTGGTACTGAGATGCAGTGCTCAGAGCCAGGTCCCTGCAGACAGACAGGGCAGCAGCTCACATGGCACAGTCACACCTCCACCTGTGACATGGCTGCTCACTGCAGAGGACTTGTCACCAGCATAGGCAGGAGATATCTGCACAATGCTTTGTGACCTGAAAATATCTTTTCTTACAAGATCACTACTCTTCTGGAATGAAGTTCCTATGCAGAATACCCATCAGTTTGTCATTATTAATTCTATCAGGAAGGAAAGCAAATTAGTCTAAATTTCAGTGCTCAATGAGTCAGAACCAGTTAGAAGTGACCTCTGGGTACAAAAACCTTAACAATGTGGCTCTGCAATACCAGGCACTCAGTAACAACCTAGAAGCTCTTCCAGACATCAATATTTCCCCTTCTGTTTTCTGCTTCCTTTAGCACATTTTTTAGGAGATGGGAATTAAGCTTTTTTTTACCTTTATTAAATAAAGAACTTGATGAGGAAGACAGAATGGGGACACATTTTGGCCACCAGACAACGCAGTAAGGTGTTTTTGAGTGGTGGCTTAATTCATTTTAAATTATATAGAGACATCAATATCACATTGATAGTCTGTCCACAGTGATGCTTGTAATTTCTGCCCTGAGCTGGGTCCAAAGTAGAGGAAGTTAATAAAATTCAATCCTCCTGGTTTGTTCTCCTCTCTCGCTGAGGCTGTAGGAGGAGGGAGGACAGACCTGCTTTCACACTGTAGTTGTTTTCCTTGGACTGGCTGTGGACAGGCAGAATGGCATCTCTAGACCTGGAGCAACTGGGGCAAGTTCTGTGAAAGTGCTGAGCTTTCTCCTTCCCTGTCCTCCCCCTGGTACACTGGGATCTGCCAGCAGCTTATTTCATACTGTGCACGCTCCCCAAGTCACACTCCCACATACAAGAAGTATTTTCTTTCCTCCCTGTATTTGATTGCCACTGCTCCCACGGTCCATGAGCTAGCCCAAAGTGATATAATAATGATTTGCTGGCAAAAAATAATCAAACTCATAATTTCACTGGGCACAGGCTGATTACCTTGTGTTTAGCCTCTGTCCTAAATTCAAACAAACTGAAAATGCTACAGAACAGGAGAGGAGAAGGCGTCCCCACTTGGAGAGCTGGAAAGGCACATGACAAACATTTGAAACGTTTCGGACTAATCCTTCTCCCTTCCCTGGGCTGGTGCACAGCCCTGGCAGGTGCAGATTTCCACAACCCTCTATTAAGAGCCACAGCCAAATTCAAAATCTAACCCCAAATTATTATTATTACTGTTATTGTGAGTCAGAGGAGGCTGAAAGGACTATTTCACAACCCTGATTGGATTCAGCTGCAGAGTTCACCATCAGCAAATGGTGATCATCATGCCAATGTTGCAGTGCTTTTAAAATGTCCTGACACGTGCTTTAGTTTGAACATCGCTGGATTCTGGCTGGTTTCCAAGAAATTAATCTTCTCAGCAAATATTCTGCAGGGTGAGCATAATGTGGTCTGTAACACAAATGCAAAACATGGCTGTAGTTTACCCGGAGTGGGACACTGATGTGTGATGAACTAAATGGGCCTTTTTGGCCCAGACTGCCAGGATTGTAGGAGTCCCTTGTGGGCAAGGCTGAAAGGTGAGAATAATCGTGAAACAGCAATTAGTGTCACCCAAGGAGGTTAATGAGGAAAGAAATTTTCCTGTTATAACAGTCCTGGTCACGAGCCTCTCCCTCCCCTCTCTCTTGTCCCTCCTCAGGGACAGTCTGCAATCCCAGCCCCAGTCAATGACCCTTCCCAATGCTGGGATGCTGGTTGCAGAACAGACCTTTTATTCTCTTCTGTCGGATTACAAGTTTTGCTGTGCTGTGTTGTACCATGCATTATATTCCAGGGATCTGCAGTGTGGAGAACACCACAGCTCTGACTGCAGGGGAGCTGGAAATGCTGAGTCTGAAGAACAGTCTGAGAGAAAAAAAAGCCAGACCCCTTCCAGATGTGCACAGCAAAAGGTCAAGGAGCAAGCTGCAATGCGGGAAATCTGCTTGGGTATCTGAAATAAACCTTTTTGTTCCAAGGTGGTCAGCACTAGTTGCCCAGTTGCCCCGGGTGGCTGTGCTTCTCCTTTATTGGAGAGACTCAATACCTAGAAGGACAGTCCCTATACAACCTGCTCTAGCTTTGAAGCTGGCCTTGTTTTAGCAGAGGGTTGGACTAGAGACCTCCAAAAGTCCACTGATGGAGGCATACCCCTCTTGTCTGGACACAGTCACAAAGCAGAGTTTTTTCTTTTGCTATAGCCTTTCTTGGTGGTGATCTTCTCATGTCTGCATTTCTGTAACAGCCTCCTGTTTCTGTCACTAGGGTTCACTTACTGCCTAGGATACACTGCCAGGGCAGAGCAGGGCGATGGAAGGTATTTTCATTAGGAAGCATGCATGGCAAATGACCAGATTTTCAGAGAATCATAGAATAGTTTGGGTTGGAAGGGACCTTAAAGACCATCTAGTGTCAACCACGGGTACTGGACCAGGTTGTTCAAAGTCCCATCCAGCCTGGCATTGAGTATTTCCAGGGTTGGAGCATCTGCAGCTTCTGTGGGCAACCTGTTTCAGTGCCTCAGCACCCGCCAGCACAGAATGCCTTCATAGTATGTAATTTCAACCTGTCCACCAGTGTGGTGCTGGGGGAGCCGGTGTGAGCCCCCAGCCTCTCCTGCCCTGCCCCGGCTCCTTCTCCGCCTGCCTCGGGCGGCTCGCAGCCGCCGCGGCCCGGGGCCGGCAGGGCGCGGAGCGGGGCGCGCTCGCTGCATCGCTCCGGCACGCTGGGCTCTGGAAGGTCAAAAGCGAAGCGGATCGCGGAGGCGAGCGCAGAGCGGGGTGTGGGACAGGCGCTTCGCTCCGCTCCGGTCCCTCCCCGCCGGCTGCAGAGCACTCCGGTGCCCCGGGCTCCACAGCGCCTTCCCCTCAGAGGGACACGGAGCCCCGCGCCCGGTCCGGACACCGCCGGCGGGGACAGCGCCGGACGGGACGGGACGGGACGGGCGCACCGGGCAGCGCGGCGGTGGCCATGGCGGTGCCGGGGCTGATCCTGATCCCGGTCCCGATCCCGATCCCGTTCCCGATCCCGCCCGCGCGGCCCGTGACATCAGCGGTGACGCGCTGGGCGGCCCCGGCGGCCCACGTGGGCGCTGACGTGCGGCGGCGGGCGGGCCGGCGGCAGGTGAGGCGCGGCGAGCGGGGGCAGCCCCGGGGGGGGTGCCCCGAGCTGATGGCAGAGAGCGGGACCTGTGCCCGGGGCCCGGCCTGGGCATGGCTTTCCCCTCCAGCCGGTTCCCGGCGGGTCTCCAGGCCCGGCCCGGGCGCCCAGGCCCTGCAGGGGATCAGCATTGACAGCCGGGCCCGGCTGGGGTGGCCAGGCCCAGGCGGCTCCGTTGGTCCTGTGGAGGGCTGGGGGAGACTTTTAGCCCAGGTGGGCACGAACATCTTTCTTACGAAGAGATACGGTGGGAGCTGGGCCTGTTCAGTCTGCAGAAGACAAGGCTGAGAGGGGATCTCAGCAATGCATATAAATGGTTTAAAGGTGGGTGCAGGAGGATGGTGCCAGGCCCTTAGAGGTGGTGCCCAGTGACAGGACGAGAAACAATGGCCATAAACTAAAACACAAGACGTTCCACCTCAACATGAGGAAGAACTTCTTTACATTGAAGGTAGCAGAGCACTGAACAGGCTGCCCAAGGGTGCCTTGGTGTCTCGTTCCCTGGAGGCATCCAAAACCCCCCTGGATGTGTTCCTGTGTTACCTGCTTCAGGTGACCCTGCCTTGGCAGGGGGGTTGGACTGGACCAGAGGTCCTTTTCAACCCTAACAATTCTGCCATTCTGTTTGGTGAGCTAGAGGTGCTGCAGGTGCTGTGGAGAGGGGACAAGCAATGGGTTTGTGCCTCAGTGCGTGGCTGCCCTGTGTGCAGAGAAGCCTGGCTTTGAGATGGTGCTCCTGGCTCCCGACTATCCAAGCCAATGTGCTTATTTTGAACAAGACTGTTCATAAAAGAGAAAGTGGAGAGGAAATTATCACAAGGACGAGTATATCTGAAGAAAATGTGACATAGATGCTCAGGGTGGTCTACACAGCAGCCACAGGCAGACCCAGCTGCAGCCAGACCTACTGGCCTCGCCTCCCTTCCCCGCTGTGACACTGGCACACACCCTGACACAGTGGGCCTGGTGGCCCTGGCCATTGCTGGCACCAGGGCTCACAGCAGCTCATCCCTGTGCATGTGGGAGGCAGGAGGATGTGTCTGCTTCCTCTGGCAGCATTTTTGTGGTTGCTCTTTGCCCCATGTGTCTGGTGGAGATGCTGTCCAGGCAGGATCTGGTCTGGGCTCTTGGAGAGCTGCCTCCTGCAGTCTGAGCGAGGTGTAGATAATATATGTCTAGACAGTGGCAGATTTTGGGATCCAGCTCTGACTCTTGTCATGCTGCAGTGGTACTTTGCATGTTACTCGTGCTCTGCCTTAGTTTCCCCATCTGTGGTACGGGGAGTGGCCCCTGATAGAGTGACTGAGAAAACAAATTGGCATAAACCAGCACACGCTTGCAAGATTTAATCATAAATCTTGACAAGCAAATGCCTGACCCTTGACGTTCCCTGCTCCCTCATGGTTCACCCTCAGTGCATCTCTAATCTTACCACCAAGAACACGGTGTTGATGCATTTTCAGCTCATTGCTGGGAGATGAGAATATTTTATGGGCGGGCAAAGTTTGTTAGCCACTTCAGTTTTGCCCTTTGCTTTCTCAGGCACAGTGGAGCTTATGAAGGCCGAGCAAAGAGCTGGATGGTATTTTGTGTGAGCAGAGACAAGTGGCATCCAGACGTGAGGAACTGCAGAGACAGGTAACAAGGGAGCATGATACCTTTGAAAAAGTTAGGGCAGGAAATGGGGGTGGTTCTGGCACTGCTACAGCCACTAACTTCATTTCAGCTGTGTTTCATTTTAATCTCTGGACTGATTAAATAATGATAGAAATAACGATAGAGAAGCTGTTTTAACTTTGTAGAGGCTTGCAATTCTGGCCAAGGGAGGAAAAGTCACCTGCTAAGACTTATAGGAGTGACCAGAGTAAATGGCTACCAACTGTCTCTGAGAAAACAGCTTCTATTTCTCTGGGAACTGAAGGCAATTTTTATTGTAAAGTTTGTGAAGAATATATTGAAAGCCATTTCTTATAACGTGGGGGTTATCCAAAATAGAAGTACTCCCTAAGCTGGATTTTGTTGCTAACCTACCTTAGTCGTGTTTTTAATATCACAAGCAAATCTTTCAACAGTGAGAATACTTTTAAAATTATTTTTTTTTTTGTCCTTGAGAGAATCTCATCTTGCTAAGAAAACCATGGCTTGTCAGCAAGGAACTTTATTAAAAGGCAAAGCCTTGTCATGCCTTGCCTATTTGTATGAGACTTCTAGACTCCTGAAGACAAAGCACAGGCCAAGAAAGGAAGCTGTGTCCTTATGAGTTTGTGGAAAGAGATTCTTTTCTGCTGGCTAGTCACTATGTTGTTGCTCTCTCTCCTGTGTGTTTCACTCTATCTGAACATAAATCAGCAGCAATGTTATAGAGTGTTATGGCAGCTCGCTGTGGAAGACAAACAGAAACAATCACAGTATTATAACATTCAGCGTAGCTTGCAAACACTGTATAAAACAATGAAATTTGTGCTGGAAATAAATCTGAGGTGTAATCCCCTGCAAAAGGATGAGATACCAGTTTAAGGATACACTAGTATGGTGCCTTTTGAGCTTGATTTGCTTATTGTGTTCTGGGTTTTGAAAGACATTGTACCTTGTACCTGACTCTGTGGGCAGAGTCAGTCTCACACAAGTCTGGTGTGCTCTAAGCTTCCTGTGATGAGACGTATGAATGGTGGCTTTGGGTTTCCTTTACACCTGAAAGCACCAGATCTGGGTTCAGTTTGTGATTTGGTCACAGCGCTACTGTGTGACCTTGGTCAAGTCAGACCTTGTGAAAGGGAGGCAGCTTTTCTGCCTTCCTGTTCAGATGGCAAACATCTGAAGGGCCGGGGCTGTGCCTTATTGTGTTTTGCCATAAGAGTGTAATGTCATCTGGGACTTCTGGTAGCTACTGAGGTGTAAGTAGAATAAGTGGCTGGATAAGCAAAAAATGTTTGAGACTTGCATGCTGTTTGCTTCTCCTCTCTGTGACCTGTTTGTGGACATGGCTGTGAAATGAGCTGTGAAATTAACTGGTCAGAATAAAATACTTCATAGCATGGCCTTCAAGCAGCACATACCCACCTTGTCCTGGAAAGTGACAGCATTGAAGTTATAAGAGTTCTTGAGAATGTGAGAGGCCTGAGGAGAAAACTGGGAAGGGGTTTATCTCACTTTGGGCATGCTTTGGAGATATGACTGAAGAAAAAGGTGGAGAACCTCTGAGGTTCAGGCTACTTGATTTTCATAGTTTTTCTGGCCAGTCATCCTCTGCAGCCAGCGTGTGCCTCCCACTGCAGCCATCTCTTGTGCCAGCACAGCAGCAGGGCCTGACACGTCACTGCTCACAGCAGGCGCTGGCTGGGGAGGGTTTTGGGGGAGCACATTGAGAGGCTGGTGTTCATTGCAGTGCCAAAGACACATCCATTCCAAAAACAGCCAGGGAGGCTGGCCTGTGCCCTTGGTTTTCCCTCTGATCTACTGTGCCATCCAGGCTGTGCCCCACCCCTACCTGACACCAGCTGAGATCTGCAGAGCTTTTGCCAAAGGTCTTTAGAGAACATTCCCTTAAGCATCCTTAGTTGTCCTCTGGCAGTCACTTGTGAGAGCTCAGTGGGCTGTTCCTCCTGTTACAGTTGGGTTCTTGCTAGGTGAACTAGTCTGCAGCCCTGAGGTCAATGTGGCCAGTGAATGCATCCCTCTGGATGTCCTTGGGAGCAGATTTCTTTTGTGTGAGTTAATTCAGTCAGCAGTTCACGATGAAACTCTGGGCTACAGTAAAACCTCTACAAGTTACATGTATAATTGGTCCATTTCTGAGTTCCTGATGTGCATGTCTTCCTCTCCCAGCAGCCTGTGCTCCCATGGTGTATAATCCATAGCATCCCTGGCCCTAAAGTGAAAAGACTGAGAGTTTCTGTCAGTGCACTTGATAGGTGGGGTGGTTCTGATCTGTGCGTAATTGGATCCCATGCCAGGACCTTTCCTGGCTGTCACAGGGTATGTCTGAGGTGCTTTGTTCCTGGTGCTGTTCACGTGCAAGCAGGGGTTGACCAGTGCATTAAGCTTGCCATCCTTCCAGTGCATTAAGGGCATGCCATCCTTCACCAGGTGGGAAAGATCCTTTCCAGGACAGGCCAGCTTCGACTCTCTGGCCTTAACCTGATTTCTTGTTCTCAAGAAATGAAGGGACAAGAGAGGTGAAATTCTGGTCTGGGAGGGATGATGTTGGCACAAGGGGAGTTGTCCTCAAGGGGAGTTTCCAGTGGAAACAGCTTCCTCCAGCCTGTACACCTGGGTGACCTGGGATGCCTGGAGAAACACTGAAGTGTCAGGCTTTGTTTCAGTTGCAGGTAGGAAGATGAGTCCGAAAATTACAACAGAACTGCTGAAGCAACTGCGGCAGGTGATGAAGAACCCCAGATATGTACAGGAGCCTGTCCAAGCCTACATAGTGCCCTCTGGAGATGCTCACCAGGTATGGATGGATGCATTATGGGAATGATCATACTTTCCTTCCCTGCAAAAAATAAAAGCCAGGTATAACTAAAATCATCCTTTGTTCACTCACTTTAATGGTTTAGCCTGAAAGTCTGGGAAACCTGAGAAATACCATGCTAGAAAACATTTTTGGGGTCTGTTCAGGAAACTGAGGTTTTTATGTTCTTGTAACAAATCAGAGTGGATGTTCCACCAACAGCTTTTCATCAGATTTTCTTCAGGGAGCCAAAGCTGCAGAAAATGGTGTTTGCCAGGGCACTTGCTGTGCCCATCCTGGCTGTTGGGAAGAAAGGGTTTACTGCGGGAGGAGCAGGCCTTATCTGGGCTTTACTTTTCCCCAGTAGCATCTCCTGATCAATACATACTCCCAAGCAAGGTAGCAAAGTTTTAGTTGCAGAGTTTTCTCTTTGCTAGATCCAGTTGTTGGTGGAATTTGTTGCCTCATGCTAGAGCACTTCAGATCCCAGGTGGAGGGGCCTTTGGAGAGGCAGGGAAGGAACAGGCCACAGTGACACTTGCCTTTCCATGCTGCTCTGCATCATATTCTGTGTACTAAAGACAGGAGGCGAGTCTGGGCCCCGGGTGGTAACCCATGGCAGTAACTGTTGTGTGCTACTTCCACTGTTAGGAATTTTGTAGTCCGTGACATAAACTTTTAGTTGCTGAACTGCCTTTTACCTCCCCTGCTTGCTCATGTGTGAGATTCACTCTTCTGTTCACTCTGTTAGGAGACCCAAGAACTGCTGCGGGTTTTCCCCTCCTCAGCCATTTTCAGGAAACAAAAGACCTGAAGCTTTACTGGCACACACCCAAAGCTCCCTTTTACCCCAGGGTGCACAAGAGCAAAATGCAACTGAATCAGAACCTTTGCCCTTGACTTGGCACTGGGGTGAGCCGGGTCCAGACTTGCCTGTGCCCTGGGACCATATGTGCAGCATCGTGTTTCCTCATAGGGAGATCCAAACTTGGGCAGGTAGGGGGAAGGCGTTTTCTGCAGCTGCTATTGTCTGCTGCATTCCTGCCTCAAGCTGCCTCTGTCCATATATAACTCCGGTTTCATTTCACTAGACATTAAATGCTGTCATGTGAGTTGAAGAATGTGACCCTCAGGACTTCTGGGTTTTTCTGTTGCTTTCTTTTCCTTGACAGAGTGCAGTTAAGCAGAGAACCCCATGTTGCTATTTCCTGCCAGGCGAGTTGGTCGGGTTTCTCTGCAGAGGGAATCTATCTGAATAGAAACGATTACAAAAAACTGCTGATTCTGGTGCCTCCTGAATAGCTGGTGCAGGATTTCTTTCTGTAAGGGTTGGGAATTGGTGCAGTTTTTGCCAGTGACAGAAACCTGTTGATCCCAGAACAGCCTTACTGATTCCAGGTAAATTGTGATGACCTGTGATTTGAAACCTCTCCGTGTTCCAAGCAAAGGTTTGTTTCCTGTGTGCAAACAAGAACTTTACAGCCTTGCAGTCAGATTTTGCTCTTAGGCAGCTCCCTCCATGAGTCAGAATACTGTAGTTTAATGATAGCCAAGTGTTTGGTGGCCTAAGCCATTTCCTCCCAACAGTCCAAACAAGATATGTATTACTGTCCTTGCCTATCTCAGCTTTTCCTGAGGCTGTCCTGGCATCTGCATCACAGAACTTGTCAACAAATAGGGCTTTCCCTCCTGTAGTGTTGCCACAGGGTTTAGATTGTGGTAAACTTTATTCCCTTCTGGGTTGCAAAAGAACCCCTGGATTGGACCGATGCTGATACACCCTGATGCTGCAACTTGCTGACTAATTTCTCTTTGTAACGCTGGGAATGTTGATGAGCTCTGAGTTCTGTGATGCTTTTAATACTGGTTTTCCTTCAAGGCTAGGTGGCTTAGATTATCATACTGCCAGGAGTCTTGCTACCAGTTGTATCCTTTACTTTCCATATTTAGTTGTGTAAGGAACTGAAAGACTTGCAGAGCTTCTCAAACACAGCTGCCTCTGACTCAGACTTAACCAAGGCTGCCTTGGATTTGTGGCTCTTGCACTCAGCCCTGGATGTTGGCTGGCTGCTTTAATTTTTGAAAAATTTGATGCTGGTGATAAGAAGTCAGAGAAGCAGACTCTTTCCTTGGGGACTTGGGCGGTCCAGAGGCTGATGAGAAAGAAGGGCAGTCCCAGCCAAAAGTGGAATGAAGCCCAAAGAGTCCCACTTCCTTTCATGAGTGCTGGGTGGCTACAGGTGCCCAAGGATCATGAAGGGATGAAAAACCATGCTTTTAGGAATGAGGCACCTAAACCCTTTGTGGTTTGGTTAAAAATGTCAGAGCTTTTGGGATGTTGCAGTGGTAAAAGCAGGATCCATTTTTATGTTGAGTCAATGTGTGTTTACATTGAATCTGCAGCTTACCCATATGGGACTATTCAGAGACTGGAAGAGCTGCTTCTTAATGGGAGGGAATGAGGTTTGGATTAGAGCTTGGGTTTGGAGCCAGTCACAGCTTAACTGCGGCTGGCTTCACCCTCTAGGCCTTGACTCAAAACAAATTTGGTCAGATTTGGCTGGTTGTCCACATAAAGGAAGCACCTGCCCAGCTTAGGGCCCCGTGTTTGGGTTGGCAGAAGTGCTGTCTTCTGCTCAGGGCTGGCTCCTCTGACACACACTTGTGCTAAGCTGAGGAATCAGCCAAGTTATACAGCAGGAGATGGCTTGTGCACAGGTTGCTCTGGCGTGTTCCAGATCTTACCAATGCAGGTAAGATGCAGCTAGGTTTTTGGCAGTGAATACCTCCCTCCCTCCAGGTACACTGCAGTGTTTGTTCTTTAATGACACCAGTGTCGTGCCTCTAAGGGTAGCCAGATGCACTTTGCATTGCTGATCTTGGTTGACATTAGGCTAGAATGAGCTTCAACATGTTTACAGTACAACCATAGTGATAAGCAGAACTCTGGGGATAAGCAGCACTGTTTTTTGGGGTTTTTCCTGGCTTAGATGAGGGCTTTTTGTGATGTAGCCCCCAGTTTTGTCTGTGTGACTGACAGGTGTGGTGAGAAGCAGATGCGAAAGGGCTGAGGAGGGCCAGGTTGAAGGCCATCAGAGCTGCAAGACAAGCCTCAGGGAAATGCCTTGTTCTCATTGTGCTGTGGTCTTTGCTTTGTGTGGCATACACAGGTGCTCCCCATGTAATTTTAGCTTGTGCAAAACATGGGCTCATCTTTGCACAGTGGGGGTTGCTGCATGGAACAGAACAGGTGGGTGTGCAAGAATTCAGACTGACAGATGAATGAACTGTGTTTCCCTCCAGATCCCTGATACTGCCTTTTGAAGCCCTTCTGCCTCATTGTAAACACTCAAAACACTCCCTGAATTTGTCTGTGAGTGGGATAACATGAGGTTTTCACAAGCAAACTAGCCTGTAGTCTCTGCTGTGTTGGTCAAGAGAAATGGAAAAGAAATCACTGCTTTCATTTGTACTTTAAGTACATCATTTGGGATGTGTTTAAGTGATGTGATCCATGATGGGAAATTTCCAGTATCTCCTGCTGGCATTGGACCCTGGGAGATGATGTCCCACCTTTGAGCTGGGAAGTGTAGGAGAGGGGAGTCATAGCAGTCAACAAGCTGAATAGTCTCTAGGGAGTGTTGAAATGAGGAATCCTCAGCTCTGGCATCACTCTGCCTTCATGTTCTGTCCTGCTGCTCTGAGGCAGGCAGTGGAGGAACAGACACTTGATTTGAGTTTTGTCCACGCTGTCTCCTGATGCCTTTGCCATTATTTTAAAGGGGCTCAGTGGTGATCATGTGCTGTGTGGGGCTGAGGGATCCACCCCATCATCTGGAGCTGTGCCGAGGGCACTTATCCTTTCCCAAGGATGTCTATCCTGCCTCCCTTCTCCCCACACGGGACATGTGACATGCTGAACATGTCACAGCCCTGTGGGGCTGGACAAGAAAAAGCACAGGAAACTAACTGGGTCAGAGAGGAGGGCCTGCATAGTCTCTGTACCCCCCTCCTTTCTGCCAACTTTCACTAGTGTTTGGATAAAATGGAGGATTTCTTTGGAGTATATACCAGGAATCTTCCCTGGCAATTGGGAGCCAAAGCCACTCAACAGGATCTTCTTTTGGGTCATGAGATTTGCTGTCCCAAGGTTCAGTTTCAAAATGTTAGTGATGGGTGGTTGGTTGGCTTCTCCCAGGAGGGGAGAGACATGGCTGTTGTGGAAGGGGTTTGATGATGGTGTGATTTGGAGCAGAAATAGAGTTGGTCCCAGGTGCTGTGATTTGTGGTGCTCATTCACTCCTGTGCTTTGAACCCTCTTTCTTAGAACAGTGAAGAGTAACAGATTTGAAGGGAGTATATTTTAATAATCAGGTGATTCTATCACAGTCGGGACTAAAAGCACCTGAGAATTCGGCTGTGATTTCTTAGCTCAGTTCCTAAGACGTTTCTTTTGCCCCAGCACAGCTGGGGGCAGAGAAACAGACTTGGATTTCAGACCATTTGTAAGGTACAAATCCAGGGGTTTTGCAGCTCAAACGTCAGTGCTGTCAGCCTGGATTAAGCTGATTTGCTGATTTGCACTAGTTCATTAACAGGCCTACTCAGCAGTTGTGACCTACAAACTTGCCAGAATGGAATCCCATAAAAAAGTCATGTGGGTCATGTGAAGGTTCAGTTGTTCTTTTAATTTTGGCAGTTCCTGTTAATATCAGGTGTCTGTGCATTCTCAGGCTCTTCCACAACATTCTGAAAAGATGTGTCCAGAAACACAGGTTGTAACAGGTTTAGGATGAAGATGCACTAATAGCCTCTTATTCCCTCTCATCCATCAAACCATGCTCTTGTGGTTTTGGCTGTAGTCTGATTTTGAGTATGCAAGGAAGAAGTGAAAGCATCAGTATGTATTTATGAAAAGTCCCAAGCGTTAAATTTTTTACAGTCTTACCACCTTGATGATTTTCTTTCCATGTCACTATTGCAGGAAAAAAAGTCTTAAAGGAATTCTTATAAATGCCAGTGAGGGGACTTCAGTGGAGATAGCAAATTTTACAGATTTTATGTGCTGATTACCCCAAGATCAAGGAGTGCTTCTGGTTTCCCTTCCCTTCACGTTGCAGCTTCAAAGGCATGATTTGTTTGTTGCCCAAAGGGGAGACTGAGTGTGAAATAAATGTCTGCAAACTCTAAAGCACTTCAGTGTTTACAGATGTTTGTGGGAGAAAAGTGCTGCAGCTTAAAAAAACCCACCAGTTGAACATAAATACAGTATAATCACAGTGGAATAGAGCCCAGGAATTTTTAACTCATTTTGTTCACTCTGTGGTGTCCTTTAGGAGAAAAAGGTTATCAAAGTATTTGTCATCAGCTGATTGTTTTTTTCCCCTGCTGCTATAAATAATTGCTGCCTCTTTTGTTTTCTAGAGTGAGTACATTGCACCCTGTGATTGCAGAAGGGCGTTCATCTCTGGATTTGATGGCTCTGCAGGTACCTTTCCAGAACTTGAGCTCTTGCATAATTTTCCTCTAAAGAAATAATTCCTTTCATGGCATAGAGGCAGGATGGAAGAGAAAATCTATCCAGCTTGTTTGGACTGTTTTATTCCCATTTCAGCATCTGCAGAATTATGTCTTGGCTACCCACTGGAATTATGTAATATCAGCGGAATAACAAGTTTTCACAAAATGTTTGACCCCTAAATGAACCTCTCATAAAGTCAAGTCCTGTTAACTGTTTAATGTAGTGCCTGTAACCTGTGGTGATTTCTTTTGATGTGCAGCCAGTATGAACAGATTTTTACGTTGCCCGTTTGGGCTGGGTGAATAGTGGATGGGCTTTAGCTGGCCTTTCTGTTTGAACAGAGCCAGGGCCAGAAACTCTGCATTTGGAAACTGAGCACTGTGGAAAAGTTTGCTTATCTTGCCGAGACAGGATGTTTTCTTGGCTGTAGGATAGGTCTGTGTTTCAAGAGACCTAGTTTTTACCCTAGCTGTTCCCTAAGCTGTGCAAATTACTCTGTTCTGTGGTTGTTGGAAAGTCACTTTAGTCTGCTGAAGTTATTTTCCCCTCTAATTGTATATCATTTTAATAAATACTGGTACCTATGTTTGGAGGGTCTATTCATCAGTTCCTATGAGCTCTGGGACCTCATTTGGAAGGTGATAAATCCAGGGCTGTGGGCTGCTGTTAATGGCTGACATGAATCGTGTATTAATTTTGCTCCTTCTGCGCAACCTCTTCATAACCTTCCTCTCTAATTTGTGCCCTTGTTAAGTGCTTGGAAGGTCTGTTCCCAGCCTGATGCACAGCCAATCAGTGAGGTTTCACACAGGGGCTCACCTTGTGTTTCTTGCTTCATCTTTTCAGGCTGAAGCAACTTAAACTGGGGTTTGTGTTGGGGGAATTTGGTAGAAGACAATGAGTTAATAATTGGAAACTCTGTTAATCTCAGTATCAGTTTTTTGTGACAGAGGATATTGTCGAGATGCAGACTCCAAAGACTTGGATTCAGTTTCAGTTTGTGCCATGGTTTGTTTTGTTTTGTATTGTCAAGGGCAAGGCAGCTTGAGTGCCTTGCTGGGATGTCACTGCCCCTCAGCCGTCTGTTTGCATCCCTCCATCTGGAGTCAGTGGAATGGGACGGACAATGAAACCAACAGAAGTTTATATTCATGTTTCCTGTTCAGCCATCTCTGCTAGAGCTGTAACATTTGGGAAAGGGGTGCAGCTGACAGCTGGGGGTGATACCCATGTCTGTATGTCTGGTATCAGCTGTGGTTTGTGGGTGGCCAGAGCCCAGGCTTCCTCCCCAAGAGAGGCTAGGATGAAATTCATGGATGTACAGTATATGTTACTGTGACAGCAGCCAAGTTAGACCACAATCTCTGTTACAGAAGGTTTGGAAAGCCCTACTTACCCAGTTCCACTGGCTGGCTGAGATTTGCTTAAGTTGAGTTCATCTGAGGCAATTCATTAAGGTGCATCCTTGTGCATACTGTCTCCAGTAGGATTTGGAAGGTCATAGGGCAGGGGAAACAGTGAATATCTCCAATGAAACAGGAAAACTTTTGAACAGTGATCAGAGGTGCCTTCTAGGGAATTAGGGTGAATTTCAAACACTGTCCCTGCTGTCTGTGTCTCTGCATGGTGCTGCCTACCCTGAATCCCCTTTCTGCCTCCTGCCTAGGTACCGCCATAGTCACCGAGCAGCACGCGGCCATGTGGACTGATGGACGCTACTTCCTGCAAGCTGCACATCAAATGGATAGCAACTGGACACTCATGAAAATGGGTATGCAGGAGCCTGGGGTACAGCTCCACTGATCAATGGAGAACAGTCACTTCCCACAAGTACGGCTTGAGCTGTAGGGATATCCCATCATGCAGGGACTTTGAGACATATTGGGTACATAGCTTCTGCTTTAGTGTCCTGTTACAGCCCTTGCCTGTGGGTCTAGACATTCATTAGTAGACATATCTGATGCATTAGCTTGGAATTTTTGCATAGTGTGGGAATGTTTGAATGTGACTGCTTCTTTGAACTTTTTTTTTTTTTTTTAATCCTTGAAGGTCTGAAAGATACACCAACTCAGGAGGATTGGCTAGTGAGTGTCCTCCCAGAAGGCTCCAAGGTGGGAGTGGACCCTTTCATTATTCCAGCAGGTTGGTTTTACTTTATATTTATAACTCTGGGTAGGGCAACTGGATTTTTCTTCTTTTCTTCTCTGGCTGAGCTGTTGTGTGATGGTATGCAGCTAACCATCTTTCAGATGTAGTGGTGGTTAAACTGTTATGCAAAACAGGTTGGATTTTGGTTTAGCCATATATCACAAGAGTTACATAGCAGTGCATTGACTCCAAAGCACAAGGGATGAGAACTGCTTTCTAGGCTTGCAGTGACTTTACCTGAAAAGCAGAATTCTGATCACCTCTTTTTGTCTGTGCTTTGGCTTGTCATGGGCACTTCAGTACAAAGGTGCTGAATGCCTTGGTCAGCATGTGAGCAAGAACACTCAGGCACAATTCAGGCTGTTACTCCTGCTTGGTGGTCTTGGGATCTCTGCAGCTTTCCCTGTAGGAAACACAGGGAGGAGTATCATATCAGAGTATCCATTTATTCATGCTTCAGAACATGAAGCACAATGCAAAGGTCACTGGAGGCAACAGGAAATATTTGCTTGCTCAGGTGGATTAAGGACCTGTCTTGTGGCTGTGTGGAAGCGACTCTCTTCTTGTCTAGCTTAGATCTTGCATGGTTCTGCACTGGGGGAGAGGACACCCTTAGGGCAGCTTCTGCAGCTGGATCAGTTCTTCTTCAGCTCAAGCATGAGGCTTCAGGACTGTGAGGTTCTGTACCTGCCACTGGCTACCGTGGTGTATTTGTGGAACTGTAACTGCAGTAGATTTTGCTGTCTTTCTTAAGGGAATGGGAAGAAGCAGAGGCTGGAAGGAAAGAAGACTCTGGTTTTTGAGTTTGATCTTTGTGAAGAGAGCTGTTGTTGAACATATGTGTGTTCCTTAAAGCCCCCACTCTTGACTTTCTTCCCTTTGGCAGATCAGTGGAAGAGAATGTCCAAAGCCTTGAGAAGTGCTGGCCATGACCTTGTGCCTGTCAAAGAAAACCTGATTGATACAATCTGGACAGATTGTCCTCAACGCCCCTGCAAGCCTCTCATCACACTTGACCTGAGTTACACAGGTGAGGAGCTGAACTCCCAATAGACATGGGCTGTTCCTATTGCCCTATATCCCCCTTTTGCTTTTCTCTTACAAAGGAGAGAGAAAAACAGTACCACAGCACAATGTGGTCACTGTGAATAGGTCAAGAAGGTGATCAGACCTTTGCTAATGACCCCTCTGTCCTCAAAACTCCAAATAACCATTTTCTAGAACTTGGGTGACTTCAAAATAAATCTGTGGGCATCTAGAAGGTAGCTCATTTGAGATAGTTCCTATCAGTTATTAGAAAGGAGTGAGGAGCACAAGCATATTATTGGTCTGTGTTTACATCATCATCCCCAGCAAAGTTAGAGACAGTAGCTTTTCCTCTTGTGTTTTGCAGGGGTCAGCTGGAGAGACAAAATTGTAGCCCTCCGTTCAAAAATGGCTGAGAGGAAAGTCATGTGGTTTGTGGTAACGGCCTTGGATGAAGTAGCATGTAAGTCTTTGCATCTCCTTTCTCAGTTCTTTCTACAAAATAAATGTTCTTCCTGCCTTGGAAAGGAAGAACCATGCCAGGGGAGAGGCCGTTATGAAAGCATGTTCATTAGACGTTGATTAACTTATCAATGCAGTGGTGGTAACAGGTCACAAACAGCAAGCCTGTATTTCTGCACAATGCCTCATTACACCAGTGCAGCTCCTTAATACAGTTTTGGCCCAGGAAATGCAGCAAATCATCACCTTTGAAAAACAGCCCAGGCAAAGGGAGAAGGTCACATACAAAGCCTGAGGCAGTGTGATGGAAAGAAAAAGACCTGTGAGATTTTCTGGCTGTAAAATAACCTGATGCTGCCTCACCCATTGGAAAAATTGGAGCCTGTTTTCTGCTGTGGAGTCTGGGCTATAAACAAAGCAGTGCAACATGTGGCTTTGTATACATAAAGCAAGGGTGGGGTACACCACATTCACAGTAATCTTCCTAATTGTCACAACTTCTTAAGTCAGTCTCTACCTCTCCAGTGTTCAGCCAATGCTTTGGTTAAAACAAGTATGTCAGGGCTCAACTTGTTTTTCCAGATCATTTCAACCCAGGGTCTCACTAGAGTCCCCTCTGTGTTTGGGGCCCCAGGATGGCTGGGTCTCTACGCCCTGGCTCCCAGCCCAGTGTGTAGGAAGGGAGAGTGGCCAGAAACAGCAGTGATTTCCCCAGGACTGCTGTTCCTAGTACTGTGTGTCCTTTTTGCAGAAATCACCAGTGCACACACTGCTGGGGGAATGTAACACTGGCAGAGTGTGAGTGCTGCTCATCCTGTGCCCCGTGTCTGATCTGGAAAGGTAGAAATGGGGGTGCTGTTTTCCTCACTCCAGCACTGCCAGCACAATGTCCCTGGCACTGGGTGAAGCCAACTTGATGAGGTCTGTGAGCTGTTCTGGATCTGGGACACTGAGCAAAGAGCTTTTTTTTGTGAAAGAACTGCTTCTGAGAGTGGTGAATATAACTCCTCCCTGGGGAGGGATGAGCAGAGATTGTATGTCTCACCTTTTCAGGCGCATCTCCAATTAAATTAATGATAAATTGGTGCCCTGAGGTGGTTTCAGATTAAATGTCTCCAGCAAAGTGAAGCTTGGTTATGAATCAAGAGTGTTAAGATGAATCAAAGAAGGTCACGAGAGCAGCTCATTTTCGGGTGCCTGGTTGATTTCTTATCCTACAGGGGGAAGGGGAGAAGTTGTTTTAATTTTATCTAATTCAGTTCACTGTGTAAAACTCCAGACAAGTTTCTGGGGACAGAAAAAGAGCCACAAAGGAGATTGTAGCCTTCTTATTGCACTGGGAGTTAGCTGAGTGAGGAAGTTTGTGCCCATGCAGTAAAAAGTTCTTTGTGGCTCTTGCATTCAAGTGACCTACTGCTTCCCTGGAGAGAATTAAGCTCTATTTTTACTTTCATGGCAGAATTTGCACAGTTCGATGAATACTGTGCCGGGTTGTAATTTAGGACATGTTGGTTCTTTTCCCAGCTGTCCTGCTGGCTGACCTTATTGGCTTGAGTAACTCATTTCAGCTAATTGGATACCCTGGAGTTTTTATTTGACCCTAAAATCAGGATTTTAGAGATGCTGGACATCTACTTCCCTTCTTCAGTTTGTCTGGAGTTGTGTGGGACAAAATCTTTGTGAAAAATAGCTAAGACTGTGTAGTCTGAATCTGAGATATTGGAGGGGCTCAAATGAGAGGCCTTTTCGGGGTATTGTAGTCTTGCCTATTGTGTCTTCCTCTTACCTCAAATGTCAAAAGGATTGGAATGAAATGATAGTTTGTAACTTTGAAGTTTTCTAGTTGTTACAAAATGAGCTTTTATTGCATTGCGCAGACCAGAAAGGCCAGACCCTACCTTTTGTACACGTGTCCTTGTCTTTCCTTGCCTGTACCTGTTTTTTTCCAAGCCAGCCCTCCTTTAGAAGTTAAACACCAGTTTAAACACCCAGGAGTGTTCATACTGTGGTTTTGGTGCCATCTCCTGGCATAAATTTAGGATTGCCAGGAATGAAGCAGGCTGTGGGGACAGCTGTGTGGGAGCTGGACTCACAGCCTGCACCCATGATGTCTCATTGCTTGCCTGTGTTTTTGTGAGATTATTTTTGGTTTTCTCTAATGTTGCAGAAGATGAACCAGGACTGTGATTCTTGGTGTTCTTATTTTTCAGGGCTTTTCAACCTTCGAGGCTCTGACGTTGAGTACAATCCTGTGTTTTTTGCATATGCCGTCATAGGAATGAACACAATCAGGTGCTTGTATTCCCTTCCCCAAGATGCATTTTTCTGGGAGAGAGCTGTTCTAGCAAAGTATTTGTCTTTTCAAAACACCTATGCTTGGGTACTTTAGTGTCCTTTCTGAGCTCTTTTATCTCCAACATTAGTTACCCTCCTCCCTTGATCAGAGCTAGGGAGGCAGCCAAGAGCTCTGCTGCACTCCTCAGCACCGTGGCTGGCTTGCTGGGTGACCTTGGGCACGATGGCAGAATCCTCTGTCATGCTGGGATAATGTGTAGGGCCTTTGGAGCTCTGGGTGAAATGTGGCTGGCCTGGACATTACAAACTTTAGGGAAAAGTCTAATTGCTGAGTCACTTCAAAACTGCAGGGACAGTGCAGGAAAGTTTCAGGGCTGGCTTATAACAGAAGGCTTCTTTCCTGTGACTGCCCCATATATTGAGCGTCAGCAAGCACAGTTTCTTTGGAGGCACCTGTAAGCTGCTACTTAGATCCATCTAAGGTAAAACCTGACTGGGTCAGTGAGTACAGGCTGTGTGAAGGTTGAGCTGAACTTCTCAACTCAATGAAAGCGAGAGCAATGTGATACTTAGAACTACAGTAGCTTTTCTCTTTCCAGATGGTGCCCTTAAAAGTTTGAGAGTGGCTGTTACTTGCCTCTGTTACTTTCCCGTTTCAAGCACAGTGATGGGATGTAGCCATTTTGACTGTGTCATACAAATAGAAATGCTATCAGTTCTTTCCTCTAATTGGGGTGGCACATCATAATTTGAAATTGGGGTTTAAACTGTGTGAAAGCTGGTAGTTAAAATGACATAGGACAAAGTAGAGTGCTTAATTAATGATTTCCTTTCTCCCTGAAATGTTGCCAGAATGGTTTTTCCTTCCCTCCTTTACTCCAGCCACTGTTGGATGTGGTCTCACCTATTTGATCTCTCCAATTTGTTTCTCAGGCTCTTCATTGATGGTGACAGGATGATGGACCCAGCTGTGAGAGAGCACTTACAGCTTGACTCCACTCTGGAACCTGAGTTCAAAATCCAGGTGATGCCCTATGGATCTATCCTGTCGGAGCTGCAGGCTGTTGGAGCAGGCCTCTCACCCAAGGAGAAAGTGTGGCTCAGTGACAAAGCCAGCTATGCTTTGACTGAGGCCATTCCCAAGGTCAGTGGTTCTAGCAGGGGAAAATGCTTTACTCTTCTCTGCTTGGTGTGGTTAGGAAGGGTGTTAGTGAGGCCAGCTGGCCTCAGTTTCCCCTCTACAAAGTCCAATGCAGGCTGGAGCTTGTGCAGAAGGGATCCAGCCATGCTGAGGTATCGAGGGGTTGGTAATCCTGGGGTTGCTCCTGCTGGAGCTGCCCTTCCAACTCCCTAAGCCGATTTATCCAAAGAATTGTCAGCTTAAGATAAAACAAGTTCAGTGAGAGAGGGGAGGGAAGAGGCAGCAGGGTGAACTCAGGTCATTCTGCCCATGGGTGGAGCATCAGCCTCATGTGGATGAGCAGCAAGAACTGGAAACTTGCAAAAATGGAAGCAGGAAAGTTGAGCAGGACTTCTGGGAGAGTGCATTTGGCTTGATCTGAGTGTGTGAGGGTGGTTGCCCTTATTTAGTTCAGTGACTTGAGGATATCAGGCAGTATGTGATGTCCTTTACTGAAGGCAGGAGGGAGAATATGGCAGTTGTTGTAGGAGGGAATCTTGTGAGGACACAACCTGCAGACACTGGTTGTCCATGCACTTAGTGCATCTGCTGAGGGACAGTTGTAGCATCAGAATAATTTCTGCACAGCCATACATGCTATATCTTGCTATCCTTTTGAACTTGCTGTCTGGGACTCCCTCTGTCCACCTAATATTCTAGTAGGCATGAAAGATACCTGGGGAAGGACACAGCAGCTGTGGACAAATGAGCTGGTTCCCATGCATCTTGTGTACATCTCTTGTTTGCTGGAGATCACATTCTCTGAAATAGTGTCCAGTTTACAGTGATGTCTAGTAACTAACAGATATTGTGAGTAAATATACAGGTTTTTGTAATGTAAAAATGAGGTTTTTGGTCCCTGTCTAGGGTTAAATCTTCAGACACCATCAATCTATTTCTAGGCCTCCTAATGCAGAATACTGACAGCACAGTGTCTATGGAGCATTCAGGATAAATTGTTGTTCTTTTGACTTCAGAGTAGGAAGCCCCTTGCTGTAGTTGCAGTCAATGATCTATCCCCAGTTTGGGTGAGCTGCTGTAGTTGATTTATGTAGAGTATCCATATGGAGAAGTACAGAAGGTCTGAGCTAGAGAAAGGAATATAATGAGTTGGAGTGACATTATTTACCCTGTGAGCACTGCAAGTTTTGGTTGATACTGATTCATTACAGTGCTTCATGTACTCTGTGTGCAATTGGGAGAGTCCCTGCCTCAAGGAGCTCTGTGCAATTGAAAGCAGGCAAGGAGGACTGAAATGTCTTGATTAAAAGCCACTTAGAGAGTCACTGAAAGAGCCAGAGTTTTTCTAGTTCCTCCCTGGCTCTCCACCACTTCAAAGCACTCCAGGCCAGTTGCTCAGCTGGTGTGAAGAACACCAGTGCTGGAAGTCCATCTACTGTCTGTCTCCATCAGAGCCAAATATTGACACTGGCAAAAATCCATTCCATTATTAAACACAGATCTGCAAACCCTTCACAGATTTGTTTACAGCTGCATGTAAATATACTTTTCACAGAAGAATAATAGTACTTACCAGTATCTATAAAGGGCAAGCCAAACTAAGAATCTGACTATTTTTCCTGGTTGATAAAAGGACTTCTCTGACTTTCTTGTGACTTCTTCTGTAATTTAGTTTCTGCATTATGTAGTGTAGTTGCTTTGCTGTTTTTAAGAATTTGGAAATTGTAAGCCTGTAGGATTTATGTGAATTTAGTCTTTGCAGAGGATCTACTGGGCCTTTCCTTGAGTTTGAGTGATATATATATGTATACTGATGCATTTAAAGTAGGAAACGTGTTGCTTGGGCTGTGCTTCTTTAGGTGCTCATCCCATCTCCTGATATATAATGGGTAGAGCAGAAAACCGGGCAAAAGACTTGGTTCTTCTTCTGATGCCAAGTGTGATGAGATTTGGGCAAGTCACCTCAGCTAGTGAATTTCTGAAGATGTGCTGAAAGCAGCCAAGCATTCCTGCTAATCTAAGGACAGCTGGTGTTTGAGGAAGTGTGCAGTAGTAAGGGATCAGTTACTAGTTGTTAATGCAGGGTCACCCCATCCAAGCACAGGAAAGCTTTGTCTCAAACCACTGATGTAAGCTCCTTTCAGAACTGGCAGCATGTAAAGCTGAGCTTTGCAAAGGCCTTTCCTGTTTCCTCAGTTCTTGATGTGTTTGTCAGAGCTTCTGAGCATTAACAGTGGTGGTGCTCAGTGCTTGGTACCTGGGCTGGGTACCCTTTGCTCCCTGCTGCTTGAGGGTGGCTGTCAGGTAACAAATCAAGGTGGCTTTTAGGTCGTTTCTGCAGCCTAAGTTCTACTATAGCATCAGGGATTAGTGTTTCTCATTGGCCTCTGGGCCTTCAGCATCCATCAGCAACAGGAATCTGTGGCTCAGACATTGATATAGATATATGGTATTTAGGATATCCAGGTCTTCACCCTGGTTCCTGACATATTGTTTAGTTCTTTGGATTTCCCTGTGGCTGTTCTTCCTTCAGTCAGGGACTGTTTCTCCTGTCTATTCCCCAGTGCACTTAGCTGACTGCTGGCAACCAGCATCTGACAGTGCTGAAGGTTGAAAGAGGCTGCCAAAGTACAAATTGTGGCCAGGCTGAGTTATTAAATCTGTAGGATTATGTAGTCTGACTAATCCACAAGTAATCCCTGTCCTTCTGCTGCAGGCTTACCGATACCTCACCCCATATACCCCCATCTGCATTGCAAAAGCTGTGAAGAACGCAGCAGAAACAGAAGGCATGAGAAGAGCACATGTAAGTGAAGCCTTGAGTGTCTCCTTGCACATGGCAACAGGTTTGCTTTACTTTTAGGGAAAGAAATAACATTTTCCTTTCAGTTTTAATGTTTTGGATAAAAAGCAAATAAGAATTTGGATGGCAGGATAAAAGGTCTTCTGTCAGACATCTACTGCTGTCGGAGCAGGTTTTTTGCTTGGTTTGCATTCCCTTGAAGAACAACATTTGCAGTAGTGTGAGGAAACAGCCTTGTTCTGTGGGAAGACTGTGCAGACTTGAGAAATATTGTTTGCAGTGTGGGCTCTTAAAGGGATGTTTCCCCTTTGCTAGTTCTGTTGTCTTTGTCAGTGGAGTCTTCAAATTGTTTTCACTTGAATAAACACAGCCTAAATAACACACAGAAATTCTTTGACACATGGTGCAAAGTGCAGGCCAAGATGTTCAGAAGCAGCCAGTGTCCTCAAAGCACTCTTTTAGTCTTGCCATCATGACACTGGAAATGAGGCTGATTTCTCAGGAAGCTTCATATTTTCAAGCAAGGAATCTGCCTTTGAAACAGGTTCATGGTGGGGCTGAACTTTTCTCTTGTTTATCTCCTGTTAGTTTTCAAGCAGCAGTTTTCACAATAAGAGAATGTGCTAGTTGAAGCAGGGCTGGCAGTTTTGGGCCTGTCCCATATTTTCTGCAGCTTCTTGGGAACCAGTACTTTCTATTTCAATGTTTTTTTTTTCTCCCTATTAGTTAAGGGGAAGTAAAAATAGTTGTACTGAGAAGAGGCACTTTGTCACCTGCCACCTGAGGACAAAATTGTGCCTTGTTCTCGTACACATCTCCTGCTTCTTGCCCCTACATGCTGCAAGCATGTAGAAAAAAGAAAGGAACAAAAATGGGGATCATGAGGCAAGAGAGCCAGAAGCTGTGTGGCAGAGACTGTGTGGTGGCTGTGTGCCCAAAGGACATGTTCCCCTGTCACATCACCAGATGTATCGTGTGGTTGCCTTCTGCGGTCTGAGATGCAAGATCTTGGCTGCTAAAGCAAAATAGTCTTGAAAGTGATGTGTGGGGTAAAGCCAGACTTCACACAGTAAGTAAGATATGTCCGAGCAGTAATTACTAACTTTCATTTAACTCTCCAGATACATTTCCAGTGTTTATATTAATTACAGAGTGCAAAACCTGAAAATACCTCTTGGATCATCTCTTAGTTTGTGTTTCCGAAACTTGCAGGTTGAATTCTTTTGCATCAAAACCTGTTTATACTGAGGCTTGATAAATCTTGCTCCTTCTCAATTCCCTTTTCTTGTGCCTTTTTTAACATAGATTAAAGATGCTGTTGCCCTGTGTGAGCTCTTTAACTGGCTGGAAAAAGAGGTATTGTATAACTTTTTTTAACTTGGAGATTCTGTTGCTGTGCAAAATTCTTCAACAGCATAAACTTTTTTGTTAGTCTTTATAGTGGCTTTACTGAAAATGGGGAAACAGTAGGGGGTTTATCTGGTGGTTTGGGTTATTTTGTGAGGATTTCAAACATGCTTTTATCCAAGGCTGAATGAATTTTTTTGGAAAACATTCTCCCATTCATTTTATACAGACAAGTGAGAAATTACCTGAACAGGCTTAGTGTAGTGTTAATGCTGTCTTGTGCTGGTTTGGTAGTGTGAATCATGAAATAATATTCAGCTTCATACAATTCTTTGGAATTATTCTCATGATAATCAGCATTGTCTGCCAGTGTGAACAAATCTGGCATTTATGAATGGGAGGTGCAGTGAAAATGGGATAAAAACAAATTATTTGTGTATTCGCTGGGTTAGAAGTACTCAGTGGATGTGCAGAGTGCCACGTGTTACACAGCAACTTACTAAGCTGTGCCACTGCATGTCTGAGTCTGTTGGCTTTATTTATGGAGAAGGCATGATGGCTTCCAGAAGGTGCCTTTTTGCATGTCTGAGTACCTCAAGAAGTCAGCCTCAGGGGTTATGAAACCTAGCTCTTGCCCTGCTTCGCCTGTTTTCCAGTCCAGGGGAAGTTGGGTCACAGGTTTGAATTTATCAAATGCCTAAAGTGAAATTTAACACACTTTGTGTTTTCTGCAACTGCTTCCATTCCTGATTTAAAAGCATAAAATTTCTAACAGCATGGGTTGGTAAAGAGAACTATTTAAGCTTAGTGTCACCTGACTGTGAAGAGTTGTTGCCTTGTGAGAGGTTGCCTGTGCACATCTCAGTGAAGTTAGTACTGCACTAACTGCTCCCTAGTCAGGGTTCAGCAATCCTGCTGTGTCTGTCTCCACTTCCTTCTTCTCAAATGCCCTGCACAATGTTGCTGGGTTTGTGTTTGTCATTACTGAGGAATGAGGACAGAAAACCTGGAAAGAAGCCACTTCCAGGGTTTCATACGGTACAGACAAGAGCCAGTGTTTAAGCATATAGGGTTTTCTTTGCTTGTTTGCACTAATCTAACCCATGTCCTTGTTCACAGGTCCCAAAGGGAACAGTAACAGAAATAGTTGCTGCAGACAAAGCAGAGGAGTTCCGCAGGTAAAAAGTAAATCTACTCTGAGGAGGTTTTCTGGGTGGCTTTTTTTATCCATTGTTTTTATTTAATTCTTTAGAAATGCATCTCACTTGCAGATATATTTTACCTGAGGACCTTTACTAGTGGATTTATTTGAAAACTTGAAAGAGTTGGGGAAGAATTGGGTCTCTTGGGAAATACAAGTCCCAGCCCACTGGATCCTGTCCACTTGCCTTTTGAGATAGCAATGAGGAGTACTGCAGGTTAGGACACTTAAATACAAGATAGTTGTTTCCTTACCGCAGAGAAATGTTTATTTTAAAGTCAAATTTCTTCCTCTTCTGATAGGGAAAGAGCACCATTTATTTTGAGAGTTACTCCCATGTATGTATCAGCAGGACCTCTAAAATGCCTTTGAGTAAATAAGTAACAAAGTAGAAATTGTTCAGCACATCTCTTCCTGGGTGATTTGAGTTGTGAATTTTCTTCTTCTATGGAAAGAGTAGATCTGAAAAACAGATGGCTGGGAGAAGAGGGCTTCAAATGGTACATTTCTTCTACCCAAATTTGCTTGTCCAGGTGGCTTTCAAAGCCAAGGGAAAGGCTGAGGTGATGTGAAACTCCAGGTGCCCTAGGTGCTTGGTGTGCTCCTCTCACTTCTGCTGTAGTGATCACAATCTTTTCTTTCAGTCAGCAGAAAGACTTTGTTGAATTGAGTTTTGCTACCATATCAAGCACAGGTCCAAATGGAGCCATCATTCACTACAAGTAAGAGAAACACAGCTTCTCCTTTCAACCTTCAGCAAACACAGTTGGAACAAGCTGTCTCACTTCCTCATGGAGTCGCAACAGAGTACTCCGGGGAGATGTTGCTTGCTATCTTTCTTTACTCCTTACTAAGTAAAGATCTTTCCTTGCTGGCAGCATGCATGTGTTATGATGCTGATCTGCTCAGGGCCATAGAAAAGGGCTATTTCGGGGCTGGAAGTCTGGGAAGGATGAGTATGAAGTGCCACGGCTGTTCTGAAATACATCCAGAAGCAGATGTTGAGGGTTTTGCTGGAAGCAGCAAAGCTCTGTACTGTAGTGCCATTTGCTGTATACAAATCCTCTCCTCAGTATGATCCCTGGCTCAGCATGTGTGGGATTTCCATCACTGCCACAAGAAATCAGAGCCAACACATCCAAGCTTGTAGTTAATATGATTTCTGGACTGCAGACGTGGGCTGGAGACCTTAAAACTGTGGAACAAAAACCTTTGTGTTTAACTGAGCAGGCCAGTTCCTGAGACCAACAGAACGCTGTCAGTGAATGAGATCTACCTCCTGGACTCGGGAGCACAGTACAAGTGAGTGGATGAACGGTGCTGAACTGCCATGTGTTCTTTTCCCCATGACCTCTGCAGGGTCAGCTCACATTTGCCTTGGCAAGCGAGGCAGTGTGGAGGTTTGAGTAGACAGATCAGGGCTGCTGACAGGCCTTGCTGGGGTCAGGGACAAGATGTCAAAGTACAGTTCCCATCTGAGTCCCATCCATCCCCAGTGTGATGGGAGCTGTGCTTTAGCTGGTGGTTTTGGTATTAAGTTGCAGGAACAGGGAGCAGGCCTGACTGCCCTGGCTTAGCCTTGGGCTGCCTACTCAGCAGCCTGCACTGCTGGGTGAGGCACCTACCCTGCAGGATCTGCCCTGTGGGCAGATTAGACTGATGTTGAGGTCAGGGCAAGGTGGGGCAAAGAAGCAGGACAGCACTGCCCTGTGGTGCTCTCTGCCTTTTCAGAGAGACTCAGAGTCATGGTTCCTCATCCCAGTGGCCACTTGGGTCTTGGGTATGTTTTTTGGGAGGGCATCATGTCTGAAAACTCACTCAATGGTGTTTTGACAGTGCCATTCAGTGGCCTCAGTTCCTTTACTGTGGAACTCTTGACTCCATGGAAAATGAAAGAAGTGATGTTTTTAACCAGTGTAAATAGATGAGAAGTGGCTTGTTCAGGAAGATGCAGGACAATCCTGGCTGCTTCTTTGAGATGGGCTTTGTCTTTAGAGCTATGCCTTTTTGTTATGTCAGTCAGGAAGAGCTTTGAAAAAGAACCATACAGACATCCTTTGATAAGATTTTTACAAGGAGATCTTTTTTCCTCCCCTCTATGGCCTAATTAACGATTTCCTTAGTGCCACTATGAAAAGCAGCCCTTTGGATACAATGTAAGCTGGACATCAATGGCACTTACCACAGCATTGTGACAGGGATGCTTTGCTTGTCCCTGCTGAGAAGTTAAACCGTGAGCTCTTTGTGCCCTCGGCCTGTGTGCGCTGGGGAAGAGCACAGGGACAGGAGCGAGCGTTTCAAAGGGAACTCGTTATTTCAAGAGCCACTGTGTTTTTGACAGCAGGCTCAAAATGCTGTTTGCAGAAGGAACTTAGAGCCAGTTTCTGACGTATTAGATTAACCCCTATCCAAATGCAGGATGATTTGCAGAAATCTTAGCACAAGGTACCCTGAAGATGAAAGGGATACTGTTCCCCCTTACATTTCCCTTTTCTGAGCTGGTAGCTGTCAATTTTGCCCAAGTGTGTGTTTTAAAGCTGTTAGTGAATCGTCTTCCATACAAATAGGCTGAATTTGGCCTGTTCTCAATGGACAGGTACCTGTTGCTAAACCTCAAATTAGCATCGTTTTTATGAGCAGTTTAGATTCTAATTTGGGAAGAGCTTTGGGATGCTTGTGATTGAAAGATAACAGTGTGAATTGTAAATCATTATTGCTGCATCTGGGGCATTGTGTTCAGGAATTTTTGAGATTAGGAGCGGTTACATCATCAGCCTTGTGTAGCACAGAGCAGATGACTTTATCCATTTATGAGCTTGGTTGGTTTGCTGCAGTGTGACTGGGTTTACTGTGCATTCTCACTTTGATCTTTCTTTTCCCCCCATCCCTCTGGTTCCTGCATCTTTGTTTGCTTCTGAAGAGATGGTACAACAGATGTGACCAGGACAATGCATTTTGGCACACCATCAGCCTATGAAAAGGTAAGTTGGGATCACTGTGTGGTTTGTGGTCTGACCCTTATTATTAGAGATGCTTAAATTAGTAATGTGCTCTATTGCTATGCTGTCAAAGTTCTCTATGGAGTTACCATTTATTTACCAGTATGTGGCAGCATTTGGATAAGGACTGAAAAGGAGACTGTCATACTTCAGACTTCCAAAACAGAAACTGTTTTAGAGAATTGACACCTTTCTATCTTAAAATGCACAGCTCTCATCTGCAAAATAACATGCTTCCTCTAAGAAATAAGAAAATCAGCAGACTGAGGAGAAACATTACTGGTTTGTCCAATAAGGGAGCCAGGACAAAACATTACTGGTTTGTCCAATAAGGGGTCTAATTTAGTGCAAGGCTCAGTGTCTGATGCAAGACTCCAGTCAGATTGTGCGTAGTGTATGATATAAAAAATCAGTCTCAGACTTACCTGAAAAGGTCTGTGTTGGAAATTTAGCAGTGTAATTTTGTTTATTTTAAATTGCTTCTTTAACTTTTTATAAGTCTGAACAAAAACTAATTTCATTATTATAGTTCACTTAGTGACAGAAATATGCTGTAGGGTATGTCCAGGAAGTAAAAGTACAGCCAGAAAGAGAATCAGTCATGTAGAACAGGTGAATGCTCCTGCTAAACCTGCAGTCTGAATTTGTGATAGTCTCTCTGTAATTACTGGAGAGGGATCTTCAGAGTGATGTAAACTCCTTCTGCACGGTTTGCTTTGGCATTACCAGCCACACAAGGGCATGAGCAAGTTTTTCCATATCCTTTGCAGTTGGCTACAAGATGCAGCCTCTCTCGCTTCTTGGGGAATACAAAGCTTTTCCTTTCCCTCTTTACTTATGGCACACATTTCTTTGACAGGAATGCTTCACATATGTCCTGAAGGGACATATAGCTGTGAGTGCTGCCATCTTCCCAAATGGAACCAAAGGTGGGTTGGTTAGTTGGAGTATTTTGACCTCTGAAGAACCATTAAGTGGTCTGAGAACAGCGTTATGATTGACAGGTCTAGGCAGATCAGGCAGATGTTCATATAACAGTCTGTTTCCATCACAAGACTTTGGATTCTGAATTACTGATGCCTTCTGTCTCAGCATCAACCAGTGCTGAAAATTCTGAGGCAAGCAGTCTGAAGGATTTTTTAAGTGCTCTGTCTCTAGGATGATAGTGACTTTCATCAGTCAGTGGCACTCATGTGACTTTCATCAGTCATGGCACAACACATGTGCTTGGAGGTTGTCTTTATTCTTACTAATGGCCCTATCAAAGTGAGAGGTCACTCTCCAGCTTCATAAGGACTGGCTAATTCTCTTCCAGTTACTGTGGAATCTCTTGTATCAGTGGGAAAATACATGGGAATATGACACACAAAGGAGCTGGTTTTATTTTGTGCAGGAGAAGTTGTGACCTATTGTCCACCTCTGGTGAATTTGTTACAGAGTTATTTTCTCCCTGGTCACATCTTATACAAAACCAGCTCTTTTTAGAGATTTCTTCAGTTTGCATTCTTGGGTAGGCGAGTTAAAAGCAGCTGCACAGTGCTATGAGAAACCCAAACTGAAACGGAAGGGTATCTGAACTTGGATACATGGGCTTGGTGTTCGCATGAAGGCAACAGAAATTCTGTGCCCCCTGGTTGAAACTGTGTGAAAGGAGTGGCCTTCTGGGCAAAAAAGCCTGGCTGATTAGTCCACCAAATACAATTGACAGTTCTCCTATTTTCAGTTCAATAAGTGCAGCTCCTTTTAAGACCAGTACTGAATTCTCTGTGGGACTTTTAACCATTAGATTCTTTCCTGAAAATGTCAGTAGAGCATGCAGCAATGCAATGTTACTGTTACAAACATCTCTTGAAGACCTGTGTAATGGAGAAGAGAAGGGTTCTTTAGCTGAGAAAGGGATTGAATGTCAGAATTGTCAAATCTGCCCTGTAACTTCTAGCCATCCAATGACATGCTTTCTTTGTGGGTGATGAGGCTTTTTGAGGGGGTGGTGGTAGTTTTTATTTGTTTGGGGCTTTTTTTTTTTATTTATTTATGTTTTCCGGGTTTGAACCTTCAGAATGATTATCAGTGTCTCTGAGGGAGCCTGACTTGTTTGAATTCTTTCTCCTTGTCTGTCTGCAGGTCACCTTCTAGACTCCTTTGCCCGCTCTGCCTTGTGGGACTGTGGCCTGGATTACCTGCACGGGACAGGACATGGAGTTGGCTCTTTCCTAAATGTGCATGAGGGTCCATGTGGCATTAGCTACAAAACCTTTGCAGATGAGCCCTTGGAGGCTGGCATGATTGTCTCTGATGGTATTTAGCACTGGTGATTCTCTCTGGTCGCTGGGGAGGGACCAAGCTCTTCAAGATGCGGAGGGAGTAAATGTGACTGATGTAAAGGAAATGCACAAAAAAGGATCAAAAGCTCTGGGCCTGCCTCCTCAGCTTGCTGTTTTAGTTGTCATTTAAGCTCTCTAGGTAAAGACCCTCACATTGGCTTTTCACCTTCCATGAAGCACCTTTGCAGTGGGGTGCTGCAGGACTGCTTCCTGCTCTCTACAGCACGGGCCTCAGAAGAGCTGTGCTGGCCAGCTGGCTCTGGCATACAGTGCAAGAACTGGCTGCAGTACAAGGTGGACACCAAGCTTTCAGGAGCTAATCTGTCTTCGCTATGGGCTATTTGAGGCAGCTGTTAAATCTTTGCATGCCTTATTCTTCCAGCAGTAAATTAACAGTGTGCTGGGGTTTGCTGAGAGACTTACATTCCTTCAGGGCTGCAAAGTCCTCTCAGGAAGTCAGGGAAACAGTCTCTAAAAGAGTGTTTTGAGGAAGGGGTTACCTACCTGCTTTTCATGAAGACATTCATATTTTCAGAGTTTCTGGTATTTGAACACAAGTATTGCTCTCTCTTGAATTCCAAGGAGATTCTGAAGCTTGAGGGCTGCCTGTCTTATTTCTTCTCTCTTTGAGAACTTTTGCTGTCACCTTGCTCGGGGCTTTTGTGCAGATTTAGTAGCATCAGAAATTTGCCTCTGTGGTTGCCTGATGTCAAGATTGCTTAGTGACTTCAGTGGAGTAGAGACATAGAGGGGAAGTTTGGCCATAGGGAATAAGTACTTGCAGAGTGCAGCAATGTGGCTTAGTTAATTACTGTCTGTTTCTGCAGAGCCTGGCTATTATGAAGATGGGTCCTTTGGGATCCGGATAGAAAACGTTGTCCTTGTTATCCCTGCTGAAACCAAGGTGAATGACCTGCTCAAGATGCACCTTTCTCCATGACTTGCTGGTTATAAAACTTAAAGTACTGGAACTTGATGTGGGACCATGCTGCAGACAGTTAAATGCTACTCAAGATTCCTGGTCTCCAAAAACCCTTATTGATGAACGCTGGTTCTAAGTCTCCCTTGATTATGGGAGCACAGAAGACAGTTTTGCTTCTGCAGAGTTTCCATTGGTTGAAATGTGTGTGTGAGAGTTGTTTTAAGTTGTTTTCTCTCTGTGTGTTGAAGCAACTTTATTCAGCCCCTTGGAGTCATTGCTGTTGAACTGGTTGATCTCAAGCTGGGATTTTCCTCTGTGGTAGGGAGCTGTCAGTGGCAGTAGAAACAAAACTACAGACGGATTCTGACATTATAGTTGCCAGTCTGGCTGGGTTATGCTTTTAGAAATTCAGACTGAAAATGATCATATAGTCATCAAGCTGAAGTCCTGTACAATTTTCACCTTTAGAAAGGGACCATTGAAAAAAGTAACTAAGGTTTATATCAAGATTCTTTGCTTGAGCTGTAAGAAAAATGTTGTTGTAAGTTGCTACCCTCTCATCTGAATGTTACCTTCATTATTCTGTAGTGATGACATAACCCAGGAGTGTGATCTGGGTAGAGCTATTTCTAAAATTGTACAATCTCTGTCTTTCTGCTGCAGTACAATTTCAAAAACAGAGGCAGCCTGACCTTTGAACCCTTAACCCTGGTTCCAATCCAGACGAAAATGATTGATGTTAATTTGCTGACAGAAAAGGAGGTAAGTAAAACAGGTTTGCACTGCCTTCTTTGCACTGGAACCAGCTTATTTTATTCTGTTTGCTAGAACCACTGGCCATTGTTCCATTTCATAGATCCAGAGAGAAATCCTGAGCACTCTTATTTTTAAGCTTGACCCACTTTGAAGTGAGGGGATGAACTAAACCAGCTTTTCAGATGTCCTTCCCATCTACATTATATGATGAAGACAGTGAGGATCCCACCAGTTATGTTGTTTTGGTAGTTCCCTTAATATGATACTTGCTGCTGTCATCTCTTTTCCTACTCCTGCCTTGATTTGCTTCTGGCAAATGTCTGTCTTACCATGCTGTTTCCTCAAGAACAACAGTGTTGACTGTCCCATCTCGTTGTCTGCATCTGCTTGTGACCAGTCCCATTCAGGCACACCCCATTGCTCAGTACACATGAACTCTGAGCAGCCTTCTCTGATACCTGCTCGGCAGCATTTATTCCCTGAGCAGCTTCATACTCTAAGCTTTCTGTTTAAGTCTCCCACCACCTTCTCCATGGCATATTTCATCCTGTTTTTCTACTATACTCCTTATTTTACCTCAGCACATCCTCCTTTTTGGAATGATAACCCTGTTTTGCATTTCCATTTGCTGAATAGGGTTGTGAAGGGTTCCAAGATCTGCCCTAGGGTTACCTGTTCAGATCAATAGGGCAGCTTGTGCCTCAGGAGTGCATTGTCCAGTCACAATTTTGCAAAGCTATTTATTAATCTGTGCCAAGGTATTCAGACTTGCTGGAGGCAGTGATTTGCAGAGACTTGACTTGTCAGCCAAATCGACCCTTGGCTCCTCTGAAAACCCAGGACGAGTTCCTTCAGTTCCTACCCTCATCAAATGTACAAGTCCCTTCCATATAATAGAGATCTGTCTCTTCATGACAGGATTCCAGCCCAGCCTACCAGCTCAGACCCAAAGAGCACAAGGCCTACAGATGTTTTTGGCTGTACATAACTTGTAAGGTCACGAACTCTCTTCTGTGTTCATGCTGAATGTCCTGCCCCTCCCTTTCTGCAGTGTAACTGGGTGAACGAGTACCATCAGAAGTGCAGGGAAGTGGTGGGAGCAGAGCTGGAGAGGCAAGGCCGGCACGAAGCTCTTCGGTGGCTCCTCCGGGAGACAGAGCCTCTGGCCCGAGTCCAGTAGCACCTGCACTGGTGTGTGGAATGTCAGGACAGCTCCGTGTTCCGATCATCTTCCCGGAGCTCGGCACCACTGGGAGGACGCTCTTCAATAAGCATTTGGGAATCAGGAAGGGATTTCATGTAGTGTTTCTTGCCCCGCAGCACGTGCGGGTAATGTGGGGCTGAGGAGGGTTCCTGTCTGAATAAGTGTTTTGGGGGGAGGGATTGAGCATAGAAAACAAACAATAAATAAGCACGTTGCCTTTGAAACAGAGGTCTTATTTCAATAATGGTTCTAAGAGGCAATACTGGAATATTTTATACTGTCTGGTTTTTCACTGTGAAAACTCAGTATTTTTGCATACTTGGGTTCCAGTTGCTAAGATGTTACCCACACAGCAGGACTGATTACTGAATAAAAGATTCCAATCCACTGTTTGCTCCATCTGTCTTCTCTTGCAGTCGGTGATGTGTTGGGTTTGGCAGCTTGAAGAAGGACAGGAACCTCATCTTTCCACCCTTATGTGTGCATCTAACTCAGACAGGGAACAAATATGTTTAGGACTGCCTGGTGCCAGGTGCTGGGCAGAGGTTATGGAGAGAGCAGTCAGTTCTGATTTGTGACAGGTCCTGGAAGGATATGGAGACACTCGGCAGAGGTTTGTGTGTGCAGAGCGCCCGGGCCAGTACTTCTGTCTATTGTTATGTCTTACTGAGTGCTTGTATAGCCCATGGCAGTGCAGGATGCGTGGGCAGTATCGTGGAATTGCAGCTCTTCCTGGACACAAAGCAATTAGTAAATTAAATAAATAAATAAGCCCACAATGGACCAAGGGCGGGCTCCGCCGCGGGCTCAGCGCGGCCGGGCCGGGCGCAGCGACACCTGGTGGCCGAGCGAGGCAGTGCGGGCTGAGCGGTTTTCTCCGGCGCTGCCGCGCTCGCTGCAGGTGTTCGATCAAAACTCCGCTTCAGTATCAGATAATAAAGGAGCCATCGGGTAACAGCAAATCAAATTCCTAATATTTCAAAGAAATTTTCTGAGGAAATGGAAATGTTTGTGTACATAGTTTTCTTTCCCTCTTCCCCCTGCCCCCAGCTGGTTTTTTTGTTTTTTTGGTTTTTTTTCCAAGGAGCTGATAAAACAGAGGTGCAACAAGTGCTTTAAAAGGTCAATATCACCCCCCAGCCACTGCAGACAGGTACATGTATTTAAATGGTCGAGTGGTTTCTCACCACCCGCTGGAAGCAGCAGCTTTCAGCTCAGCTGTGTCTGCGGAAACCCAGCTCGCACCTCAGCCACTCCCAGGTGTCTCACGAGTACGTGCTGCCGCTTAAAACAACGGGCAAAACCTCTCTGCCGAAGGAGCCCATTGTCCCTGTGGGTACAGGCTCAAAGGACAAGCGAGGGATCTCCGCACAGGCTGTGCTGTGACAAGGCGGGTTTTCCCAGGGAAATCCGTGTGTGTCCAGCGGCGCTGAGCAAGGGACGCCGGTGCTGCAGCCTCCCCCGGCGCTCTGGAGCTGCTCTGCAGGGCAGGGCTGGGAGCTCGAACAGACTCTGCTGCAGGCCTGGGGGGCTGCACTGCTCAGCCGGGTGTTCCCGAGGTGATTCAGCATCCCGGATCTCCGGGTCATGACCCAGCCTGGAAAGGTCTCTATTCAAATGTCAGGGCAGGTGTTTCCCACAGGAAGGTGAAAGAGGAGGATTTCTACCAAACAGAGAAAAGCAGAAGCCAGGGACGCTTTTGTCCCTGTAGCCTAAAGCCAGCATGGCTGGCTTGGACACTGATGTGAAGGGGGAGCACAACACCAAAAGGAATAATTTAGGTTTGAATAGCCTTATTAGACCTTTTCTCCACGTCAGTACCGTCCTTGCAGCCAGGTGCCACCCTGGGACCATTCCCACACAGATCACAGAAATTCATGGCTCGTTCCCATCCCAAAGCCTCCTGCACAGCGTCAGGGGTAGGACAACTCATACTTGTGTTCTCCTCTCGGCACCAGTCCTGGAGTCTCAGCAGATCCCTGCCACCATTCACTCCCCAGCTCATCCTCCCTCACCACACAACCCTGTGGGCTTTCCTTGCAGGGAATCTGACACCAGCTCTTGGTCACAGCTGGGAGATCTTTGCCCCTTTCTCGGGTTTGGCAGCAGGGGCACACGGTGTTTCATAGGGCAGGGCTGCTGACACACATTCCCAACTAAGGCATTTATCTCTCCCCCTATTCAGTCCTCGAAAACACAACTGCCTTTTGTATCCTGTCCTGTCTGAGCTTTAGGTTTCCAATGGGCATTAAACTTGAATTCTCTTATTTTCCTTTTATCAGGTTTTGATTTATTCCATTTAGTGCCTGCTTTCCCTGAGTGATCTCTCCCTTCCCTTCTCCTGGAGGAAGGAAAAAGTCAAGGAAGAAAGAAGCAAGAAAAAAATTGAATGGAAACCAATGCCAGGTTTAGGGGTTTTATTTTTGTGTGAACCATGCACAGAAATAGCCACAAAATTATGTTCTTCAAATGGAAAAAAAATATTTAATTCTGGAAAAAAAAAAGTCCACAGAGGCTTTTGTTGTTGTTGTGGGAAAGCAGGAAGGAAGGAAGGAAGGGGCATTTTCAATAACAACATACTCAATGGTCTATTTTCAAACCATTTAGTTTTGCAGTACTTTTAACCTAGTGGGCATCTTGTAGCTTTAGATCATGCTGCAAAGCACATTTCTGAGTTGTGAGAGAGCCTCTTCTACAGAGGTGTTTGTGGATTCAGCCTATCCAGTCCTATCCCTGCACCAACCCAGGAGCTTGGTGGTTGTACCTTACCACCACCATGTGATCCTGTTTTTACCCTTGGGACAGGACCTCAGCAAATGCAAACCATACTGAAGGTCCACGTGGCCACCCTGCTTTATGTCACCAGAGCACTGCCCTCTCTGTCCTTTTCCCAGCTGTTTGTTAATGTTTGTGCTAGAAATTTCCAACTACACTATTGCTGTGTTCAGGGGCTCTGGAATTCTTCGTTCCCTTGGACTAAAAATGTTACAGCAGGAGACAGACCTTATTTGCCAATGAAGGAGACCCCCCCTCAGCTCCACAGTTCCACCATGAATCATGATGGCATTGGCAATGTGCCTGTTGGTGTACAAGGCTTTTGAGGCAAATAAACCATTTCTCCTTGAGCAGAGGGATTAAATTGGCAATGTGCCTGTTGGTGTACAAGGCTTTTGAGGCAAATAAACCATTTCTCCTTGAGCAGAGGGATTAATATTCATTCATCACCAGGAGCACGTGCTCCTTGCCTCCATAGACCAGGTGACTGCTTGGCTTCTTCATTCACCTCTTCTTCCTCAATCTGTGTGTATTACCTTAAGTGTGCTTGGTAGCAGTAAAATTCAGTTGTTTTTAACTTAAATGGCTCGTAACTCACCTGAAATCACCTATAATCAAAACCCCACTATTATTTGCATGACTATTAAACTGGTCCAGCAGGAGCAGGGAGGTCATTTTCCCCTGTACTCGGCACTGGTGAGACTGCATCTTGAGTGCTGTGTCCAGTTCTGGCCCCTCAGTTTGGGAAGGATGTTGAGATGCTTGAGCTCGTCCAGAGGAGGGCAACGGGGCTGGTGAGGGGCTTGGAACACAAGCCCTGTGAGGAACGTTTGAAGGAGCTGGGGTTGTTTAGCCTGGGGAAGAGGCGGTTTAGAGGTGACCTTATTGCTCTCTACAACTTCCTGAAGGGAGGCTGTAGACAGGTGGGGGTCGGTCTCTTCCACCGGGCAGCAAGTGACAGAACACGAGGACACAGTTTCAAGCTACGTCAGGGAAGGTACAGATTGGATATTAGGAAAAAAATTTTCACCAAAAGAATAATAAAATACTGGAATTGTCTTCCCAGAGAGGTGGTAGAATCACCATCTCTGGAGGTGTTTAAAAAAAGACTGGGCATGGCACTTGGTGCTATAGTCTAGTTGAGGTGTTAGGGCATAAGTTGGACTTGATGATCTTAGAGGTCTCTTCCAACTTGATTATTCTGTGATTCTGTGATTCTGTCACTTCCCACAACAGCTTTGGAGCAAGTTTTGATTTACAGTGTTAAAAAGAAGAAAACTTTTGAGAACACGGTTGCTGAGGGCCTCTTCAGCAAATCCATCAAACCAGCCTGATGTGCAGGCTGCACACAGGAAAATGATTGCCCAGAAGCACTGAAGGGCTGGGGTGTTGTGGGGCATTGGTGCTTGTTCCTGTGCTTTCTTCAGCAGGTGACAGTGAGAGCCAAGTGGTGGGAGCAGCCAACTATCAAAGCTTTCCTGGGGATCTGGAGATGCTGTCTCTTTCCTTTGCCACTTCTGTTCCTCAGGAGTCTCCTTTGGGTGGCATGAGGCAGAGGACAGCCTGGAGAATTTTGGAAGATATTCATGGCATGCTGAATAAGGCTCCGTGGTCATTCAGGCAATGGACAAAACCCCACCTTGTTGTCACTTGATGCCTGCAGAGGCCCTGTCTTTGCCCAACACCATTTCCTTTTGGCACTCAGCGGGGTGACTTGGCTGCTGGTGCTAAGGATTGTTGACATTAATTTTTGTTGACTTTTAGCAATTCACACCTTGTTCCTAGAGTCCTCTGGCTTGTTTTTGGAGAAGAAACTGCAGGCCTGGACATCTGGCAATGGTGTCTGGAGATCAGGAGTTAAATAACTTGCATGGTGTCACTGCCCTCAGCTTGTTTTACATGATTAGGACAAAACTCCCCATGGCTTTGGATGTAATAAGAAAAAAAAATGAAACAAGAACCTCTGGAGGGTAGAAATATGAACTGTGTTAGTGCTTAATTAAGTTGCCTATTAACAGTTGTGTAGTGGCCTGGAAGAATTTTAATGTACCAATTAAAGCAAGGAGCTATCTCCTCGGCTTTCCACCACCTCTGGGGACACTGTCAAGAGCGGGGAGCTTGCAGATCAAGTGTTGTTTATTTTGTTGCTTCCAGCTTGTTAAAAATCGTTCTAAATTTAGGAAGAGGTGGATGCCCATGGATGTGTTTGCTTCCACGAGGCAGCGGAGTGATGTCTGTCTGATGGGGATTCACATGGTAAAGAAGCAGGGCTATGATGCTGTCTGACCCCATGGACCCCTTCCTGTTTCTTAGGGTTCCTCTGAGCTGCTGCAGGAGGAGGAGGGGGCTGGCAGCCCTAGGGCAGCTCCATGCTACAGTGGGGTGTGCTGGTTTGGCACATCCAACCTGGACATCTGGGTGTGCCAAGTTATCCTGCCTGTTCCCTGGCTGTCCCAAGTTATCCTGCCTGTTCCTTGGCTGTCCCATCACAGTATCAAACCTTTCAGGAGTTTCCCCCTGATTTAAGCCACAGGGATGGGAACTCCCCTTTCAGTCTTGTGTGAGGTGGTCAGAGAGTGTGGCTGCTCTGATGCCTAAAATGGCTCTGATTTACAGCCAGAAGGTACTTAAGGCTATTTTAGTGCCAGCAGACATCAACCTAAGACATATCAGCAGACGGAGAGAAATGCATTTTTAAAAAAATTAATTTAAATTGCTTGTATTTTACTGGCCTGAGGGCTTGTGAAGGTTGCAGGGGAATTGGTTCATCAGGGCTGCCCACTGCCACGGGCTGCTGAAGAAGTGTTACCCTGCTCCCACGAGACACTATGTGCGCAGCAACCTCCATTCTCAAATGGCATTTGAATTTAAAAAGATCCATTTCTGTCCATTTTGCGTGTCCCCGTGGATGGATGGCTCGCTCTGGTTCCTGGTGTCAGGGCAGGGTTTTGCCCACAGAGCCTGAAGGTGGATGGCCTCCCATGTGTGTGCTTGGCTGTGAGCCCTTTCTTGCAGCTCTCAGAGCCTGTGACTGCCCTGCACCAATCTGCATTGGGCTGATCCTGTTTAGGAACAAGGCTGGGGCCAGCATGTTGTAAACATCTCCCAGAGCAGAACATGACCCAGCTGAAGGGTGCCTGCTGTGTCTCTTTGGTATCCCCCTGTCACCCCAGCATCCTGTCAGGCTTCCCTGGCTGGGTATCTCTGGAGCTGGAGGAAGTCCCCACTCACTGCACGTTGTCCCTCTGTGCATCCTCTCTCCTGCACAAATGCTGCTCTCCCCTCTGTGCGAGCAGTGTCCTTTGCTTCCATCTGCTTCTGGAACGCATCTTCCAATAAACACATCTTCCAACAAACACATCTTCCAACAAACACTACCACGTTCCTCTTGAGGTCTGAATACAAAATGAGCTGGGGAGTTTTAGACAAATGCAGCATTAGCTTGGAGCACCGTGGTCTTCCAGGAGGGGATTTAAGGAGCTTAGAGAGGTTGTGAGAATATCTGTGCTTCAAATCCAAACAGGCAGCTCGGTAAGTGCAAAGCTGAGGAACGTGTCCTCTTCTCCTTGTATTCTATTAATATTTAGGGCTGGGCTTCAATTATTCATTCCTTCAGGGTGTGCTTTTATCATCTCAGTGCTATAGCTTTAGCTTGTGCACTGTCTCTGGGCATTCAGAAAAGACCTTTTCATAGTATTTGTGAAATTTCATATCTGAGAGGCCTTTTGCAAGCAAAATGTATGCCATGCCATTAGTCAGAAAAAGCAAATCTTCCTCATCCCCACCCAAGGCTTTCCTAAGCCCACACAGAGCTCAGCCTCGGTAGATATACCGGAGATGGCCTTGGCTGGGGATGTGCTAAGCCAGCACTTGTTGGTTAGAGATTATTTGGGGTTTTTTTGGTGCAAAACCAAGGATACATATAATGATATTAGACCAAGACCAGTTCCATACACACCCTTGGCACAGGCAGCTCCTTTGTCTGAGCTGAGGACAAATTGAAATGTGCTGTGATTAAATACTCCAAATTGTTGACATCTGTGCTGTAAATACCTGACTTGTTAACAGCCCATCTTCCTGCTGGGGCACAAAGCCTGACAGTCAGTTTGCTCAAATGAGGATAATCAGATCACACGTTTCTGAGTGCAGCTTGATCAGGGCAGGGTCTGTGAACAATTCTGCCTTATTTGTGCAATATTTGGGCAAGAATATTTTTATTTCATTAAGTAAAGCCAACCATGAAATTAGCATTCCCTTTCTCCCTTCAGGAGGCTGAGTGCCTATGGGAATTCAACAGTGCAGCAATTTTTGACTTGGTCAAAACAAGGGACAAACAGAAAATCTTTCTTTTTTCTGCCTTTTGACAATATTTTGTAGGTCTATCCTGTTCTGGGATGAGATTATAGGACCATGAAAAATTTTGTTTACAACAAACCATGGAGAAATTGTTGAGCTGAAAGAGTTACATCCATCAAATATTTTAATTTTTATTTTTATTATAGAGATGTTTTGTAAATACTGGCTATTCTAACTAAACTGAAAAGATTGGACTAGTTTTCAAAGCAGTAGAAAAATATTAGTTAGAGGTTTTCCATTTAGAATTTGTTGGAACAAGGTAGTCTGACATATTTTGAAACAGTGTGAAAATATTTTTTGACATAAACCTGATGAAACCTGGCCCTAAACTCCTGTGTGGGCTGAATTTTGAAGAACTTGAACTTTTCAGACGAGAAACACAAAACATAAAAACATCCCCTGAAGTAAAACATTTTGCTGAAAATCTGCCGGAGTGATTGCAGTGCTTCTGTGAGAGAGGAGTATGAGCTGAGACATCCAAGTGCAGATTCATTCTATCAGGCTACGACCTTGTGTTTGCACAAGGAGCAGCTTACCCGGTGAGCAGCTGGCTGCACCCTGCTTGTGGCCAGCAGCTGTTTGGGCATCCCTGCTGCTGCTGAGAGCTGCTGTGGGCTCTGTGGGCAGCCAGCACAGACCCGTGTGCATCCCACCTCTGCTGCCCACAGCTGAGCTGTGTTCTGTCCAGCCTCTTGCCTAAGTTATGGCAAGGCAGTTTGAAAGGGCTCCTCACCGGGGGCAGAGGCAGCAGGTGCTGTTACTGTCGTTGGGTTGAATGTTTCTGCTTGGGAACACAAATAACCCTGGGTGTTGGTGCTTCTGCATTTCCCTTGCTGAAGGCTGTGGGTACCTGCACACCTGGCAGTGCAGGGGATGGGATGGGATGGAGATGTCTCCTGCAGTTTGCCTTGCTTCTGCTGCAGAGTGGAGGTGATGGGAGGCAGGCGTCTGGGCCATTGCGTACAAAATAGCCCCTCTTCACAAGTGCATTCTTTAAAGAAAAGTGCACTGGTTTTATTATTACCACAGAAGCAAAGTTATGTGTTTCCATACCACCATGAGGGGTGAGCTTGTGTTTGCCCCACAATAAGCAGAGAGTCAGCAACACAAACCTCTTACTGGGCAGCAAGCTACAGGTGAGACCGTGGCTATTTTGGGGCAATTAGCCCCTTATGTAGCCAGGCTGAAATACAACCTCTCCTGCAAAAACTCCTCTGACAGCATTGAGGTAATGTGAGCAGCCTGATGGAGAGACACCCAGCTCCCTCACCTTTGCTCACAGGGTCTTTCCACCAAAAGCTGCAAACCCATTTTATATTAAAGGTTCTGCATAGCTGCAAGGAAGCTTAGTAGACTCAATTTTTCTTTGTGAAATATCAGTAGAGACAGCTTTTTTTGCATGCTCTCTCCTGCTCCTGCAGCAATGGCTATGATTTCTTACCAGCTCTGGATTCTGCAAGCAGCCCCAGCTGAGCACCAGGGAGGTGTCAGTATTAAAGAGGGAGCAGTGTGGGCCCTGACACCAGGGTGGAGAGCAGGAATGGTAGCTGGCAGTAAAAGCTGACAACCATAAATTATTGTTGCTTTTAAGTATCAGCTCTCAGTAGAAATAAACCTCGAATCCTACCAGGCATAGCTGTAAAATTGCATGGATTTCACTTTAATCACCAGCTGAGCACCCTGAGCTCTCTGCTGCTGTCTCGGGCAGGGTGGCACAGTGCCCGTCTGTCCCATTGAACAAAAAGTGGAGATAATGTGAATTGAACCCTCTAGAAAAGGGTGTTGGCACTGTCCAAATGTGGGCTGTCCCCAGGGAACAGCCTTGTCCAGGAGCATTCCCAGTTGTATCAGTGTGGCCTGCTGTGTCCTGCCGTAGTCCTGTTCTGGAGCTCCAGGGCAGGGCTCATCATCCTCTCCTGCCTGTGTTCTTCCTCCTGAGAGGTGCCAGCCATCTTAACAACAGTTGGGACGCCCATCTTTTCCTTGAGCCTGAAGATACGAAATGAATCCTGCAACGTGTGTGATCCCAGGCTGCTGTGCAAGATCTGGATAAATGCGAAAACTCAGGAAAAAGTAGGAGGTTTTCTGCAAGAGAAAAGTACAAATACTAGGACAGAGGAGACTGTCTAGAAGGTGTTTCAGCTCCATTTATCTAGTTCTCTGTGTGCACTCAATCACAGCTCAGATATTCTTTGTAGGGTGAAACACTGGGGACACAGTTTGACCTGCACTAGGAGAAAAGAGTTCCCAGTGTGGGGTGGAAAAAGCGTAAAAATTCAGAAAAATTCCAGCTGCTGAATCAAGAGGAGACATGCAATGGCACCAGATAAGCAGCAGAGTCACAGCCTACCTGGTAATGACTCTGACTTGAGCAGGTTCCCTTTACCTTTAAAGAACAAAGCAAGGGAGTGTTCTGCTGCTACAGCCAAGCACTTAAAAGTGCATTTCATAAACATAGAATTTTTAATACATGTCATCCCACCATTAATAACAGTCTGCCAGCATTACAAACTGTACAGCAGATACATGGTTTTGCCAGTTTTGAAACATCAGCTAATTTAGTTTTAATCTGCTGTAGAGCTAGAAATAGTCCCTGTAAGGATGACACTGTTTTGCATTCAGTGCATTTCTTGAGATGAGAAAACCAGCAAGCATTAATTTAAAGTGATTAATTCAGTAACATGCAAATGTAAAGGCTGTGTGGAAGCAACAGATCACGTGCTGCAGAACCAGAGTTCAGTTCCTCAGCTCCCCTGGGTTCACCACCCCAGAGCAAACCTCCTGCACACAGGGAGAGAGAACACAGTCTGAAGGAAAAGTGCTGATACTGAGGGGGGGTCCAGGATGAGGTTTGGGTTGGCACCTGGGTAGCAGAAACCCATCCAGGAGGGTGCTGGGCAGTGATCTGGACATAAGCCTGGCCAGGTGGGACATTGTGGTCCAGAGACTTCATGCACAAGGGGCCTGAAAGGAATCCCACCCGAACAGAGTGCAGGAGATCTTGTAGGAGGAAGGCAGAGTGACCTAGCCCTGCTGTGTATATTGCATATTGAACATGACTCTCAGCTATCTGTGACATTTTCACAGGACTCAACAGTGCCAAAGTGCTCTTAAAAGAGAGGAAACAGCCCAAGAAGAGGAGCCTTTCCATAGCCCTCATAATTGGCTGGAGAATGGTCAAGGGACCTATGAGAGTTCTGCCCTGGTGAATGGGGCAGCAGTAGATTCAAGCCCAGCACAAACTGGTCTCAGCTACTGCTTGTTCCTAAGGCTCAGGATGGCTTTGGGAAGGTGGGAGCCATAAGTCCCCTCCATCCCATTGGGGACCCCCTCCACCCTGGCTGCAGTAAAGAAACCACTGTACTGATTTGCCTTCCACTTCTGAGGACCATACCTTGGCTTGGTCTGTAACACACACGTTCCAGCTGGCAAAGACAAACTGGGTCATTAAGAAAATAAAAACAGCGAACGTATAGAGAAACATGAAAAAATGACCCTGGGATGCATTCACATTTAATGCATTTACTGGGATAAAACCTTGAGTCTATAATATTAAATCAGAATGTCAAAGAGATAGCTTATGCTAATTTAATTAAAGGCAGCATCCTGGCGCACATGGGTAAGGAGCTGAATTAATATTGTGCACCACCCACTAATTTTGCCTGCCATGGGTGTGCTAAGGCTGGGTTGTCCTGATGTGCTCTTGGCTTTGTTTTTTCTGGACAGGATGAGTATATCCCTGCACACACAAAATTAGGCAGAATCAAATGTAACACTTTTAAATCCCAAAGCTTACAAAATCTGTGATAATTGCACCTGTAGGGACCTGGGCACTAATTTATCCACCTGTGCTAGAGAAGTGGGAGATCTTGCCTGCCCTTGCTTCCTGTCAGGGGAACAAGAGAGGGGTTTCTCAAGGAAGCCTGAAGTACTGTGAACTCCCACCCTTTCCCTTAGTATGGAACAGGATTAAACCCTTCTGGAAAAGAAATCAACTTGTTAATGGAGTTTGAGACATCATAAAGGTACCATAACCCTTCAGCTTACACTTCGCATGTCTATATCCTGATTTTGCTTTGGGTGTACTCTCTTCCTTTATATGTGTGGGAAAATCATCCTTCAGGAGTCACAGTAGGGCGTGATTATGGAAAGTTTGACCTTTACCTAGGTGCCAAAATAGAGCTTCATTAGCTGGTTGGCAGGGCCAGGGGATGGTGAGCTCTGTCTGCCTTTTAGGTGGAGAGATGCATCCAGCCACTGCTCTCCTCCCTTCCAGCCCTGGCCTCCCACTCCTGGCAGTTAGAAATTACAGGCGTGGGTGTCTCTGCTATTTATACAACAGACACATCTTTAATCCACAAAGCAGGAACAAATACTTCACATCCTCATATGCTGGACCTTATCAAAAGCTAGGTGACTCCTTAGGAAATAGGCTCTGGGTGCAACTCAAACCTCATCCAAGCTAATGGGAAAGTTTTGCTGGGCCTCAAAGGGATATGAATCAAATGGATCCTTGTCCCAGGGTTGGATGCAGAAAAGACCTTATGGCTTCTTTGTGCAATACACTGCAATGTGCTGAACTTGCAGAACATGTTGAACTCCCTCAAAGTTTCTTGGTAGCACCAGAGCTGCCAGACAGATTCTGAACTGCCAAGTCCTCACTGCTTCTTCTTCGGCATGGTACTGCTTGTGAAACAAACCTATTTTTCTTTCCCAGCCTGGGTTGTGAAAAGGGACAACAGGCAATTAAAAAATTGTTGTGTGAAACATGGTTATCAATCCATAATACTGATTTCACACGTGGATCTTCAGATCTTTTTTCAAGGAGCTTATTGAATGCTTTTGCCCTCTGCAAATCAGGCAAAGAGCTTGAGTCCATTGCAGATGGAGCTAACTGGGGCTGAACCTGCAGACTAATTTGAGTCAGAATCAGAGGCAGTGTGTTTGTCAGTTCCCTTTACTGGGGCACAGGAACCCCTCCAAAGTGCTTGGTGGTTAAGGGTGCCAAGAAAGTGGAGTTTCATTAGTAACTGTGAGAACTGTGGAGGGAAGTGCATCTCTGAGGGTATGAGGGTTGCCTTGCTGGGGAATATGACTGTCATTATAAGCTGGACTGGGAGCAGTTTTGATGAGAAGAAAGTAAAATAGGAATAAATTGCACTATAAAGTTTCCTGTTAGTGCTCTTTTTCCAGGCAGAGGAAGCACTAAGCATGAGTGCACTGTAAGACTGCAGTAATACCTTCCGCTGATAAGTAATAAGAAGAGCAAAGCATTCTCAGGATGGCACCTGTAACTCCTCTCTGTTAGGCTAAAAATGGCTTAGGGATGTGTAAGTGCCTTTGCAAAGGAAACTGCTTGTGTGCAGTGATGTCTGTGTTCTGCAGCAGGCTTGGTCACAAGGCCAGTCCTGCCCATTAGCTGTGAACATACTGACAAGAGTTATTGTGGAGCAAAGTATGCAGTCCCACATGAGGGGCTAAGACAGCTCCTAGATAGTCCAGGTGTCCGTGAGAATGAGGGGTCATTGCCACCATCAGGGACATTAAGATGGGACCTTTCTGGAGTGCGTCACTGCTGGAACAGCAGTTTCTGTGGTCTGTAGAAGAGATGCTTCAGAGTTTTCTGAGCTGCCATCCTCCCTGGTTTATAGAACACCTTACTGCTGCCTCATTGCACTGGCGGAAAGCCGGCACACTGCCCCTAGGAAAGGTGCAGCTGCAAACATCTGTATTCAGCAAACATGAGGACTTTTTTTTCCATTAAAGCTGAGCTACTCAGGTGATAAACACCTGTTATAGTTAATATGGCAAACCAGGAATGAAATCTGAAATACTTGGGACTTGGATTTGCACTTAGTTCTGCTTCCCACTAAAGGGTGTGAATGAAGCAACTTAATAACTTACTTGTCTGAAGAGTATGTAATGTCAGACCCCCAGAGGAGTTGGAAGGACTCCTCTCACCCCTCAAAATTTCCTGCTGGCAACCAGGTATTCTTTTATCATCACACTTTAAAGTGAAAACACTCTACATTATTCTCTATGAACTGTATTGCAGAACACGACTTGGGAATGACCCGAATAGGAAGGTCTGACAGATTGCTTTTTCTAAAGGCTCTTCAGGGAAAAAAGCAGACATGACCCTCTGCTAAAATATACCTGTGTTAAAGTAGTGTATTGCCACTGCTATTGACAGTTTTGCACCTGGCTAAATGAGTGTGAAAGAAGGATTGGGACCAGCATCAAATTATTTTCCACTTAGTAGAATTGCAATGGTCTCGACTAAGCCCAGCAGAGTTTAGAAAAACCTCCTTGGTTCTGACCTCCTTGCCCCAGGTTTGACAGGTCTTTAGAGGTGATGAATCATCCACCCCTTCAATGCAGTGATTTGGTCACTTAGAATGTAAATAGTGTTCTAAATAAGATTTCATTATTTTGGACTACATCAGTGGGAATGTGCTGTAGATGATTTGTGAGAAAAGTATTTGAAGACAATTTGTTGGGTGTGAGCTGCTGAACTCATGAAAATTGCTGTTGGTCCATCCCTTGCCCACTGCACTAAGATCATTTATTCATCCTTTCCCCGTTCTGCCTTTTCTTCCTGTGTGGGAATTTGGAATTTGTGTTTGTGCCCCTGTTGAGGGGAGGACTTGTAGATTCATTTCCCTAAGGCTGGGGAGGAATAGTGTTTTCCATTAATGAAAGCTCAGATTTTTTGGCAGCCTGAAAACCTGAGTGCAGGCAGTGCCTTGTTTTGTGTTTGGGTTGTGACCTGCTGATCCCCTCCCTGCTCTGAGGAGGAGAGGATGCTGTGGGGCCACCTGCACTACTGTAGGAGCAAGCAATCCTATGGCCCTGGACATGGGGACTATCTGCACTGTCCTGGTACTTTGTTGTCTGCCCCAGTGAGCTGTGCACCACCATGGGATCACATCCCACACAGCCACGGATGAAAATCCCATCTTAAAATCATAGAATCATAAAACTGTTCAGGTTGGAGAAAAGCTCTAAGATCATTGAGTCCAACCATTCACCCATCACTGCCAAGACCACCACTAAACCACGTCCTTAACCACCACATCTACACTTCTTTCAAACACCTCAGGGATGCTGACTCCACCACTTCCCTGGGCTCCTATTCCAACACCTGACCACCCTTTGGGCAGAGAAATCTTTCCTAATATCCAGTCTAAATCTCGCCTGGTGCAACCTGAGGCTGTTTCCTCTCATCCTGTCACTTGTTACCTGGGAGAAGAGGCTGACCTTCCTCTGGCTATGCCCTCCTTTCAGGGAGTTGTAGAGACCAACAAGGTCTCCCCTGAGCCTCCTTTTCTCCAGGCTAAGCACCCCAGCTCCCTCAGCTGCTCCTCATACCATGAGTGCTCTAGACCCGTCTCTGCACACACTCTAGCACCTCAATGCTCTTCTGGTACTGAAAACAAGCACAAAACCGAAAGTAGATAACTGAGTCCAATGTTGCTGGGCTGGATCGGGGGAGCCAGCACATCCCGGGCAGGGTGCGGGGTGCTGGGGCTGTCCTGGAACCAGTGAATCCCGGGCAGGGTGCGGGGTGCTGGGGCTGTTCGGGAGCCAGCACATCCCGGGCAGGGTGCGGGGTGCTGGGGCTGTCCCGGAGCCAGCACATCCCGGGCAGGGTGCGGGGTGCCGGGGCTGTCCCGGAGCCAGCACATCCCGGGCAGGGTGCGGGTGCCCGGGGCTGTCCCGGAGCCAGCACATCCCGGGCAGGGTGCGGGGTGCCGGGGCTGTCCCGGAGCCAGCACATCCCGGGCAGGGTGCGGGTGCCCGGGGCTGTCCCGGAGCCAGTGCATCCCGGGCAGGGTGCGGGGTGCTGGGGCTGTTCGGGAGCCAGCACATCCCGGGCAGGGTGCGGGGTGCTGGGGCTGTCCCGGAGCCAGCGAATCCCGGGCAGGGTGCGGAGTGTCCGGGGCTGTCCCGGAGCCAGCACATCACGGGCAGGGTGCGGGGTGCCGGGGCTGTCCCGGAGCCAGCACATCCCGGGCAGGGTGCGGGGTGCTGGGGCTGTCCCGGAGCCAGTGAATCCCGGGAGGGTGCGGGGTGCCGGGGCTGTCCCGGAGCCAGCACATCCCGGGCAGGCCGGGCCGCTCCGGGCAGGGAAAGCGCAGGGGCATCCCCCGCTCTGCTCCCGCCGCCGCCGCCGCTTGCCATCGGCAGAGGGACCCCTCGGACCGGCCATGGGGAGCTGCGGGCCGGGGACACATCTCCCGTGCCCTGAGGGAGCGAGCCGACGTGGGAAAGACCTGCGGACGAAGGAAAAACGGATGAGGCGGAAAGAAAACAGCGAATAATCAAGGTCTCCCGGTCACCTGCTGTTTTTTTTTTTTTTTTTTTTTTCCAGCAGTTTTTGTTGACAAAGTGTTCGAAATGATGAAGGTAAAGTAGTCTTGATATAAGTAAGGCCTGTTGCTACCAAGCTTGTTCTGTGAGTCTTATTCATGATTTTGTGGGCCTTAAGACGAGTAGGGAGTGATTATGGGTTTAGGTGGATGCAGGGTGCAGGTGTTTGCTTGGAGAACATTTGCCTCTGCTATGCTGCTGCCTCAGCCAGTGTCATACCTGCCTCCATCCTCTCCCTCGAAAAAAAAAAGGAAGAAATGTCCCATTGATGTCCTGGAAGTAACAAATAGAATCATAGAATCATAGAATCATTTTAGGCTGGAAAAGATCTCTAAGATCATCAAGTCAAATCATTATCCTAAATTAGCAATAGGAAAAAAAGCAGAGCAATCAAAGGGCATCTGCTGCATCCTAAGAAACTGCTGGGCTTCACTGTGCTAAAAGCTGCAATTATTAATGTAACAGATAATGGGGTTGATTTGAAACCTTTAGTGAAGTCAGCTGTAGCATTTCTTTTCAGCCCATCAAGGCTAAAATATAATTATACGCTTGCAGAGAACAGTTTTTCTTAGAGGGAGTGCAGCTCCTAGTTTTGAAGGAGACCACAAACTCCCCAGCTTCAGCTCTCTCTGAGAATGGCCCTTTGGAGAGGAGTTTGCTGTGCAGCCTGAGGCCCGTGTGCTCAGGCTGCTCCAAGAGCTCCCTGGGTACCCCTATGAATTCTGCTACTGAAAATACCTCAGAACTTTCTTGTCTTTCCACTGTCCTTCAGAAACTGCCAGTTGGAGGGGGAAGAATTTTAAGTGCATTGATCAAGATCTTTTCAGGAAGCCAAACGCTTTTTTCCGTTTGTCACTCTTTCTTCTGGTGAAGGATTTCCTTTCTTTCATAATTACCAGCTGCAGTGTTGTAGGTGTGCCTAGGAGATGCCAAATACAGGTAGACAGACCTGAAGCCTGAGGCTTTATACTCAGCTGAAGTGGAAGATGGGTCCCTGCCCTGGCTGCCTGAGTCATCTGTATTCATGTGTGCTCCAATAATCCTTCCTGCAAAGCCAGCCATATGCCTTCGTACAGCTGCGTGACTAATCCTTAAGTAATCGTTTATTTGGGGAATGTCACCTCTGGGTGTGCAATTTATTGGTCCATAACAGTACATTTTGAAGGGAGCAGGTTGGAATAATCTAATTAGCATTTCCTGAAGGGGGATAGGACCCTTTTCCCTTTTCTCCTTGTCCCCAGCAGAGTACAAGGAGTACACGGTGTGCATGTGAAGAGATGGGAATCTGAGTCTCAAGGAGATGAGGGGTGTCTGAAGGCTGATTGCAGTGTGAAGGACAGACTGGGGAGGAAACACAGGCAAACACAATGTGGGAAAAGCTGCTTTGCCTGGCTGCTGGAGCTGCCAGCTGTACAGCAATGGAGTCACAGAGTGCTTTTTGAAGATGTGGTGGGAGCCATAACAGTGTGCCTTGCTGTGGGTTGCTCTGTGGCTGGAGAACACCTGGGCTTCTCTGTCTGAGGCCACATCATGGCCATGCTGTGCTGCATCAGTTGTATGCAGCCCGAACATTTCCAGTACTCCTGAAATGTCCAGGTCATGACCCTCCAGGTGGAGAGTTCTCTGGTGCTGGTCCCTCAAGAGCTTTGGTGGGCTGGAGGAGTGTAGCTGGGTCTAGGTGTGTCTCTCCTGCTACAAGCTGGTATGTTGGGAAGGTCACAGCACAGTCAGCTAGTCTTTAAGGGTGCTAGGAAGTCAGGCAGCCAAGAAGGGTATTGTACCAGAGCCAAATCCCATCCCAGCAACCCCTTGGAGTGGAGAACTTGCCCTCTCAAAGGCTGGATCCTGAACATAATGCTCCAACTTTCATGTACTGCTTAAAACCAGAGGAAAGAACATTTGCAGTCCAAATTCCTCCTGGTTTTTTTTACTTAATTTTTTTTTCTCCTCTTATAAGACAATTTAGGAACTTACCAGCTTGAAGAGGAGGGTGCTAGCAGTCCCTGGGGCTGGTTCCTTGCTCTGGCCTGAATACCAAGACATGATTTGAGTTGTTGATAGGACTCAGGGAAAATCCAGCTTGTTGCAGGACTGGTTGCTATGACATTTTTTAGATAACCATACCAGGAGCTATTGGTGTAAGAGTAACCTACATTCTGCTTCGTGTCTGATTAAAGCCTTTTTGACAGGAACTCTATTTGTTTGACATGAATATGGATGGTTTGGGCTTCATAAACCAAAAAATCTCTATTTACCCAGTGGTGGTAAAGTATAACTCCTGTGGGACAGCTTTGGGGTCCTTATGCCTTTTAAGGGATAAGTTAAAAATAAAGCTATTACTATTCATCTGTTGCTTCCTTTGGCAATAATATTCATTGCTTATATTTTGGCATAGTGGGGAAGAATTTCTAGGTGAGGATTTGATCTGAAAAGTCAGAGGAAATGTTTCTACAAAAACTGATTCCCACAAAATGAAGAGTGGGCTGGCTTTTTCCTCTAGTGTAAGATAGAGAGATCAAAACTGGGCACTTCCAGACAAGGCTGAAGGTATGTTTCTGTCTTGCTGACTAAAACCTTGAGATGGTCAATGGGTCATTGGTCTGTTGTCCCAGGGGCATTATATGTAAGACAACTTTTCAGTCAACCTCCTTAACATTGCTGCAGTGAAGGAAAAAATAGCTGGTTCAAATGAGGACCAAAATCTGGATGTCTGGTTCCAAGAGGACTTTTAAGGCAATGCTAATGTTTCTTAAGGCTATTTTTTGCGTTCTAGTTTAAACTGCTCTCTAATCCTGTGTAGCATCTGGTACTTCAGAGGAAGGAAGGGAAGAATGAAATGAAACCTCCCTGTAGACCCAGAGTATTCAAGTAAACTGCAGTTTTTCTTGTCTTAAAACAAGATTAGCAATCATTAAAAGGACAACTGACAGAAGAAGAGTGCGGGGCTGTGGTCATTTCCATGAAGTTATCAATACATCCCTAGGCATGAAATCTTCATTTTCAGTGCCTCCCATTAAAAAAACAGCACAGTGGGGTCATCATGAGGTCACTGACATGACGTGCATTGGGTACTTTTCCCAGCTGATGCTATTACCTATTTTGACTTTGCCCTTTGGCTTGCCTTTGGCACTTGAACTGTATTAACCACTGGCAATATGAATCAGCGCACAGGACTGACAGACTCAGCCACTCAGGCAAGCTGGAGATGTGCCAAATAAATAATCAAAGCTCCTAATGAGGCTGCATAATGCTGGGGGCTTGCAGGGAACTTTCTTGCATTGTGGTTGTGTCACAGTTATTTGAGAAGAAGAGGAAAAACATAATGTTTGTTACAGCAGAGAGAAAATCCAGCTAGAATATTTTAAGTCAAGAGATGAGCAGCTATGGTGCTGTTTAGATTTTCTTGCCACATGGCTTATGATGTTTATTATTTATGATAGTACTGTTGGAGCTGCAGTGGTATGAAGAGCAGAGCAGAAAGATTTTTAAAGAAGTAAAAGATCTTAGTTGTAAAGAAGCCATTGCCTCTATCTAAACCCACTTTTTTTCATTGTTTTCACATACATGTCCACATCTGCAGAGTGATTGTGCAAATTGCAAGCAGATCATCTGCTTTTTTGCCTTTTTTTTTTTTTTTTTTTCCTTGGCTAGAATGATTCCTCAATATTGCATTTGAAAGTTATAGGCTTATCTCCTTCAGGAATTTGAATTTCCATGTGTTAAAACATCAATTATCAGCTGAGACTTGTGGTGGCCTATTGACTACTGTGTCCACTGAGGAAAATGCTGCTTCTGCACTTTAGATTTACCAGGAGAGTGGAAAGAAAGGAGATGCAGAGCTCACATGCAGCCCTGGGAACAAATTGTAGCAATCCTCAGTAACCTTCACCACTGGGACCTGCTGTTCATTTTGTGGAGGGCCAACATGGTCAGGTCTTGCTGTAACAAACTACTTCTGAGCACATCTTTCCTCATCTGGCCAGCCAGCTAATCCCTGCCTGTTCTGAGTTTTGTACAATCTTGCTGTAAGTCATGGCCAGGGAAGGAGGAGAGAGTGGGAAGCTTGTCCTTTTCTGCCCTGTGCTCTAAGATGTATTTTCAGCCTCTTGGTCTCTCTCCCCACCAGAAATAGAGTGGAAGGGGAAAACCTGATTTGATAGAGGTAACCAGAAGAGTTTGCCAGATAAAAGTCTGTGGAATTGCAGGCACGCTTCACCAGTTCTCTGCAGGAACTTCTCATCACATTTTGAGTATTTCTGAGAATCCTTTCTTCTTTCCCCATCTTTCTAAATGCTGAGTTTGGAATTTTTCAGCCCCCCTTAAAAACCCTCAAACAATCAGATGAGCTATATGATCCCTTCTCTCAGCCTCTTTAATTTTGCACAATTTTGATTCAGTCACAAGGACCATGGTCCCTCCTTGCCCACCCTGCTGGGAGCCTGCCAGTGCCGTGACTTCTAAATCCACCTTGGTGCCTCCATGTATTGGGAAGGATGGAGGACACAGCACATGGGACATCCTTGTCCCCCCCAGCCCTGGTCTCAAAGGATGCCATTTTGCCTGGCTGATCCAGGGCATGTTGCCTTTGGGAACAGCTTGCAGAGCCCAGACAAGTGTGGCAGAGCTACCAACCATGTTAAAATCCTCAGGCACCTTATCCAGAAGTCAATTAATTATGCCCCAGCCTCAAAATCATTAGTCAGCAGTGGCCATTTTTTCTTTCAATTACGGGGTTTAAGGGATTACTGTGAGTCATTACCCTGAGGTATTAATAGCTGCATTGCTTCTGAAACGATTCAGGTAAGGAGGTGGTGCAGCAGCTGCACCCAGGGCAGCAGGGAGCTGGGAGCATGACCCTCTCTTTTAGTGTCTAGATCAGATCTGGAAGGAAAACATGCCCTTGTGTTAAAAATTCAACTCATTCCATAAGCTTTTCACTTTGTCTCTCGAGGGGTCAATTAAAGCTTCACGGTCTTTCCTGCCACACTGGCAAAAAAAGATCTTCATCTCCCCTTCCTTTGATTAACTGTGTTGTTATAAACAGACGATGCAGCACAAGCAAGGGAAACTAATATGCCTTCCCCCCAGCCAAGGTCCTTGTAAATGAATCCATTAATTTGAACCAGGGCACCCCTGTGCTTGAAAAGGTGCAAAGCTGGCACACAGCTAAAATCCTGCTGAAGTCTAGGTGTTGTGGGGGCAAGTGGCCTCAGGTATGGAAATCCCCCTCCTCCATACACAGACTTCACACATGCGCCTGGGCATGAGCTTGCTGAAGTGGTTTGCTGCAGATCCTTCCCCCAGTTTGGCCTCTTAGTTCCACAAAAAAAGATGCTCAGAGCAAGCATTTAAAGTTTTATGAAGTGCTTGCTTTATTATCTTAATAAATCCTTGTTTGGTTTGCAGAATGCATCCCCATTGAAGTTAAGAGTTTATATGAAAATTAAAACGGCACTGTATCTTCTTAATTAGACAAATGTATAGATAAAAAGAAACAAATGTCAGCTGGCATTGGAATTTAGCTTTGCTGGGAGGGCTATTTTATATTTCTCTCTCAAGATGCTTGCAGAGGTTAATGCTGGTCCTGCAGACATTCAAAGGGACAGCAAAACTGCCTCTTATCAGTAGGCAAAACACAGGTACAGCCCGTTCTTCTGTGTTGTGACTCTCATCAGTGCTGAATTATTTACTTCCAAAAATAAGTTACATAATTGTTATCACATAAAAATTAAGCATATTTAATTTTCACAGGTGAACAGCCAAGGCTGAGCCCGTTAAACCTTTGCTCTGGCACATTATTTAAGGTGCACTAACTTACAGGCTTAATTGGCGAAAAATGGTGGGAGAATATTGATCAATTAATTTTTTATTCAGATTGTTTTTGGCTTTCAGAAGCAAGACATTTAAGAGGGAGGTCATAATTACTTCTTACCTACTCTAAAGGCTCCAGCTGTAAATGAAGGGGAGTCATGCAATGTTTTCTACAAGAGAACTTTTTATTTTTTTTGTAAGAGACGGGAAGCAAAATGAAGCTGAATTGTGGGAATAGTTTTCTTCTAGCTCAGCTCTGGCTGCAGGGTGGATCTCAGGCTGCATTTGCTCTCTTAGCTACATATACCAGAGGAATATTTGGTTCTCAAAATGGAATGCAGTGGGAGAAGCTACTGGGTTATAATGTAAATTCTTGTAGCTACTGGCTCTGATGTCCAGGATTTTAGTAATGAGTTTTGTTCCGTGTAATAGGTTGGGTTAAGTGATATTTTGCAGCAGGTCTAGTGCAGCAGAGATGGGCCTGGTTACAGGGCTCCTCATCTTCTCTGTTGGGATGAGGTGGATAGAAACTTGGCAGGAGGCCTCAGTCTGGAGATGTCCTACCAAATGGTTCTGAGACACTTGGTTGTACAAGGAGAGCACTGGCTTCATAACCCTGTCCTGAAGCATGAAGAGACATGGCTAAGCTGTCACTGCAGTGGCTGAAGTAGGGGTAGAAGGCAGAGAACAAAAATGTAATACAGAGTTTAAAGATATCTTGTAAAAGCAGATCAGATACTTTCTGTTTACTGTACAGTTTAAAACACTATTGTCAATGAACTCTGCTTAAAAGGTTTTTTGTTTTGACTTCTCATCCTTCTTTTGAAACTCTCCAAATTAGGGAATTTGTCCTGCTTCTAAAGGGAATATAACAGACTCAAAGAGACTTTCACACTTATAGAAAGAAACCTAGACCATCAAAACAAAATCCTTGATTGGGACAGTGTTTTTTGTCTAACAGAAGTCGCAGGCAGGAAATTTATTACAATCCTGGTACTGGCAGGGTGAGAGGAGACCTGCAAATGTCACTGTGCCATGGGGTGCATTGGTAAATCATCAGCCTCGTAGGAGCTGGGGCCAATTCCACAAGCACTGAGAGTCTGTGGGCAGGAATCACTACCTGCCAGCCCTGGCTGCCCCTTGCTTTGGTGACGAGTTCTGTCACTGCTGAGGGGTGAGCAGGGGCTGGTGACTGCTGTGCAGGACCTGCTGCTGGGCCTGGATGTGCACTCAGGAGCTTTGTGCTGTGCAGGACCTGCTGCTGGACCTGGATGTGCACTCAGGAGTTTTGTGCTGTGCAGGACATGCTGCTGGGCCTGGATGTGCTCTGGGGAGTTTTGTGCTCCAGGAGATTTTTGCAGAAGAACAGCCCACCTCAAATTTTGAAGCATTGAGCTGTGACCCCTTGAGCTGGGGCTGGGCAGGAACTGAATGTATTTGCTGCCTGGATTATCTGACCTTCATCTCCCCTGGAAAAGGCAGGATAGAAGCAGCAGGATTCCTAGGGAGAGAAGCCTTTTGGGGCAGATATCCTCTCCTAGGCACACAGCAGCAGCCATCATTAGTTTTGTTGCAAGTGTATCTTCCAAATGGGGAGATCAATTCTGAATATTTTATGGCTTTAATTACACCACCCTGCATGTGATGCAGAGAATGGGTTATTAGGCTGCAGGATGCTAATTTCCTTCTAGGATGAGGGTTTTTTTTTTTTTCCCCTCATGCTTTTCCTGCTTTAGATAGCAAAATATTGTATGCAAGGAGGCAAAAATTCACGGCTGCATTGAACAGCAGTTAGGCTTAAAACAAGAGCTGGCAGAGCAAAAGGTCTCCACTCTTTTCCAGTACGACTCAATAGCTCAGTTATCAGCAGCATATGGATTTCAAAGGACAGGGAAGGAATTATTTATCACAAAGTCATTCATATCTGCTGCCAGAGAGATTCTTCTGCAGTTCAGTCAAAGAGTCCCTGTGTTTTGATCTAACACCCAGGACACAGGGATGGTGCTCAGCTGGGGGTAATCCAGGTCAGTGGTGTTGCCTGGCCCTTCCATATCTGGTTCCAAGAAAGAGACCAAGCCTGCTGCAGCAAGATGCCACCAGACTCACTCTTAGCAAGCACAAAGCCTGGGTGCTGGAGCTACACATAGGGCTGAGTGAAACAGCAGCAGTGAGGTAGCAGCTTTCTCAGACAGGGTCTGGATTCTCTGTGCTATCTCAGCTCACCCACAGGCAGGTCAGTCTGTCTATGCAGGGTCTGCAAGCCCTTGAAAAGCCAGGTCCAAGGAAACAATCAAGACACTGTGAGCTCAATCAGAGCTCTGATGAAGTTTGTCTTTTCCCATCTGAGCCATCTGTCTGCCTCTCCCCTGGTATCTTTTACCGCATCTTTCAAAGCCATTTATTTTGACAATCTGCACGATGACATGATATAGCAGAGGCTATCTCCTCCAGTAAGTAATGACTTCAGATATTTTGTTTTGCATATGGGTGCAAAAGGCCATTGCCCTCAGGCTGGATAGGTTGGCCTATCATCACATCAAATCTCATAAATGAAACACGATTGAATCATAGAATCAGCAGTTGTTTAGACTGAAGAAGACCTCTAAGATTGTCATGTCCAACCATTAACCCAGCACTGCCAGGTCCACAACTAACTTGTCCCTAAGTGCCACATCTACACATCTTTTAAATACCTCCGGGGCTGCTGACTCCACCATTTCCCTTGGCAGCCTGTTTCAGTGCCTTACAACCCTTTTGGTGAACAACTTTTTCCTAATATCCAATCTAAACCTACCCTGATAATCTTAAGACCTTGTCCTATTGCTTGTTACTTGGGAGAAGGGACTGAACTAGACCTCACTACACCCTCTTTTTTCTGAGAGTTATAAGGTCTCCTCTGAGTCTTTTCTGCAGGCTGAACAACCCCAGCTCCCTCAGCTGCTCCTCACAGGACTTGTGCTCCAGACCCTTCACAGCTCTTCTCTGTGCCCTTCTCTGGACATGCTCCAGCCCCTCAATGTCTTTCTGGTTGTGAGGGGCCCAAAACTGAGCCCAGTATTCCAGGTGAGGCCTCACCAGTGCTGAGCACAAGGGGCCAACCACTGCCCTGCTCCTGCTGGACACACCATTTCTGATACAGACCAGGTGCCATTGGTCTCCTTGGCCACCTGGGCACACCTGGCTGATTTTTCAGCTGCTGTGGACTAGCACCTCCAGGTCCTTTCCCTCGGGCACATTTCCAGCCACTCTGCCTGTGTGGGGTTGTGTGGGGTTGTGTGATCCAGGCACAGGACCTTTCACTTCCCTTTGTTGAACCTCATACAGTTGTCTTTGTCCCATCAATCCAGCCTGTCCAGATCCCTCTAGGCTGACTTCATCTTAGCATCTTCCAAAGGAGTAGATCTGGTGATTGCAGGAACCATAGAATCTCTCCTGAGACTGAATTCCTGGTCCTGAGCAGCCTGAGAGGGGCTACACAAACACATTTTTTCTGATAGTTCCAGCTGTTTAAACATACCCACACACTTCTGGGCAACCATGGGCTAGCTGGGGGATCCACCAGGGTTCCTAGAGCATGGTACCTGCTCCTGGCTCATGTGAGTGCTTGAGCTGCTTTCCTCTCCACAGCAGGTTGTGCTGCAGTCCTGCTCTGTTTAAAAGGCCCAGTGCTGCCCTGGCAGAGGCTGTGCTTCAGAGGACAATGCTCTCAGGATTGGAGGAACTGGTTATGGCTGGAAAATAGCTCTCCTCAGTTCCATCATTTATCAATGACACATTGCACTTATCTTCCTTGGGACTGGATTTATAGTCTGATAAAGTAAATGGCAGTCTCTTTGTTGACTTAAGAGGATTTTTGGGTTCACAGTTAAGACTTGATAAAGTAAAAGTATACTGCTTTTACAAGTCAAGGAAAAATAACCCATATTAGACTAAATTTTACTTTCCTAAATAGTCTGCATTCTTGTTTTTTGGCACTGTTTCACATAACTGCTATATTAGGATGTCTATTTTGTAATTGTGCAGAACAGATAGTTCTTTTCTTCTCCAAATAACTTTCAAATACATCTTTCATTTGTGTTTTTTTGCTCTTCATCCAGCACAGCTGAGGGCTGAATGCACCTCGACCTTTAGCAGATCTGACTTTTTAAGACCTGCTTGACTTCTTCTGTGACTATTCTTTGTGGGGCAAGGAAATGACATTTTTCTTACATCACCTCCCATAGTTGGGATTTCTGTGAAGTATGGGGTTTCTTTCCCTTTCCTTTAAACCTGTGTGCCCTCAGACCCCTGTGAACGCTGAAGGGTCTGTGTGTAAATCAGGTGTTTCTTATTCACATCTTTAAAATTCTCAGTCTTTTCCTTTTTCCAAATGGTATTTTTCAGGGTTTTTTTACAATCTTGTATGAATTAGCTGTGCATTTGGGAAGATGAGTTAAAAAGCTTATAGAGAGTACATCTTTAGCAATTTGCAGTCTGAGTTCTAATCTCGGTTACAGTGTTGAGGGAGGGGGAATTCCAGAGTGTTAGCAGAAACCTGGGAAGTTTTCTGAGAAGGAACCTGGTGCAGTCTCTTCCTCCCATCCTTCATCTTTCCTCCAAAGGGCTTGCTACTTGGGACCTGTGAGAAAGCCATGATTATTATTTCTTACAAACAGGGAATCAAGATAACAGGGTGGTTTGGCAGCATTCCTCATTCTCAAAATCGTGTAGTTTCTCTTTTTTGTCAAAAAGAAGATTGTCTCTCTCTGTAAGTCCTCCCCTCTCTTGATCCCCTGCTGTGGTGTGGCCAGGGGAGAGGAACAGCTGCATTTGCATCAATACAGATCGTCTTCTCATGCCTTGAAGGTTTTCCCTTCCCAGCAGAAGAGGTGATCTCCACCTATGCTTATCTTTAATCTCATTCCATTGTCTATGATTCCTTTTATGATTTCATTAAGTGTCCCTTATGCTTATCTTGGAGAAATTTAGAAGAGCATGGAAAGATCCATGTGATGAGGAGGTGATGAGAAAGTGTGCTCTCAGGGGTACATATCAGGTGGGGTAGAAATAATGATTGCAAGATATGTGAATACTATTGCTATGGGGGTCAGAGTTAAGGTTAATTAAATGTCTTCATTGTGCATTGTCTTCCCCTTAAGGTGTTTGAGAGCCTTCTAAGAGAACCATTAACTCTGAGCAGCCAGGGCTTTTAATGAATATTTTTATTGATTTTGCTTGCAACAGGTTTGCTCTTAACTTACTTCTATGTATTCCTCATGTATTTTGCCTTGAAACTATATTTAAATTTTCCCAATTCAATATTACTAACTGGTACATTTTAAATCAGATATGGCATGTAAATATTCCTACTTTTTTAAGAGAAAGACATCAAAGTGTATATAGTCCTCTTTTTCCAGTCTTTTTACAAACATGATATGAATAAAATATTCTGGAAATTACACACAGATAACTAATGTGGCTCCTACTGAAATAGGCAATTAAAACATCTCCATATGAATTGCTTGGTGATATGCAGAAGTATATGTTTTAGCATTTCCTGCATTATACAGGATTTAAGATTAAAAAGAACATTGCATCTAGATAAAGATCTGAAAATTGTTGGGTCTCTTGTTTATAACCTCCATGTTGCTGTGAGAGATTTAGGTGGATATTAAGTATGAGCATTTGTGATTCATTTCTTCTGTATGTATGAGCATTTTCTTTCAAAATGCCTGCTTCTCATTTTGCATGAAAACTACGGTTTTGCTGCCATGGAAATGAGAAATTGTGAGAATTAATGGAATGATGAATCTCCATTGCTTGAAGACTTTCAATCAAGGCTGGCTGTCTTGAAGAGTTATTGTTCTCAGTGTAGGAGGAACTAGAGGAGGTACTGACCTATGTCTTTCTTTAAGGCCCTTTTCTGGCTCTAAAATGATGTCTCTGATGGAAATTTCTTTTTTTATACTCAGTCTAGTCAGATCCCCTGGAGGTCTCAGCTCCTGCTGACAGTGCTGTGTGCGTCCTTAGGAATGCACTTGACCTGATACTGGTTTGGTTAGAGCTCACTTAGGACAATGCTATGGGTCTCCTCCATGATGTTTTGGTTTCTCACTTTCAGCAAATCTTCATGTGGCTGCATTCTGTGTGTAGACTGTGGGGCACATGACCTACACAGAGGTGTCCAGAGTCCTTATCACTGATTCTCCAACCTGAGGATCCAGCTGGAGCACCCATGCTGCTCTGTATGCCCATTCAAAAGACAAGTGGGCTGGAGACAGGGTGAGGGAAGTGGAATTTTAAACTTGCTAGAGGTCTTGTGTCTTACCACAAGTAACCACTGTGTGCTACTCATCTAAAAAACTCTCAGGTCTCTTCTGTGTTTACAAAAGGAAATGTTCAGTTCTGCTCCTGTTCAAACAATCTATCAGCTCTTTGTTATAAAATACAACAGTACAGATCTGAGACCATTAGTTAAAGACATAAAGAATCACGCCCAAAGTTGTAAACATAAATTTCTGTGAATTATTTTTTTATTGAAGTATGTTCAAGAGATTTGCATATAGATTAAACCCTAAATATACCAAATGTCAGTCTGTTTACATCCTGATGCCTTTGTGTTGCTGCTGTGAATGGATTGCATTTGGAGCTGGAGCATTCTCCTCATTGCCCCTCTAACTAAAATGCTGCAGCAGTGAGGGTTACAAGGGATCCTTACAGGTCAGAGACATGTTTGGGAGGGCTTCCACTTGCAGGGACTTTGGTATGAATGTGCCAGAATTTTAATGTATGGTGCCTGGAAAGCTAATGAGGCTCCAACTGGAGACGTATAACTGATTACAGGCTCAATTATTTCTCCTACCTGAACAGGTCAGTCCTTTGTTCATACTCCTATAAAAACAACAGCAGCAGCAACACAGTGACATCTCCTCATCAGAAGGAGATATCTTTTGCTGGAAGCAGTTATTCCATGGACTTGTACCCCATGCAGGCAAGTGTCCTTTTTTTTTCTTTGTCTTTTTCCCCCTCTAAATTTCATTTCTTGGGCAGTTTAAATGCCTCTTCCCTCAAGGTGATCTTGTAGTGGTTAGCAGTTCATCAGGATGGATGTACAGATGATATCGATATCCTTGCCTTCACGGATCGGGCAGCCTAATCTAATAGCTGAGGCACCTGAGGGGTCAGAGCTGGGGGATAATTTAGAGTGATCACTTCTAACTAAAACGTGATAGCACTGAAGGAGAAAATAAAACCTTATGGAGCAAAAGGTAAAAAGTGCATTTGAGTTGTTTGTAAGATGATATAACAGCAGGAATATGCCCACAAAACCTTGGTGACAGAGCCTGGCGGTCAAGGAGAAGGATTTGGAATCTGCCTTGTAGACTCACTATTTTCTGCTGCAATCCCCTTCTTTCATCTTTCTGTCTTCATCTGGAAAGGAAGAAATGAGGCTATAATCTGACAAACAGAGGTTGTGCACAGCACCTGGTCTGTATGAGGTCAGCGCCGTGTGGATCCCTGGGTCACAGGAGTGAGGTTGAGCAGAGCTGATCATGGCACCCTGACTATGTGGAGCAGCTCACTGGAGGATTTGTAAACCAGAGGGAATAGAGGAAGTTCCTAAAAATGTCTAATAACTCATTTGTGAATTTCTGTTGATTCCATCAGTTTGAAGGCTTGTTTCTTATGGGCACTTATTTTTGCAGAGTACTGGTTGTAACATTTTTCTTCCTGTCCCTGTTGCTTTATTCCCATGAACAATAGCCAGCCCATTCTGGTGACCAGGCTCCTCTCCAGTTCAATAGGGATGGAATATCATCACTTCTGCAGTGAATTGGGCCTATGTCAGCCTCTGTGCTGGATGATACCAAGACCACTGAACCATGGCAGGCTGATAGGCTGACAGGCTGCAGTTAGCAGCTTCAGCGATGCAGAAAAATCTAGAAGATCTGTGTCAGTGAGGGAGCAGGGTCTGCACCATGATGAGACAACTGATATAGCCAGATGGTGATGGTGGTGATGATGAGGGTATTAGGATCTGTGTCCTGCTTCACAGGAATGTAAGAGTGGGTTTTGACGTGCTGGGAACTGGAGGAAACTGTTCTGCGCCAACAGCAAGTGCTTTGAAAGAGATGAAAAAAGTTCTCTATGCTTGGCTAAAACATCTATCTGAGGTGGTAACTACCTATGCCTGGCTCTTGCAGACAGCCAGAGAAATGTCCCTAGGTTTTCAAGGCAGCCATGAAATGAAAACTTTCTCCTAACAGATGATACATTCCTCTTATTAATTACAGCCCGGTGGCCACTGTCAAACACATACTAATTATTTCTCTATTTTTTTTCCTTTTTAGCACCTGCAAGAAGCTTTTCCCTTCCATAAGCAGCTCTTTATTGACCAGCAGTTTGTTATTGATTTCTATATTCAATAAAACCCGTGGTAAATGAGGACATTAAATTACTTTAGAGCTCTCACTTTTAAAAATGCAAGAGAAAATAGGACACCATGATGTGTTATGTTAACAAATGCAAGATAGAAGGAGAAACTTTGCTGGAGTGGACTGCTTGAAATTTGTCTGGTCTGGTTACAAATGGACAAAATTTGTTCATTGAATGTGTGAGTACATGTGAATACATGTGCACAGAGAATCATGTGCATGTGATTTTCCTCCTGAGAGAACTGTAAGTTGTCTCTCATTTGAAGTCCAAGCCCATTCATTCTCATTTGGATGAAAAATAATTTGTGAGGCCAAATTATGACATTCATTAGGCAGAACTTTGAGAACAGTATCTCAGTCTGCTATCAGACCAGTCATGAGGTGTGATGTGGGGCAGGACTGGGGAGTAAATCTAGTTTAGGTTATGACACTGGTGCCTTTTGTTCCCTGGGTAAAAGGAGGCCTCTCTTTTCCTCAACTTTCCTTTCTATGTGATTCACAGTTCAAAGTCCCTCTCTAGAGTGTCTGGACTGTGCTTCATTTTCTGCATGGTTTTGGTTTTTTTACAAACAGGGAGATGAAAAGTGGGTCAGGTAGTGTAAATGCAACTAAGCAATCTGCTCAATGGGCAAAGTCAACTGCAGGACAGGGGTGTCTCTGGGGGCCACCCTGAATGCATGCCCCTTACTTCCAGTGAGTTTAGGACTGGAAAAAGAAAAAAAAACCCACAATATTGCTTTAACCTCTGCTTTATTTTTTTCATTTTAGCACTCTGACAAAAAAATAGGCAACTCCTGATTCTCCTTCCATGCTTCTGGTAGTCAGGACAAATTGATTTTGAGCACTGTGGAATTACATGGGAATGGGGGTAGGGAAATGAGATGTTTCTTTTCTTCCTGCTCTGCTATTCTGTAATTCTTCCCAGTCACTGGATTCTTGGACATGAGTTAAGGAGCCAGCTGTAGTGATGTGGCTTTGCTGCTACACAGGAGTGGGGATGAAGAGTGGGGTTTGTGCCCTGGTAGCTCCACAAGCTCTGCAGCCCCAGCACATTTTAATCCCCTGTCCTGGGGCTTGCACTGCTTCTCCATCTTTCCTTGAACAGGGACCTTGAGCCTTTTGGGCCATTTGTCATTTTTTATGAACACACCAATTCACTTGCAATGCTCCCACACTTCTTCCTCCCGGCTCTCTCTCGGTCTGTTTGGTTGATTGCTGCGCGCTCCTGTTAGTGCCGTGTTGGGCTGCTGATGGATGTTTAGTAACTCTCTTTAGTAGACTTGTTCTAAAAAAAAAAATAGAAATACAGTGCTAAGAACTTCTGACACAGTGAGCTGAAGATATGTATTTCAGGGTGAAGCCCTGCTCTTGGCCTCCTGCTCTCTCATTGACACTGCACAATGGGATTGACAATAGAAATTTTTGTTCCGTGTCCCTGTATTAAGGTGACTTAAACAGGGTTGGGTGTTTGGCAGTTAATTATAGTTTAGCAACCCTCCTTTGTGATGATTGGAGCAGCTCTGCATATAATAGATGTACTCAGGTAATTACCTTGTCTGTTTAAAAAGGCCTCATGGACAAATAAATTTCTCATTCTCTTTTTTTTCCCTCTTTCTGAGAGGAGGGCAGGAGAGGAATGCTGAACAAACAGGGGGTGTATTCTGACGGAGCCCTGACCTACATCACACGCAGCCTGACACACAGGCATGCCGAGGAGCAGGTCTGGCTCTCTCCTGTGCTGTGGTGGTGTGGTCAGACCCAGGATTCCCGCCCTGCAGTATCTTCACGCTGCAACTGCACTAAGTAATAGCAAAACCTTTTAATGGGTTACGCTCGGTGCTTTCATGATATGAACCCGTCAGGCTCCATTTCCTTCCCACACATATCGTGCTGTTTTACAGCTTTCTCATGCCTTGGATGAGAATAAGCTTCCTCTTGCTCTCAGCTTTGGCTGGAGAACTATTTTATCTCTTGCTTGCAGCTCTCCCGGGCAGAGAGGCTTGGCCGGCAGCTCCCTGCTGGCCCTGGGGCAGCCCCACAGTGCAGGGGGATAAGAATGGCAGCATCAAGGAGTACTCTGGGCTGCTGACCCAGTGTGGGCAGGGACAAAATCACACAGGTCTGGGTCTGCGGGCACTAAATGGGGTCAAACTGCTCCTGCTGAAATGATGGCTCTGCTGGTGGTGCAGGGAAATTGCTCCAGGCTGGGTTTAAAAGGGAGAGAGCTCCTTCCTGCCGTGGGAAGGATCGAGTGCCTTGCTGTCCGAGGTTACCTTTGAAAGGGCTGACCTGTGCTGGCAGGGGCTCGGATCCAGGCACATTCCCATCATGTGGGTCAATGGCACTGCTGAGCAGCAGCAGAAGTTATTCACAGAGGATGCTTTGATACACACCTTGTGTCTTACACCTGTGGCACCATCCATGTTGTGGGTTGCCAAGAAAGTGAATCGGCCAAAAAAGCTCCTGCTAACTAAAGCAATAAGTAATTTTCTACATTCAGTATAGCCACAGATACAAAATTTTACGTCTGGGACTAGAAGAAATCATTTGCTGCAATTTCTTTCCTTATGATTAAATTTCTAGTCTTGAAGTCTCCTTAGGAAAAGGAGTAATTATGAGAGGTCATTTGTCAAAAAGGATTCATGCATGTGATTAATTTACTTCACTTCAGCAATTTACCATGTATCAGCTGGAAGACGAAGACTATTTGTGTGTGCCTCGCCCTAAGCAATACATGGGGCTAGGCTAACACGAATTTACATAATAATATATTTCTATGGATGAATTTTCAAAACTGTAATGAAAAGCCAGAGATTTTTCTGGAATCACTTCTATTTTTTGTCAATTACTGTTCTATTACTGTACTGTTACTCTGTTACAGAGCTCAAACTGTAACCTGGCAATATTTCCTAAAGGTGGTAATGCTGTTGTTTAAGTTAACCTTCCCTGTAAGGTGCTTTTCAAGCCATATCTTATTAGCAGATGAGGTTTTGCCCCCAGCTGTCAAATATTTCATCCTTCATTTCAAGAAGTCTCTCTGTCCAGAGAAATTCTCAGTCATATATAGAGTAAAATTTTTGCTCCAATTTATTTTGGTCCCCTACTAGTAATGAACAACACTCTTGTCAATGTTTAATACCGAAGAACTTTTTCTCATTTCACTAAATTTATTTTGATGATTCTTATGTAATATATGTAATGAAATGCCCTGTGCAGGGTCATTCTGGGACAGTTGTGCAGTGAATGAGTGAAGGCACCATCAATACAGTTCTGCTGAGTTCACAGAGCTATTGGATCTGGTCCTTTGGGTCCAACTCAATTGACTTCAAGAAATTCCTGTTGTTCTTTGATGTTAGGCATTCATACAGTTTTTTTTCCAAGACTTTCCTTTATTTGTGGTTTATTTGCAGAAGGGGGAATGCTGGTGTGTACAAACACACACATGTATATATGCACACATACACAAGTTTTCTACACTTGAAGCATTCCAAACTGACTGGAGAAAAAAGCCAGGTTAAGGTGGAAATCCCAATTCCTCAAATATCTGGCACTGATGTCTGATTGATACACAGTCTTCTACAATGTCCTTTTAAAATTTACATTTTTTACAGGCATCACAAATACTGCATTTAGCTCCATGTGTACAAACAGTTCACCAGACCTGTCCAGCAACCTGTGAGGTCATTGCTGGAGCCTGATAAACCAGCAGGGTCGTCCTCTTGTTTCAGGTGGCCCAATTGAATCCTCAGGTCAGAGCAGCCCTTGGAGCTGCCAGGAAGGCCAGGAGCCATCATCAAATGGTTCATTTTCAGTGGACTTGAAGCCATACTGATAATGGGACACTTAATGCATTTTTAGCATGTATATTTTTGTCTTTCAGAGTGTTGTTTTATTGCTCTTATGTATTTTTATCGCAGCAATAACTAAATATCCTCCAGTACTGGGAGATGACCCAAACAATGTACATTCCAATAAGTAAAACAGAGGAAAAGGTAATATGGTCATGCATATTTTAAAATGGTGAACTTACTCATAGCAAGTTTAAGTGGCCTTTCCAGTATCAGGTAAACAGTGAATAATGAGCAAGGAGTAAACTGAGATATCCAGAGTCTCAGGCTGGAATTTTAATCGCATGATCATCTTTCCTGGTCTAGTTGCTCCCCAGAAGTAAGAAATTTGCCAGTACATTTCGACAGCTCACGGCAATTTTGTCCTTGTCACTCCATAAAGGAAAGTATTTGCACTCAAGGGTTTCCCTTGTGTAGGAAGGTGGTGGTTTGGATGGGAAGAGGAATCTCAGCCTAGGTTTTTTTGTATCACTCTCCCTAAATTTTCCATACAGGAAATGGAAAGTTCTCCCAACTCTGTGGGGCTTGACTCTCCATTATAAGGATTAAAAACCCAGCAGTGTTGAGTCCTTATAAATTGATGAGGTTCCACCTGCTGGAACTGCATCTTCCCTGTGCCAAAGTACCTGTACTTCTCAGTAAAAAAGTAAAACTCCTGCTTTAGACCAAGGTATTGTGCTTGTACTGAAATGCCATCAATGAAACCTGGGCCAGAAGAGACTTCTTAGGTTATCCTGTAATTGCCCACTTCACCTTCTGAAATGACCACTACTGGATGCAGTAAAAGGTTCCTCTGTCACCTTTGCCCCTTCTGCCATGTTCCCTGCAGCAACCATGGGACATGAGCAAGAGAATGGGGAAGCCTCAGGCAGAACGTTTTTGGGACTCAGAGCAGCTGTATGTTTTCAAGCAGGGTCCTGAGATGTGGCTAATCTTCTTTTGAGCTTCTCCAAGCTCGACCCAAGTGGGAATTAATTGAAAGTGTTGATGATGTAAGGTCTATTTTACTCATCATTTGACAGTGATGCTACCAGGTTTTATTATTAAATAATTTTGTACCACTTCCGAGTTGATTTGCTTTAGGACAGGACACCTGGTGGGAAGGGCTTAGGATTTGATTTCTCTTGGTGAAATAAACTTCCACATCCTGCAGGGTCAGAAATCACAAGCATAAAAAGTGCTGCCTAGGGCTTTCAGCACCTCTCTTTGAGCTGAAAGACCAAGAAAAAACATACCCGCTTGTGTGGGAGGCTGAGAGGATTTAGCAGAGACAGGTTTGAGCTCTGTAAAGGTGAGGACTTCCAAGGACTTTCTTTCTAGGCAGTTAACAGCTCTTGCTCAGTCAAGTCAAAAAGAATTGCTAGATGACAGTGGCCTTTTCTGGTGCAGGAAAAGAATGTTTCCCTGTTTATTTCTCTCCCTTTTTCATGAAGCAGAAGCCAGGTCAATTAGTTGGAGGAGGCTGGAAGCCTGCTGGGAAATGTGCAAAGCTAAAACCAGTGTTAAGAGAGTACTTAGATAAACTGCTGAATCTGCGCTCATTAACATGGAACAAAAATGCTTAAGCATGAGTTTAGGCACGATAAGCTTAAGGGACTTGTTAAATTACATAAAATCTAGGGCTGCACAAGCACTCTATCTCTCTTTGGAACAATGATGACTGTGAAGATACCAAGCAGACAATGTTAGTAAAGTTCAATTGTTGCTTAGTTGTATCAATCATACTATTTCTTGACATGAAAAAGAGCAAGACGTTTCAGGACTTTTTGGTTTATATTTCTCACACCTCAGAGGCTCAACATGGAAGTAAAACTTTGCCTTTTCAAGCAAAGTATGAACAAAAAGACAAAAATCCACAGTCAGGATTTTCAAAAAAGTCTTTTGAGGACATCATAGAGCTAATGACAGGCTCAAAGGTTTTCAATTTCCACTATATAATTTTGCAGATGGAGGAAATATGATTAGTTTAGAGATGACTGAAGTTCCAACATTATTGCATTATTATTTCACCTAATACAAATCCAAGATCCCTGTAATCCTCTTCTATCCCTTTCTTCAACAAACAGGGAATGCAGACAGGGGTGGTTGAGATCTGCAGTTATGAGCAGACACGGAGCAGCGGGGTTGGGAATTTGGTAATTCGGTGTCTGTGCCAGCTGTTAGCATGAGGTTGTAGGCAGTGCAGTAATCCCATGCTTTTCCCCCTTTTCCTGGGAAGGTATATCCTCATCTGACTGTGAGTGACTGGATCAGCGCATTGTTGCCCAGGATACTACACAGGTGAATTGTTCTGCCTGCTGCTGTGGCTCTGGGGGATGAGTCAAACACCACAACCCTGCTTGGCTGGACCAGTCCCAGAGGGGGGTGTAAAAAACCAGCTTGTTTTCAGGCCAGCAGCAAATGAGGCATTCACTGGATGGTGACAAAGCTGGAAAGGATCATTATGGACAGACCATTGGGAAAGTCAACAGGTTCAGCTGGACCCTTAACATGAGAATCCTGACAATATTGGATTGCACCTGACTTCTGGGACTGTTCAAACCATACCAACACAACCAAACAAACAGAAAGTGTGCAAAAAGAATTGTTACTAAAGTAAGGAACAGAGACACCAGAAGTTGTTTACCAAAACAGAGTGAAACAGTCTCAAAACAAAATGAAACAGCAAATATGTTTGTGCATATATTCCAGGACGTTCCCTTGTGTGCTCATTTCTCTTGCAGCCTTACCTCTGCTACTTAGATGATGGCACATGTTCTTATCAGGAAAGAGGATCACACACCTGTTGAATGTCACCATCAAAATATCTTCACTGTGATGTATTACTGTTCTGAAGGCAAAGATATACTATGACAGCTGTGCCTTCATTTTTATCTTTAAAATAAATAAAACATTTATGGAGTAATACTTATAGGCTTGCAATTTTATCTTATTTCAGTTACCTGCGGTACAGAAAAACCTGTACCCTCCATGTTAGGCACAAGGAGTGCATAAGGACTTACCTGCTCATGATCAGAAGAGACATTTTTCTCTTTTATTTCCCACTAAGCTCATAAAATTGCAAATATTTTGGTCTGCCAGCTAAGTCCCTATGTAAAGACATGTGTGCATATTTGTATTTAGAGTTGACTGAGTAATTGGAAACAAATCATTTATTTAACACATTTTCCTTCAGCTGAATCTACAAAGAAATGCAGCATAATTGGGAAAGCAGCTTTGTGCCTCCCAACGCAGAGAGCCTTTGAGTAGGATTGATGGAAAAGTTGTCAGAAAGTAATTTCAGAAGCAAGTGTGCTTATCAAAAATCAGGGAAATGAAACGTGTTTTCTGTTTTTCTTTCATTCAAGCAAAAGGCTTTAATGAATTGTTATTTTATTTATCTTTTCGAAAAAACATCAGAGACAGAGGACTGGGAAGTAAAACCAAACAATTAATTTTCAAAGGCTGGGGCAAGGAGCTGTTGCACCAAGGCAAAGGGGACCCAACCCTGTAGTGAAACTCCAGACAAGCTGTAATGTCCTGGGGGTTTGGGACAGATTTGGATCCCTCCTGTACAGTTAGCAACCTGCCAGCCGCTCGTAAGGGATCCTCACACATCTCTGATGGGGATGTGACACTCGGCTTGGAACACTGCTTCTCTCTGGTAAAACATAGCCCTGAGAAACACCTCCCACAATACTCAATTAATTATAGACCTGAAGAAGAATATATTTGAGGAATCACCTTATGTCATTGATGTCTAATGACAGAAAAAGCAGCTATTGGTTTAGAACACTTCTCAGCTCCAGTGGATCATTTTTTACTGGAAATTAAAACTCTCCACCTCATACCAACAAATATCTGCTGTTCTTTGATAACAGGGTCACTCTTCTGTTTCACTGCCAAAAACTGCTGCAGGAACTGTTGACTGTATGGTCTTATCAGGTTGGTAAATGTGAAGCTCCACAGTGAGTGCACAGGATAAATGTGACTGCTAATTCAGTATCTCTGCTGGTTTTAAGATTCCTTCATGTTGCCTTTACCCGGTCACAGTCCTTCTCATCTGAACAATATTCATTACAACAGGACAAAATTACATATTCATACGTTTAGGAAAAAGCTTAGCATTGAGTGTTTTATGCGTCTCACTGAAAGTTATTTGCCATGCACTCCATTGCCTAAAAAATTTATTTGGAATGATGATTATGATAATATCTCTTGGGGTGCATTTATCATTCATGCTTCTGAAGTGAGTCCTGTGGAAAACAAAAGTTGACATATCTGTTTCCCTGTTCAATTAGCAACATTAGCTGCTCTTAAAATATTAATCTTACAAGCTAAATTGCAAAAGAATTTGTGGAAAGAAGACTTTCTAGAGTTACAGGGATGCAGGAATGCAAAATCTCTTTGCAATGGTGCTGAGAGGAATTTGCTAATTCAGAGAGGAAATATGTTTAACAATAAGCATGCTGCAGTTACTTGATACCTTTTTTCTTGGGGTTACAAAGCATCTCACAAGCCTCAAATCAGTGTTCATGCTCTCCTTAATGTTACAAGGCCACAAAGAGACAAATGATTGATTCCAGATGGCTGGGTGGATCAGAGGAGTTAGAGAAAGTCAAATTTGTGCTCCTTGTCCATCAAATTCACTTTTCTTGCATTCCTGCTATATTTATTACTTGAAAATATGCCTGCTGCCTTATTTCACCCCAACCTGCTCTTCATCCCTTCCAATTGTGGGACTTTCTGGACACCTATTCAGTTGACTTTGCAGAGGGTATTCAGGGACATGGCCCCTGTGTGGGACACACAGGGGACGCCTTGCCCACAGCTGGGACATCAAATATAAAGTTTGCTGCACAGGATGTGGGGACTTCAGGATGTGGGGATTTCAGGATGTGGCACTTTGAAAACCAGATTGCTTATTTATAAGACCAAAAGTAGAAGCACGTTGCTTATATTAGCACTGCTGTAAATTAGTTTCATTGTCTTGGGCATGGCTTGAATGTATCTTTTGAGTGCCAGATATGCAGGAGCCACTCAGACACACACACCCAACTAGTGGTTAGCAGCAGTGCTACACGATTTGTGTGTCCTGAATTCCTATGCCTGTGTCTACTAGAAAGGAGTGACTAGCACCCTCAGCATTTGAAGGCACAGACAATGACAAAATCGAGGTGGAATTACTGAACTTTGGGTACCATTCTCAGTTGCGTTGGTGGAAGCATGGCAAGACTCAGGCTGCAGACGTGCTGAAAGCAATGTCTTGGTGCTGACCCAGATGGTCACTTTGCCTCTTTCCTTCTTCTTTTATCTGTTGTCTCACCAAGGAAAGCCCTAGGGCAAGGAACATATTTTTAATCTGCATTTGCAAATGATCCAATAAGGGCATGGCTTATGAATGAGCCCTCGAGGCACTGCTGCAGTAACATAAGTGGTAAATAACAATAATTATGATAATAACGGAGATTGCATCTATTAGCAGAGACACTAATAGAGTTCTAATAAGAATCACAACTGGGTGATGCTTTTTAATCAGAATTAATGACGTGTGTTGAAATATGTTGTAGCAGGCTGCCATTGATTCAGCAGCTGTGTATCTAACAGAGTCTCAGATTTTTCTCTAAGTACATTCAGGCCAAAGGTAATTAGTTAGAATACTGACAAGGAAATTATAAAAAGTTACAATTTCCTTTGGGAGAAAAATCTGTCTGTCTATCTATCTATCTATCTATCTATCTATCTATCCATCCATCTATTTTTTAATCTATTATCTATTTATTACTTAGTGTTAGAATGGACATGTGAATGCATTATTTGCCACTAGAACCATCAGAAAATGTTGATATGTGTGTCGCTTTTCCGGGTGTGTACACATGCATGTATCAAGCACAAAATATTTAGGTATTTTACCACAATGTCATCATCCTCCTAAAACACTGAAACACGGGTTACCTTGAAAGTGCTGCTAACAGAAGCCATGCATTAAGCAAATAACTGCCAAGATCTTATATGTCAAAGTAATTGCCTATGATCAGTAAAAAATAGTTGTTATAAATATAAACCCCCATTCTGCCACAAGCTGACCTACAGTTCATCACTTAGTACAAAGCTAAAGAGAGGGATACCTCACAGCAGTACGAGAGTCAAGATTTCCTGTGTTTCCTGCTGAATCTCACTGCTCACTCACTCAGTAGCCTGTCAGCACCTCACGGTACTGTTAAACAGCAGCATCAGTGGAAGGTGACTGTCCATGACTCATTTACCTTTCCTTCCTCAGGGTCTGTCACCTGGTCTTGAACAGAGAACAGAAGAACACAGCAACAGCTCCTCCATGAGTGAGCCCCCGGTCTCTGGCAGGATTTCCCTCTCGTGCGCACACTCTGTCATCGATGGATCACAATGCCTCTCTGCTGTGTCTCTGCTAATGAGCAATCATGAGATTCTTGATGGCAATCTCCTTGCATCCCTCCTTAATGATTCTGAGTTTGTTATGATCATTGTTCTTCTGACAACCCATCTATTATGGCACCATTTATTTAGCGAGTTTTAAAAAAAAAAAAAAAGAAAATAATTATTCCACTCTGTTCTTGTTCCAGATGGCTTCTATAATTAGTTTAATACTTTTGCAGATGTTGTATGAAAACTTCAGGATGTGAGCCAACAATGGGGAGATGAAGCTAATGAAAGTGAGTTTTCAGCTGATTATTCACAATGCAGAAATAAATATATTCTGCGTGTCAACTAAGTGCAATGCAGAATGCAAAGCATGTATCTGGAGCATTTGATTGCAACAAATGGTGTGTGTTGAGTCAAAGTCTCTGGCTTCAGGTCATGTTCATGTCCCATGTTTCAATGGACAGGAGGCAGGGAAAGGCCATCTTCCTTTCAGCTCAAAATACCAGGTGCCATGATCAAGAACAAGATTGAAGACTCTCATTTCCAGTCCTTAACTGTTAACCATTTTTCAGCCTTACCTGGGTCATTTCTCTCCCTGCTCCAGTCTCCAGAAAGGAGGATGTCCCTGCTTGGTTTTCATGTCTGCTTTCTTATACTTCACTGCTTTTACAACAGCTGCACCACAGAAGCAGACATCCTGCCCTCCGTTCATATGGTAATGAGATGATCACATATTTGCTAATTTTTTGGGATGGCAGTTATTTCATTAAGGGCAATTATTCATTCCCCTTTTGAATTTAGATTGCAATAAAAAAAAAAAAAAAGGAAAGGAAAAAAACCAGAAAAAAAAGAGACTTGAGAGAACCTCTCTTGCATTGGAAAACAGTGTTTCCCTCTGCAGAACACCAGTACCCATTTATAAGCACTCCTGGATAGGTTTCAATGTTAATATCCTTGGCTGAAAATGCTTAGTGATTAATAGCATTGACTGGCTAGTTAAATACACGATCAACCTGGGAGCAGTCATGCTTCTCAAGTAACAACAGTAATTGACAGAATGTTCAGCAAATAAAACTAGTTTAATGCTGTACTAATATATAATTAAAATACCTGTAACTCTTTCTCCCAGTGGGGATACAATGCTGCCACAGAAATGCCAAGCGTTTCAGTTTAAAAAAAGGTACCAGGTTTAAAAAGCCTGATTTTTCTTTTTGAAGCCTCCCTCCTTCTCCACCCCATAAATAGCCAGGGTGGTAATTTTGCATTCAGAGGTGCCAGCAAACACAAGACCATTTCAGTTTACAGTTGCTCCCACACATTGTGCCTGCAAACAGGAGGCAATGTATATTTAAAGAGCTGCTTATCGGCGTCCTCCCTTTCTGCCTGAAATGTATCCCACCTCCAGCTCAGGAACATGAATTATTTACAGCTGAGCAAAAAGTGGGGGCGTTTAGCCACGACACCCTGATGGTGTGAGTGAGAGAACTCAGCCTCTCCTGCGCATCGCTGCCCCTCCTGCTGGGCTTGCGGTGCTGGCTGAGCACTGTGGAGGGCTCTGGGCAGGCTGTCCGTGCCCCACAGTGCAGGGATCCTCCTGCTCCTGTGGGAGACATTGGCTTAAAACCCTTCGGACTTATTGTCCTGCCTGCAATCTGCCCCCAGCCCTCTTCAGGCACGTCCTAGAAGGGATTTTCTGGCGATGCACATTCAAATGGAGCGCACGTCTTGGGCTTGCAGAGCTCTGCAGAGCTCTGCACGTCTTGGGCTTGCAGAGCTCTTGTGGTCCAGGTCTTTCACTGTCCCTGAGAACAGGAGCAGAGAGGAGACATTAACCCTGTATCTGTGCTCTGCACCGAGCTGCCTGACCCAGCAGTGTGATAATCTCCTCTCTCCTTCTGTTGGCAACACATCTCCAGTTATAGCAGAATTACGACGTGTAGCTCCCCCAGCTTTGCTGGCACTGCAGCAGATATTAATCAATGTGTGCTATCCCTTGAACTATTTGTTTTTCCCAGATATGTTATTAACCTTCTTTCCATCAATCCAGCAAGGGCCAGGAGTGTTTGGAAGTATGTGTGTGTTCACTGCTTTCACAAACGGTATAGTAAAAAAATTAAAACTCTATAAAACATTGGGTCAGACTCACTCCAGTATAATTCTTCTGCAGCTTGTGAAAAGACCAAAGGAGGGCTGGAGTCCAGCCCTACCTATAGAAAAGCAATAAATATGTGCTGGATTTTGGACCTCTGTTTGAACAAGAGAAAAAAGAAGAAATTAAAATAATTACTTTTATTAATTAAATAAGCTTATAGAGCAAAGCCATAACCAGAAATAAAACAATAGCACAGGACTATTAATAGCAATATTTTGTAGTATGGAAGTAGAGGAATCAGAAGCAATAAATGGGAGTATCTGAAATCTAAATGCTGTGCAAAAGTAGCATGAAGCATGAGTCCTGTCCTAAAGACTTCTTAGTCTTTGAGCAGAAGAAGAGGGATTTTTCTCATATTTTTTCAAACTAGGAAACATGATTAGGATGAAGTGACTTATTAGATGTTAGACAGAAAGCCTGTAGGATGCCCATGAATTATCTCCAAGAGTTGGGAATTGTCTGTTCTTTTAAAAGATTGGCCCCTCTTTCTCTGAAGAAAAAACTGACTCCAATAGAAAAAACTCTCAGCAACTGGGGAGGACATGGAGGAATGCAATGAAGATAAATTGTTGCAATAATGGAAATTAAGAAATTTGATTGATTTTATACAGTGATAATCTCATTAAGGCTTTGGCCTACTGTTAAATCTTTATATTGCCCAAAATGAGAAAAATATAGTAATATATATATCTGCTCACAAATATATGAAAATAAATCAGAATTGCAAAGTATTCTCCATTTTATAGCAATTTCTATCTCAAAACAACTCCTTTTCTCTCTTTTTATTATTATCATCATTCCCTGGCTGCTGCCTGGGTGCTCTGTGCAGCACCGTTACAGAGCTGGCACCTGTTGTGATGCATCTATTCTTATAAACAGGCCTATCTTTAGTACCAGGCAGTGCCTTTTTTTCTTATGTGGTTGTTAATGTTGTTGTTTTCCACTGGTTTTACTTTTTAAGTTATAAAAAGGAAAAAAAAAAATCAGTAATCAAATAACTTTGCAGCCATTTTGCAGAGAGTTACTTGATTATGAGTGTGCTGGATCTGGTGGTGAGAGGGGCCAAGCTGTAGACCCAAGTCTGAGAGAGATGTTGGAACACTTTTCTTCCCAGAAAATTTTTCTTCATGATCTAAATTAAAATAATGAGGACAAAAAAGCTTTAGGGGAACATTATAACAAGACACTGCTGTAGCAATTCCTTTCATGAGCTGAGTGTGGTTTAAGCAAACTGTTTATTCTTTTGGCTGTAGATCTAATGCTTCCTAACTCCCCAGTCCAGATCCCAGTCCAGATTGCTTTTAAACAGTCCTCTGTAGTTCTTTTACTAACAATCTTCCTAGGCTGATAAATCCTTTGTGCACTTGAACACACTGATCTGCTCATCTGTATCTACTTTCCTAGAATCCCAGAATGGTTTTGGTTGGATGGCACCTTAAAGATCATCTTTTTCCCACTCCACACTGCCACAGGCAGGGACACCTTCCACTAACTGAGGTTGCTCTAGTTAAGATCTCAGTGAAAATTGGCTATTTATCATTTTCATGGGCTGGCAGTGGGGACCTTTCACTTGCCACCATCATCAAGATGAGGAGTCATCCTGGAGTGATTTGCTGCAGGTATTTGTGGAATTGCTGCAAGCTTGAGAACAAAATAAAAAACATGATGGCAGGTGAAAATAGTGAGGCTGATCACTGTCACTCACCTTCAAGTCCGACTAGCTGTGGAAGTTTTGTCTGAAAATTCTCCTATTGGCTCAGAATCGCCTTCCTGATGAAATCTGATGTATGATAGTGAAGTGCTGATGACAAGTGATCCTCTTTAATGCAATTTTAGGCTCAGTGTACAGCCTTGCAATGCCTCTGATTTCCTAGCACTAACTGCACACTACACTACCTCTTTAGATAGGCATTTTGGGCACTAAAATCCTTAATGCTCCTTACCTGTACAAAGCATTCTTCTACCACCAGATAAGAATTGATTGTAAGACAGATCCACAACATGCTATTAGTGATTTGAGTCCTGAATTATCTGAATGGTTGAATCACTTTTAATGATGCAAGGGGATTTGGCTAACAGGTTAGGTCAAGGCTGATCCTAAACTTTGAGGTAAGCAGCACTCATGTCTGAATTTCATGGCTTCAATATTGACTTTATGGGCCATATGATGGCTCCTAGGATACATTATTCTATCTCTCATGTTGGACTTGTTCTGCAGTTAATGGCTTAAGGCTTTTGAGTTGGCACTTTAGCAGAGGTGACTGCATTTCTTTTCACATGGCTCATGAACAGATAATCAGAGCACTGAATAATAGAGCTCATGTTCTACAGGCATGACCTTTCTGAAGGAAAAAGGCTGTGGCATGTTAAACAGCCTTTAGGGATGGTTTCTTTTAATGTGAGACGAAGCCTTTCTAAGAGTGATCTACACAACCACAGGACTGTTTTTTTTTGGTTGAGTAATTCACCTGAATAAAAAGCCTTTAAAACTGAGGAGCAAGTGTATATGGACCTACATGTGGCAAATAGCCCCTAGAATCAAACTAAAATCTAAGGTTCAGTACATGCAGATCAAAAATGGATGTTCTGCTGCTGCCTTGGCTCAAGCTACATCAATTCCCTGTCTCATCTAAGATAAAAATATCAGAATTAGGACATGATCAAAATTGTGCATTGTGGTGCTTTTAATGTCATGAGCATGAGATCTCCATAAGATCTTCTGCTCAGATAGCAGAGTCAAACTTTTCTACCAGGAGAAAGTCAGCAGACCAAAATGACACAGCCCTAAAGAGAAACTAAGGATAGAAAATACAACATGGTTTTCTACTCATCTGAATTCAGCAGAGGAGATGAATGAACAAATGGAGGGACCTTAAAAAAAAAGAGCAAGGTTCTGGTATTTGAGAATTTTACATTATGGGAAGGTTGTTTCATAACCTAGGAGAGAGATTTGGTCATGGACCAATTAAAGGCTGAAGCTTGAAAATTGTTTAGTGTTATGTATAATTACTTTTCCAACTATATCAGGAAATTATTTAAATGCAAATTAAACTATGCTGCCAGAAGGTAGATGTATAGCACTGAATAGACCTGTTTTAGAAAACAATGTAATTTTAGGAAAATTACCTCCCTTGTCCTGAAGAAAAAGCAACTGCTGTGGAATTAGAGGTACAAATAATGTATTGGTAAGATCAGTTAAACATTGTTATTCTCTGGGACCTGAGCTGCTATAAAGCTCCAAAAATGAGTAACAGAGGTTACCTAAGTAAGTCTGAAAGGAGACTTTTGAAGTGAAACAATTTCCCTGGATTTTTTTTAAAACAAGGCATACACCACTTAACTCCAGCTGGTTGGGAGGGTGGGTGGAAAATTGGGAAGGTTTTAAAGCTTAAAACTGTTTTCTTTTGGTTTCCAAAACTAGAGGCTTTGTACATGCCAGCCAGCTTGGTCTAACTTTGCAACAATCCTCTGGAGCTGCTTGCCATTTTGATTGGGGAATTCCAGTAGAATCCACCGAGGTCCCACAGTGAGACTCTATGAGCCACGTCCTGAAAGCCACAGGAGGTCCTTCAAGGACCTTCAAAGGGAGGAAAAGGATAAAAAATCCACATGAAAATAAGAAATTAACTCAGATTGATGTAGAGAGAATAACACAGCATACTGGAAGTGGGGAAGTAATTTGTTTGGCTTTCATGAGAGGACTGAACTCTATTGACATTCCCTTTCCATCCATCAAGGTGTACTGTAGGATCATTGCAGGCTGTACCACTGGTCCAGAAAGTGTCAGGCTGGTGTGAGGAGTCCAGGAATTTAAAAGTTCTTGTGGTGCATTCAGACCTTCCTTTGCTTTCCATGGGAATGTTAAAAAAAGAAAAAAAAAAAAAAAGGAAAAAAAAAAAAGGAAAAAAGTTTTATTGTAAATTGACACATTTAGGGGATCAAGAGAAAGCAATTCAGGAGGGTTTGCTCAGCCCAATTTTTTAACATCTGATAGTGCCCATGATGAGGTAACTCTTAGTGTTACAAAGTGGGGTTTACTCCTTCCAACAGGGCTTGTGAAAGAAAAAGCCAAATGATTAAGCAGAAACAGTGCCAGCATGGGTGGAGAGGGTATGGTGTTAGCTCCTGTCCTGTTGGTCTTTCTGACAGCCCTGCTTGGTCACAGCTCAAACCAGGTTTCTGTGTGTCCAGAATCTCATCAAGAGCAAAATCTGAAAAATATTTTGAATCCCTGGTAGATACAGGTCCTCCTCAAAATAAAAAAAACAGAAACCAAAACCAAACCAAACCAAAACTCAAAAAAACCAAAACACAAAAAGGCAAAAAACCCAACTCAAACCCAACCCACACTTTTCAAAAGGAATACTGGAAGCTGCCATCCCCACAGCCTTTCTGCTCATGCTTAGAAAAGGGGGACACAGTGACAAAACAAATGAAGTCTTCCCTGTGGACTGTCCCATGGACTCCAGAGCAGAGTGAGTTTCCAGGACAGCAAGTGATTTAACACTGCATCTGCCACAGTTGCCCTTAATGTCTAGGATCAGCTGCAGGTACAGGATGTGGGCAGGGAGCCCAGTTCCTATCTGCTCAGAAATTCTGAGAACAGCTGAGATACAGCCCCTAGCAAAGGGGGATTCAACTGGCTGTAGGAATAACACAAGGCAGGAAACAGCAAGGCAAAATCAGATAGAGATCTTGCTGGGGACTGGCATTTCCACCAGTGTAAGGGAGCCTTCAGATACCCCAGAAACAGGCTTTCAATGGAGAGCAATTTTGTTATGCACCCAGCATGGACCCTCTTGGGCAGGGAATATGTGCACCCTTGTGCAAATACATATGGCCAAATATTCCTCTGGGGTGCATCACAAGGCACATAATTGCAAGGCATTTCCCACACCTCCCCAGGAACCTGCTGTGACAGCTGCTGCTGAAGGACAAATGCCAGTAGCAATCGGCATCTGGCTTGCAATGTTTCAAGCAATTCTTTGCCCAAGGAAAAGTTCCCCTCTTGCCTGTAGTGCCAAAAGTGAGAGAGCGTCTGGGATGAGATCTGCACCCTGAAACCTGAGATGTCAGCGTGCCTTGCAAAATGTAGGGCATTGGGGACCAATATCCAGTCTATTCCCTTCTTACTTCCCCGTTTCCAGCAGCCTGCACCTGCCTCCCTGGGTGTTAAGATGTGGGACAGTGTTGAGCTTTGGGTATGCTTGGAAAACTTCCTGTCCCTTATTTTCCTGGCTTTTGAGAGCCTCTTGCAGGCTCACCGCATTGCAAATGTCTTCACTGAGGGCACTCAAACCCATCGTAAAGGCACAAACCAGAAATGCTGATCAGGTTACAGTGGCCAGGTGTGCACCACATGCAAAGGGCCCTACTGGAGATAAAAGTTTAAATTACTAGGTTGCAGATACAGCAGTTCAGTGGCGTGCTGAGGCCTCTTTATGTCACCCTGGCAGCAGAAAGACGTTTCAAACCATTATTTTGCCTAAAGAGCCTCCTTGAATAGGCCACACGTACATGACTGCTTATTCACAGTTGAAATTAAACTGCCTAACAGCAAGGATTTTGCTTTCCAGAGCAAGTGGGAAGTACAGGGTGAGACAGAGCTCCCCCACAGGAATGTGAATGTGCTGCTGGGGGGCAGGGGAGGAGTGCTGCTGCCCTGTGGGGCAGACTGTTTCCACATAAGCATTGCTCTTCCCTCTTTCTTCCAAAAGATTGTTCTAAAAATGAGACCTTCATATCCTCTGAGAACAGTTATGTGGGAAATAAAAGATAATGTGAAGGCACAGGATCATTCAGCAAAAGTCTGTCAGCAATTTGGTCAGGGAAACACTGAAGCAGGAATCAAGGTGCCTGTGAAATGATGACTTCTGTTGACAAATCAGCTCCCTGTTAAAGGTTTTTGACAGTTTGGCCCTGGATGCTGGTTCTCACAAGATTTTTGTTCTTTTGGCATCCCTCTCTGGACTGAAAGAATTGGCAGAGGAAGGTCATGTTTACCTAGCAATATATAATTTATATAACTTGAATTTGAGGGGGACTCTTTTGATATGAAATATGTATTGTGCTGCAAAGTCTGACAAGCTGTCACAATGGAGAAAGGGACCCTGTCCTTTGTTTAGCTCAGAGAAAAATACAGCAGGATGGTGACAAACACAAAATGTGGGCTGCCTTGGGAAGAAGCTAGACAGAGCATTTCAAAGGTGTGCCCAAGGCTGTTACAGATGAGCTGAAATCTTTCTGCCTGCACAACAGGGACACCTTGGTACCTCCAAGGTCCTCTTCAGCCCCACCTGTTAATTTCCTGGCTTTGTTTCTACCCTGCTCAGGTTTCTGGTTTTAGGCTGCTCATTTAGGAGAGAGTAGAAAAGCTGCCAGAGCATCCTCACCATGGAGGAATATGTATCTAGGGAGAAGCTGTAATTCAGCTTTCTTGGCATCTTCTTTCTTTGCAAGTAACAAGAAATAGAGGACTTGGAAGTTCAGGCAGCCCTTCACACTTAGCCAGGCATAGTAAGTGTGTGGTGTTCATCTGCTGATCACTGACAGTGTGCGAAGGTCAGGTCTGGGGTAGTATCTGCACTGTACACACTACTCTGGTGAAGTTATTCTTACTATTGCTTAATCAGGAAAGATATTTTTAATGACCTTCACATCTGAGTGGGAAAATTTTAGAAAAAATCAGGGCAATGAAGAAAGTTCTCTTAAAAGCTTAATTAAAATATGAAACCTTTGATTTCTGGCAATTAAATGGGACATTTTGTGCCTTTAAATTAAGTGTTCCAATACTCTCTAAGCAGAATATGGCTGGAACTGTCTTCAAGATTATAATGGGCTGGATTAGAAGTGTTTCAGATGTGCACCTCAAAGCAAAGCTGAAATTTTGCTTCCCAAAGGCTAATGAGAGCTGAAGATGCTCTGCTTCTGGCTGACAGCATTGGCAGCTGCTGAGGAAGCTGAAGGACATAGGTGAAAAAGCTATGGAAAATTTGGAGAAGAAAATGTAAACGACAGTGCTTCTCTGGAGTTAGATGGCAAAGTATAAATGCCCATAAACATCTGACTGAATGTTCAGGAGCAACCTGAGACAGTCACTGTCCATTTGGGAGCAACCCCAAAAAGATGCCTTTTTTTCCAGCTGAGCCATTCATCTGTCCAGCCTAAGGCATCCCTCAACATTTGGGTGGGGGCAAAGGGAGAAGATGAGCTTGATTTTCAGCCAAATCTCAGCTTTGGAAAGTAGCTTTTACCTGCCTAAATGAAATCTAATTGCACATGGTTGTAGCTTTTGCTTTTACACTCTGCCCTAAAATATTGAATGGCAGCATGCTAGGTAATTAAATACCTGTCATGCCTTTTCCCAGGTCTAACAATGCTTTGGGGATATGTATGATGCATGATTTGTTCAACCAGTTAGTATAAACTTTGTAAAGCACTTTAGGATTCATTTGAATGAAAGGTATGACTATAAATGTAAGATCATTTTCATTATCATTAATATTCTTTTATGAGGGACCTTATCAAAAGCATTTTCAAAAGCCAAGTAAATTATATCTACCAGGTCACCTTTATGTACTATTTTATTAACTTTTCAGATGAGGAATTGCTTTGAAGGAACAATATTTCCTTACGGTGACTGAAGTGGGTTTTCTCCCTATTGTCATTTATTTCCTTCATAATGGTGACATTATGGGGTACAGCTGAGGTCAAGGGCCTGTTGTGCTTAAGGCTGCATAAACCTGAAAGGAAAGAATGGTGACATTTTAGGAACCTTGAAGAAAAAAATAATAAAAAGTGTAAATAAACTTTCTGGTTTCGTCCGTGCTGAGTTGCTTGTGTTCTGTGTGGCAGTAGCTGGATGGTGGCTGCAAGGTGTGGGGCATCATCTCAGGGTGTGTCTGTCACTCTTGGGGTGAGAGCCAGCCCAGGAACTGGCACTGGCTGTGCTGGGGGCAGGCCTGGATGGCAGCATTTCCACGGGCACTGCAGGGCTCTGCTCCTGGAGCAGCTCCCAGGGAGGTTTCCCTCCCTTGCACAATAGGAGCCATCACTGAATCCTTGTGTTTGTTTTCAAGGGGGATTTCAACCTGCGAGGCGAGCAGGGCACCTTATTTGACAGGTTCACTATTGTGTGGTGTGTTTTCTCTACAGCCTGGGCTGGGAACCAGCTGCTCTGGGTGATTTACTGCCCCAATGTGCTCCCCACCACATAACTCCTTCCTCAGGTCCTGTTCACCTTCCACAGTGTAAAAGTAAATCACTGCTGAAGTCACTCTCTAATTTCCCACAGAAAGTAGCAGAGACAAGGAATCTCTTTAGTTACATCCATACAAATAACTCGGGCCAAGGTTTTATTCCTGCTTCAGCATCCTCTGATTTTCAGCCTCCCTCTCTCCCCACAAAGATAGAGGGCTGTGCAGAAGAAATGCCTGCTTTAGCACATCTGACAGCAAGTAACCATGGAGAGTGGTGTCTTCCAGCAGATACATATATTTGAGTTAATTAGGTACAATAAAGCTGTCACATAACAACAGCGCTTTCTAAGTTTCACTCATTATATGCCTGGTTGGGGGTTTAATTTTTTTCTTCTCTACTGCATCAGAAATACCTTGATTTTTTTTTATGGACCTATATCTCTACATCCCTTTCCTTTGTAGCTTGTCTGCATTTACTCTACTCTCTCTTCTTCTCTTTAATCAGACCTCCTTTTAATTTTTAAAAGAATGTTTATTTTCAATAAACCCTGCTCAGCCCTGCAAATTTCATTCTTCCTGTTCTTATTTTCAGATCAAAGGTCCAACCACCATCTGCCTCTCTAGCACAGCTTCTTAAATAGCCTCCAGACTGATTACATTAGCCAAACTCACCCTTGGTACAACTCCTGGGGCTGCTAGAGGAGTTACTCTAGGAACAAATTTGTTCTAAGTTGTTAAAGAGTTTCACTATGCCCTTGAGCCTTCTGTTAATAATTTTTTTCAGTTTTAAAATCTGGCCTTTTAAAGTTCACCCTCTCTGCATTACCCCTAGGAGAGTAACCTTCTATTATGATATCAAACCTAATTGCACAGTGATTATGATTACCCAGTGGATTTCTTACTCTCACCTCCCTTAACTCCTGTGCATAATTTAGCACAGAGTTGAGATTCAGTCCCTCCAACAAAGGACTCCTCTGAAAAGCACTCTTTAAATAATATCAATTAATTGGCTTTTCATACCATGGACTTTTCGACTGATAGGCAGCAGAGGCGTGGAAGTCAGAGCTCAGTGCCCTCCAAAGGGTCAAGCTGCATTGTCCCACGGGTGGTCCTCAGAGCCACAAAATCATGGAATGATTGTGGACAGCCTTGTGCTGTCCCCAGGGGTCTCTGCAGCTTATCCAGGGGGCCTTGGCCACCTGGAGAAATTGAAAAGAGAAATCCAGCCTGGCACCATCAGATTAATTCTCTGTCTCACCATGCTCGAGGCATGAATGGTGGCAGGGAGACAGAGGAACTTCTCTAAAAACCAGAAAAGTGAAAAAGTGTAAGGTTTGGAAATTAAAAACTCTCTACATGATAATGGGCAGAGGATAAGAGAAAGGAGGGAGGTTGTAGGGTTCAGTGCACTTTTGGGATGGGTGTTTGGTGACTGCAGTTCTTGCAGCACATTGACAATATGTGTTAATACAGCTGCACACCCCATGGAAGCCTCCTGGACCCTGCCCTCACTCTCCTGTTTTTCCCACAACTCTTTATAATGAGCTTGATGGCAGTCCAGATCAATCTGTTCAGTGGTTTCCATGAACTGAGACCAAATTGAATAACCTGTGGGGAGTATGCTGCTAATTTCAGAATGCAGCAGCTCCTGGTGACTGCACTGGGTCATTACGAAAATGTTTCCCTTTCAAGGGCTCCTGGAGATTCAGTGGAAATATTTAGGGCTGAAGACAGAAGTAAATATTCTGGTCTTTTTAGGTTTTTGAGTGGTAGTACTTTAGCTGAGTTTCAGTCATCCCTTTATAAATAGTGGTTAGAGAAAATACAATTCACAGAACAAAAGAATTAGCACTCCTTTTCTTTTTTTAAAAAATCTGTGGTCGCCGCAAAGAAATGAAGGAAATAAAAAGTAGCTCATAAAGATTAATTCATCACAGAAAAAAATTCCTTCTATGAGAGGTAAAGCGTAGTAGGGTTCTAACTGCTTGTGATAAATGCAAATGAATATTTTCTGTTTGCCCTAGTGACTGCTAATATACATATTTATCTTAATGCATTTGGAAAAAAAATTAAGTAAAATAAAATAAAGCTCAATGGCTTGTTCTAAATGGCTTTCCAACGTTGGCAGAAAAAAGATGTACAAGGCACTTTGCTAAACAACGTTTGAGTGTAGAGCAGCACTGCTGAAAACAGCATAATGGGCTATTGCCTTTCAGCTTTGCAATTGTGGCTGCATGGTGCTGGTGGGCAATCTCCTGCTTTATGTGTGGCACGTGCTGAGCAGAGGCTGGTGCTGGTACTGGGCCAAGCAGTAGCTGTGCTTGGATTGATACCAATCCTGTTCCTTCCTGCTTTTCACCTGTCCCTGACACAAAGTCCTCCCTGCTGATGGTTCATGATTTCCTTAGAGATGGGAGGTGGCATGACAAGCTAAAGCACTCACAGAAACATTTGGAAGCTGCAGGCTTTTATTTTTTACATGGATCTGACATGCCACTTGAGTGTCCTCTCTGTTGTCTCTGGCTGACAGCTCAATATCGCCCTGGTCATTTTCTGTGGTTGTTGTTCACAGCACTCTGCTTTCAGGAGGTGGTCATGCAAGAATTCAGATTTGTTCAGACAATCCCATCAGCCTCTCAGTGGCTGCTCGAGCTTTCTCTGTGCTCCTTTTCCTTTTGAATCATCTGTTCACCAAGATGCATCCTGTGCATTTGCACGAGGACCTTAGGCACATAGCAGTTGGGATTTCATCTCTGATATATCAAGAAAACACATTCTGGTCTTTAAGGACATGTGTTGTAGAATGCTATGCAAAAAACATAGGAATAAAAATCACCGAGTCATTTAAGTCCAGAGTGAAAAAAAAAAAAATCCCACTGATTTACTGTGCCTAAAGGCTTCCTCTCCCTGCAGTGGATGTTTGTATTAGTACTGGATGCATAGAGAAATTGAAAAGAGAAATCCAGTCTGGCACCATCAGATTAAGTCTTCATTTTGCCATGCTCGAAGCATCCTTACCACCAGCACCTACGAGTGCAGGATAATATGAAAAGAAATAAATAGTAGACATGCATCCACAAAAAGCCACATCCCACCCTGCCCATCCTGCCAGGCTGCTCCAGGCTCTGTAGGAGATGGGTGCCAGTCCAGGGTAGGGGATTACATGGGTCTGTGACCAGATTCTACTGAGTGAGCTGTGTTACCATTAGATAGCATTCCTGAAAATCTTCCTCTCCTGAAGTAAGTCTAGCTAAGCCAAATCAATTGAAGAGCTTTCAAGGACTTAAGAGTGTACCCAGTCTGTGCAGTGGGGGATAATTTGTACAATCAGTGGAACAGAGGGCACAACTGTGTCTGAACCAGGAAGCCAAAGGCAATAATAACTAACGTGTATCCATAAAAAATTCATGGGAAATTTCATCTTGGGTAAAAGAGAATGAATAACTATGTTGATTAAGTATTAAAAGTTCATTTTATTTTTAGAAGTACTCAGAAAATTGAAAACATCTGGGAACATTATGCAATTCTTTTTACGTAATAGCTTCCATTTACTTTTCATCAGTGCCATCAGTTTAACCCTGACCTGTATGGAGCAACCCACAAGATCCAGTCTTCTTTCTTGCTGGGCTGCAAGAAGCGGCTTGCAATTCAGGCCCCTCTCCCTCTGCAGAAAAACCTTCATTTGTATAAATGATGGTCTGTGTCAGAGCATAGTGCCCAAACTTTTCTACACATCTGACTTTCACCATCCTTTAGCAAAGTTGTACATCCCACTGTACCAAATTTGAGATGAGAATGGCAGGAAAATGTCTTAATCTGTTCAACCTGTTAAAATGTTGAATTGCTGTGAATTTGCCCTGGGACACCCCATAGGATTAGATGTGTCCCCTGTTAAATCACAGGCAAGAAACTCCCACAGAAAGCTTAGATCTCCAAAGATATTTTGATAGGTCATGACACAGGCTGGCACCTTGTGGGTAGAAACTGAAGTGCCTTTAAGTGTCTACTGTCACTTCTGCAGTGACAAGCCCAGGTCTGTTGATACTTAACTGCAAGATATTTTATTCAGGATGAGCTGTGATATAATTTTAATTTTTCTTTAAGGAGGTGAAACACAGGGCCACAGGTGTATTAACAGCATCACACTAGGCATGTGGGGTTGTGTTTTCCCAGGGAGAAAACACCAGAGAGCAGCTGAGAGCAGCCAGAGGAGGTAGTGTGGAACTTCAACACCTTCAAAGGTCTCTGGCAGAGGGCAGAGCAAAAGGACAGCAACTTTTTGGATCACCTTCCACCTCCAGCAATCGTCCTTGCTTTGGCCCAGATTTCTGCAATTTCCATCAGGTACAAATACACCAGAACAGATTTATTTTGTCCATCATTAAAAGTCTCATTCACAGTCATTGCTTCAGCTCTCAACATGGGGGCGAGACCCTGTCCTACAGGGAGCTCCATTCCACATCCTGCAGAGTAATCACCTCTCAAGGACAAGGCTCGTCATCTCCTCCCATGCAGAGAAGCTGCCAGCAGGAGGAACCTGGTTTCATTTGTGTGCATTTTCAAGACTGTGGCAGGAGATTAACTCATGTAGGATTTACCAGATGTCTCTCTGTGGAGTGGGCTGCTTTGAAGAGCAAAAGAGTTCTTCAGTCTATGCCTAACCAAAGGAATGAATCATACACCTGCACACTCGCATTTCTTTCAAGGACACGGTGCCCTGTGGAGGTGGGGGGTTCTTTTCTTGCCTGGAGAATCTCACGTCATCACAGGCAGAATATTAGAGCAATGGAGAAGAGACAATACATCGTCTTTGCTTTATAGCCTGCCTCCTTCTTAGTCTCTCTGGCAGGTCAGATAAGCCCTGTCTAATCTTGCGTTACAAAAGTTTTACCAGTGTCTGCTTTCTTTCTTTTTTCTTTTCCCCTCCTGTTTTAATGTCCCTTAACACTTGCTCAGCTAACATAAGGTCTTTCACCCTTTAAGTGATAGTAGAAATATGCTTCTCTGGCTGATTTCCAGTGAAAGGAAAGTAGATGGCACACCCTGAGAGCTGTCTGAATCAAAGCAGAGGTTTCCTGGGAAGTCTAATTGCAGTGGGGGCAATTCAGCTGGTCACACTCATACTGCTGGCTGGGATGTTCCCAGTGAGCCATGCAAAGTACCTGGCATAGGAAATCGTGCAGGGTCAGGGGCATTTGCAGGATGTCTCAGGAACTGAGGGCAGCAGTGAGGTGTGGAGTCCATCCTCAGCCAGTGCTGAGCAGTGTTTGGAGATCATGGTGACAGATGGGTTGGATGGGTAATGGGGTCTGGTCTTTCTCCCTGCCTTCGAGGGCTCTGATTGATTTGTCCAGCTTGCCATGATGAAGTCATCAATCTTGATGACACTTGCTGCAGCTCAGCCTCTGCCATGCCAGAGTAATTCTTTTTGCACCTGCCAACAGGCAGGTCAGATAGCAGCATATGCACTGTCTGGGAGTTGTGAACTTGATTTCTAAGAAAGGTGATAGGAAGCCACTACAAGGAACAGGTAGGAGATGACCTGTCTTTGGTACAGACTGGAGGCAAGCAGCTTTTTTTTCTGTAGTGAAAGAAAGGAAAGCATGGACTAATTTTCAAGAGTTTGTAACATTCCCATGACAAATCCAAGACAAATCCCATTAATATTAAGCCTGCATGTAATGGTTAAATGTTTAAATTACTGCCCACTGAAAATCTATCTTTTTTTTTTTTTTTTTTTTTATTTTATCATGGTTCTAACTCTGGAGGAATGAGAGTTCAAATGATTGACCATAAATCATAGCAAAGTCCACTGCTAGCAAGGTTAGAGTTAATAGATTATTGATCAGTGTAATGTTAAGTGGTAAATTAATTTTCCCCCATCAGCTCTCTTAATGGGTACTTGCTTTTTAAGATGTAGCAGGGCTTTGCATTGAATTAGCTTGGAGAGTTAAACAGCATGAACAGCTGGTAGATTCAGCCCAGCTCACTACCAGAGCCCCCTGCATGCTGTTCAGACACATTCCAAAGCCATTTTTTCCTTTACCATTGGGACTGGTAAATCCTTTGTTGAGGGCCAGGCCAGGTTTGCAAACAGTGAGATAAGAGGACTGTATCTCCCTGTACCATCACCCACTGACACCTGTTTGCGCTTGGCTAATTTTCCAATTATACAGAATCTTTTCAGAGCTGTGATGGGCGCCCCTGGAAGAGAGGCTGCCAGTATTCTTGCTGCAACAGAGAAGATATCTGAATACGTGATGGCCAGCAGCTTTTGAGCTTCCACAAACTTGTGGAAATTTCGTGCTTATGAAGGGGATAATAACAGTGCTGGAAAAATTATCTGTTCTGTGCACTTTGAGGAACTGATTGACTGAAGACGTCCCTACTCCATTACTACAAACACCCCTTACTCTGCTCTGCTTGTATGACAAAATTTACAGCTTCCAGTTTTTGGATGAGACTCCTTAAGTTTTTAAAGACTTCCAGGCTCAGGAGGGGGCACGAGGGTGACCGGGTTCCGCACAGTGTAGTTGTCCTGTGACAAAGAATTTGGCTCTTCTTTGGGGGTCTCAGGACTTTGGTGGACACTTGACACACCCTGTGTTACATAGATTTGGTCTGGCTACCAAGTTGGTGTCCAGCTTTGATCATCCACTGAAAGTGAGATCAAAGCTTATAAGTCTGGTCTAGAATAAAGTAATTAATTCCTTATACTAAGGTGTCAATATCTTGTCTCAATTTGCAAAGCCTTACTGAGTGCTGACTGATGCATTATCGCTGTGCATACACAGAGAACTCTAAGGCACCCTGTACTCTCAAGAACCTGCTATGCATAGCAGTGGATAGATGTGAGATATATTAATGGGAAGAATCCATGGAAACTAACATGGGAAATCAGCAGTGACCCTTGCTCAGCCAAACCTTAGAAAAAAAATGTTATTTCACCCTTGGAGAATTTGGGACATGAGAAATTTTTCCCTTCTTATAAGACGGAATGAAAAAATCAAACCCTTGATGTGTTTTTTTTTTTTTTTTCCATTGAACCAATAAGCCGTAAATAAATACATAAAAAGATAATTTCAAACACTTCATTCTGAGCTCTTGACATTTTCCAATGTTTAATTCCTCTAAAGTACAGTTTTCAAAGCAATAAAACTGCATCCCTTCTCCCTTTACTTCAAGTCTTCAAATTACATTTTGCTGAGGCCTCTTGCCTGGCTCTGTTAATAAGGAGATGTTAATTAGCAATCTTAGAGTTAACCATCAGGCAGAGAGCAGCACTGTGCTGTGGTTTGCATGGGGTGGGTTTAGTTTCATTCTTCTGCCTGTGGATGCCAGGACCCCTTGGCCAAGCCAAGCTGGCACAAGGATGTGAGCTGCAGATCCAAACACTTCTGTGATTGCCCTGGCTGGGACTCGGGCATGAAAAGCTGCTCTGGCTGTGACTGCTGGTTTGTCATCACAGTTCTTCCTCCAGAGAGATTTTCCTAGGAGGTGGCAGCCCCCCCTGGTTTATGTCCCTTTGTCACAAAGGGCCTGGGATGACCCCTCTCCTTACCATCTCTCTGGAGAAGGCAGTGAACTGCTGGGGTGGACAAGCAAAGCCAATGGTGAAATTCCTCTGCCCATGAGGCTTCCCCTTCCACCCCTGGCTCAGGGCAGTAGCACGGTTTGTACCACAGATAATAGTGGTACCACTCAAGAGATACTCAGTTCTGTGGTTTCTCAAAGGGTCATACACCTTTTTTTGGTGACATGGAATCTTACTAATGCAAACATTGCACACACACTCACACACAGACACAGACATACACATACACACATACTGCAAACAATATATATATGTGTCTAAAATTGGTGTTTATGGTTTGTGTTCATTCACACACAGAAGAAAAGGTTAATGTGTGTTTTGCAAAGACAGAAGACATTTGTTTGCTCACCAGGAAAGAAGAAGGAATCAATATGTTTGGGTAGGGGAAATGGATTATCCTTAAACATCCTGCAAAAGACAAAAAAAGTTTCTATTTGATGTTGATGTTCTAAAGGTCAGTCCAATCATGCTATTTTGGCTGTAGCCAGCACAATGAAACACTGCATTCAATCTTTCAGAAATTTGCATGTATTTTTCTGCACATTGCTGCCTTAAAAGCAAGTTTACTGTGTGGAAGTGGAAATTGAGAGGTTCTGAATAAAGATGAATATTTTTGTTTCAGCTTTCACTTATATCTTTCCTTTAAAGAGATATTTTTTCTTTTTTCTTTTTTTCTTTTTTTTTTTTTTTAACCTGGTTATTCCATTTGCAATATTGCAAGTTCCCAGACAATAAAAATCCACTCAACCCTAATTCAGGAGTAATGTAAGAATTTTAGGTCTGATATTTTTCATTTTTTAGACCCCACTATATACATTAGGATGTTGAAAAATTTAGCGTGTGTGCACATGTGTGTTCTGTCAGTCCAAATGTAAACCTCATCTTCTGGTAATCCAGATGTCTATGCAAATAAACTGTGCTTACATGGAGTAACTCCATTAGCAGACAGCAAGTGTTGGCTCAGACCTTGTTTCAAATAGCAGTTAAGGGGAGCACAAGATGTGCTTGAGATTGCAGAAAACCTGGCTTTGCCATCCCAGGCTAATTTTGGAAATGATTTCCCAGAGTAATTTCAGATAAAGAGGTAAAGCCTTAAGCATTTTAGTGAAGTGAAAAAAATCAATTATTGCTCAAGGGAATAAGAAAATTTCATTTTTCAAGATTTTTTTATTTTAGATTTCTGCTCTCCACAAGCAATAACATTTATAAAGAAACAGTTGTTTAACACCTCCCAAGTGAAAAAAAAAAACCAAAATCTACACCTCACAGCAAAATTGTGGCTGTCAAACTATCACAAATATCACTGAACCAGAGATGGGCTGCAAATAGCCTTTTCCTGGCATCTTTTGCAATTTTGACAAATTCACCAGGTGTACCAAGCTGCAAGTGCATGGTGAGCATACATTTAGAAATGACAGTGTTGTACATAAAATCAGCACCGTGTAAAAATCCTTCTGTTCCTTATTTGTGCTTTTGAAATGCATATAAAGGTGCTGCACACCTTTAGGGCCCTGTGCTGTGCAGCACCGTGATGTGGCCACAGAAGCCCAGTAATTTGTTTCCATAAAATATATCCAGATGTTTGCCTTTTGGCAAGGATGGGAGCAGGCTGAAACAGCACTGAAATAAATTTTGTAAGTAATAAAAAGCCCAATACTTTGTTCCTTTCTTCAGTCCTGATAGTTTCATTATTTGTTTTACTTGATTTGAGGCTGCAAGAAGGAAACACAAAAGGAAATTTTTTTGATAAAGCGTCCAGAATTAATACCACTGCCCTGACACAGCAGCAGCAGTGACATAAAAAACATGTAATGCTTAGCTACAGAGTTTTGTTTTCAGACAGATAATCAAAGGGGAACTTGGAGAGAAAGTCAATTGCAAAGAGACCTGGTGGTTTGAAGAGTGTCCCAGCGCAGCGTACCTCTGCTGCAGCTGGAGGCACACAGGATTGGAAAGTGCTGGTGGGGAGGAGGGAAACTTCTTGGGGATCCTGCTTGTGGTGGCATCTGTCAACACCTCTGCTCCCATCCAGCCACAGACCACAGCATCTGCTGGCAGGGCTTGGTGCGGTGAGGAGGAGAGGAGGGGCAGGGGATCCACCAGCCCTGGGTGTCTGTCCTTCTCCACATTCCTCTACTCGTGCTGAGGGACCCTGGTGTTGCTGCAGCATTTTCTGAGTGTGTCACAGAAACCCTTAAAGCTGCATGAAGTGTCAGAGATGTCTCCAGCTGCACCACACACGGGTATCAGATGAAAGTGCCCAGGTGTATAATTAGAGGGCAGCAGCGGCAGGGTGCTGCACAGCAGCTGATGTAGACATCTCACCTGGAAATCTATTACTGCTGAGGCTCAGTGTGTTATTTTTACAGAGGTGGCATTTACTCAAAGGAAATTAAGAACAAAAGCAGGAATCTCAAGGTTTTTCATCTGCTGATGTTCACGCACCTGAAGGAAGGAGGCTGTGGCAACTGCAACCTGATTTCCTACCCAGCTTGGGAAGAGTAGTTGAGGTGATAATCAAAGAAATGTTCTCCTCAAGTCTCTTATGGACTCCTGCAAACAGTAGGGAAAGAGTGTTTCCCAGGCCAAACTCAGGGAGAAACTCACTCTTGGGGAAGACGTCACTACTGACTTCAGCTGCCTGACAGGAGTAGGGAAGGCAGAGACAGACTCTTCTCAGCAGTGAGAGGAGACTGGGAATAGAAGTTACAGAAAGAGAGATACTCAGATTTTTTTTTCCCCCAGTGATAGTGGTCAAACATGGGACAAGGGTCCAAGCTGTGAATTCTCCATGCTCAGAGATACCCAAACCATGACTAGACATAGTCCTGAGCAACCAGCATCATTCTCTGCAGTGGTTTGGACTGAAGACCTCACAGCTCTCCTGCCATTGTGGAGAACATTAGGCTCCTGAATGTCTCAATTCAGGTGAAGTTTTGCAGTAAACAGGAATGACAAGAAGATCATTTTCCCTCCTCCAAACTACCTTTGTGAAGAAATGTCATACACTTTGTCTGAAAAAGCCAGGCTCCACATGTAACCTTTTGGTTTTCGTTCTGCAGAAGTCATAATCCTCCTTCACTGCCTGTAAACCAGTGGTTTAATCTGTAGCTCCCTAGTGACCCTAATCCACCAGGTCTATCCTTGCTAAATTAACCAAAACAATTCCATGACAAAAAACATGACCAGAGTGTCCCTCCTCCAGGAGTTTTTCTGGTTGTTACAAGAGGGCTGATGTTCACCCGCAGTCTGCAGAATCACCACGTTACTTAGTTACATTAAAGTAATCTTAGAAAGGACTTACTGATGACTTATACTCAAATGTGCAAATAATATGCTTGTAGAACATTAAAATGGCTGTAATAGTGTGGTAATAAATTACTTTTTTCAATATAGATGATTAGAAATTTCAGTAGTTAGAAGCTATTAATGGACTCACCATAAAGCATGAAAGTCCATCCTCATGAAACCCTAAATGACAGTACTGCCTATAAATTTTACTGGAGGTGGAAAGAGCAGTAATTATATGGCTGGCATTAGATGTATCTCTTTCTTCAGAGTGGCAGATCTTTTCCTCCTGTTGTTAAGCAATATTTTAGGCCATAGCCAGTAGCCAGGGTATACTGTAAATAATATTCTTTTCTGTGATGGATTTCTGCACAAACAGAAAGAAAGATACTTTTTATTAAAAGAAAAATTGGCAAACAGTCAAGTGTAGATGGCTTTGAGAGTGGCAATGCAATAAAGAGCACTGAGCATCTGGTTCAATGTTGTTTGACTGACCTGTGTGAGTGGTGATGACTGAAAAACCCATTAGCTGCTGGCAGAGAAATGTGTCTGGTATTATTATACAGGCACTAACATGGGTGTGCTGCAAAACCACCAACTCCATTGGCATTCTCACTAGCAGGAGTAGTGGAGATGTCAGGGAGTGGGTAGTCTGGTATGGAGACTAGTTTGTGCCCAAATAATTGTTTGAAACACCAGATAAATGGAAAAATATTTATTATTTTTTCCCCTGCTTCTCCAGCTTGGGCAGTAAAATGAGATGTAGATAGAGTCAGGGTTGCTCCCTGCCTCCCATAGAGCAATTATTTTGAGGTACCAATAGCACATGCTTTCCTCCCCTACAGCCCACTTTTGAGCCTCTCATCCAAACCAAATATTCAGTATCCAACCTTGTATTCAGTAAAACACTTCACAGAAGTATTTGTGTCCTTCTCCAGTTTTATGACTGCAGTGTACTTTGATAAAACACCTTTTTACATTCAGTTCTTGAAAGAAGTTCCTTGTGGCAGGACAAACTATTGTACTTCTTAGTAGGATTCTTCAAGTAGCAGGATCTAATTCTCAGGCGGGCAAACTCAAGTGTTTGCAGCACAGATCATAATGGAAAGCATCTGGCTGGCAATGCCTTCTGATTTCTCATTAAATAAATGAAAAATATTCAACACAATGTCATATATTTCTGCTGGAGCTAAAAATTCGTATAAAGAAATGCCTCTTCTACCTCCAAGCTATCTCTCTGATAGCCTTTGATATGTACATGGAGGAAAACAAACAGAAAACAATCATTATCAGAAATACAAGTAGTTGACCAATATGATATACAAAATAATTTGGTTTTGCTTATCAATCTTATAAACGCTAGAGTACAAATCAGTCAGTTGGAAAATAGGTTTTAGGATAAATTTAACATGTGAAGATCGTGACAGGCTGGATAGAACTGTCTCTGCATATAATATTGCTTAGTCTATATATTTTTTTTTCATTAAATGTTGATCTTTAATTCAGCACAGAAGTCAAAAGAGCTGTTCTTGGGCACAGAAATTTTTGAGGGAAAATGGAACAACATCTACTAATGTTCCGAGCCTCCTGAAATCTTGCACCCCAAAACCTTCCCTGTGACATCATTATACCATCCAAGCCCAGTAGTGAAACATTTGGAAGGACTGAGGTCTTCTGACGAATAGAATGACACAAAGGAAACCTCAATAATTTACACTTGAAAGGGTTTTTTTGCAGAAAGCATGGATGTGGGCATGGTTCATTAACCCAGTATATCTTTTCCTTTGTCTTCTGCATCATCACTTCAATGGTCAAGTTATATGGTGCAGACCTCAGCAATAAAATTATTCAAGCATATAACAGAGGGAATGTGCAGAAAGTCAGCTCAGAGACATTTGATTTAAGGTCTTGATTTCTTGACTCTAGAAGTAAACTTAGTAGTGAGTGGTAAGAACTGGCAGATTTAGACAACGGATGAGCTGACAGAAGTTGGGGGATCAAACCTAAAGACTTAAGATTTGGTCAGAATTTAGAAACATGTGAGAACCTGCTCAGTGTGAAGGAGGATACTGATGCTTTAAGAACCACAGGCGGACATCTATTTCTGATTTATGATTTACATCTTCCTGGAAATGTGGCTTGTGTGTTGCCCTACCCTTCAACAGCAAAAAAGCTCCCTGTGAGGCTGCACATTTCTGTAAACTGGGGTGATGAGTGGTGATACTCCATGACCCTTTTCTTCTGATAAGCACTTTCCCTTATGATGAAAGGCTCTTCTGATGGGCTGCTTCTGATGTGAAAAATACCACTCACATTGATTTCCAAGCTGAAAGTATCTTTTCTCTTCTTCTGGACCACTTTGTCCCTGCATGTCAGACACAGCCAAGACCAGATGTCTTTAAGACCATCATAGAATATTTGGTGGACAAATGGGTAGCTGCTGCCAGTGACATGAAGCTGCACAATCTCTGTGAACTCAGAGCCCTTTTCTCACCATATGTCACAAGAGTGCAACATTATTAAACACATCAGGCATTAGGCAACACACAGTGGTCTTAATTAAGGCAAAAAGAAAGCATCCACTCTTTTCAGAAAATTGATGCCTCTGAATATGTCACTTAGGGTCACGTTCAAAAGACCTGGTGCTTCATCAGCCTTTGCAAGTACATTGATTTCATCCTGGCCAGAATTTAATAATGTGGAAAGTGTCCTCTTACCACTTCACTGGGAATATCACAAGCTGTAATTAGTTAATGATCCTCATGTTTTGAGTCTCTTTGGATGAGTAATTTTCTTGTTGAAAACTGAAACTTCATGTAAACCAAATTATTTCTATTTGGTGGAGGATTGTTTTGGGGAAAAGAGAAACAAAAAAGTTTGTTTTGTTATGCACAGAAGGCATCAAATTTTCAATTTGATGGAAACAACTCTGACTGTGTTTAACTTAAAACCTAATAAAAATAAAACAAATAACATGAAACAAATTATTCATTATCCTGGTAAACAAAATATTGTACTTCACTAGACAGCTTGCAAAGAAAAACAATGTCTGGGATCAACCAAAGGAATATTCTGATTTTATTTTTCATTTTTAATGAAAAAAAATTCCTCACAAAGCTGTGGGTGCTGGGTCTTTAGAGAGTATTTCTGACAAAGAGAAGAACAGAGGGTTCTTCCTTGTCTCCTTGGCTGGAATGCTGTGCAGGCTCCCTGACTGAGCTCACTATGAATGTTGAATGAAACACTGTCTCATAATGGAGCTGAACATTTGCAGCTTTGCAGGTCTTTAGCAAATGTGGGGACCAGTGACGGGACTGATGTCAATTTAGTCTTCTATCCTCAACTACTAAAAAAGATTTCATTTACAGTTAATAGAGCCAGGGAGAAATATTTCCAGTGAATATTTATCTCATCCCAGGACAGACACCTAAAGGGGATTGGATTCCTCATGGACATCCCTTTCTGTATCTACTGTGTAAGGTGATGGAATACATCCTCTGGATGGGTCGAAATGCTCATCGAGATGAATCTCATTGTTATACACTATTCCTTATGCCAGGGAAACTCTGTGCCAAGTATTTCTCCTCATTATTTCTAAGTAAAAATGAACACCATTAGCAACCTGACATTTTCACTGAGAGGACCTGGTTCTCTTTTTACTTACACAGATATAAAAAAAGGAGCATCTTCATTAAAGCCAACGAATTTTATCTAGTGTAAAGCTGGTGGAAGATAGCGAAGGTCTTTTATGTTTCACTGTACATATGGTATGAAGAATGTCTGAGCACAGCCCTGGAAGGTGTTAAACATAAAAAGCAGTTCATCCAGATACCTTTGCAGGCTAGAGCAAGTAATTGTTTCCAGTCGATGCTTGAATTAATTTTGTATGTAGAAAGATTCAGTTAGTTGTGGGTTTGTTCTCATCTCTTACCATACATTGCACGGTATATGCAGAGCAAGTACATCATTTTCTGAAACCATAAGAATTAGAATTTTTTCCCAATGAGAAACTGAAGTTCTTGCTTTAAGAGATGGTTGAGAACAAAACAAGATGACACTACACACTCCCTAAACTTTTGAACATCTCAGCATGAGCTGGAGAAAAATTCCAAGATGTCTTCTACAGCACCTTGCCCTTAGCAAGTCATGATGGTAAATACGCAGCCACAAAAGTCATGGCACTTCAAGCACTCTGTTCCCTAACCATGAAGATCACAGAGCAATGGGTGAGTGATTCAGCTCTGTCTTTGTGAGGGGATGGTCTGTCTGGAGAGCCAAGAAAACACCAGTGTGTTGTGCCCCTTGGTGAAGGGCTCCACCAAGTCAGTCCCCCAAGTCAGGATGGGTAAGACATATCTTCTCTCCTTGCTTTTCTCTCCCCCCTCATCTGTTTGCTCCTGCTCCTTGGGAACAGAGGCTGTTCCAGGCTGTTTGTTACAATAAACAAACTCAATTAATAATGATAATAATAATATTAATGCAGGGCAGAAATGGAAAATGAAAGCAATAGAAGACTGCATCACTGAAGGTTCATTTCTTGAGGACCAGTCTTGCAGTCCTGCCCCCCAGATGGCTGGTCTCACCTGTTTGTCACAAGGTCTTTGTGCAGTGATAAAAAGCTGAGGTACACACTAAGATAATTATACTGTTGGTTGTGGTCCAGTGATGGCTTAAATTTGCAACTTGTTAGAGAGTTTATTGGATTGCCAACCCAAGCATTTCTTAGAATAAACAGTTTTCCCTTAGTTTTGCTGAAACTTCACATGCTTCTAATATGATGGTTAAAGGCAATAAAATTTCAGCATGTTAAATATAATAAATTTTGGATGTTCAGTAAAGCAGAACTAATCTGGTTTTAAAGTAGAAGGCTTTCCTCTAACACATGGAGTTTTCTGAGGAAACCAGCCCTTAGTCCAGCTGGAGGCAGAAAGAGCAGGATGGATTTGGTTGTAGTGCAATACCCAGACTGTGCTGGGGACTTTGACACCTGGGCCGTGCCTGAGGACAACTCCTCCTCCTGCAGCAGCTCCTCTGCAGTGACATTTGCAAGAGAAAAAAAAGCCAAGAAATATGGAAACTTCTGCTCCTGCTGCATCTGAGACCTAGTTTTAACCTGGATTGGGTTCAAGCTCTGTTGGAAAGGGGAAGTCTGGAAATCGCCTGGAAATCTGTGAAGTCTTCTGCGTTTGTAATGAGATTTCCAGCTGAGCAACAAGAATGAATTCTGATCCCATCTACATATCTACAGCTTTCTGTGGATGAGGAAGAAAAGTTTGGTCTGATTGTTGAAGAAGATTGAAAAATGGAGTTTCCCTTGAGGAATTCTGATATTTAGACACTTATTTTAATCACAAACTGGGATGAAAAATTAAAAGACCAAAACTTTTGAAAAACAAACATCTATTGATCTATAAATGTCAAGTTTCATTGTTTCCATACTTTTTATTCTAAGATGTTTTGACTGTCACTGACAGAATTTGTTTGAGTGCATTTGTTTGAGGGCAATTGGGATTTGGTTATTGGTAGGCTCTGTGCCTGTGCTGGCACCATATTTTGTGCTGTAAGCCCATGCTCAAGTTGTGCAAATCTGCATCTCAGTGCTCATGGGGCTTGTAGTTCAGTGAGGGCAAACAATCTGAAATGAATGATAAAAATTGATGGGGCTCACTCTGATCACTCAGACAGATGAAGTTTTAGAGTGAATTGGTGCAACCAAATATTTCCCTTTTATTTAAATACAATTATATAAAAATCATTTTTCTCCCAAAAATTTAGACTATGATGGGACTGAATTTTCTGATGTTAAAAGTTCAACAGGTGTTGTGTTTAATGTTGAAGATTCTTATAGCTTTGCTCTGCAGTTACTCAGTTTTCAATGCAGCTTCACCTATCTATTTACTCCGTGTTTGTAGAAGTGAAATAATGTACTCCCTGTGCTGCTAAGATTTTTTTCTAGCTGGAATGCAGGGAACTCATCTTTCATATTTTGGGTATATGCTTTTGCTTTAAGCCCACTTTGGTCCTGAAACTTGCCTCCCTTTTAATCTATGTCAGGTTTACAGGGTATGTCAATATGCTGATATTGATATTTGTAACAGAGTTCTAGAGGTACTGGAACCATGACAAGGATTGCAAGAGCAGGCCTTAACTTTTGGTAACCTAGCTGATATGACTGGAGGAGCAGAGATTTTGACCTTCTCCCCACAAGGTATTTTTGGTGTTTTCCAGCTCAATAAGTGGGTCTAATAAACAGCCAATTTCTCTCCCTGTTCTCCCTATACAAGGTATATGTATAAGGAAAGCAAGGCTTGTTTGTAGCCCATAATTGTAATGGCAGATTCCATCCTGACTCATTGCAGGCTCTATAGAAAACATCATTATGGAAGTGTGAGATTTAGGTTATCCCCTTCTGTTGTCCCAGAATAAAAATGTCATCAACAAAATAAAATCCTTCTCTAAAGGAGACTATGTTCTCATTTAGTTCCTACACCATTTTTGTCTTGTTTCCAAAAGCAAATCTGTCCTGATTGCTTGAGTTTGTCTCAGCCAGATTTCAGAGGGGATGAGGATATCAAGCTTTCACACTCTCCAGGGAGGCACGTAGCTGACCAGAGGGTCTGAAGAGATCACCCGTGGTAAATGCTGCAGGAACTGTGCAGGAAAAAGGCAACAAAGGTGCTGTGAGGTCCCTGCTCCCTGGCAGGCATCTCGGAGCTCCCTGGGGCTGGCTGGAAGCAGGGGGGTCTCAGCTCGGGGGGTGATCACCTTTGACTGTTCTGCAGCTCGCACGAATTGGCCTCTGGTGCTTGCAGTGCCTCTGGGATCAGCTGGGCTGAGATATGTAAATATCAGACAGATAACACGCAGAGAGAGAAAGCTTGCCCTTGTCAACAAAAATCAAGTCAGGCCTGAGCTTTCTGAAGAAGGAAACATTGCTCCCTTGCGTCTTTCACAGAACAGGGGATTTGCCCTGACCCTGGTGGCACTTGTGACCCCTCTCCAGGTCATTGGAATTTGGGCACTGTGCTGTGGCCAAGGCTGAATCATCACTCCTGGCTCTGCTCCTGCATCTTGATGCTCTGCACTTACTGTCACATTCTAGGGTACATTTCTTATTCAGAGTTAAAACTCTTGAGTATAAGTGATCAGTTCTTATTGATTTGAAAAGGCTGAACTTTAAATAGCTGTTGTTTAATATCCTGGAACATTAATATTAGATTAGAAAGATGTCTCTGACTCGGTGCCCTGAACATGAGGAAATATATACCTCGGACAATTCTGCTCTTCCAGGACCATTTGTGACAGTGTTGTCCTGTAATAATGAGTTAACTCTTGGGTTGGGGCTCCTTTAGCTGGGCTAGACAGAACTAGGGAGAATAATCTGACCATCCCAGCTCCCTCCAATCTCAGGAAACTGTAGCAAAGACGGAAGCACCCACAAGAGCAAACATCCTGAGTTTCCAGCCTAACATACTCAGAAAATGTTTGTCAGCATCCCATGACAAGCTTAAGACCTTTCAGAAATATTAGACCAAAACCCCTCAAAAACTCCTTTGCATCACAGAAGAGGGTAGTAAACATCAAAAACTGTGGCTACAATTTGTTATTTTCCTTCTCTTAGCAGTTTTCTTAAATAAATCTGAGCTACATGTTTATTATTATTAGTTTTTCTGCATATGTATATACAATATATCTATAATCCATGCATGCACACTACCTCTGAGTGGCTCTGTATAAGTGATTTATGTGGATGTATACTCCTATACCTTTTAGGTGCTCTCACTTTTCTGTTAAGACAAGTAATTTTTTTTTTGTCAGTAAACTTTCAGATAGTAGGAGTGTGGCTTTTAGGTTTTATTGTCAAATGTTTTTAAATGGTTCCAAATCTCCATTTTCCATAATCTCCTTGTTCAGATACTCCCTTCTGGCTTGTTTGGCACGTTACCATTTCCAGAGCAATTTATTATACTACCTTTTAAAGCAGCAGGTAGTTGGAATCCTGGTTTGGGTTCTGTGCTGTCTTTGCATATGGCAAATTTAATGAAATTAGAGTTACTTCATTGTGTCTGTAGTTAACTTTCAGGTGCTTGAGGGCTTTAACTGTTCTAAATAAAGGTTATATTCCTGTCTCATAGATTCAACCCCTTTTGAATTTTTCTTTTTCCATGGCATATTATTCCACTCACTAGATAGTAACTCTTCCTGTAGTCACCATATCTTACACAAATTATTTCTTTCTAAATGTCATAGGTGGCTGTAATGATCGAGTGAAAGAAAATTGTGCTACCGAAGGACTTAGCAATTAAAAAAGCATGACAACAAACACCTTCCAGCCAAGCAGAACAGCAAACAACTCATTATAATTATTCCAGCCTGTTTGAACCTGCCTTCCACTTGTGCACTCAGGCAGAGCTGCAAGGCAGTTCTTCTCCATCAGGTCTGAATCAGTCTTTTGCTCAGTTCTTATGACACAGTGTAGATAAGAGCTCTTCAGTGGTAATTTGCTGCAGTTCCTAATAAGGAGAGATTTTAGAAAGCAGAGACCAGTTCAGGCAATAAGCCGAATGTATCCATATCTATAAGTAATCAGATCAGAGTTCTGCTTCTTTCTCCCCTTTTCTTCCTTGTGCATAAGAAACCGAAACAATTAAAGGGCTTGGGTGTGTTTTGTTTTCCTCTTGGCTATTTAAGCTGTGTGTTCCTACAGTTAGCAAGATGCTGTTTTCACAGCTGCTCTCCTGGACTGGTGGCTGTGAGCCAGGTGGCACTGCAGGAGCCTGAGGCTGCGTGGTGCATGACCCTGTGAGCTGTGCTGCTCTGAGGGACCTCAGTGCCTGACTGAGGTCAGGGCTTGGGCACTGTTCAGACAGAGCCCCCAAGAGCTTTGTAGTTATCACAGGATGCTTGGCATGCAATCTGTGTTTGGAGGGTACAGACAGATTGTTTCATTGTACTTGAGTGCTATCCGCAACCAGAGCATGAGCTTTCCAGGGTGACCAACAGGAGCTGCTCCAGTGGGGAGCTCCAGAATGAGCTCAAGGCTGGGTTAGAGAAAGAGATACTTTAGGTCAATGATGATGAATAAAGCCACAGCATGGTCAGCACCACCTCTTGTGGGTTAAGAAGGAGTTTAGGTATCAAGGAACTCAAACTTGCAGTTTGAGGACAACATCTTGGCTGCATTGCTGTATTCACATAAAAATCAGAAATCTGTGGTGTTACATCATGATAACAAAATGGGAAGGTGAGCCCAGTGTTGCTGAGGTGTGGTGGGGACAGGTCTGCAGGATGATTTGAGAACAGCACAAGAGGCAGTTTGACGGTGACCTTTATGACAAGTCATAGCCAGGAATGAAAATATTTGGGGCAGACCTTCTTAAATGGAGGTTACCAAATTGTGGCATTGGGACACACTGAGCAGCAGCTCAGCTGTTCTTGAAGTTGTTCCCATTTTAACAGGGAAGAATGGTTTGGGTTGGGCACATTCATGGCTGGGCTGAGAGGAGCCAAGGAGGGAGATGGGTTAGTTTTGCAATGAACTGTGCAGTGGGTAATGTGCATCCCTTTATTTGGAGGCTCAGGTGAAATTATTCAAAAGGCCAGATAGGATCTATGCACCAATTGCATTCCACTCAAACCTTTGTGAGCAGGAATGAATTTCACCTTGTCCAACCCATGAAGATGTGTGAATACTTATCTTCCATTCTTTAAGCATTTATTTTTATAGTTTCAATTAGCTAAATTTTCCTTTTTCAATAGTAACTTTCCTTGATGTACATCTGTCTCCAGTTCAATACTTACCAGTAACTTGACATGAATGGCAGAGATGTCTTTTGTTTGCAGTTTAATATGGAATCAACTGAAACATTTTCATTTATAAAGTGAAATCCATTTCTCCTCAAGTCTTCTGCAACAGAGGTAATGTTTGCAAAATGCTTTGAAGATGAAAAGCACTACAGTATAAAAATATTAGGTATTATTTTTGTATCTTCATCATCTGTGCTTTTAAAATTAATACCAAAAAAATCCTATTAATACCCAAATGCCCAGTAAAGTGCATATCCTTCTTCTAATCTTAATGCTTTATTTTCATCTATGAATCCTCTTAATCTTTGAAATTAATTACCATGATTAAAAATGGGAGATGTTTTCCCAGAACAATCAAATTGTTCTGTAGCGAATTTTCAATTAGTTTTGCATCATTATTTTAATTTCTTTTTGATATTAAAACACAGACACACTCACAATCCTGGATACAGCATTTGCACTCTCTTCAGAGCAAGAGGAGGTCTTATTTTACTTGTTGCTGGCTACAGCCCAAGGTGACCCTGTGCAGTGGTGACTTGAGAAGGAGAAAGGGCACTGCCTTGCCTGCCTCAGGGTTTCCTGTCAGGGCAAGGGCCAGGGCTGTTGGCTTGGCAGCCAGAGCTCAGGAGAGCACATTCATCCACCATCCAAGAGAATCCACGTCCAAAACTGAGACCTTCAACAGACAGGGCATGTTCACACTGCTGATGAGAACCTTCCACTGCCAGTGGAGGGGAATCAGTGCAGTTACAGTTACCAATAAAAATGGCAATTTGAGTTGAGTCTGAGGCTGTGTTTCTTTTAGTCCTCATGAGCCATCTGATTTCTACACCAGTAACAGAGAACCAAAGGGGAGAGTAATTTTATTGTGTTGGGCAAGCAAACTGGAACAAAGATGGATACTTCAGTGCCTGAAATGGTGAACTGGGGCCAAAACTCATGTGTTTCCTGGCAATCAAATCAAGAGAAAATTCTTGCTGCAGTTGGGTTCTCCTCCACTCCTCTCCAGATATTGGTGATATTTGAATTCAGGCTTGTGTCTGGCTTTTGTTCAATGCTTATTGCAGGTTTGCACACCTGAGCCCTGTTCCCTATTAACTGTTTACAAGGGGAAGAGGGAAAATATCAAAGACCTTACATTGTCCAGATTCCCTGATCAGAACCAGTGGGAGAGAAGGGGAGAGGAAACTCTTTTAAAATATTAGTGTCAGTATATTTCGAAGGGCCTCTACATGCAGCACTCACAACCTGAGTCTTTAAGTAAGTCAATTGAATGGTTCCCTAGGAAGATCTTTCTTTGATATAACACAGAGAGTTCCTTTTGTTGCAAAAATGGCAAAAAGAAAAGGGACAAAATCTGTGAGCTGAACAGGAAGAGGAACTGAAATAGAGTCACATCACAAGTGCTGAAAATGGATTTTTTGTAGATCACAACAATACAGAATTTCTAATGCGGAAAGCACTTGAGAATAGAAAATAATGCTTCCAGTGTGCAAGAAAAGCACAAGAAGATATGTCTTTTATTGCCTTTTTATTTTTTTCTGCCCCTCTCATCAGAACAATGAGAAAGGTCAGGTATGAGCTGTGGAGATTATGGTGGCAATACAGACACTGTTGTGGAGATATGTGACAGACAAAGCAGGGAGATCATCCACATGGAGACCTCACTGAACTAATTGTTGGTCCAGAAAATGGCCAGCTGGCTGTGAAAGAGGTGCATGTGTGTGGGGGAGAAAAAGTGAGACAGGGAGTAATCTGATCTTTCCACATTTTCCAAAGCAGGAAGTTGCAGGTTATCACTCAAATTGAAATGACAGGGCAAGTGGCTACAAAACTGCATCTTGACCTCCTTCCTCCTCTCCTCTCAGTGCAGACAGGATTAGCTGTGAGCTTCATTCCATGGTCAATGCCTGGACTCCCTGTATTGCTTCCTCTGTTTCTTTCTGTGGCTATGAAAAGTACAGAAAAGCTTTTATGTAATGAAAGCTAGACCAGGAAAAGGATCTGCTCTGATGAGATTCCCCAGAAGACAATACTGACTCTAATTCCTCCAGTTTAACTTTCTACTTCCGGAGGATTTGCTAAGGAAGGAATTTAATTTTTCCCCTAGACGAGTGTATTAATATTTAATGAAAAGCAAAGTCAGATGACACTCCTAGAGAAAATAACGAATTTACATAAATCTTTTGCTGTATTTGAACAGAACAAGATAAATCGAGGGGCTTAACTCAGATATTCTTTCTTTTCTTTTCTAAAAAAATAATAACTATAAAATACCCAAAAGGCTTCAACTTCAGAAAATGGGTTTCTGTGTTACTCCATGTCAACACATACTTGTTCTTAAAGAATTTATTACATCCTCTTTCCCAGTGATGTGTCTCCTGATTCTGACTTGCCTTCCTAGCTTGTTCTTGCACCCAGCACTGGCAGATGGCTTACCAAGAAGAAAGTACTGAGCCAAAGGAGGTTTTTCCACCTGAGGCTGTCTCCTCATGCTCTGCCTAAGTTATTTAGGCATTTCTCAGCATTTTCACTCAGGCAAGTTTATTGTTTATTGCTTGAGCCCTTTTACAAGAGGTTCTATACAACTGTAGGCACTCAGTTTGTGGTGATTGGGAGTGGGGCTGGGCCGAGCCCCATCCCCAGGGGCTCAGCTGTGAGAAGCAGTGAGCAGCAGTGACAGCAATGAGCCATGGAGTGCCCAGGGGCACTGACCAACCACCAAAGGGAGCAGAGGGCACACGGGCAATGCAGGAACATGAGGGTATAAAAGGTTGGGCTGAAGAACAAGAAGGGTGGATGCCTGCAGCCTTCTGAAGTGTATGGGCAGATGCCTGAAGCCTTCTGCTGTGGTGTGGTGTTACTCTGTGTGGCTTGAAGCCTTCGGAAGTGGTCTGATGATACTCAGTGTATTGTGGCTGTCTCATACAACAGCTGTGACATACAACCTGTGTTATTTTTTGAAGTTGTCTGGAGTCTAAAAGTCCAGTTGGACTACTTTAAAGAAAACCAAGAGTTCATCCCAAGAGAAGCAAAAATGAACTGTAACTCTTTCTGCTGGTGGGTAGTTCTGCCTGATGCCAACTAGTCCTTTAATTTTCCTTCAACAGCCAGTCAAATATGAACTCCCTCTGGATGCTGGGGAGACACGTATGTCACCTCAACAATTGACAGGGATTGCAAAAGTCGAGGGATGCCATGATTGCAACACCTCCTGCTTGGCCCACTGAAAAAAGATTCAACTTTAGAGTGCTCTCACACCAACCTGTTTCACTGGTTTTCCCTTCTCTCTTCTTGCATGTACCCCATAGCAGTAAAAGCACCAGTAAAAGACTGTTCAGGAAAAGAACATCTCCCTCCTAGCCCTCCATTTTGTTTGAAAGACTGCACAGGGATATTCACTAACTCTATTTTAGAAGGATATGTCAAGTCTCCTACCAGGACCCTGCACAGACTTTTTCAGTATCAATTCACCCTCCATTGCCAAGCTTTTAAACAAAAATAAACCAAGATAATGTTAATAAATCATCTTCCCTCCTTTCCAGAACAGCACCAGTGGAAGACTGTGGTAAGTTATCATATTTTTAACTATGAACCTGTCTGTCTCTTTGTCATTTATCTTGTGTCTCCCACTCTGGCCTGGCTCAAGGCAGAACATTAGCAAATGATGAATGCACGGCTGTCTCTCCTGGTTTGTACTGGCATTATTAACCCATTTTCTCCTGAATATTTCATACCACATACATTAATCATGAGTTTCTGGAGTCATGGCAATTGACTCAGGTTAGTTGCTCTGTCTGTGAGGGCAGGACAGAAATGTTTGGTACTGGGTAATCCCTGTTTGGCATTCTCAAGGATTTTCTTTAACCCTATGATGCTCATCATTGTAAAGAAAATTGGCTGGTGTGAATTGGCCATTCCACATGTATTTACAGCAGTATCTGTCCTAATGATGTTTTTTCAGGTGGCTATGGCATCATGTTTTGATTTATTGTTAGTCTAAGAATGCCAAGAATCAATTGTGTAATGTAACAACTCTGTGGCTGTAATATTTAGCCATTTTTATGTTGATTCAATAATGATCCATTGACTATTGTCCTTGTTTTCCTTTCTTCCTTATATATTTATTATTTAATCTTTTTTTTCAGTTTGTGTTCTTTTTGTTGGCTTTGATTCATTGTCTCAGAAAACAGTTGTTATACAGAGACAGGAGCAATAGAATAAGACAGATCTTGTATTCCCCTCTGGACGTGGCTAAGCTTGTATGACACAAACCTCTGGAGGCCCAGAGTTCAGTAATTTGGTGGGGAGGATTGGACTGGGAAGGTGTGATGGTTTCTTGTTGTGTATGCAGGAGGCGAGGTCCTCAAATTCAATCTGGAAGTGAAGAACCATCTTTGTGTCATACTCTGTTTTACTGTCTGTTTAGGTATACATGACACAGAGAAATGGCTTTATGCCTGACTTTCCTCCAGGGAACCTCTCCCTGAAAACAGTTCATAGCAAGTGTCAATTTTATATATATATATATATATATATATATATATATGCGCCTGGGTTTTCCTGGGAAACGGAGGCATCTCCCTGCTGATCCCATGAAGCAGTCTTCACTTTCAGGTTGCCATAATTGTGTGGTGGTAAATAAACAGATCCCCAAGCAAACAGCTGGCACAGATTTCAGGATGTTTGGTTTGAGAACCACAACCTGACTTTTTTTTTTTTTTTTTATTAAATGGGGAACACTTTTGACCCATTTTAGCCAAATAAATTCTCCACGGCTTTTTCCTCCCCAGGCTTCTGTTCCAATGTTCCATATCATCCCTGTCTTCAACCTGCAGAACTGCTCAATTCTGTGCTTCTGAAGGACAGTTTTTAGACGCTCTAATAGTAACTAAGGGAAGGACCATGAACCTGTGCCTTTAGCACTAATATAAATAGATGAGGCAAAATTGGGAAACATGATTTCTGAGAAACGAAAAGATGCTCCAGCAGCCCCAGCCATAGACTTTTTCCTCTTGCAACAGAGATGGCTGCACTTCTGTTATCAAGGAAATACAACCATAAATGGATTATGTTGCCTGCGGCTGTTTGAAAATGTACAAAATTATAACAAAGAGACAATCTCCAGGAGAGCTCAGGGTGATGGCTGAAGGAGCTGGGTTTTTCTGCAGAACATCTGCAGATCCCCCTGCAGGGATGATTACCAAGCTATGTGTCATGTAATGAGGGGCTAAATATGGCTGAGACTACAGTCACTGTGGGGAGATGGTTAATGAGGTGCTGATTGGGTAAGAAAAAAAAACAGAAAGAGGAAATGAGTAGGGGGGTTAGTGCATCTGATACCGAAGAGCTCTGGAATGGGGAGTTATGCAGGATATTTTTGGCTTCAGCTCATATTCCTTCATTCTCACCTGTGTAGGAGATGAATTTTTCCTCTGGCTCAGCTGGAGCTCTCATTGTTCAGCATGACCACTCTGCTGGGGCCCAGACATGGAGCTCCTGTGCCGTTTCATCTTGTGGCAGCTCAGCTCTGCCAGCCCTGCCCACACAGAGGGAGGGAGGGAGGGAGGGAGGGAGGGAGGGAGCAAGCAGGTGCTGGGGTGAAGGTCTGGCAGGAGCTCCTGAGAGCTCCTCACTGATTCTGTGCTTGAAGTTCACTGCTGTGACTGGCACACTTACAGCTATCCAGAGGTCTTGGCGTCTCCTGAGTTTGGGCTTCAGTGCAGTCTGACATGATGTGAGGGTAGGGCAGGAGTGATGCAGGGCCAAGGCTGTCAGAGCAGGAGCCCTTGGAGCTGCAATCATGTGCATAAAAGGCTTCAGAGGTGAGCTAAAATACTTTATTCCATCTTCCCTATTATCCAGCAGCCAAATGAGCATTGATTCTTGTTAATCACCGTTTTGGGGACCACTGCAGACAAGTCTCAGGGCTCCCAGGGGAGGCTCTGTAGATGGTTTGAGCCTACCTGCAGCTCTGTTTGCTGCCAGCTTTTCTCTGCTGTCCAAGGCTTGTGCTGGTTATTACCTGTGCCCATTGCAGGAAAAGCTACAGACACTGTTTCTTTCTTCTGACCAAACATGGTCCCCCAAGCCCTAAATTGCCCAGTGATTCAGTTATTGAGGGTCCTCCTGACCATGCCATTGCTTTGTGACAAGCATCTTCCCTTTTTCAGCTCTTGATGTGAAACATTCGTCTTGCTTCTCTGTCTTCAATAGGCTAGGGAATTGCACACATTTGGAAATACCCACTCATTTCCCTCTTTCCTCTCTGCCATGTTGTCATTTGATACTGATCTTTATGAAAACATTTCACTTGAACCTCATACATTTTTATATTAAGACTTTAGAAACTGTATAGTAGCAGCCTCAGTTTCTCAATATCATTTAATTGACTTTGAAATGTTTAATTTTTAAAAATATAACTAAGGAAAAAGCCCTAAAAATGTAGATTTCATTCACAGCACTGATGGAGATTTTTCATGTGCAATAAAACAGCTCCTGTGGTTTAGCTCTTTGAAGCAGAGTGTGTTATACCCTTGGTTGTTGCAGGGTAGGCAGTAAGATTATGGTAATCAATGATCATTCTTTGATTGAAGGAGCATGCCAGTTCACATGCAAAATGCTAGTGTTCCATATATTCCTGGTGCCTATAATTTTTACCTGCCTTTCAGGCTGAATTGCACTGCATTGCTCAAAGCACATTTCGATCCTCAGGGTACAGCAGGATTTTCAAGGTCTACAACCATGTGCAGTGAAAGATGTGATAAATGCTGAAGTGGTTTCTAAGTGAAATGAAGAAAACGAAAATGATACTGGTGCTGATGAAGGTGAGCAGCAAGCCTGAGATTTAAAGAGGGAAAATGACAGTATTATCAGTCAGGTATCATGGCAACCAAGGAGCCTAGATTTTGGTATCAACTTTCCATTCATATTGTCTCTTAGCACTACACGGTATATTTTCCTGGAGAAAATTTAATCACCTCCAGTGGAGGTCATTCAAATGTTTAAGCACCTGGCCTTGCTCGGGAATTTGAGGAATTTCAAGGGCTCATGGATACTTGCATCCACACATTTGCATAGGGAAAAATGATCAGACAACCCTCAGACAAATCTGTGAAATCCAGGCAGAAAAACCACAGTTGTATAAGACACCCTGTTCATTATTGCAACATCTTAGGTTATAGGAATTTTACGCTCGGTGTTACTCAGTGGCTGGCATGAAAATTCTGTAAATCCAGGCCTTCTCTAGAGACAGCACAGGCCACTTATTGCACAGTGAGCTGAACCAAGCGTGATAGCAAGGCCAGAGGTCTACCATAAAACTTATCTTTGAGTGATGCACTTGTTGCAGACACACATATATATATTTATACATATGCTTATGTCTAGGTTGCAGTCTGGAATGAGGAAACTGCAGAAGGCTTTAGAAGAATGGATTTAGTCAGGGAAATCTTGTCTTTGAGGCACAGAAATGAGATTGTGATGTAAAATAAATCAATGGCAGAATTAGAATGCAGAAAGTCTGAGATCTGGAATGCTTAATCCTTGACCTGTTGCTCAAATGATGCCAAGAGCAATCAGGTTACAGAGGAATCCTCTTACTGGGGGTAATGTATTACTAAGTTATGAACACATAATGTATTCCTAAGTTATGAACTGCAGGGGATTAATTCAGACCTGATTTTCTTTGCTGTCTGAGGTAGGACCTGAGAACAACACCTGCAAGATATAAATGTAAGAAAATGGTTGATGCAGGTGAGGGTAGAACCCCTTCCTAGCACTGTTTCCTTCAAATCATGAAGGCATGCAGGTTTTTTTATCAAATAAATATCAGTAACAGACCACACTATGATAAAAATGTTCTTTGGCAATCTAGTGCTGTATAAAACAGGGATGTGATACTGAGCTCCTGCTTTTATGCAAAGCTTTTAAGCTTAACTGTATGGCCTAAACACAACCTTCACTCTTTCATTTCTGAATTGAAATTTAATCAGATTGGAAGACCTCAGCATTTTATTCAGTTAGTTACTTGCTTTTAAAACCACATAGAAGGTGGGTTAAACACTATTTAAAAACAAAACAACAACAAAAAAAACCCCAAACAAAACTAAACACGTTTGATGTATTGTTATTCAGTCACATCAGTGTTTAAAACCATATTGATGCTGGACACATTGCTAGTCCAGTGGGAATCAACCAAATTTCTCACCCTGACACTAGAATTCACTGAATATGAGAATCAGCAAGTATCATTCAACCAGTACCATGCTGGGCTCCTTGTTTTTCCAGCAAGATGGAGGCCTGGGACAGGACTTTAGAGCAAATTGATGTCACCATGAGTGGTGTCTTATGGCAGCTCCCCAAAAGCCAAGCTCTGATGAGCAAAGTTGTCGGACACTTGGAGCAGTGGCTCTGTTAAGATTGCTGCAGTGTGGTTATCTGTGCCTGGGACTTGGAAGTGCTCATCACAGCATCATCTCCTCTTTCCAAAGCTCCTCAGGGTTACAGTTGTGGGACACAGGATTCACGCTTCAGTTCAAGCAGAGTGGTTTTACTGCTGTTGAATTTCAGTGTCAGGGACCTGTGTGTAACCTGTGCTCAGCTGGTCCTTGGTTTGGAAGTCATCCAACATCACTGCATCTCTCCAGCACAGTGCTTCAGGTGCCTCTGAGCCTGGTTCTGGATATGCCTATATGTACTTTATTGTAAAAAATATGAAATTGAAAACTATGCTTTGTATTTAATCCTCCTAAACATGTCTCTGCACAGTACAGTCTGAGACTTTAAAGATGGCTTGCGGTCCAAGGACAGGAAGGCAAAAGCTGGAGGAGCTTGTTTATGCTGTGTATGGGACAGAAAGGGCTGTGCTGGGGGTGGCACTGTTTGGGAAGGAGAGAGGCATTATTGGCATGAGTGGCTGCAGACATAATAGTGCCTCAGGGCTATTTTAATTAGTGCAGACGGTCTCAGAACCTTGCATCTGTTGAAGTGCCACTTCTTCCTCCACAGCTGCACTTTGGAGAGGGGTGTGTTTAGGGAAGATGAAATTGGGAGCTTTGGTTAGCTGGTTTTCTTCCCATGAGGGAAATACACACCTACTATTTGTCAGCATTTAGAACTTTTCTTAGGGCTTCTGCAATGACACAAACAGGATTTATGGAGATGAGCACACTTTGGCCCTTTTGGTCCCACAGAGATTGTGTAAATCTGGCTCCTGGGTGTTATATCCTTCCAGAATGAAGTTGCCGCTTAGTCTGCATTTGACTTTTTGTACTCATCTCTATCCCAGGTTCTTTTGTTATAAGTTTATTGCTAGAAGTAATATGAAGTTCAATAAACACCTTTACACATTAAACATAATTATCTCAAAGTCAAAAATAAGAAAAAACACTCTGCCTCCTATAATGGACTGTAAATTGTACTAAAAGTTGGAATTAAATAGGGTGTATTGCACAACAAAGTGTTATGTAAATTTGCTGTTTCACATGCACATTTCCCCCCCAAAATCTGAAGTCAAAGTACCTCTTCTCCTTGCCGTCTCCTCACTTCAAAACCCTCCCCAAACTGCAGTCTCTTCAATGCCACAACACTTGCTAGAGGGTCAGGTCCATGCCTCAGTGAAACAAATTAAGAGCAGAGAAGACTTCTTGCAGGTATGAGAAATGTTGGGCTGAAATAATGTAACAGCAGACATTATGGAAATAATTCTGCATCTCCCATTTTTTTGGCTGGTAGAAAGCTGGCAGCTGCCAGACATAGAAAATGATTTTCTAATGTGATTGCTCTGAACCATCCTGCAGTTAAGAAGGCTTCTTTGTTGTATTATTTATTTTTCCAAACAGAGGCACTTTGCTACACTGGAAAATTAGAAGTATAGAAAGTCTTTGCCCTGAGTTTGTCTGGAGTGGCTGCTTTCTCTTGTGACTGATATTAACTGCATTAGTGAGGGATCATGTTTATGCAGTTCAGGAAATTCGGCTGCATCTGTTGGTGAGCGAGATGGGGGATGGATACTCCTTAGTTAAATATTTGACTGTGCTGTAGCCTTCACAGACTGGCGAACAGGGAATGAAGGAATGTGTCAGAAAGCCTCTGCATTTCTCACAGAGAGGTTAGCAGAAGGTATTTTAGTAGAAATTTATGCCATCAATTGCATTTTCCCTATGAGCTCTCCAGAATCTCATACCAGAATTTTTAAACTGTACTGTTACTACTGCTGCTGGCACATGGAAAAGTCATGGATGACAACCTTAACATGCCAGGTGCTGCACAAACACCAGCAATCAGCAGATAGAGCTATAAGTAAATATATTCCCACAGATCAGAAAACATAACCTGACAGGTTTTAAGCCAGGCCCTTCCACCCTGAAAGATGAGTCTGACTCAGCAGAAGAACTAACGGGTCAAAAAGGAGCTGAAAGCAGGTGATGCAGAGCGAGTTGTGCAGCTGAAGGAATGGCAGCTAAGCTGCAGCTGCATCCATCCCCCACAGAGACGTGTCCAACTCCATCAGCCTGGGGGAAATCGAATCATGTCAGCTTGAAGATAAGGAGGTTGGTGTGCCTATAGCTGTCTCTATCCAGCTTCAGTTTCCATTTTGACTTCAGTCTTGCTGTCTGCATTAAGTAGAAGGCTGTAATTTATCTCCCTTGTGACTAGAAATTCACCTGCAGAATTGTTCTCACACTTGTTCTCCATCTCCTTTTCATTTTCCTTCTATTACTGCAGTCCTCCTTCCTTCATCCCACCCTGATGCATCCCATGATTGTTGTTGAGAGAAGACAAATGGATGTGATATTGCATAGATGGGCTCTGAGAACTACTGCCAACACAGTGTGTGTTTCCCCTGCTTGGGACAGTCCTGCCCCTCATCCTCCTGCACTGGGGAGGTTGTAGCAAATGGAAAGTGCTGTTTTGAGCTGTAGTGTTTTGAAAACACTTGGCATGTCCAGCCAGCAGTGCCTGCAGGAGTGTGGTATGGTGTGCCATGTGAAAGCCAGTGAAATCCTGCTGAAATCCTGGAGGTTTCTGTCCTAGAGATCACCTCAAATAGGGATATCCCAGCTCCGGGGGCTGGGTAGCCCTGGAGCCTCTCCCCTCCTCTAACAGCATGTTTTCTGTGCTGGGGTCCCAGCAGGTGAGGTGTGGAGATTTTGCTGCTGTCATTATAATCAGGGCACTGACTGTCACTAATGCTACAAAGGCTGGTGTTTTAGCTCTGAGTCTGTCTATAATCAGGTTGCATGGAGGTAGTTTCTGCTGCCTCTGCAGTCTGATGTCCTCTTTCAGGATGGGATGAGGATGAGTCAGCCTCTTTCTCTGCTGAATTTCTAAGAAGTCTGTAAACTAGCTTGAAAAGGGTTCCCAAATTCAGAGTTCATATAAGCTGAACAGCATCCCCCTTTGGGAAGAACCTCACTAAAGTACAGGCTGCTAATTTCCATGGAAGTGTCTGTGAACAAAATCTCCCCCAAGGTCCCTGCTTCTCTGTCAGCAAGCATCAGAAGCTTGTAGTCAAGCCTTGTATTACTGAGATTTCATTACTTATACTAAATACACTCCAGAGCATTTATTAATGTACTGTAAAGGAAAAGGAAAAATTAAAAATAAACTATGCTTGTCAAAGAAATAAAGTGCCTCTTACAGTGCATGATCCTAGCTTTTTTTCCTTGATAATTGCCCGTGTTCATTTGCCATTAATTCAGAGCATGAAAGAATTGCAGTAAGGTCTTCAAGATGTTAGAACAGTTTAATGATGCTTTTCTTTAAAGAAAAAAGAACAGCACCTTCATTTACTGTAAATGGAGAGCCAAGGACAGGAGCCCTCAAGCCTTTTACATCAGGATTTCAATAGCATAGGTAATTTCAAGAAAATATTGTAAATGCTCTGTCCACTGCACACTTATCCACCTATTTGAATTAGAAGTAGGCCTCAAAAAGTTTAGTGACCTCTTTCCAGATCAACAGATGTTTTCTCTAATTGGTTAACCTTTTTTTGCTTCTGAAATGGAAGCTCCCAAACTTGTAACTTGTAGCCCAGTTTTCAGGTTCCTTCTTGGTAAAAAAATCTCTCACTCTGTCAAGAAAGAAACCAGAAGAAAATAAGGATAAGTTCAAACCTAACAGCTGGAGACTGTATTCAGAGATGGCTGTCTGCTTCCCTAACATAATGTCTTTAGATTTGAGCCTGTACAGAAACAAGAAATGCATTTTAAATTTAATCAAGCTATTATTGTCTCAAACTGTGGAACAGAGCTGCACTTGCTTATCTTTCCCTCAGTACCTCTATCTGATAGGAATGTAGGAAGAATTGCCTCCAATCTCATTAATGCACTAAGGCCCATTCAAGTGTATTGTTTTCCCAAAGGAAAACTGGGGAAATTAGAAAAAAAAAAAAAAGAGTTATTATGGGAATGCTGCCAATACATGCAGATAGAATTCAAAGAAAAGGCATCATTCTTACATAGTAGCTGTTGGGATATTTTTGCTTTTGTTCAAAACAGACTTGCTTCTCTGTTCTGTACTCCAGGGACAGAGGCATTTGCAACTAACGATGTTTGCAAGTAGAAGAATAATTAGGAAGAACAACAGCATATATGTCAGAACTAGTATTACATTTTAAGCTTTTTCTCTGTGGTTTTGGGTTTTTGTCCTGACCTAATGGGGTGGGTTTCTCAGATGTAAATGATATGAAGCACAGGTTGTTTGTGGAGCAATTGCTTTTCAGAAGATGTTTGCATGCTAAAATGCTGCTCCACTGGCTGACTTCAAACCATTAAGGAAAATAATAACTGATCCTATTCATAAAGATAAGCCTGAATGAAAATCTGTGATTCAAATACACTGGCAACTCTGTGGTGTTTTTTTTTTTTTCCAGCTGAACTTGTGTTGAAGTGAAAATGGTGTTTTATCCTGATCTTACACAGGTATCACTGGATGAACTTGGGGAAATCCTCATCCCTGATTTCTCCATCTGCACAAGATCATCCTCCATTTTCAGTGCTTTAAAATCATGTTTTCAAGAACAGTGTTCATGTTTTCAATGTTACCTGTATTTCCTACAGAACAATTTTCATCAGTAGTCATGAAAGTACTGAAATAACAGTGGAAAAATTATGGGGGAAAACTGATGTGGAGAAGGCATCCCCGGGTCATGCCAAGGCCAGAGACAGAAAATGAGCACATTTTTAAACTGGAGGCAGCCTTGGCCTGGTAAACTGCCCTGTTGAGGTACAGCTTGATGTCTTTCTGGCCAAGGAAAAAGTTACCCCCGTGGAGGCCCCTTCAGCCTCCCCCCAAGGAGTAGGGTTGTTATTCCTAGTGGTCTGCTATCCCTGAATTGACAGAGAAAACAATGGGCAAACAGACCTTGTGGACAAGGGAAATCTGTCACAGGGCTTCTCACTCTTCCTTGTCTGACTGACAGAGGAAGAATGCTCTCATGTTTTGGTCCCCAGGGGTCTGGGAGTCAGGGCTGAAGATTCCAGTTTGCTGAAGATTCCTGTTTTGGCATCTAGCCACCCTTCCCCATGCCTCAGCTTCCCTCTTATTTTCCTCCTTCGACACTTTGCCTTTTGGAGGCTGCTGTAACGTAATTTCTTCTAGCAGAAACTTGCTCCATGTTTTTTACACAGTACCTCACGTGGTGAGATCCTGAGGCAACTGCAGCTGATAAAAATAATAAAAGCCTTTGAGAAAGGGTAGCAAATTTGTTTCCATGCTACCAAGATGATTCTTGTTAAACCCTGAAATCTTTTTACCTATGGGTAAGAATGAGATTTGGGATTTCTAGTCACGGTTTTCTTGGGAGGAATATGGGCAATAGCTATTGTAAAATACTGGCACCTCAACAACATAGTAAGCTCAGTCCCTTTCCAGCCTTCTGTATTTAAAAAAAAATTAGAGTTCTGAGAGGTTAAAAGAGACTTTTATTTTCTTTCACAGAATTTCTTATGCATTCATTCTGTGATCTGACACTCCAGATGGGAACAGAGGGAGTAGAAGGTCGGACAATCATGCTTGTATATTTAAGGCAAAGTAATAGAATTTTAAAATGTTTTCTTTTCTGGTAAATCAAATACATTAATTTTATTTTGTTTTTCTAATTATGTCTGCAAGTTCAGCTGGAGAAAGTGGTCAGCACTGGGTTACAATACAGGCAAAATAAACAGCTTTCCTACAGTGTGTATCCAAATATGATACTCCTGCTCCAAAGAGGGAAAGGACTAAAAGGGAGGAAATATGAACAATTAGGCCTGATTAAGAAGAAACAGAATTTTCCTCATCTTGATTTGAATCTGCAACCCAATTAAAGCCAGATTCATTATGGGAAGAGTTAAAAAGTTCCCACTGCCACATGCCTGGGTTCCATTGGCATGAGGTAATTTGGTTTTCAGGGAATTGGCTTTCTTCTCTGTGTTATGGATGCAAAACTGACCCCAGTCCACACAGGGGGTATTAGGAAGGAACAAAGCATGCACATGCTATGGTTCAGCTCTTGACCTTAAGTAGTTGATGGCCCCAGCTTGCTCACCTGTCTCCACTTCAGAAAGGAAAGGTTCTTTTTTGCCGCATTTGCAAAATTTTCCACAATTGTTTTTTGTTTTTTGTCCAGGAAACAATCCGAAACTCACCCCTCACTTTCTGGGGTAGGTGCAAGACAGGACACAGCAAGAAAGGAGCAGTGTAGTCTGTAGGCTGCTCCTGGTGGTTTGTGTCCCACTTCAGAAGCAAATTGTTAGTGATACAAGTTTCATACAACACTCACAGCTGCATTGTGCACCTTTTCTACCTCATTTAGCATGGATGTGAACTCACAGATGGAAACACCTGAACAGTTGCCGCTCCCATTCCCAGACCACCCAGAGTGAGATGTCTCAAGGGGCAGAGTGTTTCTAGTCCACTAGATTGCACACAGGGAGGTGGCTTTCCATGTGATCAGTGTCCCTCTTACTGGGAAGTGTCTGGATATGGTGGTTTTATCTGGGGCTGGTGGTGCTGGGGAAGCTGTGAAGGGCAGGAGGAAGCTCTGGCACTTGTTGTGCCTCCTCACATGGAACACTGTGAGGAGGACACAGTGGCTATTTTCTGCTTGAGGCTTGGATCAGAACAGCTCTGAAGCTGCCTGACTGATGTCCCACAGCCCTCTGGCAGCACTGAAAGCTGTGTCCCATGGGGACTGGGGTGTTGCATTGCAAAACCCAGGAACAAGAGTGGTGAGGACTGATTCTCGCTGTGGGAAGTGAATTCCTACAGTGGGACTGCCATTTGCTCTAGACAAGGAAAGGCTTTGCTTGTCAAATTTACCTTAATCTCACGTTACCACAGCCTGTATAAAATCTTGCTTCACATGAGTCTTTCTGGAAGAGCTTTATTATGATTTGCAAAGTTAATTTGTGGTTGGCAATTTAATAGTCTCACATAACTGCAAGTATATTCTTGATTTTCCTGCCTTAGAGTCAGCTTATGACTTTCCCTACCTAAAGCAGAGCCAAAATTATATGTCTTATGCTTTTTTGGGGTTGGATGCTGCTGAGATACATATTTCCAAACTGATCTAGATCAGAATTTTTCTTTTCAGACCAAACAATTTCTCCCCACGTCCTTGCAAGCAGCCAGCAATATAAAACCCAACACAAAAAAAAAGTCTGAAACCAACACCCATTTGCATTATGCCAATAAATCAGGCAGGCTGAAGCCATTTGTCAAAAAGATATTTGCTTGAATCCAATTCACTTTGTGTGCAGGGGATGGTTGGGAGTTTAGTACTTGCTAAATGATTAATCAGCCCATGATTTTTTAAAAATACAATGCAAAAACAACAAGCACAAAATGAGACTTTTAGCTAATGTGGCTTGAGCATTTGAAGAACATTTAATTATGTCATCCTTTGATCAACACATGCAGCCTTTAAATACAGACAGAGAAAAAGAGTTTCAGTGGGGTGGTTAATAACCTCCTCATCTACTGATGCACATTATTAAAAGAGGAAAAAACATACAATTTTCTGGCTTATTCTTCTCAGAATGGAAAGCATTGTCTTTTCTTTTTCTCTTAAATCCCTTGATGGTTCCAAGTAATTCTTGTGGGCTTGCAAAGCTGTGAGAAAACCAAAAGTGAGTGCAGTTTTGGCCTCTGACAGGGCCACTAGCACCTTCCATCCTGCTGAGTGACAGAAACAGCCTCTGGGGGACCTGGTAGAGAGCATTTGGCATAACCATATCTTCCTTCTGGGAAGCTTAGGATGTTTCATGGCCCCCTGGGTTATCTAGTTTGTCTAAAGGTACAGTTTACACAGAGCAAACTGGATCACTGGGAAGCTCAATGTTATTTCCAGTTTCAAATTACTGCTCCCAAGACACACCCTCTTCTCAAGACAACAGTTATTCTTTAAGGAAATAGGAGGGAACCCATCTTTATAGCTTTCCATGGGAGAACCCAGCTGCACCCATCTTTCTAGGTAAACAGCAACATCTCCTGGCTAATACCAATTTGAGACACAATTATGAGTAAGGTGATACTTGTATTTATCCTTTTTATCAGGTTTGAAGCAGATCTGTGCATTCTCCCATGCTTGCTGAGCTAGGGGATGAGTCCCTGTAGGAGTGCCATTTGTCACCCCCACGAATGACTCAGTAGGTGAGGTGCTTGTTAAACATATGGGCTTTGTCAGTATCCCAATAATCCTGCATCCCAGTAGTCTTGCTTCTTACAGGATCTCTTTGCTTACCCTGTGTGTCACATTCAGTACTCTGACAGAATTGACAACGAGAAGATTGCAACACTTTAAATTCAGCCCATAAGTATTTGGAGACTGGAGGCTGACAATGTTACAGGAAAGATTCATGGTTTTCTAGAAAGTGCTCACCTGAGAAATGAAAATGGTTGTATCTCACCTTGTCATCAGTTGGAACATAATGCCTCTGCTGTTATGCTCAAGATGTCATGTCTAAGACTTACAATGTGTGGTCTGATTGTATTTTCAGCTTGTTTTTGTTTGTTTGTTTGTTTTTTGTTTTATTTCAAGAGACTTTTCAATCTGAACCTACTTAGTAGGGCTACAAGCAAAATTTAGATTTTTACTCTTTATGGACAGTTCCCAGGTGGTGTTGAATATGGCACAAGATCTTTCACTGTTTAAGAACACAGAACAGGGAGGTTCCCATGGGAGCCTGGGTGGCATCTGAAACAGCCTCATATTTCAATATTTGCCATTTTTATGGTTCTAAGTTCAAGAGAACATTATAAACACTTGCTACAGCCAGAGTCAATTCAGGACTTAGATGAAAAAAATTCTCATGTCCATTTTATAGGAAGATAAAGTGAGTTTGAAAGAGGTTAAATAATCTGCCCAGAGCTTGAGAATAAATCAAGGGCAGAACCTGAGAAGAGGCCCTGGGGTGCTGACACCTATTCTCAAAAGACAAACATACATTAAAAATAAGGAACAGTAAATCAGGCAGTGCTTCCTAGTTCTCTTGATTAAGGAAACGATTTGTACAAGCCATCTTCTAGGAATTTATGGCTGATTCCTGCTTCCCCTAATGTGCATGGAAAAGTGAGTTCCACTCTTAGTAGCAATTAAATGGCATGAAACATCAAAGTGTAAAAGTCAGAGAGAATGCTTGATTTGATAAAAACCCCATGACTTCTTGGTATAATTAAGAATGTCATGAGGAGTATTCACTTGTGTATTGATTTTATTTTTTTAATTTTCAGAAGTATATTTTCATAAGCCCTTTGAGCTGCTCAGCATGCTGAGATTTTTGTTAATTTCCTCTTTACCAGGTTTATCAGCCTTAATTATAGCTGAAAGCGATCTTTGTCTCAAGAAGATGAAAACCCTTTGTGAAAATGCACTGATGCAGTTTGTTTCCAAACCCAGATATATTTCCTAATTAGTTCCTTGTTGTAATAGGTTGCATAATTAATGAAAACACTGGGAAATATTCAAAGTAGTAATTTTCTTTGAAAAAAATGTGTATAAAACGGAGAAAGCTAAACTATTACTTTAATTAACCTGCTTTGAAAGACACTGTCAATATCCAGCTGAGTGTTAGCCCTCTTGGGCTGTGTGGTATTTTATATCTTACCTGGCTGTTAATCTGTTTAGCCCAAGGACCTGACACCTCTCTCTTCTTTCATGAAGCTAAGCAGGGTCAGGCTTAATTAATGCTGTACTTGGGTGGGAAATATTCCTGGGAAATCCCACACTTCTGCTTGTTCTGATAGTTCTGTGATGCCTGTTTCATGAGTGGCTGTAATGACATGGGCCTGTGCCAACAGTGATCCACAGGCTCCAGTGACACTTTTCCACTCTTTCCTTGCAGCTGTCCTGGGTGCCACCAGCTCAGGAAACCGGCAGTGGGAAAACCTAAGGAATAAATACATCACCTGGGTGTGTCTGTGCCCTCATGGGGGTGACTTTGCAGTGACAGGGCTGGTCTCTTGCCGTGTCACCCATGGGATCGTCTCTGCTGATCCTGGGCCACCCTCCAGGCGGGAGATGGCATCCACTGTTTGTCCCCTGAGACATGTTCTGTGGGACAGAACAGGGATCTGTGCTGATGTACTGGTGGGATGGCTGATCTTTTTCTGGTCAAGCTTCAATTCAGTTCCAAGGTCTCCCCTCATTTGGAGTTTTTCCTCGATGACATTGTTCCACTTCTCTCCATTTTTTTCAGATCTGCTGAGGCAGACTCCTGCACTTCAAGACTTGCTGCTGTCCATGGAACACATGTTGTTTCAGGAGACAGATTGAGACTGTGGTTAAAGCAAGCTCGGGGCTTTTAACCCTTTTGTCTGCCAGGGATGTGCTTGAACTGAAGACCCCCCACCCCATTTCTGAGTTAGTTCCTTTTCCCGCATGTGCTCTAAAAACATCAGAACATCAGCCTGCTTCTCAGGGTTCCTTCAAGGCACTGCTGTTTCTTGTTGCAAAATGTCACAAGACTGATAAAAACAATGTCCAGCAAAAGCAGCTGAGTGACTTTAAGAGCTAAAACACAGCAGCTGCAGACTCCTTCCTCCCTTTGCAGCAAGGACAAACTCCTCACTACTCAAGGGGGCAGCTGGGTGGGTCCTTGGGAGAGGGATGCTCTTGCCCCAGGTTGAGGGAGATCCTGAAGCTTCCTTGAGATCGAGCAAGGTTAAGCCCTTCTCACCTTATGGTGTGCAAACACACTGGAAGTATCATGAGCTTTTCTTGAACATGGTGTAGGGAATCTCAGGGGAAAAAAGAACATCTGTGACTCCCTGCTCTTGATTCTTTGACCTCCAAAGGTCAGAGTTGACATTTGATTTAATGCCATGCCTTTGTACTGCCTCTATTACATTTATATCTCTGAGGCACCATTCATGGGACAGCAGCTACACATATTAGCCAAGGTCTGGGAGTGACAGATAAATCTGTTCTGCTTTCAGGTAATGTAGCACCCCCCTGGTTTTGCACAAATGAGAAAAGGGTGAGGAATAGCACTGCATATTTTGTCCTGGTCTGTTGTATAAAGCAGGCCTGCTCTCTGCCACACAAACATAAAGGACATTTGAAACAAAATAGAAAGGAAAATCTAGCCAGCAGCCTCCTTCCTTCCTCTACTACAAAAGACTTTTCCCTTCCCCAAAAACCAGGACACAGTTCTTGACTGATGACTAAATAAAGGAAGACTTGATAAGAAGTGACTTAAAGGTAGTCGACTTACTTGGAAGGTTTTGTATTGTAACAATTTATGAAGAGTGGAAGGGAAATGAATGCATGGCTGCATTTAGATTCTGAATTCCCCATTGCTATGCTGACATTAAATTTTCAGGATGCTTTTGCGTACATAAAACACAGCAGCTGTCCTATGGGAGGTATAATTACAATTAAAAAAAAAGGAAAGAAAATAAGCTGTGAGCATACAATCAACTCTTGAGGGAGGGAGCCAATATCTCAGGCAAATTACAGAATCAAAGCTGCCTGAAATCTTTTAAGGCACAGCTCAGCAAGCTGTGTAAGGGAGGAAAGGCCAGAGCAGAAGTTTACAAAACTAAAATGCTAGGAAAAAAAAAGTAGCGGTAGAAGTGGGTATAAATATCCTGAAAGGGCAGAGAGGGATCTAGTGTTCACCCTCTGCTTTGAAAGGGACCAAAGACTGGAAGCCCAAGCTCCCCATAGCGGGTGTAGCCAGATTTAAAATGAGCAGGAGGAGATGGTGCTTCACAGAATTTGTAGTAGACCTGTAAAATTTGTATCCTGAGGATAATCTGGATGCAGACATACACAGGTTCAAAGGAAGACTAGAGAAATACTTGGAAAAGGGAAATCTTTGGGCTTATTAAACAGACAGGCCACAGGAGGTTTAGAGAAAGCATCATATATAATTGTGCAGTTTTACTTTTCCCTAAAGACTTGTGTGTTCAATAGTGTCAGATAGTGGCCATTCCTGTGGTTTTTTTTGCTAAAGTTGATTGACCTTTAGCAGGATAACAATCTGGAATTTGTGTTCATCGCCATTGTAGAGAAAAGAGCAAACACCTTTTCAAATATCAGCCCTTCCCATCATCCCAATGTTCCCAGTGTTAATAACATGGCACATACTATCTCCATTTGTGAAACTTCTGAAATTGATAGAATCAGATAAAAAACCATTTTTCTTCCCCTCCCCCCTTCTTTTTTTCGTCTTTCGGTAAAATTGTTAACTCCTCTGAAAGGTCACTGCTGAGATGTGATAGCACAGCACACAATAGATAATGCACTTTTCCTGGGTGGTAGGACTGAAACAAAGCAGGAGAAGGGCTGCAGGCAAGGCTGCAAGACAGGAGACAGGTATAATGGCTTTCACTTCTCCATCCCCACATGGGACTAGGGACATACACCTTGAATGAGCATCTGAAATCCCCAAATGAGGAGTCTGGCAGTGTTTGCATTTTATTTTTATGTCCTTCACAATCCTAAACAGACTTAAACAAAGATGTAGAAAAAATGACTCAACCCACTTGGCATCATCCCAAGTTCATCAGGAAGAACTAGACAGCACATATTAAAGCCCCACTAAAGGCTACTCTGCTGTCTGGGCAGCATTCACTTACTTTGAGATTGTTTGATTTATGCCTCTCTTCCTGAGCAGGGATCATCCCCTCTGTGCTATGCTCCCTGTTCTCTAGCCAGCCCTACAGAGGCAGGACAAGACAGCAGGATGGCTGTATCCTGACCTCTGGAAATCCAAAAAATAAGGAACTTTGGCCAGCAGGTCCCTGAGCAGCAGAGACTCCTGGATGGCTCTGCAGAGACCGACTTCTGTCCATCCAACTTTGTTACTGTTTTGGGTCCCTTCCTCCCAAAGTCCACGTGTAGTCCCTTGGAGCCCTGGAAAATCATCCTGTGTCTGTTGAAAAGTGAAGTGTCTGGTGAATAGCTACATCATCAGGGAAAGGGCTTTTATGAAGCCAGGATCCAGGCATCTCACACTGGCTGGCACCAGAGAGGATATCCCCTGGACCTGTCCATCCCCTGGCTTGCTTCTCTCACCTTAAGCTGCAAACACTTCTCAGCAGAGACCATGGCTGGACTGTGTGTTTGTAGGCTGTCTGACTCGACGGGGCCCTCCTCTTGATGCATTCTTCCAAAGCAAGAAACAATAGTGGTGGCTTTGTTCTGGTATTTAATTAGATGGTGTCTTCCAATCCTTATTGCAACCTCCAGCTGTGTAGAGTGTAGGGCCAGGAGAGTTGATTAGATTATCTGGTCTAACCACCCATAAAACACAGGATGCAGAATTTCATTCTCCATCACAGCACAAATAATAAATAGAATAGTCCAAGACAAACTCTAATATCCAATTTTTAATATCAACTACAATATGCATGTAGAGGGAGACATTAAACAAACCCCTGTGTCTACCAATCTACAACCCCCTGGCAGTACTTACATATTTCTTATTGCTCACTGGCTTATTTACTGCCAAGGAACAAAGTTAATGCTGAGCTCTGAAGCATTTCTAATGTGAACCAATTTTGCCCTGTGGTTTCATAATGAACTCCACCCTTTATCCACCTCTGCTCCCCCTTCTTTCTACTTTCCCTTATTTGATTAAAAAAAAAAAAAAAGTGAAAATATGCCCCTTCTAGGAAGCAAAATTCAGATTAATTTCCTTTAAGTGCTGTTTCATGCCCAGGGTAGTAGCTTGACATTAGCCCTGTGAATCACAGGTTTGATTACTCTGATAGGGCAGGAAAGTGTCTTACTTAAGAGATAGCAATGAAAAAATATTCTAGCAGGATTGCGTGGTTTTTTTTTTCCAGAAGGAAGGAGAAAGACAGAGCTTTATGGGGAAACTCTATTAAAGTCATCAACTTTCCTTTGCTTAAGGTCAAAAATTGTATGATATCACTGGAATAATATAATTTTAGAAAATTTCTGTGTGGCCTTTTTTTCATTTTTGTTTTTCTTCTCTTTTTTCCCTTGTCATGTTTATGCCTGGGGGCTTTTTATTTGATCACTGTTCTATTAATGCCTTGAATCAATGAATGAGCAACTATCTACAAAGTAAAACAACAAGTAAAAAGGTGGGGAGCAGGAGAAAATAGATGATGTAGATAAACCACATGCTGTGGGGAACCACACTGACTCATCTGTGAGCCCTGGAGAGAGCTTGGCCAGGACGTGTGGTGAAATTACTGGGAATAGTGTAAGGAATATGGGGAGATGGCATGTGGAGTGTTCAAATAAAAATCAAATCTGTCCTTCCCTTTTCCCAACATATTTTATTGCTTCAGTGTGTCATTTGCTGCCTGCAGATAATATCTGCAAAGTGCTTTATCCTAAGGTTGGGATTTGGTGACAAGTGTCATGTTTTGCCAATCAGGACTGAAGAAACCTGGGTGTGATCAGGGCCTGAAAGCAGCCCACCGTGGGCACTGTGAGGTATCTGAGCTCGTTAGCTGTAGGACTAATGAGCCAGAGAGAATAAATTCAAATGCAAAAGAATTAAGTTAGTCATTACACTTACTACAGTGAGTTTAAAAATTTGTCCCTGGTCTGTCATTCACAGCAGCCCCCTAATTCTTGCATTCACATTGCTTTTCAGCAATGTCTCCTTCTGTATCTCAGGGAAACTCATTTCACATCCATTTTTCAGCTTTTTAATCTGTAAAATGGGAGGCAATGCTAATCTTGTTCAAGCTAAAATTTATAATTAGCACCTTAAAAGCCCTATGGAGGGTCTGCGTATGATTTATTTTCAATAAAGAGTAATATAAAATGAGTTAGGGCTTGGTCTGAAACAGCCTTCCATTTTAAGCAATCTCATATGGAATTGTAGCATTCCACACCAGCAGAACTGGATACTTCACATTCTACATGTGTAGATTTATATTTGCTTAAAAAATGAAGTTTTTTTTATAAACGGCAAATCTTAGGGGATTAAGCAGGATTAGGCTTTCCTTTTGCTAGGTGTTACACAAGCATATGACAGCGACCTCTTTTTGCTGGAGTTTACAATTTTGAACTTTGATCCCAGCAATTTTAGAAGTGCAGAGATAAGCATTAGTTTAAATACTTTCAATGCCATCACATTCAGGGGAAACAGCCATGGACTTAGCTTCCCAGTAGTTATATAATCACAGGCTAATTTTTGCTGTTACAAAAAACAGTTCCAGAGTCTCCTTCAGGGTATGAGGGTAGAAAGACTTCAAAACCTTGCTCATAATGTGAAATTTGGAGTGAAAAACAAACTTCCAGCTGACCTGTACTGATGGAACTGATGAGAGGTAACCTTTTGACTTCTGTGTTTGGATGGTCAAGTCCCTGCTTGCATGACCTTGGGGCCAGTTTGCATGTATTAAGTCCCTCAGTCTGTTTCAGGATGCTGCACTTCTTGTTTCATTATAGAGAGGGCTTAAAAGTCACAGTTTCTCCCTTTGCTATGAGGGGGAACTGGAGGAAAAGAATTTCCCCAAACTGAGAGCTGAATTTGCTGCAAGTGAATTTAATGCTTTGAGTAGTTCAGTGGTAGGTGGCAGGAAATGGAGGAGAAGAAAGAGAAAAAAATGGTTAATATAATTTTTAAGCTCTTTGGCTGTAAAAGGAACACTTGCAGAGCCTGAATGAGGGAAAAAACCCCACATAAGTTGTTAATACAAAAAAAACCCCCAACATTTCTTTCCAATCACATGCATACAATGTAGTACTTTCCACTACATGTTCAAGATTAGCATGGATTCCAAAGTGGCCAAGGCAGGACAATCAAGTCATTTAGGACTGTATCTTCAGGGTACTCACACCTGTGTGATTCAACTTCTGACCTTTGCCTTTTCCCTCAGTATTCTCTTTGGTTTTCAAGCTGTTTTCTTTCTTTGATATTGAATTCAACAACACAAATGGGTAACAGAGGAACCACTGTCTCTGCACCCCTGGAGGGCTGTGGGCTGCCTCCACAGCTGCTGGGTGTTCATGCTCGGCCTCTGGGATCCTGGATGCTGACACCAGCTTGCTTAACTGGAAAGAGGAACTTTTCTAGGCTGGAGTGCACTAAATCCTGCTCTTCCACGGGGACTGATTATTCATTTTTTCTGTGAATAAAATGAATGCAAGACTACTTTTATGGGTACAATGCTCTCACTTTTCATGGGGAGAAAAGGACAAAAGTGATTAAGAAAAGGACTAAAATTATAAAAGTTTAATTTGGGGTAGAAAAGAGAAAGAAACCCTTTTAGCTACAGGAGGTTAAATTGTAGTGGGTTGGAGACTACCTCCATCAACTGTCAGGGAGAGTTTCTGAGTTTGGATATTAGTGGAAAGAGAAGATTATCTGTGGAACACCAGGTCTTAAATTCCTAACACTCTCCTTTGCCTGTCCCCTTTGCTCTTTCCCCAGCAGCACACTGCAAGATGCTCTTCTCCCACCTCTCTCTCACAGTGCTAATCCCTGCCTGCCTTCAACACCCTTAGCTCAATGCAATCTCAACCTTTGGAAACGGCATTCTTAGAAAGAACAGACGGGAAACTCGGGGACGACAGTCTCCCAGAGTCCCCTGTCAAGGTCTGTGCAAAGTCCTTGTAGCTCCTTCTTTAAATAGATGCTGGCAAATTACAGCAGTGTCATTTGGTCTCCTGCTTAACAAGCTGCGTTCACCGTTTCTTACTGTCAGCTCTATTTTCCCGGGGTTTGTCACTTGTCAGATATCTGCCAAAAGGAGCAGATGAAATCTCAGCCCTCAGGGGAGAAGTTGCTCCCTCACTTCCCTTGAAATCCTTTCCCCCACTCAATTCTCTTTTTGGCCACACTTTATTTATAAATCAAATTCAACTGAAATTGGGTTTGAGGAATTGGCCTTTTTCTTTGCTCTGGTTGTGAATAAAGCAGAGTGCAGGCCCTTTTGGTTTTAGATGCCTGCCATTTTTTTATGTCACATAAAAAATGGCTCCAAACTGGATTTAAAAGAAAAGGATCACTGATAAATCAGTGCTGGATAAGTGGCAGTAGTTATGGCTCTATTGATAAATGGTAATACACCAGCATACTGGCAAACACATGGTTAAAACACATCAGCTTGCTTGAGCATCATTATTATTTCATAAGATGCTCTGGTTATTGAGACTGAGGTAATTAATAGGCCAAGCGGAGCCTGCAGAATCAAGCCTGATGGATGGAACATGCAGGATACATCTGAAAGCTTCTTCAGCCCCTAAATTCCTCTCAGGATTAGGGCAATTCCAAGCAGTAACTTTCCAATCTAGAATTTCTATAAATACTGGTTAATAAGATCTGTGCCCCTGGAGGAGAGATTTTGAATCTTTAAATAAATTAAAAGAAGGGTATTTAATATCTCAAACTATTCTTAAGCATCAAAATTTGTAAGTGCCCGAAAAGTAGGTATTATTAATTTAGATGAATTTGAACTGGTTTAGCTCATGTTCACAGTTTGATTAAAAACTGTAGAATCTACATTATTTTCTTTGGAATCTTTGATCCTGTTTGCTGAGATTAGAGCAAAATATATTCTTGTAAATAAAGAGACAGAAAGGATTGAGGACATAGGTTATGACACAATGGTGAGAGTTAACTGGGATATGGCCTGAAGTATAGTCACTATTTTGACAGAAGTCTTTGAAAGATGGAAAATATGGAGGCAAGGTTAGCATTCTTGTGGAGAATGAGCATATAGGAAATGGAAATCATTACATCTGTGGTGGTAGCAAGAATTCAGAACTCAATATGATTGAGGTTTGGGACATCTGGCACCCTCTCTCTTGGAGAAAGGAGGTTTTGGCACAGGAAATGCGCTCATGGGCTTGCAAAGGAAGAGAGGGCTCCAGTGCCAAGCAGGCAGCTACTGACACACATGGTGCCCAAAAGAGGGTGGGCAGGGAGAGGGAAGGGAGCAGGCAGCAGGGAGTAACTCTGACCTTAAAGATATGAAAAGTATTAGGGCAAATTTGAAGGAAAGAATAATTAAAAGATGTAGCGATAAATGTGAAAATACTACAAAAAGATAACAAGTTTGCTGGAGGTGAATGTTGCAGAGTAGTGGGATCTATCTGTCCAGCCTGCTTTGGTTCCAAACCAGGGAAATTCAGTGGAACTAATCTACCTAAATTGCAGGAAAATGATGGGTTCAAGGCTGTGTGGGACATGAGAAGGTAAGCCAGAGAGGATGAATAGGTGAATTACAGGTGGATAAAGTAACTGATGAGGAAAATCATGCTGGAAGAGGAGCTAATTGAGTTGGAATGAAGTTTTTTAAAGGATCATTCTGGGGACTGAACACATTTGCGATTTTCCATAATGACCTTGGCATGAAGAGTGGGTCTTTGCTGGTGAAACACAGCTGAAAAGCTTTGCCAGTGTGGAGGAAGCCTGAATTGGTACTTTGGAACAATCAGACTAGAATAATATAATGGGATGAAATATAATTGCCCAGATTGCCAGGTCATGTGCACAGGGACTAATGAAAGGTATTTCTTTGGATGGACCCGTCGGGGAGGACCCCAGCTGGAAATGAGAGGGAAGGAGAAAGGCCTGGCTGTCTGAATTGCAGGGCCTCTACAAGCCAGCAATGAGATGTGCCTATAAAAATGCAAATACAACCCTATCAGGCAAGATTTTCCCAAAACATTTTCCAAATTATTTTTTGAGACAATTAGCAAACAGCCCAAAGAGGACCCTTATCTAGAGCATCCCAGGTGCTAAGGAGGAGAGAAGAACTCAAACAGATGAGTCTGCACAGGTGACCACAGAAACACAGTCCATTTCACAAGAGGAAAAGGAAGATTGTTGTGGTCTTAGCCTCAGAAAGTGAAAGATGTAAGATGTGACTCACTGCAGTTTTGATTTAAAAATATCCCACTCACATGAGCACTCCAGGTAATGTTCTATAAAATAAAATCACTGCAGTGAAAAGAATTGTCATATAACAGACGTTGTCCAAATCAAGTGAACGATGAGGTCTGTGTGTGTTAGACTAACACATAGCAGTGCCCAGAACTGAACTGTGAGGAAAATGCTAATGAACATGGGAGGTGCCTGCTGGCTTTCCTTCAGGTAACTCAGTCACAGTGATGAGAACAACCCCTTGGTTGTTCTGTTAAAAATGCAGCAGAATAAAGTAGCTGTGTATATGGTTTAAGATCTGTGGGGGAGATGCTTGCTGGGATTGTGGATCTATCTCTTCTCCCAGGAGTCTGACTCTTGGAAAAAATTCAAAACAAGGCAGTGAAAAGCTCCAGAATCAATACGTTCTTGGCCTCAGAGGACTGTGTTCAATCTCTGGTTAAATATTATTGCAAAAATACGTCTGCTCCTTTTTTAATGCACAAATCACAACCTAACCATGATTCTGGAACTGCAGCTGATGCCACCACTTACTGGGGAAGCCACATAAAATTTTCATGTCAGATCTAGCAAATCATAATTCCAAACCAGATCTAATTCCTTGCTTGTTCCCAGGCCTGTTTGTGAGGCAACCAGGGGTCCAGGGTCTCATTGGCCACTGCCTATGGCCCAGCAAACTCTGTCTCCTGGGAAGGTGAATTGGAGTGGGAGACAGATTTATCCTTCTCAAGGGCACCTCTTCTGGTATTTTGTAGGCCTCCCACAATTTTCTCCCACAGTAATTCCCAAATCAGTGCAAAGCAAAAAGAAAATAATGGATCACTTGGGCCCAAACCAAGTGGAACCAAAAAGGATCACTTGGGCCCAAAGAGTACCATAAGCAAAACCTTCCAGTCTATATGCATATGGAAAAAGATATTGTAACTGCACTATTATTAATGTGAATTATTTGGTAGAGGTAGGAAGATCTAATTGAAATGAATGTTCTGTTTAAACCAGAGGGAACTTCTTGCCACTGTCTTGTTTCACATCTAATGATGTATTTTCTTATGAATGTGCAAACCAAGTAGATTCTTGGGAATTTAGAATCTTTTTCCATGAAAGAAACACCTAGTCCTCTACCCTAACCTTGCCATCACTGTAGAAATACTAATGTGTCTCTGTGTATCCCCAGGGACAAATACTTATCTAGTTTCCCCAAGGACACTCAGCTATGGATATTAAAAGTGGTTTTGTTGACCTTTCAAAGTGTATGAGAGAAAATTAATGAAAAAAATATCTGAAGTTGTTTCCACTCAGACCACATCTTCCATCTCCACTCTGTTCTTATTCACAGGATTTTACACCTCCTGCAGAAATTGGTTTCAGGTCTATCTTGTACCTTGTATCTCATCTGGGGTCCCGGTAAAGAGCAAAGAATTGGAACACAGGATTGCCTTTCATGTAATTTAATCAGTCCAAATCTTGTGTGGGAACAAGGACCCAAAGAGGGATCCATCACACCCTTATTCTCAGCCTCTGCTATTATAAATCTGTCCTCTTATTTTGCTTTCCCATCATTCTCATGGATGCGTGCACTAGACGCAAGGATTTTTTTCCCCTAACAACATATTTATTACTTCAAGTTAATTCATATTCTCCCCATCTTTACTTTTACTGTTGATATTACTTTTTAAACTAAGCACCCGCCTTTACAGCAGCAGAGACACAGCCAGCATTACTTTACGTGCAATATTTTCAGTGCATCCCAATGCAAGGGTGTTTATGGAGTCCCCACTTAATACTTCAGCTCTCCTACTGTCCTTCCTCATCACTTCATTTCCATTTTTTTCCACTCAGTCTTTCTCCTTGAAACACTTCTAGGTTTTGCAGTGCTGGATATATGTCCACACATATACATATATATACACACATAAACCCAGCCCAGTTACAAAAGTGAAATATACCATTTAATTTCTTTCTTCAACTTATTTCACATCATCTTTTCCAACTGCCTGAGAACTAGCACTGAAGATGTATTCTTGACATTTCTGGGTTTTGAACTTTTATCAGAGGTATGTTTTGTGTCTGCTGCTGTTTACTCCTGAAGGCCTTTTCAGTCTTTGTTGGGTATGCACAGGATAAAGGTGTTTTCCAACACAACTTAGGAAGTACAGTACATGATAAATTACCTTTTGGACACCTAAACTGAATGTTTAGGTAAAGAGCTACAGAATATAAGATCCTGGTGCTCCTAAGAGCAGAGATTTAGAGATTTTCTGCACACTGCTGGATTGCATCATGCTCATCCAACATGCTTTCATCTATTACCCACTGTTTCAATTCTCTTTTTAATTAGCTGATAATGCAGTCTCCAACTCTATTCTTGGGTGTGGTTATCAGGTATTTCCAGTCCTTGGATTGATGTCTGCATGTTGGAATAATTTTATTGGTGTGGGAGATTTCCCTGAAGAATTTTGGGCAGACAGGCATAAAGGATACGGTGCAAATCAAAGTGGCACAATCCACAGACACAGGTTGCTTCCACCAGCTGCAGTGATTGAGGCTCCACCCCAGTTCAGTCAGTATATCCTCACAATACACATTTGCTGGGATTTTCTCCAGTATCATTCTAAAAAGTCCCAAACAGTGTGTCTGCCTCTAATTGAAATTCTGCAGTAATTTCCTTTGCAAGGTTGATGGACAGGGTGAAAAACAGATCAGTCCTCTTTTTCAGTCCCAGAACTAAAGAATAATCATTCATTTGATTAAATTAATGACTTGCAGGTTTCAAAGAATTAAAAAGTACTCAAGCTGTGAAATTCACTTCCCTAAGAGAGTCACTGAGTCAAATGCTGTTAGTAGGTTTTAGAAGGGATAGAGATAGTGTTACTCCCATTAGAAACACACTGCTAAGGTTTACTTGGTGATAATGATCAAATCCATTTTTTTTAAATGGTGAAATTCTGTTCTGCTGGAAGGGTTATTTTCCCCCCACCTCTCACCTTCGATGTCATTTATTGTGGGATTTTCTGGTAAAAATCTTACACTTTTTCCAAAGTGGACTTTGCATAGGTCTCACTAACGTGGCTCTCACGTGTGCCCTGACCCAGCCACTTCAAACAGAGCAGACCTGTGGCTGTGATACCATGGCAGCAACCCTTGGGTTGTTTAAACATCTGGTAAGGGCTGGGCTACTCTCTTAGATACCTCCAGCAAATCCATCAGTGTCCCTGTAGCACAGGCAATAATGGCAGCCCTTGTCAACTTCCTTTGTGTTCACTCTCCAGATACTGAAAGCTGCCCTGGTGAGGCAAAGTGGGCACCCTACATCTTGTTCTGTCTCAAATGCTCCTTATGGACAGGCTATTCTATTTTCTTCTTCCCATGACTGCTTAGGGACATTATGAGTGTGCTCCCTGATTTCAGCATCAGCTGTTCTCCCGAGAATCAGGGCAAGAGCCGATCCTAGGAAGCCTAGGAAGGTGTCAGGAAGCCATTCTGACACCTTGCACATTCTTACCTTTGTGCCAGCTCTCAACTCCAATGGACATTTTGTGTGGACTCAGCCCCACTGCAGAGGACATGTCCTTGGCAGGATCTCCCCAGCCCCTCTGGAACACACTTGAACAAGGTGGAAAGACATCCATAACCCATGGAGCTCTGGCCCCATTTTGTCCTGACCGTATTCCAGCCAGCAAATAACCTCACATCCTGTAGAAATGTCTTGCAACTTGGATGAAAAGCTACGAAATGATGTCACCTTAAACCATTTCAATACTAAATCTGTGTCATCCTCCTCTGTTTATCCTTTGAGATTTGACTTTTTCTTATATAACAGATAGGGTTTTTTGATATATGGCCTTCAGATTAACTCAAAGGCAAAATAAATAATCTTCAGGCCAGAGAGAAAATAAGCATCTGGTTCATTGCAGCAAATGCATTCAGCGAGCTCAATAGAAATATCCCATGGAGATGTTTGAAATGACAGGGAAATCAGCTCTGTGAATCAATATGTTTGGTGAAAAAAAAGGCTCAGTCACATCTTGTTGGGCACAATGGAAATTGATTGTCAGTTATCTATTAGCGATAATTTCTGTTTGATGACTTGCCATATGTTATCAAGCTCAAAATCAGAAGGGAGTGGATTAAATGAATAGATTCTGTCACAAAAAAAGCACAAGGCACCAGCAGCACAGCAGAAGATGTGTAGCATGCACAGCAACTTTCTAAGAGAAATAAATTCTTTAATCCACCCTAATTTTAAATATTCAGGGTCTGTGTAGACTGGCAGATTTACAGATTAGGGACCTGAAGGGACCCTTTCACTCAAATATTTTACTTGCTGCCTTTCAGTGACAGGCAATCAGTGAAATGTCTGTAGACCTTTCAAATCATCTTTCCTTTAAGATTCAATAGGACTTTACATCTACTGAGGCGAACCCGTTAAAGGAGACTGTGTGATACAGTCCAGAGCTCTGCCTAAGTGCTGCAAACTACACTGAGCTCAGTTCCATTTGTGGGACTGTCACTTGGGGAGGAGGGTCATCTGTAAAGCAGTTCCCCCTGCCAATTATAATTACAGTGAGTTGAAGAACAGACCCTGAAACTCAGCGTAAGAAATTATGAACCTCCAGTCAAGTAAAATACTGCCATTCTGTTGAAGCCCCATTAATCCAATGTACCAATCTGGGCATGGAGCATGAATTCAGTAGTGTGAAAGCTGCTTTATTTCATCTTCAGGAACTACCTCTGATAGTGTTAAAATTTTGCTTCATTCTTCAGAGAAAAATACTGTCATGATTGCACAAAAGATGCTGTGCAATGCTTGTGAGCAAACACATCTTAAGGGAGCTCATTTCGGTGAGTGCTGACAGAAGTTTTAATGCTATTTGGGAAAATCTAAGTACCTGAATTATCCAGCTACCTGAATTACTCAGCCACCTGAAGCCTTCTTATGGTAGGAAAAAGAGGAGATTGAAGATGCTGACAGATATAGATCTCTTAACTGAGTCTCCCCCTCTGATCATCCTAACTGTGGCTTTATAACAATGCTGTGTGTGACACCAGAGCTTTGACATGTAGAGGACCTTGTGAGCACAAAGAGTAAAACACTAGTTCCCTGCCATGTAGGATTATGTGGAGGTCTCTTCATTTATCACACAGGGCCTCACCTTTCTAGACTCTTAAATTTTCCTCTTTGGTTTTCTGTGAATTATCCTTGTAGAATCACTAATTTCCTGCAAATTATTGAAATTCAGCCCTGAATGGTTTCAGATTCAAATTTAAACCCGAGAGCCATAGGATTTTAGAGAAAGCTCTCCCTGCTCCCTAGTCTCCAGTCTCTCTCTGGTGTGTCTGTGTCTGGGAGGGCTCTCTTCACCACTTCTCTGCTGACTCACCCAGCTTGACAGAAGCAGAAGCTCTAAGAAAGCTTGTGTTTTACCTCTGAGACAAAAAAAAAAAAAAAAAAACAAAAAACAAAAAAACAAAAAAAACCAACACTTTCCATTTTAATTTGAAAACACAAGCCAAAAAGAAAATGCTTCCATAATTTATTAAAAAAAAAAAGTTCAGCACCAGTCCAATGCTATATGCTATATTCCCAAATTTAATAAAATAGGTTGTTAACTAAAACTACAATGTCTGGAATGACTATTGATTTACAAGTGATTTCTCCCTGGTGGGAGGAGAAGAGAAAGGGCTTGACAGTTTCCAGTGAACAGGGAGCTATGTAGGAAAAATTAAGATGAACTTGAGGGTGCTTTTCCTTCTTGCATTATTTGGGGCCTGATGTCGCAGTACAGTTTAGATATCCAAGGTTGTTTTGCCTGTCTGTGGCTGAAAGGCAGTGATTAGCACTGTGTAGAAGAAAAATAGCCTCACTTAATCAGCATTACACCTTTTTGGAGATAACGATTTGCTAATTTTTTCAGAAGAGTTGAACTATATCTTGGCAAGGGGAAAGGAGTTTTTTAATCACTTAACACCAAATAGCTAATGACCAATAAATGGATGCCTAATGCTGCCTTCTGCCTTGAGGAATCTCTGCAAAACTTCTGCTTATTCACTGCCAAAGGAAAGGTGTTATTTTAGCTCAAGGAAAATGTCACATTTTCAGTATAAATGGCTGTGAATAAATATGGGGCCAGAATTAGAGCCAAGCCACTATCCAGCAGAGCAATTTGCTTCTGGAAAAGCTTTCTGAGCAACACAAAGCATCCTTCCCAGCAGCCTGTTCCAAGAAACCCGTTATGCACCAGTAGGAATGCAGACACACCCATGTGGAGGTGGGCAGCAAACCAGCTGTAATTGTGTTTGTGAAACAGTCATCTCTGTGCATGAAGGGCTTTTTGGTTCCAGCAGGAGTTCTCAGAGACAGCCACGCTGGTAGAGACTGAAGCTTTCAGGATTTAAATAGTTTTGGGTTAACTGCTTCCCACTCCTATTCATTTTCAGGCTGGAGTTGCCAACAGGAGGATTAGAAAATCCCATGTGAGATAACTCTCCAGAGACTGGCAATCCAATTTTGCATACTATAGAAACCTAGATAAGACTCCAGGCTTCTGGATGCTTTTGCTGCATAAACCCTTTGACATTTATCAGGCTCACACCTTTGCAAGGTACTAAACACGGGAGAGAAAACCAATAGAATAAATCTTTGTGGTGTTTGATGCTCTTTCTGATCTCTTCCCAGTTGTTTAAAGACTTAGAAACTGAGGGGAGAGAAAATATGGCAGTGAAATAAAGAAAGAAAAGCTTGTTTAAGGCTAGTTACTGGGCAATTCAGGCTAAACACATCAGTTGACCTGCAAAACCAAAGAGCTGTAATATCTTCACTGTGAGTTTTAAGGACTGCATCTCATTGCTGTTACTGGTGAGTCTGCTGTCAGCTCAGCTTTCCTGAAGGTAGCTGCAGTGGATGTAAACTCAGGATGGAAGTGAACTCAGCACACTGCACCACTGTGGGAGGTGAGGGGGCTGCCACTGAGAGAACTGCAGTCCTGAAAGTAACTCAGATTTCTAAAAACCTGGGAACAACTGATTTATTGCCCTAGATTCAGAAGGGACCTTCAGAAAAAAAATAATGAAGTTTGCACTTTGAGGCAACTGTGCTAATAGGAAGAAAAATAGTCTGATGGCAGCTTTTTGTGCAGCTGGATTGTTTGCTCCTCTGGGTTCACATCTGCACCTGCAAACCATCAGCAATCTGCCAGCCTTTGCTTTGCTTCTCTGCATCTCCCCAGATGAAGCCATGGTCCCATCCAGGCCCTCTGGGAGTGAAGGATGCCCTCCTCACGAAGTCTTCCATTTGTACAGGATCATGGCTCAAAAAGCCAAATTCTTCCTTTACCTCTCAATGCTGCATTTAGAAGTAAAAGATTTTTAATTGCTCTGATGCTTTCTCTGGGCTTTTTATATTTGCCTTTACACAACAGAGGGGACTGTCTGTGGAGCGTGCTGCTGTGTGCAAGCTCCAGCAGAGGCACTGAAAAGGCAGCTCTGTGACACCCTTGGAGCACAAGGGCTGTCAGGCCTGCCGTGGTGAGAACAGCACTCTGTGCCCCTCCTGGGGGTAAATGGGGATAACCCAGGTGTTACAAGGAGTAAGATTTTGTTGTGCCTCAAGTTTTGCTAATGTTTCATTTAATAAGGCCCAAATCCTTTCCTACTGGTTAAACAGTAAATTCTGTATGGACAGAAAGCAGCAGAGCACAGGCTGAGCTGTGTGCCCTGCTTTGCATAGAGGCCCTGTTTGTGTGGCCTATAGAGAATAGAACAGCAAGCAGATCTCACCTCAGGAACCAAATTGACTGAGTGTCTAATAATAGACACTAAAGTCACAGTCACTCCTGTGCAAAACACCATTGCTGGATGTGAGCTCTCCTGAATTCGGTGAAAAAAAGAGCCAGCCAAGGACTTAAGGGTGTCAAGGAAGAGTGGACCAGGGCATCAGAGCCCCAACACCTGCACTGCACCTGCCCACTGCATCCCTGACTCCTACACCACCAGCACTGCTGTGCTAGTGCTACACAAGAAATAGGACCAAATTTCATATTTGAAATTCCACACAGGATAAGTGTTCGACAGAAGGGTGTCATAATAGAAATCTTAACATTGTATTAAAAGCAGGGTAATTCATCTCCCTATGAAGACTGAAAGGGTTAGCATTCAATCTCTTCCTTTAATCCTCTAGATATTTTCAATGTAAGGTACTGGATTTGGAGGGAATTTGTTTTGGGGATCAACCAATTAGGCAGAAACTATGTCAGTAATATTTTGTCAGTACCATAATCAGAGAAAATATTTTTCCACAGCATAAAAGGTCTCAGTACTGTGCCACTAGGAAGTTTAATTACTAGGTGAATTAAAAACATGGTAATTTAGTCCCAATTAGTGTTATAATAATTTATTTATAAAATTCCACTATGAGTAGTTACAATTCCACAATCCATTTATTCTTGTAAGATGTGTGCCCCATTATACAGTGAAGTAGAAGGTCATTAACCTGCATTTCTAGTTCAGATTATGGTATTAGATTGAATTTAGTTTCTTCACTGATGGGTGTTGACATTTTAGAGTGCTTTCAGAATAATTTATCTATTGTCATTCTGTTCTTTTCAGCCATTCAGAAACATTGTGGATCTAAAATAATGCAAGCCCGATGAAGACAGATTTCTTGATTAAATTTCAGCTGTGGCTTGTCTTTGTGCTTCTCATATTTTTCATGTTTGTTCTATGAATGTGAGTTTATGGCACCACTGATGCAAAATATTAAAAAAATTATGAGTCATGTCCCATCAAAATCAGCAGCTATAACTTAAACTGATGAGTTTTAAATATAATCAATTCCAGCTCTTTTGTTCTGATGTTTTCTGCATTTAGAGATTTAAGGGTTCCCTTTGAGGCAGCTGCTCTTACACAGCATTTTTTTTGGTGGGTTTCTTCTCTCCACATCCACCTCTTATGCATCCTTTGAATAAGCAGATGGAGAGGGCTGTCCCATGACCCCAAGAATGGAGTGTGACCCAAGCACAAGCTTGGGCAAGTGAGACCTGGAAAGGGAAAAGCTCCAGATTTACAAGTGCCACTACAATCAATCAATGATCCCAAATGAGGTTGTGCCTCCCTTAGTGATGGCAAACCCGTGGGCCTTGCATAGGGCAGGAGCTGCCTGAGACTCTCACAACTGTGGAGAGTCACTACAAGGGACAGAATGGTCCAAAGTTGTGTCCCCTCTCTTCCCTTCACTGTTGGGTTGGCTACATTATGAACCCAGAACAGGATGCAGCATTCCTGGTCCACAGCAGAACTGTCATGTCTCCTCTGGTGTCCACAGTCCCTCTGGGCCTTGCTTTTGGTGGCCGTGCTTCAAAAAACAGGTGGTGTGAAAATGGGAAATCCACTTTGCTTAAAAACAAACTAAAGAATGGGACAGTGGAGGGGAAGGGTTTAAATATGTGGTGCTCCTTTTGAGCTTGTTGAGTAAACATGCATTATTCAACTCCCAAAAAAAAAAAAAAAAACAAAAAAACCCAGGAAAAGCATTCAAAGGAGAAGACCCTACTGTTGAGAGTTTGCAAAATCTCATTTCTTCCCATTGCTTTGCTCTGGCAGAACTTGCAATGGCTTTTGTGCTCACAGTGAGGATTTTTTCCCCAGCTACAAAACCTGCCTAAGCTTTCAAGCTCTTCCTTTCCCAAGAAAACCTTTTGGGCAGCCATTTCAATTTCTTTTTAATAAATGGTCTTCTCTCAAATTGTCTCTGCTACAAGAGCAGTTCTGGGAAAACAGATGACTCTGCACACTCTTAAAAATCCCAGCCTCTCAAATGGCATGTGCAGATACCACACAATGATGCTAAAAGGGGTTTTGCAAATTGCTGAAAGGCAGAACCAGCAGCCACCTGGTTTGCAAGGAAAGCCCTGTCTTTGAGAAGATTAAAAAGAAGATATTCCTGTCTTGGTCAGAATTTTGTTTTGGCTTTTTTTTTTTTTTTTTTGTTTTTTTTTTGTTTTGTTTTGTTTTGTTTTGTTTTGTTTTTTTAAACAGCTTTCAGTCTTACACCTTGTGCCCTCCCCCACCCCCCCCCCCCCCCAAAAAAAAAAAAAAGATATGGCTGTAAGGGGGAAAAATAGTCTCACCACCCATACCTGCTTTTAATGATCCTTTTACTGAAAACACAACACCACTTCTTGTTTTATTTCTTTTGCAGCTCACAGATTTCCCTCCAGCATCCTGAGCATCAGGAAAGCTGTAGGGACCAAATAGTAACTCTTTAAAGGGTATAAGGGCTCCTCCCTTGCTCAGAGAAGTGCAGTGTGAGTCCCAGTGTTCATGGGATTGTGTGGTGTGCTGTGGTGTGGTACAGTACTTCCCATCCCACCACACTCTCCTGTTTAGCTTGGGCCAGATATCATCTCTTTCAGGCTTAAAGCTCCCTGAAACAGTGTTGTTCTGCCTGACTGATGTTGAATGCTTCAAAATACCTTGTATCAGGAGTTCAGGCTAGGAAAAAGCTGTTCATCTCAGGAGAGGCATCTTGCAATCCCTTAAACTGCTTTTAGGAAAGATGCTGGGAAACTTATTTCTCACTTTGCTTGCTTTTGCTACCTGCCCAAAGGCTGAGAAGGGGGTGAAAGTGTCTTGGAGCTCCAGACACCCATTTGACTGGTTGTATACTTAAACTGTTCAGTTTAAGGCCAGTTCACCTCTTCAGGACTTGGAAATGCAACTTCTCGACTCAATTTTGTCAGAAGACCTGCTGGGGAGTATATTGTGGTGACTTGCCCAGCAGATCTGATGGAAAGAATATTGTGAAGATTTGACCCTGGCTGGATGTATTCCAGTACTCCTTTTGTATAATTAACAGTTCCAGCTTTGATTGTGAACCAAAAATAACAATAAAACACATGGGTGAAGTGAATAAATCTCAGCTAATCAACTGGACAGCACTCCACACAGAGGTGGAAAAGAGGATTACTAAGCAGTCTTATAATTTCTATATAATTAAAAGCATAAATAAACCACGACATTTTAAACTCATGCATTCATGTCCATTACAGGAAGTAATGCAATTTTCACTGTTAACTACAGCTTTTCTGTCTGTTTGGGACGATACAAATTATTTTTTAACTGTTGACAGCAGAAGCACTACCTAACTTGTCAAAATCTTGTTCTGTGTTTCCTGCTATGTGTTTGATCAATAACTGCTCTGATGGAAGTGGATTACACAGGCCCAGCCACACTCTGGTGTTACAGCCATCTCTTTGTTCCACTGTCTTGCTGTTTGGATGCATTTATGGGCTCCACAGGATGGCTGTGGATCATTTGATCTCTTGATCCCTTGCCACATTACAGCTTCTTCTCTGTGTTAGGATAATAAGGAAAAATAATTGCGCAGGGGGTTTGCAAAGGAATCCATGCACCAGTTGTGCTGTAGATGCTCATTAACACTGCCTGGTGCACTCAGACATGTGGAATCAGGCTGTCTTTTCTTCATAATGTAGCCTGGCTACATCCAGCCTCAAACTGTACTCCTAAAATTCATGGGGTAATCCAAATGCCAATCTAAATACCTCTGCAGGTTTCCAATAGCTTGTCATTTTTTCAGACACTCTAATCTGATAGTGAGTGAATAATGTGGGTTATCGTTGAATGGAAAAGAGTGGGACAGCCTTAACCCATCAACTTAAGCCATGGGGGTAACTCTGAAAACTCCTCTGGAAAGTTCAGTAAAACTTCTCATATTGGAAATTCCTCACATTGGCCTGTGGTGAATGCCAGGTGAAGGCAGTGCTGAAATGAAGGTGGAAAATGTGCTAAAGAAGGAGAAGAATGTGAGGTTTGCTTTACGAGTGAGGAAATGCACAGAAGGAATATCTCCAGGGTGTGATAAATACTCCTGGAGTTCAGTTCATCATTAATTCAACGTAGTCTTGAAGCAAATTCCTGCTCAGAAAGTCTTGGAACTGAGAATTGCCAGAAGCTGAAAAAGGTTCTCAGGAAATGGAACCTTTTAACTTGTTTGATGCACGAGTTCCTGAATGTCTGCTGCTGGCCAGCACCCAGGGCAGGTTACTGGGCTGGGACACAGCCCTGGTGTCTCTGCTGGGGGCCCAGTGCCCCCTGGACACACAGCCCCCAAATGAGGCAGGGATTCGTATGCAATCAGGTTCCCTGGATCCTGACATTGCAATTAGCACTTCTGGCTGACTGAGGCAGGTGAAGAGGAGATTCACACAGTCACCCACAGCTTCCCTGACGAAAATCAGGCCAGCAGCTCCAAGCTCTGTCGAGTGTTCTGCTGGTGCCATAGATGCCTTCCCAGCAGGAGAAGCTCTCCAGCTGGCAGCACTCTGCAAGAGACACACACAAAGCTTCAATGTGTCCAGGTGTAAGTATAGAAATAAAATTATTCAATTCCTCTTCTTCCCTTTACACTTTTCTGTTTCAACTCAGCATTGTCTCTGCTCAACAGCAAGAAAGTTTTTTTTTTTTTTTTTTGCAGATTTTAAAACACTAATCATAGGCAATTATTTCTAAAAAGATTTGCTTGCAGCAGGCAGAATTTTCTCTTAACTTGAAAGCCTTGCTTTTCTATTCTTCCTTCTGTTAAAAATTATAATCATTTTCTGCCTTGTGTTCTCTACCAGCTGAAATACCTCATCTTCTGACATAGTTTGAATCTAACTAATCTTCAATTGGAAGTTTTTTTTTAGAAAAAGAATCTGTAGCAATAAAAGCTTTGCCAGCAAACACAGCAAAGCAAGCAGCTGAAGCTGTTTATGTGTATATCTTAAAATATAATTTTGGCCTTTACAAGTCAGCAGTCTTTATTTTCTAAGGTGGTCTTATAAAAGGAAATTATTTTCCACTCTTAGAATTTCAGAACAAACCAGAGAATGGAGATTTCATGGCACAGACACAAAGGACAGATTTATGTTGCTTTCCCACAGCTGTTTATGATTAGATAAAAACCCCAAAACCCCTGAAACCCATTTAAATCAATAGTTTCTTTCCAACACTTTTACATGAAATATTTCAAAATTTTGGTACAGGAATTATTTATTTTCCAATTTTCCTTTAAATTATCAACATTGAAATTCAATATTTATTGGCTCAGGATGAACAGTTTAATTATACTTTCAATAAAATGATTCTACAGCTTTCAAAATTATTCATTGATCTAAAATTCAATTCTTGGCCCATTTCTAAACAGAATGTCAAAGTCCATTTCCCACCCTACCATTGTTTTTATGTGAACCCTGACCTGAGTTTCTCTGTGTTTCATCTACTGTTTCTTCATCACTTTCCTAGAGTTGTTACCTGCTTTCCTTTCTAGGTATCTTCCATAATATATCATGATTTTTTTACACCATAATATTTTGGAGGCTGGCACTGATTCTTTCCATGACCATGGATAGCATCTCTTTTTAGAGGATCACAGCATCCAGCCATGACATATCCCATAGCATACATGAAGGGATGGGATCAGCATGCATTCTTTTCTGCAGCTTGGTGACCAGGGATGCATTTAGTTTTTTGGTGATTAAGGCAGGCATTACCTGTGTGCAAACCAGGGTCTAAACATACAGTTTTGAATCCAGACTTAGAAATCTTATCAAGTCTTCAGGTCTTGCCTGCTTCTTAGCTGATACGTAATAAACCTAACAATTATTTTAGAAATGTGTGAGTCTCCTACTGTACCATCTTTGCTGGGTGATTGTATGGCTTGTTGCAATTTAAACTATTGATTATTACTATTTAAATTGCAGCATTTTCCATCAGATAGGGATATTTTAGTTGTGCAGTGCCATTTGAGATGCCTTTGGGTATTTTGCCCAACCCCTAGTAGGTCTGGATATCCTGTAGGTATGTGTAGCTTCCCAGCCTTTCCGCATATCTTGGATATCTTGGGGAGAGGATATTGAAGTATTTGGGAGGGCGGTCCTGGAGTGTCAGGGCATATTTGGGGATTTCTGGAAAAACAGCCAATACTGCATCTTGCTTTCCTTCTTTTGTGCTGAAGCTACAGGACTGATGGACTCTAGGCCGTGACCCCTGGCCCTGAAGTGCCCCAGATCCCCCCAGGGAAAGGCAAGCTTGGTGCTCCTCACTCCAGAATCACACCCCACAGTCTAAATGGCCCCATTAGTAATGCATCAGCTTTCCTCAGATGTGCCAGATAAACAAAGGATTTGGTTTAGATTGAAATAGTTGCCAGGTATCCTCCACACATTACTTCTTGGGCATCCCCTAACAAGCAGCTTTGCCAAAAAGGGGAAATTGTTGCCTTCTACCAGGCTGGCTCCTCAATGCTCACTTTCTCTCTGTCATTAGAGTACCAAGAGAATGAGTTGCTCGCGGGCCGGAGCACTAAATGAGGGATAGTACTGTGGCTTCTCTTTACAGGGAAGTTCAATAGAGATGTGGTACATATGTAAAAAGGGTGCCTTTGTACCCCTTTTTAGCTCTTTGTATATTCTTTCATTAGCTGCACATTTCCTTTTCTGAGCATGGAATAAAGTCCCAACTTCTGCATATATTAAATTGCAGCTTCTGCTTTTAACATGATTGCTCTCAATGCAAACCAGATTCATAATAAGGCCTGCTGGTTTTTTCTAATTTATTTTTTGTTTGGTTGGTTTGGTTTTTGTTTTTGTTTTTTGTTTTTTGCTTTTGTTTTTGTGTTTTTTTGTTTTTGTTTTTCCACAATAAACTTCCAGTGAAACAATTACTGCTGTCATGAACTGAAAATTCATCTGTAGAATCTGCTTCTGGGGATGATTTTGGGGGAACTCTTTCCCTCAATGTTCTCAGCTTTCCAATGAAGATAAATACCCACATCTTGCAGCTACAGTTTTTGACTGAGTGACAGGCTAAAAGAAGTTCCCTGTCAGCATTCATAACAGAAGAAGAAATTGCTCCAACAATTCTTAGCAAAATGGACAAGCCCTTTTTATACAAAACTATTTCACTGTCCTAATGCTAAATTGCAGCACACTGAGGCCCTGCAGGTTGGTTTGCTATCACAAAAGAAAAGGAGTGACCTGAAGCCAGGGCTTTGCACATGAAGTGTCAGCTTCCCTTGTTTTATCTGGATTAATTTTTAAGTCACAAATGCAAGTTGAATCCAAAAAGCTGGCAGGTGTAATCTCTATTCTAGAGATCTCAGTTCCTCAGTTTCTATATCTGAGGAAACACTTTTACCTCATGTAAAAAACTGTACTTAGAGAAAGGAAGTCAAAGAGCAGATGTTTGCTGATCTCAACAGCCACTATCCAAAATCTGTGCACCAAAGAAAGCACTGAAACTGCAAGCTCTTCTGTAGAGACTCCTGAGATGAAAAGCAAAGGTTACCTGCTGAGTATTCAGCTGTTTCTGGGGTGAGCTGTTTCTCAGCTGTTACCCGAGAGGAACTCAAAATGCTTCAGAATCAGTAGAGAAGCTCTGCCCCCATTTCAGAGCCATGCAGGCAAGATGGGAACGGAGAGCTTCTCATACTCTTCCAGCAGTTGTTAGTAGAAGGTTTGTGCAGATTGGATCCCTCTGATGGTAACTATGACACAACATTCAGAGGGTTGCACAGGCACCATGGTGAGAACTGACCCCAGAGAACACAGAGGTTTTGAGAGGGAAGGGTTGACCCAAACCAACCTCACTTTACCTTAGCCTTTCACAAGTTTGGCTGGTGCTGAATTGTACACTCCATCTGCCCTGAATTGCTCACAAGTGCCCGTGTCCTGTGACACTCCTGTGTTACTGAGCACTGCAGGAAATAGAGGAGCATAATGTATTGTTGTGGCAGTGGTCATAGTGAATGGTGAAGTTCTGCATGACTAAGAACAAGCAGAACTGGGGTTGCAATGAAGGTTTTGGGGTTTATTTCTCTAAACAATTCTGATGAATACTGCTTCTGTAAGTATCAGTGGTTTACATCGAAAGGAAACTGCTCAACAAAATGTTTGTTCTGGAACTTTTACTCTTCAGGCTTGATTTTCTTCATTGAAGACATGAGATTGCAAGGGGTGAAAAATGGCAACAGAAAGTGTGCTTTGTGTGTGATACAAGCATGATCAGCAAAACATGCTGAGACACTTCTGGTTTTGCTGGTTCTAATAACACTGATAAAATTTCTGCTGGTGGCTGCTCATGCTCAAGAAAACCCAGGATGTGGCCAGAATAAGAGATGGCATTGGTGATTACAGTAGAAAGAGACTTGACACTTTTTGTATGAACTCCAACCTGGTTTAGCTATAAAACCTTTTTTCAAGTGTTGTCTGCTGCTTCAAGGGTGATGGGGATCAAATACTCTGCTCTGCTAGCACTGCCCTGCTTTACAAGGGAAGTTCAGCACCTGAAAGAAAAGCACCTTGGAAATGCAGCAGTACCTAGAAAAGAGGTCATGGAGATCTTTTCTTTGGGGACCCAGAAAACTTTTAGACACAGGCTGCTTTCTCGACCATCACCTGTAAGACACTCTTGGGAGGGAAACTAAATTGGTGAGCAGTTGAGAGAGCAGGATGTAGTGATGGGGAGAGGCAGTGGCTGCTATGGTCCAGTTACAGAGATAAAGGACTTGGAAATTGGATTCCAGGTCCTTGTAAAGGTGGTCAGAAAGTGGAGATGGAACGAAGCTAGGTCTGAACGCTTCCAGGGATCCAAGTTTCTTAGCTTCACTGCTTTACTCCCGGGAAGAAGTGCAACTGAAAACCAAGGAAATCCCAGAGAAGCCAGTTTTAGAGCTAGGCTTGACCACCTGCCAGCCAGAGAGGGGAATCAAGGCAGGTTTGCAGAGGCAGAAGATCATCACTACTGCCTTTCTTTGGAGCTTTGAGAGTCTCCCTAATTGTTTGCCCACCGTGGTAATGTCCCATGGGTGTTCTCAGTTCTGGGAGGAGTGGTGCCATCCTTCAGAGTGAAGATGCCAGTCAATGCTGAGAGATGATAATTATAGTTATGATTAGCTTTGAATTTCTCACTGAATGCCAGGAGACATATTGCTAATGAAAAGCTAAAGCAGTGCTTTTTTCCCCTAAGGTAGTAGATCATTTTCTTCCTGAAATTTGTAGGCATTTAAGTGCGTGGGAGATACTGCTTACAAATGAATCCCTGACACCCTTTTTTGCCTCTGTAGATTCAGGCATGTCCATCCTTACATCCATTCATAGTCTCCAAAAAATACTCTGAGATGTAAAAAAAAAAAAAAAGAGAGAGAGAGAGAGACAAATGGAGACACTAAACACTGCTACTCTTGCAGAATGATAGAATGATTGCATGGTGTATTTTCCAAATGAGTTACCTGCCCTCTCTGTCCTGCTGAGCACCAGCCATGGTGCTAAGAAAAGTATATATTCATTCCTGCCAGCATGAAGATAACAGGTTGGAATTGGCAACGAAGCTTATTTTGGCAGTACTCTTGAGATCTATTGTCCATCCCAAAATGAGGCTGCTCAGAATTTACCAGACAAAAAGAAGGAGAAAACTAGCACCAAAAACTGAAGTGGCATGGATCCAGACTGAAGTCCTGTTCCTCCTTTCTTGGTTCTGCTCACAATCCTTTTTCTGTGCATATAGTCGGGGAGGGAGGGCAATGTCCAGCCACTTTCATGCTGCTTCAGGAACATCTTTATGCTGAGAAGACATATGGTGGGTTAAACTGGAGAAGACAGTGGTAACAGACCTAAGGCACCTGTTTCTCAAAGAATGTGGGACACCAGGTTTTAGAAATCACCTGGTCCAGATCTGTATTACTTGTAGCAATAAGTACTACAAGTATTACTTGAGCTTAGACCCGAGACCTTATGAGACTAAACAGGAAGAAACAGGATGGGAGAGTTTTCTACTTAAGGTTTGTACTACTATTTGAAGATGTTACCCGAGCTGGATACCCAAGACCTCCTCTTTGAAGAACAGAAGTTCTGCTTTATTTTTATCAGACATGGAAACTTGCAGAAGTCAGTGCTCATCCATGCAACTGAGGAGGACAGCTCAGGTCAATCAATACATTATGATGGGACTCAAGAAAGCACACAATCTCTGTTTCATCCAAGGCTGCAACAGTTCCTGACATCTTAGAAACAAAATTTAGACATAATATAAAAGGCAAAAAGTCACAGACTGATGTTCAGGCTTCTACAGCATTTTTCCTTTGTGATGCCAGTGTTAAGTTTCTTTCATACATGTTTGTCTCTGATCTGAGGAAGTTTTATCAAAGGTTGTAAAAGTAGATGTTGTCCAAACTTTGTGTTGGTAGCTGGATGTTCCTCTTGTCTGTTAGCAAGAGGAGTTGTAGAAAGTTACTTGCAATGCAGAAAATAAGGGAACTTACTGACTGAAATAGATTGAGATATCCCTAAATCCACTTTGTATAAAGGGTATTTTTGATTTTGAGATCCGTAACTGAAGAATAGCTGCTGTTATACACTTGTATATTCTTCTTTCAAACACAACCTGCCAACCAACCAAATTCCAAATTTCCTAAGCCCTTGGATGTTCATTCAATTGCTTGAGTTATCTATAAAAATTAAAATAATATAGAGTATATCTTTATTTTTCAGGTAGTTCTTGGAGCAGTTCTAGGGTGGAGCAAACTGATGTTATGCATAATGTTTGCTTTTTCTGAAAGGTTATATAAACAGATTTTTTTTTAAATCACCAAAGTCACCTGGAAATATTTAGGCTCCAGGCTTCTTTCTGAACACAACTTTATTGGTTTTTGCTGTAGTGTGAAACAGTAGAGCAAAATTCTCATGTTATCTGCCTCCAACAGATTTACAATATTGCAAGATTAATTATATTAGCTGCATTTCACGACTCAGTGCATTTGTATTACCATTTCAAAAGCACAATCATTTATCAACAGCAAACTTCGGGGCATTTACTTTCCATGCCCTGGCATTGCAAACTTCAAAGTATGTGAGCTTACCTATGAGATGCATGTGAATGTGTGCTCCCTTTCCCAAAGCAGCTTCAATGGTTTCAACCTCTTTCATGGGTTGGACACAATTTCCCTAATTTGGGTATGATTGGTTGGGTCAGATTCTGATGCCTGTTTTCCCTCAGCTTTTGATACCGTAAACTTTAAGTAATTATAATAAATAAGTATAAAATAAAAAATAAATAATGACTGGCTAGATGTGATCTTCGGCTTCTTGTGGAGGTTGTCCTGGGTCACTTCATCTATTCCCCCTCCCACTGCAAGATTGCTTTCTGCAGTCTGGTCTCTACTTCTCAGCTCTAATAAGTTCCCAAACAATCCTTTCTGAAAAGAGCATCACCTAAACTTCAGCCTGTTTGAAATATATTACCTGCACTTCAACATATTGTATATTCCTCTTTCAAATTCGGATATTTTCCTCTTTCAGACTTGAGCTCTTTCTGCACTCTGGACATACCAGCATTAGCTTTCAAGGTGCCAGAAGCATCTGCACAGATCCTGCTCTGATTTTACAGTAAGCTGCTGCTGAGCTCTGGACTGTCACTGTTACAGATGGCTGGTAATTTAAAGCTACCTCAGGTATGTCCATATTACAAGGATTCTTACCATGGTTGCAGCTTACCATGCCCTGAATTTTATCCAGTTTTCTCCTTAGCTGCTCCCACTTAAAAGCCTTTAAACATTTCCAGTTCTTTCTTCAGGGCAGGGGGATGAGGGTGCTGCGTGTGCAAAGCCACAGTGCTGGCTGACTGCTGGGAACGAGAGCTGGTGGGAGGCTGGCAAATTGCACGTTGTGTTTCTGTGTGCTGGGTCTGGCAGGGTTTGCTATGTCAATGGCAGTGCTGTGTAAATAACAACCTGGCTCTTCAACACCTGTGTGGGAATAAGAAACCTCAAAATGGATATCTGCTGTGGGAAGTGCCAGAAACCCCAATTCACTTCCCCAGTTCTTCTGATCTCTTTGAGTCCTGTGGGAGTTAAAGTTGCCCTGTGGCTCTTTTTAGAAGGTTATGATTTCCTTTCAGTTGTCACCTCCTTTTCTGGAGAAGGATTTATTCAAAGAGCAGACAGACATACACTGCCTTCAGATACAAACACATGGATTGCCCATCTGCCCACCAAGCAGTCACATGCTCAGCAATTTAAATAAAAGCCACCTGGTACTGGATAAAGTGACAATCCTATTCAACAGACAGTGGGCAGAAAAACTACTGCCTTCCCTTCTATTTTCTACTACATTATGGTTTGCAAATTCCCATCATTCTGAACAATTCAACCACAACAAAAAGAAAGATCTGAGCTGAAGTGGGCTGAATGCTTCAAAAAACACATAAATTAGTTCATGTTCATTTTGACAAAGAAGGTGGTTTGGGACGGCAGCGACTCATTTCTGTTGATGAAATTGGCTCACAAGAACCTCAGGCGAGTCATTTTACCTTGTAGAGCATCAGATTTCAATGTAAATAATCACAGTTTCATAGCACTTAACTCCTGAGGATAATGATACTAATTTAATGGTAGATCATTTTGAAACCCTGGGGAGGGACATGTACTCTATAAATAAATACATATTGAAGGAAGAGGAAAGCTCAGGCCTGATCTCCTTTAATAGGTGTGACACCACAACTTCAAATTTTTTTCTCAATTTACATGGATGTTGACTATGTTATGAATACAGTTGTCCATATGTAATTTTCCCACACAAAGATTAAGAGACATGTATTTTGCCTGTGAATGTCATCTTGGTGTCCCTGGGACAAAAAACATGACAGCTTCACAGCTGTGAGTGGTGCTACATCACTCAAGACCAGGCTCACTTCAGAACACAAATGTTTAACTGCAACAACTCATTAGGGTGTGGTGGTCAAGAGAGGTCCTGACCTGCCCATTGCTGCACTCTGTTTTTACACAGAAATTCAGTTCAGATTCTGGGAAAAGTAGCAAGATGTTGGTAAATGTTATCATCATGCAGGGTCCAAGGAACTAGAGATATGAGATTCCAGCTGTTCACCACCCTTGTTATTACTGCAGGAAAAGAATAAAAAAAAAAGTGCATATAAGGTTAACAACTTGTTCTGTTCAGTAAGTCACTCCTTGCAACTTTATATAAAGGAGACATTTGAAAGTCCACTGAAATGTTTTCTAGTTTAGTTTTCTCTTCCTATTAATCTCTCTCTCTTCTTTTTTTTTCTTTTTTTTTTATTCTGATGATGTGTGAGTGCCAACATAAGGGAGCACTATAAATCACAGTAAGAAATAAATAGTCCCATTTAATCTTGCAGGGAGATATTAAACTTTCACTACCCCTAACTTCCTATTATTCCTTCACAGACCCATTCAATACTTCAGTAGCTTAATGCTGTGCAGGACTAAAGCTGGGATTTAACTCACAGCAGATGAGGCTTAGAAAAGCAGCCCCAGATGTGTTTCTGTGTGCCCACTTTCAGTCACTCTCCCATCTGACTTTTACCAAGCCTTTCTAACACTAATGAAAAATTGTGTTACAGTTCAAGTGTGATGTGTTTCACTTCTGAGATCCTCTCATAAAAGAATGTATGTGCCATTCAGCTGGGCTTGGAGGCAGCACAGAGGAGCCTGTGCCACATGTTGGGCAAGGGCAACCACAGAAGACTTCAAATGTACCTGCCACTCTTCCCTCTTATAGACCTTTCCAGCTCTCCTGTTTTCACACTACATTTCCTGTTGGGCAGAGGTTAAAAACAAAGTCTGTCTCTATGCTTTCAAGAAGCTCAAAACATGAATTTTTTGGACAGTGTAATAGCAGGAGAGAGCACCCCAGACTTCCTGTAGTCCCCAAGGTCAGTTGGAAGAGCATGCTACCTCCTTCAGGCTTCCTTTTAAGGAGTCAGGCTGGGGATGTTGGAAAAACAGTGAATGAAATTATTTTTCTCTTCCTTTTCTCCTTTTCTTCCCCTCCAAAACAGTGATCAGCTGAACACTGAAAGTACAAGCATTATTACTGCTGGGTTTTGCAAAAGCAGAACAACTTCATAAACTGTACCTGAATTTGGACACATGACCATACCTTGCACCCATGAAGCTGTGCTGAATCAAGTCAGGTTTTAGAAAAAAAAAACCAGATTACTTTCCACTGTCCTTATTCTCTTGCAGGACTCATTACTGTGAGTGATTATTAAATTGTTGTTTATTAACAACAGTTAATAAAGGGGTTCTCTGGTGTCCTTGCTGTTCTCTTTAGATAACATCAAGGAGAAGGAATCAAGCAATTAGCCAGTTAATGTGCTGTGTGTCAGTACTTCAGATGGATGGTTGATTGTGCTCTTCCTTGCCCTGAATCACACTGGAGCCATTTCACTTATCTAGGGAGCAGAATTGCTCCCAGGAACAGCATCCTCATTCATTATTTGTATACAGAGCATGCTCTTATATTACAGCAGGATTTGTCTAGATCCACTGTGTGTTGTGGATCTCCTCCTTGCTGGGAGGATGTAACAGTTTGATAGACAGGGCAGTAGTTCTGGCAGCCCCAGGAGCAGTGAGAACTTCAAACACTAGGAGAGAGGCTTTGGTCCCCTCATGAATGCAGAAGCTCTCACTGAAGGGAAAAATTTAATAGACTACCCAGTTTGTGTAGAAATCACAGTTTGTCTGTAGGTTGGACATACAAAGTTCACATCCATGGAAGCTCAGAGGCATGCAGGAGGTGCATTAGGTACAGGATTAAAACTCTATATCGTAACTGGATTAAAACTCTATATTGTAACTGGAGGTTGGAAGAAGAGGATAAGGCTTTGGAGGAGAAGGGAGATGAGAGGAGGAAACCAGTGAAGCTCTGAAAAGACTGGCACCTTCTTGCAGCCCCCGGCCTTCTCCAGAATGCCTGGCAATTCTGCGAACACGATCCCTCCATTTCATGCTCTGGGCCTGTTCCCATTAGAGCATTCCAGCAAAAGGGCACAAAGGGCAGCTTTATGTCTGGGAAGTAACTGGTGTGTTGCTGAAAGAGAAGGACAAGCAAAAGCACTTCCAGGGACAATGAAAGCCCTTGTGTCTCAGGAAGCTTCCCAGTCCATTTGCATCTGTGGAGAACAATGGCCTTGTGTGAAGGAGAGGAGGAGAACGTGGCCTTGCTGGTGGCCCTGTCCATCACTGGCTGGGGGCACTGCTCTGACAGGACAGAGCCTGAACAGGCTGATTCATGGACAAACAGCCCCAGGGTCCTGCTGGCAAGGACAGACTGTGGCAGGAGCCGGCACTGCTGGGCTGATCTGGGATCTGGAGCACCTTTCTGAGCTCTGGCTGTGCAGCAGCCCAGCCTAAAGTCTGTCCTTTCTGCTGGCAGGCAAACGAGGAAAGGCTTGGCCAAGGGAAGCACGGGAATGGTGGCAGTTCCCTCTGCAGCCTCAGCCCTGGATAATTTCATGCTCAGTCAGAGCAGCCACAACTGAGGTATCATCTTCATGGGCAGCTCCTGGGGAGGGTCAACAGGCACCTTTCTCCTGCACAATTTTATAAACAGCCTCCAACAGACATGAGTGAAAATAGGTTTTTTTTTGGAAAAGAAAGTGCCAGCATTTGCTGAACAAGAGTGGCACACACTTTGAAAGCATTGATAGTTTTCCTCCATTTGTGACAGTTTCAGCTAATTTGCTCATTCTGAAAGGCACTGAAAGGCTTGGTTATGCTTTTAACAAAAATAGATGTTTGGTCCATTTTAAGACACACTGGAGTTTTCCCTTTTGAAGCAAATTTAATGCACTTTACAATAGTTCATAGATTCCTCAAAATTCCACATTACAATACAATGTACAGTTTGTTTTTTCATCCATGAACCAGTTGCTCTGATCAAAAAGTTTGTTTCCCCTTTTCAAATGGCCAATTTATTTTGTGAAATCACCGCCACCACTGCACAGGACCAAAAGCTTTCAGCTTCTCTCTGGAGAGAGCTTTCTTTTGTGGAGCTCATGCTCTGTGGCCCTTTCTAAGCAGAACCCATGAAATACACTTTGATGTTGAAGAGGTTTTGTGGAGCAATACAAAATCCTTGTCAGAAGTATGGAACAGATATACCCAAGACCTGAAACAGAAAGTTTGTCTTTAGTTCTTCTTTGCAAGCACTTGAAAATGGGATGGACTTTAGTTTTATCAGGAAAATCTCCCTTTGAGAGATAAATGGATTTGTGAACCCAAATGGCCTTTACCATTTACAGGAGGTGAAAAGAGGTGTGCTTTGTTAAGAAAACATGAAGTCATGTTTACATTGCATCAGCAGGGGATCCACTGAGTGTTTGACATTAAGGAGCTGAAATACACACTAGCCCTGCCTCAGGTTCTGTGCAGGGAGAGCCCATCTGGGATTGGGGTGCAGTAGGTGCACCTTCCAGTTTTGCTTTCTATGGAAGGAGCCCAGAGAAGCACAACATATAGATTCAGTTTACCTTCATACATCAGTTCTGATCTGACCAAATGCACAAGTTTAGCGGTGCCTGATCACAAAACACATCCATGTCTTGTGCGTATATGCACACTGTCTTAGATGCTAAGGTGTTTTGTGGGCAAATAGAAATATTTTGTTCTTGGAGCCAGAGGGAGCAAGACTGTCTAGTCTCACCATCAACATGTTTTCTTAACTTTAAATAAGGTTAAGAAAGGGAGTAATTCAACCGTGGCAACTCTAATTGGCTACAAGTATAATCCAATAACCTAATTTCACCCATATTGTTAGTTGAGTTAATTGGACCTGCACAGCCACCAGCTAAATATATTGGTGTATGCAAATGGTGAAACTAATTTCCTTCATAAACCTTTCTTCTGCCAAAGTAGGAATTAGGTAGATGGGGTGAGGGGAAAGAAGGCTGTGCTGACGTTGTTGCTTCAAAAGATCAATTCTTTTCCAATTATTTGCTCTCTTTAGATAGGCAGGACAGAAAACATCATTAATTCCCTTAAATAGAGAGGGGGAAGGGAAGTAATTTCATTTCCACTTGAAGAGACTGCAGAGCAGAAGTGATTGAGCCTTTAGCTTCTCAAATCCAAATGGAGCTTCACAGCCCCTGGGTCAGGCTGCCCTGTTTTCAGGGTATATTTATATATATATTCAGGCAATATTTGGAATGAGGGAACCTGCACCAAAACGAGTTGCTGGGTATCGCAAGGACTCACATTTCCTGGAGGGAGAAGGGCAAGCTGATCTTCACTCTACATCGCTTTCAGCAGGGTCTTTTGCAGTAGAGACTTTGTAATTTGTGCTATGTTGTGTTTCAGCCAAATCCAGTTCCACTGTTAGCTTAAGAGCTGTCCAAACCTTCTCCTGGAGATGATGAGGAGGACTGACAGTCAGGCTGTGTGTCCAAGTGTCCACACGTAGGGTAATGAGCAGCCTGAACTGGCTGAAGATGTCCCTGCTCATTGCTGGGGATTGGACTAGATGACCTCAAAAGGTCCCTTCCAGCCCAAAACATTCTAAGATTCTATGATAATTTCTTTTTTTGCCAACAAAATAGGGGACAGAAAATTAGAGTTAGAAAGTGAAGGACTGATGTGAAGCCCAGTCACTCCAGCAGGCAAGGACCTGATGGCAGCAAGGTTCATTAACTCTAGTGCAAAGCTGACATTGTGGAGGTGAGGACCAGCATCCACATCCATAAATTTTGGCTTAAAAATGTTGGCTTAAATCTTCAGGATTCCCTGTTATTATTCAGCTGATGCTTTGCATTTTCTTTCTGGTGCTTTTCAGGATTCCTGACTGTGTCTTTGCAGCTCATCAGGTCCATGTACCCTCTCCATTACACTTGGCTATTAAATTTTTCTTCTTGCAGATTGGAAGAGTTGTGGGTGGATCACCTCTGACGCTTCTGTACTTGCCTCATGCGTCCCCCCACAAAGTTGGCTGCAGCCATGGGCATGATAGCAGCAGCATCATGTATTAATCTCAGCTTCCATCTCTCACAGGCAGTCCCAAATGAGAGGATTTGCACATCCTTCAGTGTCTTTCAACTGACTTTGGAGCAGGCCTGCTGTGAATTGGGACTTGCACTGTGTGGGGGAAGGAAGAGATGCTGCTTGTGATTACTATTTGAACTTGATAAGGGGATGAGAAGGAAAAGGAAAAAGGAGTTTTGAGGCATTTAATGCTTTCCACAGTTACACTTGAATTTCAGCCCCTGCTAATATTCCCAGGGAAATCACAGCTCACATGCATACACACACACACAGAGGTTTAATTTCAGCAGTAAATGAAGTCATAATGCAAACAGAAAGCTAACAGCAGGGAAGGCTATGCTTGGCCAGGTCTGCTCGTACTACAAGTAATACATATGCACCAGTGCAAAAAACTGGCCCCAGAGAGCAGTTAAGTCTTTCTAGCAGAAGCACACACTGAGAAGGCAACCGTTACTTTTAACTACAGCTTCCTACAAGAGAAAGTGCTGTGGTCTTCTTTAGTGTTGGAAAGGGAAGGGATGAGAAAAGGCAAGACCTACAGAAATCAGGTTGCAAACCTCTCTGCTTTAGGAGAACAGAGGCACCGGGGCAAGAAGACATTTACAACAAAAATGTTGGACTCAACTAGTCTGAATTTTGCACATGTTCGTTACCTGAATGTTGAAAATGGGGAAATAACTGCAGAGTGCTTAGCAGAGGGCTGGGTGGGGAAAAGTGACAGGTGAGGAGGTCATGGCATCACCTCTGCCTCTGAAAGCTGATATTAAAGTGACACCTGGGAGCTACCAGCTGAAGGAAAGTGTTTATGGATTGGCATGGTCCAGCATGGGCTGGGCCAGGTCTTGCACTGGAGAAGACAACAGTGTTCCTGTGCTGCACACAACAAAGTTAGGCTTGTTTTTCTTTTGTGAGCTTGAGAACTGTGTGATTCAGGCATGACCTACATGGGAACACAGTGTAACTGTAAATATGAGGACTAGGCAGAGTGTGAGTGGATGACCCAAAGCCTTTTTTGCTTTTTGTATTGGCATGCAACTGACACTTCTTTAAAAATAAGGCTGAATTAAGAAAATAAAGATGATATGAAGCCAGGGTGTATGAAAAATTCTGAATTTTATGAAAGAGTTTACTTTTTCCCCCACAAGAACCTAGTGCTGTGCTTGACATGCATCGTACCAGGATTGGAAACACTCCAAAAATGTTCCAGTGACAAATCATTATCCATTAACAACAATGACACGTCAGGACAGCTTTCTTTTTTTTTTTTTTTTTTTTTTTCAACTTTTCTTACTCCAGTAGGAGAGCTTTCTTTTTGCAGTCTTAAGCAAACACTGCAAATATTTGGAGACCCAAATGACTAGATTAGCAGTGATGCCATCATTAACAGCAGTGACAGGAAAGTGTCAGGGTTGCAATTTTTATGTTTTTTAATTGGCTCTACATTTCTATTGTCAAAACATTTACCCAAGGGTGTGATTAATAATAATAGGTGACAGCTCCAATTATCCTCCAACTTATTAGAAAATATCAGCAATCAGATATAATCTATAAAAGCACAGCTTAAGCTGCTTTTACAAGTTTACTGTGACAAGAATAAATACAGAGATAAAAATTTGAATTAAAACTCCTTCTTATTTTAATCAGGGTTTGTTTGTTTTTTACTTTAAGCATCATGGAATGTTTATGTACGCACCAATACTTATCTGAGGATCACCAAACATTTTGCCTGCAGTTTTACGGAGCTGTTTAAATCAGTCTCTGACACGACCATGACATTGAGAAGCAAAGTCATCTGCTGCTGTGTTAGTCATATGCAGCCCATCAGAGTTTTTGAAGGATAAAAATAAAACTGCACAAACCCTAAATAAAATTGAGTGAAAACATGAGCTATCTTGCACATCTGAGTCAGAGATTTTCCTTTGCAACCAAATAAAAGCAAGCTTTGTATCTCCATATGTTTCATTTCCTTCCATCTTTTCTCACGTGGTGCGTGGTAGTACATTTATCTTTTTCCTATTTGTTGTTTGCAGTGAGTTCATGGATCGCCTTCTCTTCTCCAAAGGAAAAGTAGCTGTTCTTGGCCCCAGGAAGAGGTGAGTTTAGTGGCTGTGGGATTGGCTTAGGAAAAGATTTAGGAGAAATTTTTGTCTCATCATTGACAAACCTTGCAGCACTGTGCAATGCAGGACATGGAGTGCAGGTACCAATGGCCACAAGACACCTTCCAGAGCCAATTGCTGATCTTTATCCAGGACATTTTCCGAGTTCTTTATAGATGAAGAATCCATAGCTCCACCTGTCTTCCCTTGAAAAATTTTAAAGACTTTAATGGCATTATGAAAACAACCGAAGTGTTGTTAAACTTTTAAAACATTTTTAAAATCTTGGTCTTAATCCTATCATTTAAACCAGGCAGCAACATGCATTTGGAAGGGATAATGACTAAATCAGGGGGAAAATAACCCTCCATAGTTTCTGGGCCCTAAAAATTTAAAAAAATCACTTCTCAGACACCTAGAGTATTGCTGTGACAGGTGTGTTGTTGGCAAGAACAAGGGCTTTGTTTGATCCATAAATTATTGAAAGAATCCCAGATCCAAGTGCTCCATCTGTGTTATTTTTAATTGGGATGTCTCACAAGAATAGTGACCATGCAAAAGTCATGAGCTTCCTTGAAAAAAGACAGCTGAAATGTCCTTACTTTAAGGGCCCTTGGGCAGCACTTCGCTTAAACATGTATTTATCATTCACTGAGTGACAAGTTGTGATGACATACAGGAGATTCCTAAGATACTGAGGGCTGGGCCAGTGTGCAAATACTTCTGCCAGTTTAAGAGTTGGGTCATTAAAAATAGCTCATCAATGAGCTGTGGTTAAAGTTGGTTTTATTGGGCATTTATTTTGTGTGTGTGTTGGATATTTTCTGTGCATGTGTATGTGGGGTTTTTTTTTTTGTTTTTTTTTTTTTTTAAATTAAGATCCAGATAGAGCTTCTCTAGAGGGAAGGAGGGAGTAGGGAAGGGAGAGAGGGAGGGGGAGATATGTACGGTGGTGAGGTGTGTGAAAGGACTCTGAGCCCTAAAGTACTGCATCTAACATTCTTCTGCTGCTTATTCTGCACTTTGATTATGTGAACATCCTGTTCCCTTTTCTAATCCCACTAAACTGTGCATCTCATTGATTTCCCATAGAGTAAAGTCAATATATGCTGCTTAAAGACTTACTACCTTTTATATATTGTTTTAATTTTGCTGCCAGTCATTTTCATTGACCATTGCTTTTGTATATAAGGCTGAAAGATGCAAAGCATGCAGTCTTCTGGATTGTAAATCACTTATATATTTACTAATCCCTCTCTTTTCTGCTGCTTCTTAATTTTATTTTCTTTTTTTTTGTTTTTGTTTTTGCCTTTTTTTTTTTTTATGTGCTCACAAGTGAAAGCTAATGGGACTTTGGCCATCCCCCTCTGTTGGGACAACAGGCTGACATACTGCAGTGGCACTGCAGCTCACAGAGCTCCTCAGGGTCAGGTCCTTCAGTTGCTCCACCAGCTTCCCTGTGGTAGGAAGCAGTGACCTGGCTGCAGCAGAACAGGCAGCATATCACACCCAAGCCATAGAAATCCATTGGGTAAATGTTGTTACCTTGAAGACACTGTTTTGGGAGATGAATAGCTGAAAGATGAAAAAAAGCATCAAGATGCAAAAGGTGAAAATGAACTTTTGGATATTACAGAAATTAGGAAGAAAGAATAAGAATGTCTCTAGCTTAGAAGCCTGGACGAGAATCTATCAGGCAGTTGCATTATCAATCTTATTATATTAAGCATAAGTGTAAACACTGAAAAATTCATGAAGCAGAATGAAACAGTAAAGCCTAGTTAAAACCCAGAGCTCTAGTTTGATATATGCAGTGCTGACAGGATAAAGTGGAAGGAAAGAAGGAGAAAGAGCAAGGGCAGTTTTACATGCTCTTTCCTTCACTGATTTTTTGAGGTGATTTGCATTCATGGAGTTCAAGTGCTGTAAAGCCAGTGTGTGTATGCTGCAGAGGGCACATCTCACTGATTCACCCTGGAAGTTCCTCTCCCTCCTCTCTTGGCTGCAGGGAGTGTTTGCTTTGGTCAGACTGTTCAAAAGTACAATCTTGGATAGTGTAGATGAAGGCTAGGCTTACCAAAAGCTAAGAGGATGAGGAGATAATTTAGGCATTAGATGAGGGAGTCAGACTTGTCTGGGAACTCTTGGGAAAGAGGCCAGGAAAGTGTCAGAGTGCTGCCAGTGCTGGGAATTGAACTCCTCTGTTGCAATGTGCTCTACTGGACATGTGAAGGGATTTCCAACTCAGTATCTGCAGCAATTCCATGCTTTGTATGTTAATCAATATATTGTACCTACCTGTGATGAGCATCATATGGATATTGCATGGTGAGGGGTACTCCAGTGGATGGGGTTTTGGATGTACTACCCACGGGCAGTGGAGGATGATACCTCTGCAGGTCTAAGGGTGTGTGTTTGTGTGTGGGGGCCCATCCATGTGCAAGAAGATTCATCTCCAGTTTCATTGAGTGCATTAGCTACTGCGATTCTGTAACAAAGGCTGATAAAAACCTCCCCCTCTCTGTGGCTGTGCAGAAAACACCAATAACAAGGAGAGGGATCTGAGCTTTGACTCCTTATGCACAAAGAAAGCATAGAGCTTTTTAATACTGAGGCTTTAAAGAAAGACCCTGCATATAAAAAGGAGGGGGAAGTAAAAAAGAGAGAGCCAGCAAAAGAGGTTGTGTGGAATGAGACAACACACTGATAAAAATTTATGGAAACCCCCGTGAATAAACCAGCTGGATATTATATATACAGGGAAAGAGAACAAATGCAAGTTATTGGTGCCAAAGAAGAGCTGAGTGTTTTGCTTATGAAGATAAGCAATAAAAGGAATAACTACTTGTAGTACAAGGGCAATTTCCTTGAGTTTGGGGTTTTCGAAGAACCAGATCTTTTCTTTTTTTATGTCTCATTTTCCTCCACTAATTTGGGCTGTTCTCTACTACTGCCCTTGAGGCTCCAATGGACACAGCCCAGCAATCAGTTCTCTTTACTTTAGGTGGAGAGAAGGAAACCTCTGGAAGACTTTTGCCTGCCCTCCCCTCCTACCCCATCAGACAGGGCTCAATCTAGGCTGCAGGAATATTGGCAGAGAGGTGTCCTCATGACATGGCTTTCTTTAGGCCACTAAATATTGGAATGAAGAGATTTGGGGAAATCTAGTCCTCAGGAATCTACTGAAGCATTGCCCTCTCATTGTCCAAATCCTCCATAAATACATAGTACTGGGAGCAATTTTCCCCCTCAAGCCCTCTGATGTTTGCTTCCTTCATCCCCAACTCTGCTGGCCAAAACAAACTTTCTGCACTCAAATCAATATGCCTTCCTTCTCTTAACTGCAGGACTAGGAAATGAGGTACAGAACATTGTCCTGCATGTGGGGAAATATAACAGGATTTTTTTTTTTGCCTGGAGACAAAGAATATTTTTTCTTCCTTCCCAGTAAATATAGAGTGCAAGGCTTTGGAGTCTGTATTAAAGTTATTTAGTGGTGTGGTTGTTGACATGGGATTTGTGGCATTTAGTTTCTAATTCCTGGGTTCCTGGGTCCTACCTATGTAAGACACTGAGGCCTGAAAAATCATCTTTCTCATCTATCCTAAACCAAAAATTTTGGATTGCAAAGGGGAGGAGACTTGTTGAGGCAGGCAGGCAGGCAATCAATCAATCAATCAATCAAAGTACCTGTTGTGTAAAGATGTTTCTTTTGATCTACACAGAACTGAAGTTGATCCAAACCCAAAGGCAACCACTCATCAAGAACAAAGTGAAAACCAGCAAAGGTTCTAAAAAGTAAGCAAAGAACCAAACCAGTAGCTATCTTCTGATGACACAATTCTAATGGGTATGATAAACACTGACATACATGGACATAGACACGCAGTCACGCACAATTTGTTTGAATAAACTCATTTATTCCCCTTATCTCAAAGACAGTGTTAACAACTAGCAAAAGCTGACTAAGTCCCTGGCAGATACCCCTTAGTTTAAGACTGATATTGATGCATTTTGATAATTTGTCTTTATAAGTGGCATGATAAAATAATGGAACTATTCAGAGTGTTCATCTGTTTTCCACCAGATGGACTTTTGCTGCGTGGCTAAGCCCTAAATTCATCCACATAATGAGAAGTAGCTATAACCTGTAGAGACTAAATAAGCAGGAGTTAAGCTTCATTATCTGAACTTAATCTGGAATAAAAAGTTAGCAATGCTGGTGCCATTTTATGATGAACAGGAGGACTTCTACTGTACATGGAGCTCTGCTTAGAGGTCTATACTAGCTCTGAAAATTCTGTGCATGTTTTTTAAGTAAAACATGAAATGCATTCACATACTATGACATCTTTATTTGCAACTCATCAAGAAAGCCACTGATTTCAAGGCTGTAAGTGTGAAATTATTGTCTCCTTAGCACCACTGAAATTTGTAGACCTGTCTCAGCTTTCATTTGGCTGAGGCATAAAGCCACTTTCTAGGGTTAAAAACCTAATTTGATCCCTTTTGAACTTATTTCAAGTAGTAGGACCTGCTTTGATGAAATCTTTTAGTTATTACATTGACTACATTATGTACATACAGCCTCCAGTGACACTGTAGGCAGGAGCATGTCTGTTTTTCTCTCTTTTTTTTTTGTCCTTTGTCTAGAATTTTACACCTCATGTCAATTGTTTGGGTTGTTCAAATGGACAGCCACTGACTTTATATCAAGGCATTTTGATAGCTTCACTATGGGAGCTTTCATCTTTACTCACATTCTTTAAAAATAACTCATTATGGAGGAAGCCCCATGGTGAGAAAATTGTGCTATTTAATGCTGAATAATTGCCACACAGTTTTCTGTCCACATTTTTACACACTGAGCTAGTCCTTGCACACACACATGCACTCTTAGATAAAGACATTCACTAAGTATTTTCAGACATCTAAACAAATAAATCAGAGACAAAATTTCAGCCTCCTTGATATTCATGAGAGGCAGGGGAAATGTGTTCAGCCATCTCTCAGGCTGCAAAGATGAGTGAATCAAGACTCTGATCCGAGCTCCATCTGACCATGGGGAGAGGCAGCACATCCCTGACCTGCTCCAAGGAAGAAGGGTATATGCCAATGAGCTATGCTCTTTATGAGCGACATTCAACATTCTTGTACTGTCTTCAAAAAACGTTCAGAAAGTGGAGAACATAATTTTAGTAATCTCCAGGTTTTTTTTTAATTTAATAGTCCTCTGGAATTCCTTCATTTTGGCTAGCATGAATAATTTTAAACTAACCTTTCCCTAAGAAATTGCCTTACAGTTTCAAAATCCTTGAGAAGATGTATGTTCTGGAAATAGTGCCACGCTCTGTCTCCAGGCTCAGGAGTGTTGCAGCATGCACAGCAATATGCAGGGTAATTGATATTTTTCTCAAGAGATGTGATGAGTCACTGCCCTCCCTGGGATTTCTGCATGCAGGCTTGGCACAGCAAGCAACTTAAATTGAAGTTACCAACAAGAGAACATGCTGCACAATTTTGGTGTGTCCCTTACTTCTATACAATCTCGGGGAAAAAAACCCAACCTTTTATTTGCCCTGTTAAGACCTATTAAACCTTTGACAGTTGCAAACTCTCCTTCTCCCAAAAATAGATGTAAAAGATTATTTATATACTATAAAATGTTTGGGGTAAGGAATTTTGGTGCCGTTATAAACAGTAACAAAGCAAATCCTTCAGTCCTGCCAAATTCCAAGTCATTGTATCAGTTCTGGTTTTACTCAGGCTAGTTCACCAATTATGGGGAGATAATGTGAAAGAAATTACATCGCTACTAGCCCAGGTTTTCCATTAGTCTGAAAATTGCAAACATTCTGATTTAGTAGCAGTTTGTGTTCACTTTGTAGGGATGTAACATTGCAATCTCACTAGCTGGAAAGGAGATGAATTCATACCAGCCAAGAATCTGGCCCTTAATGTACTTAGATGTACGTTTGGTGATGAGGAAATTGATTCTGATAATAGCAGAATCAACCCAAATAGCACAGGAAGCTCTTAAGGCCAAGTCCTTGGTAAGATTCAGAAAGAAAGATTGGACATTTACATGGATAATAAGTTTATATGGAGTCAGTCTGTCTGTTAACCTCCACCATGCCAAACTGACCCTTCTGTAGATTTTTGAGAGCTTTTCCCAACTCTGTTTTCTGTTGAAAGTACCTGCTGGTATGAGTTATTAAGAAATATGATTTGGACCCCTTACAATTTGAGCACCATTTCAAGTGGGTAAGGTGCACTGTGATGTCTTTGAACATGACAAAGTCACCAAGCACAGCCCATGTATCAGAGACCAGCAGCTCAGGTGGTGAATAGCCACCTCTGTGTCCCAGGCCTCTCTCAGTTTGGGTAAGTACATTTTCCCCACTGCATCTGAGAAGTATTTCTCACTCTGGCTAGGACTTTGTTCCAAGGTGTTGCTGTTTCAAGAAGAGCTCAGTACTGGGAGCCAGACTGTTCCTGGAGATGCTCTACCACAGGACTGGGTTCAAAGTCACTCAGGTGTGACTGCACTGAGTCAAAGCTCCATGAGAGAAAGCCAGAAAAGGCAATTCTTCCATGTAGTATGGAGACAGTACAAAATGTGGTGCAGTAGAGGTTAACACACACTCTGTGAGATGCCCATGGAATTTGATTTTATACTGGACTACATTCCAGTCTGTTACTACCTTGTTTGAGCAGGGATAAATTCCTTGTAAAGTCATTTTGATTTTTGCATCTGACAAGTTACTCTTGTATATCTGCTATTTTTCAGTTTCCATCCATATTTTTCTTACAACGATACCTATCATTTTATGATCATGCTGACAACTGCCAGTGCTTAAGTTGGGACAGAAATTACAACTGAACACAGCAATCCACCCTTCCATTTCAACAACGACCTGGGAGCATGAGATTGCTGCAGGACCTTAATTTCCCTTGTTAGAACTGTAGCATTTGGGGCTGCTGAAGTTGGCAGTAAACCCGTCACAAAGGAACCTTCCCCAGTATATTATCTATCAAGGCACCATAATGAACATCTGGTGGGGATTGTGATCTGTATGCAGTGAGGCAGCAGCTATTACACTGCTGAGCTGATGTGCATTGATGTTCACTGTGCTCCGTGAGGGCAGCCACGAGAAAGCAGAATCAGGGTTTTGCTGGGCTTTTCCTCACACTCATCTAGGACAGAGACTCAGGCTGCTTGTGGGCACAAAGGGCTCTGCAGGGTGCGCTGAGAAAACAATACCTCAGCCTGCCAAGCTGCCCAGCAGCTGTACACCCTTTGCTGAATCTCTTGGAAAATAAAGGTCTGTGATGACGTAAGATCACAAACAGGATTCACTTTTACACTCTGCCATGACAACTGATGCCAGCTGACTAGAGAAAAGCTGTTTCCTTCTGACTCTAAAACATGTAGCACAATTGACAGGTGAGCCTGGACTCGGAGATGTGTGGTGTTTTGTCACCCACGGCTACACTGACCATGACAGAGGATCTGCAGGGTGCATAAGGCCTTCAGGTGGAGATGCACAGCTGGTCTGGCTTCCTGATGGCTTGAAAACACATAGATAATTTATGAACAACTTCAGAATGCACAAATGTCTGCGCTGGGTAAAAAGAGAGCAAGTGCTTTCAATGTAAAATGTAAGAGTAGTGAAATCTTTGCATGAGGGATTGGTCACTGCCACCTCTTTCTGAAGGGTCTTCAAGAAAGGAGCAGAGTGAACATCTTCCAAAGCAGTCGTGGGATAATTAGTCTCTCTCTGAAGTGACTGAAGGAATGGAAAGCAATCGGTGATCAGCAGCCCATAGCTGCGGTCTGTACAGATTAGGGCAGTGAAAAGAAATGCTTCCTGCTACAATGAACAAGGAATACAAACAGTCAGGGCAGCTACTCTGAATTCAAATAGACAACCCCACTCAGTCTTACAAACCATGTGTGTGGGTTGTGTGTTTGTTTGTCTGTCTTTGTTTTCAATTCATGATAGCAATGACCCAGACCTCAGCATTACCCAGACATCATGCAATACAAGCAATATTGTAATATGGATAGACAGGGTCTCTTGGCTTTTTATTTCCTTGGCTGTAAAGCATCTGAATAGCAGCATGAGCAACTTGGCTGATATGCTCACAGGGAAGAAAAAGTTCATGCACTTGATGAACAAGTTCATGAGGTATCAATCCCTCTGTCTCCTTGCCAGGGATCATGTTTCTCTTTAGTATTCAGTCTAATCTTACACAGATTCCTGCATTTCCTTTCCAAGACACCTCCACACACCTTTCTGTCAAAGATCAGACATGTGGAGCTTTAAAACCTGGATTTTAAGGACTTTGTTTTCTTGAACTGTATGGGTTTAGGGATTTTCATAAGGACTGGAGAACTGAAACTGCCTCTGTAATGGAGATCACAGAGTCCAAGGAACTGTCAGTGCCAGACCTGGAAATATGATCTGTTCTTGATTAACAGCAGGGTGGAGGGAGTTGATTTCCAGTTTTTCTCCTTTGTAATGCATCTTACTGCTGTCATTTTAGGGTGTGAGGCACATTGCCAAATATATGGGGTTTGAAAGGAAGGAGTCTGAGGTTTCTTTTTATTTGCTAAAGTCTGTCTACTCCTAATCTAACAGAACACAGATATGTGATAGGATTTATACAGCTCAAATTTGTCTGATTTGCAGACAAAGCAGGAAACAGCTGGGATGGGATGAAATGAGCTACAGGGAGTTGTGAGTTCCTCAGGGAAGATGCCTGGAGAAGAGTTTATCTTCAGGTGGAGGTAGGTTATCCTCAAAGATGGGGCAGGAAAGAGTTCCCCTTTTACCCCAGGGCTTGGGCTTAGCTTCTAGATCAGAAACAATTCACTGGGTTAAGGAAGGCTGACAGTGCTTGTTGGACCATTTCACAAAGCTTCAGAACTATTACCTTCAGTGCCACCCATAGGCAACACTGCTCCAACGACCTTTCCCACACAGTTTTCCCTGCTGAAAGGCCACTTCCCAGCAATTGCTGAATCATCACCTCCAGTTTACTAGAAAAGCTGTTTGCTTAGCAGAAAATTCCCTGTGGCAATTTAAGTTCATGTCCTGAAAGGAGTTTTTATTCCTTCTTTTTCTCAGTTTTTTAAATAGACAGTGTTATGTCTCACATTTAAATTCTGGTAAACTGAGAGGTGGAATGGGTTTAAATGCGGGTTTATGCACAAATCTGGATGAGGCAGAACAATCCTCTCCATTATGCCAAGCATATATGTGACCAAACTCTATCTCATCCAAAGACATTTCCTAGATGTGGGAAATTCCAGAGGCTGACTCACAACAGCTCTTCACAAGAAAGATTTCTCCCTGAACCATGCCTCCATTCAACCTGTAGCTGCATAAATGCACACCCTATTCTGAGAGCAGCCTCTATTTCCTTATGACACAAAGGAATTTATCCTCTTTATAGTCAGGCAAATAAAGGGGAAAATAAAACTTAATTGTTCCAAAGCGAATATCTGCCTCTGGTATTCAGTTGCAAGATCAGAGATAATATAATTAATGTAGGTAATGGATGGATATGGAAAACAGACAGCTCTACAGACTCATTGTGTTGGTGGTCACTAATCAGTACTGTAGATTATTTGTCTCCAAAGTGTCTCTCTCTTAATGAATGACTTACTGAGGACCACTCTTCACTACAAAGTCAGGTTAGTTATTTACAGTGGCAAAGTTCTGGTAGTGGAGATAGAAATTGTGCAGCCAAAATTATTCTTTTCCTGGTAGTAAAACCGCTTCCCTAATTGACATAAGATCTACTGACAAAAGGGCTCTTTTGTGATAATGAGTTGCATCTGCACAGGGAGTTCTGACATTCAGACTGTACAAAGTTGAGTCATCCTGTTTTGACTATGAATGAACGGGGCATCTCTCAATGTCAGTGCAGGGGAATCCCAGTGGTACTTGTAATGCAGGAAATTTCAACTGTGAAGTTAAAGTGTCATTTTAAAACTCTCCTTTATCTGAGTGGAAATGTAATGATTCCTCCCTTCATGATTTTCCCTTCCCCTTAAGATATTTTTAGGGACCAGTGTGAAATGAGTTTCACTATCTCAACCCTTTGCTCCTTTTTGTCTGAACCAATGCACCACTACAGTGGTGGCAGTGTCCTTTGGCCCACGGCTGACATCACCTGCTGATTGTCTCTGGTCTGCTCTGTGCTGCCTGTGCAAGTTCCCTCATGAGTGTGAAAAGGAAATTCTGCTCCTGAATTTGAGGGAATTAAGGAACAATACAATTTGGTGGATCGCACTGATATGGTTCACTATTTCCACTGAGATGCTTGATTCCATTTTCACAGAATCATAAAAGATTCTGCGAATTCAGGTCTCAGAATTTTTCTGGCCATACAGAAGTTTGAAGAAATTCTCCCTAATGGTGTCAGAATGGCTGAAGTAGATCCACTTCTAGGTCTTAAAGAGAGTTCATGCCTTAAATTAAACTTGAACCAAACCCCACTCTAATTGCCAAGTTCTATGTAGAGCATTATCTTTTGGTTGGTGGGACCAAAGGTGTCCAGCTGGGATACTCCTGTCACTGATTTAAGATGGGGCTGTTTCTTATCACTGTGGAAGAACAAAAGTAATGTAAACTTGGCTCTGTGGCAGCCACAGAGACAGCAGTTACTGACCTGGTAGGACTGCCAAGATGCTGGAGTGGCTGGGAACAGATCCAAGCTCTGCTGAGCCAAAGCCCAAAACATGCTCCTTTCCACCAGTCTTAACACTTGTAAATATCACAACAGCTGCTGGATGAGGCACCTTGCACAGAAAACAAGTTAATTGTATGTAACCCTTGAAGAGGTGTTACTGGCAAAATTGGTCCTTCATGTTTTATAATCACACCATAGTTAATTTGGGTTATTATTTCTGTGTTAAAACCTTTCTTAGTTTAGTAGCTGTGTTCCACCAGCACTGTGCTTTCTGCAGGTGTAGCACAAGGACTCCAGGATATTTATACCTACAGCACTTCGAGGCAGTGGAGTATATTAAATTCCAACTCAGTGGAGATTTATTGTGTTCGAATGAACATTGCCTACAGTACAATAACTCACAGAGATATGAGGAAACATGCTACAGGTACAAGAATTTGCATTTCATAGTTTAGGATTGTAACCGATAGAGAAGGTGGTAGAAACCAGAGGCTCAGCTGTGGGACTCTGCTGAAGGTCATTTCTGCCTAGGATAGATACTGCCTGGATTGTGGAATAGCAGATCCAAGCTGGTGATGTCTGACTCAAAAGAAATGCAAACAGTTCAACTGTTTTCACAGTAAATATTTGCTAGAATACAAAACCTGAAATTTTTTCTTGTTCATGTTTATTTTTATTTGCTTTCTAGTAAATGACTGTGAGATGAGAACATGTATTAAATTGATGAATTTTAAACAGAGACCAAATAATACATGTCTTACATGTAGTATAATACATTACTATAATACAGATAAATACATTAATTTAAAATACAAAGAATGGAAGCCTAGGAGGGATATTTGTAGACCCAGAGAACAGTGACAATTCCATGCAAATTTTCACAAAGCATACAAAGCAAGTCTCTGTGTGTCAAATGATGCATCCTATTAAGATAGCAAAGCAAATATGTCTTCCTCTTCAGTCAAAGGTTACATAAAGACAACCTCCCTCTCTGTGTGAAGACATTACTCTTTTCTTGAGTCTTTAAATTTGTAAAAGACAAAGTGAGGAAAGATGGGCCTCTGAGAGCCAAGAAAGTCCATGACTCCTAGATAAAGACTGAGTGAATTTTCTTTTTCTATTGAGAAACAAGAGTCACCGACCATTTCTGTGCTTTGGTCATCTCTGTCTGGATCCCCAACACCAGGCAAAAGCTTCATTTTTCTAGTTCTAATGTCAGTGGAGAAGCTCCCATGGACTTGAAGCAGGATTAAAGCCTTTGCAAATGATCAATTTACAGGTTTAGAAGGGACTATGCTGCATTCTAACTAGCTGGACTCATTTGTATTTGCAAATATTTGTTATATGGGAACAGCTCATTCAAAGCAGGTCATTGGAAGTGGCAGGTGCTCACCTCACTGTAAGCCCTCCTATGGCTCTTACCCATGTAGAAACATTCAGCAAAAAGCACCAATTTATTGGGGAAATCTCATCCCCACCTCCTCGCCAGCCTCTGCTGCTAAAAGGAGTAAAATAAAGAGTAGCAGACTTTGAGTAAGAGTGAAAAAGAGGAAAAAATATGCTCCTAGCAGACAAAATACTGATGACATTCTTAATATAATGAAACATAAGATCACAGTGGGGCCAAACTGAAATTCATTTTGCATGTCAAAGAATTGGTCGCATTTAATTTGTTTGGGATATTTTACAAGGCTTTGATTTCTTACAGAATAAGTTCAAGGGTATGGAAAGTTTTGCTAGGACTAAACATTCATAAGGCTTTGAGACAAAAGAGAATAAAGCAGAGGAAGGTCTTCCAATTCAGTTTTGATTGATGAAGTCTTTTGTGAAAAATCCTCTTTCTCCTTCTCAGTTTTGCTTTGAATTAATCTTTCAAAAACTAAGAAGGGGCAGTATGAAAAACGATACTGTGACAGCTATAGTTCCTTTTTAGACTCCTCACTCACCTTTATTCGAAACATCTTGAATTTGTCTAAATGGTTCCCAAATGCTATGGCAGGACTTAAATATCTGCAGTCTTGAGCTGAATTTGACTTTGCTTCTTGCATAATTATTGCCTCATAAGCTTTAAACAATCTGATTTTGGTCAAATCTATAAAAGAACAGCTTCATTTGGACTCCTGAGATGAAAAATCAGTAACAGGGGAACTTCAAAAGCTTCTGAAAGGCCATGATAAACCTCTGAATGATGGAGGTTTATATTAAGGGATTTCATGCAGGTTCTCACAATATGCTCATAGTTTGGAAGGAGAGGAATAAAGGAGCCCTGGGAAAGGGGGCACAGAACTATCTCCAGGCATGGGACTGACTTTCCTTGTGCAGTCAGATGTCTTGGTGTGCCTTGGACCGGCTCTCAGCCCCATGGCAGTGAGGGTGTGGGGTGGCTGGGGGGAACCAAGCTGCATCAAGGGAAATATAGGCTGCATATTAGGAAAAAAGATTTTACAGAAAGAGTGATAAACTTCTGGAATGGCCTGCCCCAGGAGGTGGTGAAGTCACCATCCCTGGATGTGTTTAAAAAAAGGACTGGATGTGGCACTCAGTGCCATGGTTTAGTTGAGGTGTTGGGGCATGGTTGGACTCGATGATCTTTGAGGTCTCTTCCAACCCGGTGATTCTGTGAATTCTGTGAAGCACCATGGGTCCGTGCATGATGTGTCCTGGTTTTGGCCCTCTGGATCCCGTGGATCCCCTGCAGTTTCTCCACTAGATGTCTGTGTGTCCTCTCCAGAGCCTCCAGCTGCAGCTGAGAAAGTCTTGCCAAGCAACCCTTTCCCCTCAGTTTTGAAGGAAAATAAGTTCAAAACACTGCTCCCTTTCTTGGTGCAACTCTGGACTGACATTAAAGACTGGTGTGGTTAAAATCAGCTCCCCACTTTCCAGAGTTTCAAAGATAAGAAAAAAAGATATTCCCCCCCGCCCCAAATCTTTAGGATGAGTGACTGACAACTGCCTTAGCTTTTGCTCAGGAAAAAACCAAAACCAAATAATTTCAGTTTTCCAAAGTGTGGAGAGATTGTTTCATGACGGGAACTTTCAAACTGAATGGTTTATATGATCCAGTTATTCCTCCACCTCATTTTCTTTACCTTTGTGGATTTTAAAAATAAAACAAAACAATCAACCAACTGCTTTTCTGAAGATACACAAGCAGCAAAATAAAAAAGGACCAAAATCCTAACAGTTTGTGAGGAAACAGCCATGTTGAAATGCATGTTTCCCCTCCCACAGGACCCACAGGATTCTCTGCCAGTAAATGCAGCCCTGGCTGGGCAGGACAGGATGGTGTGGAGGTTGCCATGAGGAAACTTTGCTTCTCTTTGCCTCTTGCCCATGGTCCCATGGAAAACCAGTGGCTAATCACAGCTCATTGAAGTGGGATCATCCTCAGGCTGCCCCAGAGCTGTGTGGCTGGGTCTGGGCAGCAGCCTCACCAACTAAAGAAATTCAAATGACAAGTTTAGACTATTTTAGGTTTTTAAAGTCATGCTTAGTCAGTGTACATTCAGCAGAAATTTATGAAGTTTTTATTTTCAAATGAGATGGGAGTGCAAAATTTACACTGGTATAACTCCAGGAGCATTAATCAAGGAAGAAATGAATCTTCTGATGCTTTTTTGTATTTCTAATCTAGAAAGAAAATGAATGCAGGTAGATTTGATGATTTGCAAACATCTGTCTTTTCATTTAAATTGCATTCACACAACAGATGCTGAAATGCTTGGTTGTTTGGGTTTTGTTTTTGCTTGCTTGTTTTATTTAAAAAGCCTTACTGCATTGTGGTGATTTTTTAAAAAGCAGAAATAACCAATTTCATGAAAACTGTAAGTGCAAAAAACCAATGAACTGCAAAGTGCAATAAATAATTTCTCCAAAGAAGTTCACCTATCTCAATTTTGCTCTCTCTTATGCTGGCTGCAATGCTGAGTGTAACTACTGAGGAACAAAGTTATTTCATAGGTTCTTTTATTAACAAGAACAGAATATGATCCACTAGCTAAAGAGAAAAATATTGACATTTCTTTTATGATCTAAGGGAAATAATTTGGAAAATATAGTACATGACAGAGGTAATGTTTATATAAAGGTCAGAAATGCAGCTAATGAAATTCTCAGCTACTAAAACTTCTGAAGTAATACAACTATAATATAGTCTTTTTGAAAATAGAAACTGTGATTAAATAGGAAATATTTTTGAAAATTAATTCCTAAAGTGTGAAGGATGTTGGAAGAGATTTCCTGGTTTTACCCAAGAGCTGAGTGATTAATGAAACAAAATTAATCTCTTGTTAATCAGTGTGAGAACTAAAAAGGGATTGCCCAGATTAACTCACAACTTGTTTTAAATGTTGAAAACCTGAAGAGATGCTAGTCTGAGAGCAGGTATTTAGAGAAGAGAATTAATCTCTGCTCAAATCAATGAAAGTTTTGTCTTATCAAAGGCAGGAAGGACGTTTTAATGTTAAGTGAGTAAAGGAGACACACACCCCCCACAAGTTCCAGAGGTGGAATTACATGCAGAAAATAACTAGCAAGTGGTTTTGAATAATGAATGCATTCAAGAAACTAATGATCCTTAATGGAACTAAGATTTCAGCCATGGCGTTCATGGGCATATTGGTGACATCGACATGTGGAGATCAATTGATGTCATTTGAATTTATTAGCCACTGTGTTCATCACATCTTTTCTTTTAGGAAAGGTGTTTAAAAAACCACAATGATTGAGGATTTTAGTAAAAGAGAAAAAAATCCAAAAGCCTTTGTAATTCTCACTTAAGCTTTTTTTATTTTTTTGGAATTTGATCAAAGTCCATCAAAATTAAGTGGTTGAAGAAAATTATTCAAATTAAGAAAACTGAGCAGATAATAGGGTGGAGTTTAGTTTTAAGTTGTCTATTAGAAATAGCAGTGAAAGATTAATATCAAACAGTGCTGTATGTCACCAAGCAGAGTAGAACCACCGTGTATCTTCTGATGTTCACACTTTTTTTTGTTTGACACATTATTCTCTTTACTGAATCTTTAGTAATCATCTCTTGCTACAGTCTGAAGACTCAAACACTTCCCAGATGATTTCTGCTCCCACATCCAAAATCTGATATGAGGAGAGCACAGGTTAGTGCCAGAGTAAGTAAAATCCGTGGGATCTCCTCAGCAGACGCAATTCTGTGCTTGGGTGGAGAGAAGCACTGCGGCTTCACCTGGAGGTGCACAAGGCAGCCCTCACATCATGCCAGGACATCATTTGACAAAAAAGTCAGAACCATTTTCTAATATCACAACTTTCGCAAGCATCCAAATGATTTTACTCTGGGCTTAACAGCACTGGGTGGAGGTGACCCATTGGCCTGGAAGCTGGGGTTGGTGACAGAGCAGAAGTCTTGGTCCCTTTCAGCCACAGGAACTAACAGGAGGTAGAAGCAGCAATTAGAAAAACTTGCAGAGACACACACAGATAGAAGGCTGCAAAGAGAGCCCAGCTTCACTGGGTAAAAGGAAAATCATTAGCTGAACCATTTGAAGAAGAAGGAATAGAAAGAAGAATGAGAAGGAAAATTGAGAGCTTTTTTAATTTTAGGAACCGACAAATCAGGAAAAACAATGACTTTGGCTAAAACCTCATTCCAGTTTAACGTGCAAGGGAGGCAGTTAATTTTTTTTTTCAAAGCAATTCATAGTTAACATTGAAAAAGGGAAACAGATGGCAATCAATAACCCTGGGAAATTGTGATGTGCAAAAAAAGTAACAGGAGGCTGCAAATATTAGAGAAAAATCTATGCTTGTAAGTCATACAGAATATTTCCTTGTCAGTTATATTAGGTATGAAAATCTCTGCAAAAGATATTACTCTTGTTGGTAGAGAGAGATAATGAAATGTTTTTTTGGTGCAGAGAAAGCCAAATTTTTTCAAAGACAACTTTTGTCTGGTAGCTGGGAAAATGCAAGTTATGAGTTTATCACACAAAGATGAAGAACTTTCTAATCCATGAATAAAATGAGAATGTTAGGCAATTTCTTTTAGAGAATATTTTCTATCTGATAACAGAGTCTAGGAGCTGAAAAAAAAGAAAAAAAATATTATAACAGAGGAGCATCTGTCTACCTGATCTTAGGGTATAATTAACTTTAGCTGGCTAGGGAAACTACAGAAGGGAAAGACAGTGCTAGTGTTGGACTGATATTAAAAACAAAACAAAACAAAACAACCCAAATATGATGAGCTGGTAGCTGAAATGAAATAGCAGCTCAAGTTATTGGTCTGCTTAGCTAACCCCATATGGCTCACAGGTACACTGGTGGAAAGGCTGTACTACATTTTCAGGCAAAAAATACTGAAAAACCAGGAATATAATTGCCCACAATTAAAGTAGATTTTTGCTAAACTTTAGGGAGTCCATGATGGCATGATAAGAAATCATTTTGAAGTGAAAGAATCAGGAATAAAATCTAGCATTCTCTTTTTGAGTGTCATGAATAGAAATGCTTGCAAGTGGATGAGAAGTCTGACAACAAAGATGCTCCTTCATCACCCCAGACAAAGGTTAAGCAAGAATCAACACTGGGAAGCTTGAAGAAAACTTTAGAGAATGTAAAGCATATTTTATTTAGGCAAGAATATTGATGGTTTCAAATACTGAAAGTTGTGGTTGGTGTATCAGCATCTCTACTTGGAAAAGAGCAGTGAACTGTTTTGTAAAAAAAGAGCAGGAAAGTTTCTGTGCTGCATGAATTTCAGCAAGATGGATACAAGCTGCAGCTGATTAAAAGCTTTAACTGCTCACTTCCCTGTGTTCCTGAGTAGGTGGAAATTTGTTTGTGCTTTTTATAAACTGCATTCACCTAGAGAAAAAAATAGGAGATATTAAGAACCTCTTTTGCCTGAAGGAGAGATGCACCACAAGAAGCAAAGGCTGAAGTTGAATTAAGACTCAAAAGAAGCTTTTTAGAATACATGGTAATGGTGATTAACTACTGGAACAAAGTACAAGGAAAGGGATAGAGACAAAGTCTCTTCAGATTTTACAGCAAAGTCTGAGAGCTTTTATAACAGACAAGCTTTAATCTGAGACAAAGAATGCTTTAGTTAAATACAAGTTATTGGACTCAGGGCTGGATAATTGGGTGGCCTGAGATATTTCAATAAGAAAACAGAGGTGTCTTTTGATCTTTTTCATGTGAATCTGTAAGTTGGATTCTATGTGATTCCTATTGCAGAATGTCACCAATTTACTGCTATACTGAGACCCATAAGATATTTAGAAAAAAAATTAATTTTCAGTCAAGGGCTGTTTTTATTCAGAAAAACTTCATAAAATACAAGCTAGTTAGGAACTTGCTTTTCCTAGAATTTATCAGCTTATTGTAAACTTCTTGTCATCAGTCCTTGTTAGACTGTCCTCTGGCTGGTAAAAAATGTCTTCATTATCCAGAAATACTCTTTGTGCTTCTCTGGAAGTATTTTGTCACTTTTACACTTCCCCTTTTCACAGTTTTGGTGCATATTAATGGACATTCAAGTTACAAAATAGAACTTCTCAGTGGGAGGAGGCATTTTATCAGAGTATAGGTAACAAAAATAATTTCAGGGGGTGCAGGCTGGGACTGAAGACAAGGTGAAGGATGCAGGTTTATTCCTGTGTTGAAAGTTTTGCATCATGGGAAACTCTCCTATTGTTCAGCAAAAAGAAAAAAAAAAAAAAAAGCATGATGAAGGCTTTGAAATGTGTTAATTCCATTCCCACAGAGAGATGCATCAGGGCTCCCATGTAAATGAAAGGAAGTGCTGGAGCAGAACACACCACAGCTTTGTATTCCAAGCTAAAACATTCTCCTCCTTTTTTCACTTGCTTGGTGTCTTGTGCTCTCATTTACATCAGTGCAGAGTGCAGTGTAGGTACAAAACAACATTAGGTCAGATTTTTCCACTCTTTTATATCAGCTTTAGCATCTGGCAACCTATTTATATTAGCTTTACATAGCACAAATGAGTGTGTTTAAGCAACAGAAACTGCAGAGGCGCTCCCAATAAGCTTCTATTTCTGAAAAAAAAATTCATAGAGTTCTCCTTAATATTATCCAGGTATGTTGAATTACCCCCTAAGTGTGTTTTGCTGTAGAAAATATACAATGTAGTGGTTTCTATTATCTGTTGATGTAAAAAAAAAGTGATTGACTTTGCATCCTACACTGAATACTGTGAATATTCAGGTAGAGCTCATCTTCATCTCTTGTGACTTCACATCACCTCCGTAGACTTTAGTGGATCCAGAAGTAGCAGGATCTAGCCCTCTCCCAGGAACTAGGTTCCTTGTGGCCTCAGATATTTGGTATATTTACAACTGTAAATGTATTGTTTCTACAGTACATGTTAACAGTACAATACAACTGTTTCTGTGTTCCAGAAATTTAGTATATATTTAAAAGATAATGAGGCAAAACAATTGTGCAATGTGCTATCATGAAGTACCCCCCTCACTCTCATAGCCCACCTGCTGTAAGCTTGATCAGTTCCTTAAGAATGATGAATAGTGACAAAATGTGCCATATTCCTTTCTGCCAGATGCTCTGAAAAGCCTGTTAAAAGTCTATAAAACAAGCAAAATAAGTTCAGTTACGCTCTGCACTTTTTGAGCACTGCTGCTAGCACAAAAATTGATTGATTGTGCTTTGTGCTGGTCTAAATCTAGCCTGTTCACCTGCAAAACACTGCTCTCTTGTACTTTTTTTTTTGTTACCCTCAGCAACATTCACACAAAAAGCAGGGAAAGCTTTTCCTGGTACAGGGATTTCTCTGTAAGTCTGGTAGTTTCCTGCCTCTTTTCTCCTCTGTGTGCTAATCCCATTAAGAGATTCCCTCCTTGCCTTAGCGGCGTGTCCCCCAGCTGCCAGCCATGTCCTGCTGCTCCTCTGCCGCTCTCCTGCACAAAGCTGGGGCTTGTCACATCCCTCCTGGCCCAAGGGGTGCATGCACAGGGACAGGGATGTGATGGCTCCCTTGGAGCTTAGCAGGAACTCTGGCTGGCTGCATCAATGCAGGGCTCAGGGCAGTGATGTCAGGAAATACAAGGGAAAAGCTCAGAGCAGAGGAGCAGCCTAATCTGGGAAATCAAAGTCTTGCCCTGGTGGTTGGTAGAAAAATGAAGCAGCTGTGATTTTTTTCTTTTAATTTTTTTTTTTTTTTTGGCAGGAAGGAATGTAAAGAATGCATTTGTCTCAGCTATAATTGCTACAAGAAATAAGGCTTGTAAGCCTGTTGAAAATTTTGAGGACAAATTTTCAGGAAGCGTGTAATATAGAACCATTAAACCCAAGAGTGGTTTGGGCTAATGTGAAACTAATGGGAAGCCAAAGGTGGATCTTGCCACAGATGTGTAGACATTATAAAGACAACATTTTTGCATCACTGTTGAAAGATGAGTGAATATTCAAGATATTTGGAGGAAAAGTGAAAGAGAGGTTATAGTACAGTTGGAGTTCTGGCCAGTAGCCACAATGAGAAAACCAAGGTGAAGGACAACAGTCTAACTTGTGGTGAATGAGAGGAATGGAATCTGGGGGATAAGGAAAGGAGGAATTCAGTAGTCTAATAATGGGCAATTGAACAAAGTAAAGAAAGAGGAGTGGATTGAATTAAGGTAAGAAATATAAGGCATTAGAAGAACACAAAAATAAATTTAAATTAGTCTCTGCAAGAGAGCTGGTGGGGAGTGTTCAAGTTTAAGATGTTGACAGTGAAAAAGTGCAGGCAAACAGCTGAGTCCCAGTAAGCAAAGTTGCAGGTTTGATGACAGAAATGTGGTTACGAAGAGTTTGTGGGGGCCTGAGTGGTCCTGGGGAAGCAGAGGAGAGAAATGTACCAGGTGCAAGAGAATAAAATTTAAAAGGTAATAAACAGCCTTTGGAAAATAGGAAGGGTAATAGAGATTACAAAGAGCCATGGAGATTCTGCAAGCAGACTGTGAGCATATGGTGAAGGCATAAACAAGGTGCTGAGCAAGATTAACCAACGTGAGCAAGTATTGTTTCCAAGAGACATATCACATTCCTTGGAGCAGAAAACCCTGGAGGTGTTTTGCATGTCTGGGAAAATGTCTTGTGTGTGCCTGGCTGTACAAACAGTAATTCAGCATGATCATAGAATACTTTGCATTAGGAGGGACCTTTAAAGGCCATCTGGTCCAACCCCCTTGCAATGAGCAGGGACATCTTCAGTTACATCAGGCTGCTCAACCCCTGTCCAACCTGACCTTGACTGTTTGCTGGTGCTTTCCCAGAGTAGTGTTCCCAGGGTGGGCTGAAGGGCAGTTTTGCACTGCCCTGCTCTCTGCTGGCCTGTGTACTGCAGCATACAGCTGCTAGAGGATGGTTTGGCGTCTCCATCTCAGTTAGCACAGCCAAACCCATTTCTCTGGGCACTCCTGCCCCTGCAGGCTGCTGGTTACAGTTGTTTTTCATAGTCTAATTCCAAGGGGTTTTGGTGGTGTCTGAGGAGACTGAGGGTTAGCCTCAGGTAGAGAGCTGGCGTAGGTTCTCTTAAATGCTGTGAATAAAAGCTACACAGATGCCTTTCAAACAAGTGAGAGGCAGTTGCCAACAATCATAATGCCAGACAGACACTCCTGACAACAATCTCAGTCGCTCCCAGACCTCACAAAATGCCTGTGCACACCTGTAACAGTGCCAGGGTTGCCCCCACTATCAAACAGTCCATGGGGAGTAACTCTTTGCAGCAAGGGAGCAATACAGCTCAGTTTCATTTCCCTTCTCTAGCCTGAGTGAGGCTGAAGGGTGGTGAAATGCTTCCCAAGGGGGTCAGCAGCTTTCTGAAGACAGGAGGTAAAATGCTGCACCTTCAGCACGTGTTTTAATAAACAGTGGAAGGCCATTTTATCAGTAAGGTATGGGAACCTTACTGGCTGCTTGAATATATTTGGTTATCAGCAGAATTCAGTCAACCTTCCCTTTTTCTTCATCTGTCTCTGTCACTTGCAGAAAAATGCAAAACCCACAAGACTGAAAATTATTTTGGCTCTAAAAATGTGTTTACATTTCTGTACCCTCACTTTCATTGGTTTTCCCAAGAATTCAAAAATTTTCAAGTTACATGCAGCAGTCACTGGGGACATTTCAAGCTGTTAGTTAAGCAGAGGCTTGAGCTCTGTCAAGAGCAATCTATACGTTAAGCCTCTGGCATAATTTCTGCTCCAAATGAGAAATGCCCTTGAAGACCAAGGTTTAAGGTCAAAACTACTGCTGCTTATACCTGATCTCACTCCTCCAGTGGTTTTGTCCTATTGAAAAGCAGGGTGTGAGAGAAGCTTCATGAGTTCTTCAGTACTCCTGTGTCTTTCACCCACAAGGTGCCCCTTGGTGGGTGGTGCCTCTGGGGGCTTTGCCAGGTGGTTGTTCCCAGCAGTCCCAGTTCACTCTGCTAAGAACAGTTTTATGTGATAGCCTTGTCCCAAATACCCAGTGAGACTCAGTTATTTTTTAGCTAAGCAGTCCTTTTGTCAGGAAGTTTCCATCTGCCTCAGAAGTTAACATGTACTTTATAAAGAAATTATAAGAATTATACTGATTATGGAAAGATAATAATAAACACATAACTATAGTATATGATATGCAAACTATAGAGACATAATTAAAAATCACAATAATAAATAGTGGTAGCATTCCCTGTTCCCCCTCAGATGCTCCATTCACCACAGAGCTGCATTCTGCTCCCAAAAAAATAGAGCTAGCTCTTCATCTCTCAACAATGGACACATGCTGACAGGTAAAAGAGGATTTTGGTTTTATCTAGATAGTGTGAGGTGTACAGCACAGAAAAGGAATCAGAGATTGATATCTGTACAAAGGCATTATAAAAGGAAGAAAAGCAGGGCAATTATCCAGGATAAATATGTCACACACCCATGCCAAAAAAAAAGGGGATGTAAGCATACCATGAAAGACCCATCTAATCAGAACTTCAAACTCTCAGTTCTGGTGCAAAAATTACCTTGAATAAGAATTAAATGGATAAAGTGCTTGTGATGAGAGACTGTTGTTGCAGAAAGCCCCCATCTAGATCAAAATGACATTATGATTTGTGCTGTCTTTCTGATGTTCTTGTCTGTAAATTTCAACTAAATACAGGAAAACAAACCCTTCCATCTGTCCCAGGCCATCAACTTGTCCCCATGGCTGTGAGGTAGGCAGAATTATTTTCAGTGCAAATTTCTGGGGGACATGGGTTGGGCAGTTTATTTAAATATTTTTGTGGTTAAGAAGGTCTAAACAGGGAAGGATTGCTTTGCTTTTCTCAGGGAATTGGATATGAAGTTAATGCCTAATCACACTTAGCAATTTGATATTCCTCAGTAATCAGTCTCCTGCTAATTTATGAAGACCTAATCCATCAGTCATTTTAAATCACTTTACATTCACATTAAAAGATAATATTAAAAAATTAAATAGTTTTTACCTAATAGAAGACATTTCTCAGTGCCACAAGCAGATACTTATCAAATAAAATACTAGACAATTATCACTTCTAGGGTTGTTTTTTTCTATATGTAGCCAACAACAAATTCTGGGCATGCTCTTATCTTACATGTCTGGTTTTTTCTAAGGCTGGATGTTCAGACAGACCATGCTGCAATGTTGGAGGCTGGATCTGAAATCTTTGGAGGAACGTTAGAACTGATATTCTGCTTCCAGCCTTAATCAACATCCTCAAAGATTCAGCAGATAGTACAAAACTAGGGTTTGTATCTGCATCTTTCAGGAGCCTGTCCCAGTTCTGGCCTCCATGTTGTGAGCATCCTTAAAAGATACATCAAACAGCACAACATGAGTTCAAAGAACTTTGCTTGTAACTGCAATGAATCTGAAATGTACTGATGAAAGATTTATTAATGTCATGCAAAGTAGACTGTCCTCCTGTTAGCAGGGACCTTCTGGATCGCTGAGTGAACAGGTCATCAAAGAGAAATCAGCGCGGTAATTGGAGCAGCATTCTTGAGCCTAATTGCAGCAGAGGTTAAGTCTGTGTGAGCAGAGTGTTGGATAACGACAAGGACACAAATAAAGCAGTGGTAATGGAGGCCACACCTCCCTTTCTGCTGCTGCAGGGAACAGGGATTTGTGGCTCGGGCTGAGGCGTTGGTACCTCCCTGGAATTTTCATCTGCAGCTGAAATTTCCACTGGACTCCAGCCATGATGTGTGGACAAATCAATTTTCCCTGGGGAGAGACAAATCTTGTATTTTTGTGCTTTTAGAGGTGCTGAGACAGAAACAGTGAAAATTATGACTCAGAAGATGTACTGGGATACTTTTCTAGTGTGCAGAAACACACAGCTACATGGGTTCCTTAGGCCTTGATCATGGCATCCCTTGTGACATTAGAAGATATTTGGGGGGTGAGAGGGTGGGGAAACTCACTAAAAATAATGAAAGCCACATACAGAAAAGTCCATTGCCTCTGGGGCAGTCAGAAATATCATCCTGGGCCTTGACCCACCACCACAGAATTTCTACATCCTCAACTACTCAAAAGGTGATTTTTGCATTGCTATAGTACATGGACATAATTTCATTTAGCAGTCTGAAAATAATTTCTACTCTTATTTCTAAGTCGGAAAAGCAAGCTAATTGTATTGCCTAGCATTCAGCAGGGTGAAATACTTTGAAGTTTCTAACAATACTTTCTTCTGGTTAAAAGTGTTCTGACCTTGCACCTCAGGTTTTGAAGCCTTCTTTTCTAAGGCTTTTGAAAGATGTAATTTTATTCCACACATTTTGTTTAGAGTGGCTAACTCATGTACTGTAGCTGTACCACCTTTCCCAGGCATCATTTGCTTTCTGCCTTTTATCCCAAAGGCATGAGTCATGTCCATGGCCCAGCATCTGACCCTTGTCCATCTGAAACTGCCTCCACTCTGATTCATTGTTACATTTTCAAGAACATGTCTTCTCACTGTCTCCCAGGTTCTCACTTTCTCCTGAGTTCTGGGTTTCTCCTCCCATTTTGTAGGATCGTTGTGGTCGCCCATGGGGCTTACTGAGGAGCTGGTGGAAAAATCTTTTTGTTGGACTTCAAATTTTTTATCCATTCTCATCTGTCACAATAGCCAAAACACTTAATATTAGGCCATTGATGGATTGTTTTTACCATCTTTGGTAAAAGAGCAAGCTGACCTTGCACGAATTTTCTTTGTCTCGACTACATCCAACTCTGACAGGCCAACATTGAGGCACTTCTGCCTGCTGCTATCAGCCACTGGAAACGCTTCATTGATTTGTACAGCACGGGTTCTTGGTTCTGAATGTAAGCTTCAGCTGATAAAGGCTCTGGAAGTAGAGTGCTATTAGGCTATAAATGAAAGCTCATCACATGCTGACATTCATCCCTCTCTGTAAGTCAGATTGGCATGGTAACACAGCAGGTGTTCTCGTTTTGGATTCAAAGAAATCTAAAAACACAGAAGAAAAAATTAAAAACTCATATATAAAAAATTAACAACAAAAACAAAAAGAAAGAGCAGTCAGGCATGATTTTTTCAGAGCACTGTTTGGTTAACCCCAGCTTTAAAAAATCATCAGTTATTTTTACGTGATAGAAAAATTCTCTGCGATGAATATTTACCAAAGGAAGTTGCAGACATTTACTATCCAAAATCTTCCACCCTGTTGCTCAAATAAATTCTGTTAAGGGTAAAAGAAATACAAAATTAATAGACATTTTCTTACACTAGAAGGAATAAGTAAATTCAGCCTTTCTCCCTGATAGCATGGAGAGTTAAATGGCTCAAAGATCCTTACCCAGGCACTATGGCTTGGGATGGTCCCCACAAGTGTGCAGCAGCCTTACTCCAGAAAGGCTGTTACATGTATTATAATTATTGTTGCCACCAAAGCTCCTGGTATAAAGAATTTGCAAGGTCCTTGTTTAATTCCTGTTTAACACTTTGTCCTTGTGTTTTTCCAGTTTTGCACCTGGTACCTTGTAGCTCACCCAGCTCACCATGCAGACACTTGCATGTGCAGGTGTGCCAGGCTGTGGATAAAACAAGAAAGGGATGAGATGGCTGGAGAGTGGCTGTGCAGAAAGATGTAAGGTGATGGGCTATGAGTACACCTGTACCTGTTTATTCCGGTGAGGGAGAATGGGCCTAACAGCCATGTCCATCATCTGGAAAAACACTAATTAAGTTCAGCAATGCTATCTGTGAGCTTGGCTTACTGCTTAGACTGCCCCCAAATGGGATATTGCAGCTACCAGCAGCTCTCACTAATCCGTGTGAATTTAGATACAGCCACAGCTGCTGTAAATACCACACAATGCTTTTTGCTCTCAGGGACTGCTTTGTTCTCCTTTTCACTTAATTTGAATAAGCCAGTTTATTTTCCTGCTGCAACATGGCTGAATCTTGGTTGCTGAAGTTCTCTGGCATGGTTGCATTACTTGCTTCTTTAGGAATGTTTTCCAACAGCCCTAGGAATTCTGACTTAACAGGACTGCCTCTCAAATTAGTTAAACATTTTTCTATCTACTTGCTGATGCCTTATTTCATCAGTAACAGTGATCTATCTGGAAAATCCTGCATTGCACAGCCTCTAAATAAAATCATATCTAGACATGATACTACTGAAACCAAAAGGAAGCTGGTGAAAAAAACCTGGACTGACATAACTCATACAATAGACAGTGAGACTCTGTTTAGAGAATCTGGACTGTACTCATAACACAACAATAATATTGTTAAAATATAAAGATTCCATTCAATACAGAAAGAAAAACTCCTGTAAATCATCAGCGATGGTTTTGTCTAATTTCTACATCTGGAAGAAAATAACCCTGTTCATTTTCACCACTGAAGAAATATCCTCACTCCTTGTAGTCCCTGACATTTCTTACTCTTTTTGGTCCTTTTGAGAGTGTGTGAAAGATTTGTCAATAGCAATTTAATTATGGAGAGGAGTTGTTTCTCACTTTCCATGTGGATGCTCTTTTGATGGTCTCCTGCACACTGTACTCCAGACTCTCTTCATTGTGAGGCTGTGTGAGATCAGCCACAAACAGAGAGAACATTTAGCCCATTCTGCCACACCTCATGGAGCAGGGCTTCACTGGTAGAACAGACTTTTCCCAGTGGCACTCGGATGGTATCCAAAATATGGTGATTCATACAGCTGGTGAAACTCCCTGTGTTTCAGTCAATGTCTCAGAGTGGGAATACATCATTCAGATCACACATGAAATATTAAGTTCTGAATTCTTGCAGATGTTAAAGACTTCAAAATATTCAAAAGACTTCAACACAGAAGTTAATGTTATGGATTAAGTTTTGCTCTATGAACAGGGTTCAGGATATGATGGGGTGTTTTCTCAGATTCTTCCTTCACAGCTAAATATATACGGCAAAATTCTTCTTTCTGTCCTAAAATGTTACTGCATCTGCTCAGAACAATTGACACAGCTATAATGTCCCTGTCCTAGATATAGATGCATTTCATGAGTGGAAGGATGACGCTGCATACACCCATTATTTTATACTTTTTGACAACAAGATTGATCAGTATTGATTGTACAAGTGGCAACATGGAGATTTGTTATGCTGCAGAAGTGTTGTGGAAAAACCCAAGTTTTCCCTTAAGTGAGAAACAAGGAGGTGATGGATGCCTCAGCATGATCACAGTTAGAGGAAATCATGGTGACAGTGTTTCAAAGATTTCAAAAGCAGAATTCTCGGTCAGCATCCAATTTTCATTCCTGACCTATGTGAAAATGAAAAAAAACCCAACCCCAAATCACAATATGAATCTTTATTAAGCCTAAGGAAAGATATCAATAAGGAATAAAACTGGAAACCATGAGAACCAAGATACATCTGCAGCCAAAACCAGGTACTGGAGGATGAGAAAAATCTTCCCAGGGTGGTGTGTTAGCTAATTACTGTCAGATTGTTCCAGAGAACTGTGCTAAGCTTGCTGAGCTTTTCTGAAGCAAGGCATCTTGACTTGAGAAATATAAACTTACTGGTCTAACACAGTTTATGGACTAATTGCACTGGGTTGCCCCTTATAAATGCAGTTTTCACCTTACATCAGACTGGAAAACAGTCTTGAATGGCCGCAATTGGTAAAAAAAAACCAAATAAAGTGTAGGGAGGAGATGGCTTTTCTTTCTCCAACTTGTGACATGTTTTGTCTTGCTAGGATCTGATATGCTATCAATAAAAGGTGCTTTTCTGTGCTAGTTTCTAGCTGAGAAATCCTCCAAGAAAAACAGCTAGAAAAAAAAAAATCTACAAATGGAGGGTTCATCAGATTCCTCCTGGAACAATTCTGTAGCTCCCCGTGCAATTACACCAGAGGTGAATTTGTTTAAGAGCCTTGCAACTTACTAACCTCAAAGTAAAACTCTTCAAGAATTACGGGTTCTTACTGCAGCTGGTGAAATGATGGATGCAGAGCAAAAACTGAGATATCCCCTCCATTATTTTTTTTATAAAAATGTCACACTAAGTTGCTACCAGGACCCATATTACTTTTTCTTTTTTAGAAAATAGTATAATATCTATTATTCAGATTTTCTGTCTCATCCTGAGTGCTTTTTTTATTATTGCACCCTTTGGAATAATAATAGGAAATGGACTAAATGGAAAATAGAGAAAGTGAAATCCCATAATAGCACTAACTAGCAATAACCTCTATAACCAGCCACCACAGGCACTGAAACCTTTTTAATTTCTAACTAGAAAAAGTAGCTTTGCCCTTGTGAATCAGTGACATACTCATGCAGGGTGCCTGCAGTAGGGTACTTCATGTACTCTGGGAGAGAGGAATGAGAGGAGAATGAAAATTGAAAGTAGATGGAAAATCTGTTGACTGGTTTTGTAATATAGCTGCCTGACCATCTTCTTTTATTTAGGCAAAGCAGCTTGTGAGCAGAATTCCCCTCACTGAGGTGTTATTGCTGCCAGCTAAAGCACTGCTCACTGCAGATGCACCTTCTGTGTGTTGCACTTCAAACCCTTTCAGCGAGGGCTGAACATTCTGCTGTCTTCTTTGTCTGAGAGATTTTCTGAAAGATTTTCTGCCAAAAAAGCATCCAAACAGCCCACCAAGGAGAAAACCCCCTACTTCAAAATATTCCATGCTTTCCACTATTTAACTTTCAGCTGTATAGAAGGATATAGTCTGTCAGAAGGCACAAGGATGTTGCAGAAAACAGGGAGAACACATTTTGAAGAGTCCATTCAATACAGTAGGCAACATTAATTTTTTTGCCTGTCGAAGGTGTGAGGTAAAGGTATTTGAAAGTTGGAGGCAGAAATGTACACGGTTCAAAAAAACTTATTATGTTGGTGGATATCTGTGCAATTTTAATGGATATCCTTACTAACTGTGGAGTATTTTAAATTCTAAACTTTAGAGCTAATATTGAGAAAGATAGAGTTGACCATATGCCAAATAAATGGTACACAATTTGTCTAAAAATTGATTGGAGTAAATTTTACCTGCAAATATATTCATGTATTCATTCTTTTAATTATGTGGTTTAAATGATTTCTACATTATTATATTGTGTTATTATGCTGGCAGTAAATGTTTACAAAGTTTGGATGTTTTCAATAATGGCAGGAGGACTAAAGTATTAATGAAGTTTTCAATGTTGTTAGGTTAAAATACCCAAAAAAAAGTTGGATATAGAAGAAAGTTTGGACGCAATTCGGTGTCCAGACATCCTAGGATACAGTTTATGGTTAAGCTAGTGGAAAAACCCACTGTCCTGTTAAATATTCTTTGCTATTTAGTCTTTTGTAATCAACAGCTACTACAGAAACATTTAAGGCTGGATTTTCTAAAACATAGAATCCCAAAGTTTCAAGACTGTTAATCTTCTGCACCATATATCACTTCTTTACACTTAGGCTAAAAATAGAAAGAAATTTCCAAAAGAACTTTTTTTTACATCATTGTACCTCTTTTTCTTAGTCAGCTCCTAAACTAATATTGCAGTAATTCCAGATTTAATGTACAATCTAAAGAATGAAGAGACTTGATGGCAATTACTTAACTTGTCACTGATCAATTAAGGTTTCCCAAAGCAATGGCACTGTTCCCTGATGAGTCTAACATTGGGCAAGGACATGACAGAAATTCATGTTCTCTTTGCATCAAGTCTGGATCCGGCTGTGTATCAGTTTCTGTCTCCTACCTTGTTTGTATAAATGCCAGTATTTGCCTCTATAAATTTATACACATTTGAGAAAGGAAATATTTCTTGTATAAGGTCTGTTACCCCAAACAATTCACCTTTGTTGGAATTTTCAGCTGATATTGTTCCAATTTTTTGGACAGTGTCGGAGTTCTGTATTCTGGAGCTGCTACTCTTGGAAAGGAGATGAAGCCTTCTTTCCCAGCCTAATGGATTGAACTGTCTCTCAACCTTTTATATGATGTATCATTGCTAGCACTGTCTCCAAGACACTAATAAAGAGAGGACTCAATAGTATTGGCATGATAAAGTGAAAACTATTAATAAAGAAAAGCAAGTCCATCATACTCATTAAATTTAAGTGTAAGGGAAAGACTACAGTGCATGTGTGAGTGTGATGTGGCTGGGGAATTATATTACAAGGCCAATCAATTTCCTTGCAGAGTTTTTGTTGTTGCTGTTGTTTGTGAGTAATTAATATAAATAATGCTGACTGTTTTTAAATATTGAGGATACCAGGGAAAAAAGTGTAGAAGGTGGCAAGCAGATGGATCATTTAATTTATTCCCCAATTACAGCTGACATGTTGGGTATAGAAATCTGTGAGTCATCTATTATTTTTTATGGTCCATTTTACAGCTGTGTTTATTGTTATAATAAATAAACACATTATCTCATTAGACTGGTATTGTAGAAAGCTTGCAATATAACAAACATCCTCCTCTTTTCAGCTTTCCCCCCCTGTATCAGGGTCTCACAGTCAAAGAGGAAGGATGTATTTATACCTTATTAAGAACGAGGTAGATCTCACACAGCTTGTAAAAGTACAGAGACAACCTGTGAAAACAACTCTCTCAAGTCAAGGTAAATAAATCTGATTCTTTTTAGTGGAGGTAATGGGGAGAGTCCTGCTGTATCTTTTCCTTGTTTGACAGAGCAGAAAACACACCACTCGCTGTCGCTCTCCAGGCAGTAAATATACATTGCAGATAAATGTCAGATTGGCAATAAAGTTCATTGTATTTAAGTTTCAGACTATCCCATAAAATGGCAATTTGATGGGGAAAACCATCTGAGTCTTACAGTACTTAAAATTCAGAAGCTGTCTTTCTGAGACTGGCAATGGGAAGGACTTGTGCCATTTAGTTGGATCCAGCAGGGGATGGGCACAGCCCCAGTGTGGGGCAGCTCTTTGGGGTGGCAGAACAGCAGGAACCTGTTCCTGCTGTTCCTGCTGTTCCTGCTGAACCTTGTTCCTCTCTCTGACAGAGACTTGGGAGTTTGGTGATTGCTTTGGGGGGAGGAAGGGCAGTGGAAGCAAATGGTTGCTGCCATTGTGTCCCAGCCTACCTACAGAAACAGCAAGTCTGACTCCCCAGGTCCCCCCAGGCCCAGTGACATGTGCCTGCCTCAATGCAAACCATCCCCAAATCTGCCATCGTGTGCAAGAAGAACTTGTTTCTTGTTCAGCACTTGTGTTTTCAGAGGCCAGCATTCAGTTTTGTGCATCCTGCTGAGAGGAGCTGCACAGTTCAGGATTTGGAGTGACCTGGGGCTCATAGGTGTCTTCTCCCTGTGCATGGCAGGAATCACAGTATCCAAGTTGGAAAGTCATCAGTACAGCTGTCAGAGCTCAAGCAAGCTACTGCTGTTGCTGTGTGGCTGTCCTCTCACACTCTTAAAATCTATGGACAAGTTGTACCCAGGCAGGCTGGCATCTTCTACAGATGAGGTCCTCAGTGTTTAGCCAGGGAGGTGGCACAGCAAGCCTTCAGCTGCTGCCAAAAACCCAGAATCAATAGTTCTAAGGGAGTTGCCAACTGTCCTTGATCCAGTGCAACAGATCTGGCAACTTTATTAGCTATTTCACTGACTTCAAGCTCTGAAAATGAGCAAACAGGTTAGCTCAAGCAATATTGGCATTTCAAATGGGCTGATCTTGCTTTCTGTGTGGAGTAAGATTACATTTACTGGTGGTAAAAAAGATCCACCAACTTAATTTCTCACTGTTTATGCCAATGTATTTGTCGCTTTGCAGTATCTCCTCCCTTCCTTAGAACAAAAAAAGTAATTCCTAACTTTAACTGTTTTAAAAGAGGATGACTAGGTCCCTGCTCTTCTCTCCAGAATAAAGCATTCAGATATCCAGTCAATGGTTATTTTCGTTCTTTTGAGCCAGGTTAGGAAGTGTCTCTCTTAACTAATTCAATGCTCCTTCTTCTGTAGAACCATAAATATACCAAATGCTCTATGCAGCACATTTGAAAGAGTGGGGATCTTTTCTTCTGCATGAGAAGCAGTTGTTCCAGAACACAAAGTTTTGTTTTACAAGCTCATGAAAGTTCAGTGCTACAAGTTTTAAAAGCAGCTGTGCTCACTGGTTACACAGCAGAGCAGATAAGGCTCAGCTCTGTCTCTTGTGACTGTGGTGAAAATCCAGCCTCCAATTGAACCATTTTATGTGGGTGACCGAATCAAAAGCTGTATTATCAGCTGATACCCTGGGAATGTTCATCTGAGGACAGCAGTTTAATCATCTGAAGAAAATGAGTGAGAGCATTGTTCTCCAAGAGCTGTGTTTGCTTAACTGAGGACTGGGGGAAGATGGCTCTGAGCAGTCCTGACAGGAACTACAGGAGAAATGACCTACCCAAGGCCACCAAGGAAGAAGAGCTCTGGGTCTGAGACCCACACCAGTGCTCCTGCTCTGCTGAGGCAGGGTGCCAGTCTCCAAGGATAATGAAAAACAGGCAGTAAGAGAGATTTGTCAGCAGCTGTATTTCAGCCTGAAAACAAGCAGCTTCCCCCTCATCACTTCTCCCATTCCCTACAGACACAACTCTCCATGATGAAGCTGATACATGTGCTATTTGTGTTTTCACATTCCATTTAAAGAGACAAGAAGAACTTGAACTTTGGATGAGAGGTCACAAGTCTGGAGGAAAAAAAAAAACACCAAGGAAAAAAGTTTCAGAAAGGCTCTTTTAAGCAGCATTAGTTCCTGGTTGCATAGCACACTCATCAGCTTAATCCCCAGAAGTGTCACAAGAACAGAGCTCTTCCAGCAAGCAGAAGAACAGCATGTACAAGCAATTTCACATTATGTTCCTTCCTGATGGCTCCACAATCTCAGCCTCTTAGGTCTGCTGCTGATATACATCAAGCTTCCCATCTGATGTATTACATCTACCACTGAACTCCTGTCCAAAGGAGATTTCTTGTGGAAGAAGGACTGTATCTGTAGGAAATAAAAAGGAGAGTTATAATTTAAAATATACTTTCCAGATTTCAGTCAGTAGAATACTGGGGGAGAGAACACAGGACAAATTTTCAGCCCCTGATCTTTGACATGAACATGTTTGTAATGCATATACAACCTCATCAGTTGAGGTGAGACCCTTCTCTAAAGAGGAGTAGGAAGAATGTATATCCACCAAAAATATGTTCTGCTAGTTGTGTTCACACCATGCTATTCAAAGGAAGGATGCAGTAACACTGAATTATACCCACCTAGTGTGATCTGGGTAAAGAAAACAGACCTGGGGGCCACAAAGTAAATCAAATCTGAATTTCTGTTACTGTAGGAGCAACTATCTGAACTTTACTGTGTTCCCTACAGTCTGCTGAAGGGCTATTACCCATTCAGTTATCTATGGCTGCCTCCTGCTTGCTCCTATTGATACTCACAGCTTAATAATTCTCCACATAGCCATTTGCCCTTAGTTGTTTCCAGCTATAATTAGACTACAGATTTAGCAATGCTTTTCTCCCTATTTACTTGTTAGATATGGATGAGGACTTGGTGCCTCTCTTAATCAATACCTTGACTTACAGCTGCTTCCACAAGCTTTTTAAGAACTGCCAGCTCAGGACAATGCTGATGTCTCCAGTGATGTGCAAACAGGGAGAGGTGTAAACAGAGAGCTGCTGCAGCAGTGCAGGTGCTTCTCTGCTCTGCAGCAAGAACCTGGAGTAAACAGCCTTGCTCTAAGTGGATGCTAGCCCAGTAAGGCAACCTTTTAGCCTGTGCAAGAATTTTTGAGGCAGCAGGAACATGCACCCAGGCGCCTCCCTGTTGTTCATGCTGTGCTGAGCATCAGCGTGCCTGGACCAACATGCCACATTTCTCCTGGAAAAGGCCATCAACATTTGTTTTTGTTTTAAATAGTGTTAAATGATGTGGGTCAGAGTAGCAAAATAAAATCTGTTTTCCCTGTGCAGTCAAATGTCTTCAACAAGCTTTTGAGAAGTATGTATGCAATCTATTTATAGAGATGTAGTGTTTTAGTGTGGAATTATGTATTGCTCATTATTCTGTCTTCCTTGTGGGAACATTTGGCCATTTTACTTAAATATAGTGCTTTATTAAATGAATTCACATATTTTTGGGCGTGGAAAATGAGATTAATGAAAATGTAAAAGTGAAATGTTGTCATACTATTAACAAGGATTCAAGAGGCTATTCTAACAGAGACTCCTTTACGTTTGTTCAGGTCCTCAGTGGGGTCCTCAGACCCCAGGATGAAGCTTGTGAACAAGAAGGATTTGAGTTTGCAGGACTGGAAACCAACTTTCGTTTATTATCAATAGCAATTCATTCCCACAACTCCATTTTAGTGGGAGAGTGGCAGGTCTGGAGCCTGTTTTGTCTCAGAATGCTGAGGAGCTGGGGAAGAACCAGGTTTGCATTTCATCATGGTTCCTGCAGCAAAACGACGTGGATAAATGTCACTGTGATATTTTCTGAAAATCCCTTCACCAGGATTTTTCTCCTGAGAAGCTGAGAAACCTCAGAAAAGAAATGTAAATAATCACCTATCTGATTGCTTTGGAATGTGGTCTGGAGAGGGTTTACCAACAGGTGCATCTTTGGTTCCATGTGAATTGTTTTTACTTAATGACCAAACACAGCCATCTGTGTCAGACTCTCTGGCCTGTCATGAGTTTTTATTATTCATTCTTATCCAGCCTTCTGTCTGTATCCTTTCTCTATCTTTTAGTATAGTTTAGTATAGCATTTTAATTATAATATAATATAATATAATATAATATAATATAATATAATATAATATAATATAATATAATATAATATATATAATATAACATAACATAATATAACATAACATAATATAACATAACATAATATAATGAAATAATAAATCAGCCTTCTGAAACAGGGAGTCAAATTCCTCATCTCTTCCCTCATCCTGGGGACCTGCAAACACCACCACAGATAAAAGGGGGAAAAACCCATCAGTCCTGCCTTACTCTTCTCTCCCTCCTGAGATGGAATAGATTCAGAAGTTCAGCTTTCCTGCTGCTACACCTTCATTAAAAAAGAGCAGACCTTTGTCCCTTCCACCCTGGGAGCTGCCACTTGGTGTGTCATATTTGGTACCTACCTTTACACAAGGCATCTCTGCATTCAGCCAAATTGTTCTCCTGCTCCTCTTCCAGAATCCAGAGGCAAAGGCCATGTGGGGCAGGGAGTGCTGATCTCTGTTACTGGTGTCAGGAGGGAGCAGATCTGTTTTGCTCAGCCATGTTCTGCAACATTTTGTTGCCTGGCTCAAACTCCGTGAACCTTTCAGGGATTAAAATTGATGAGATTCTCTGCTGCCACCAGGCTCTTCAGAATACATGATTTTCCTGAACTGCAGTCACTCAGAGTGGGAATTGCAGTCAGAAGGTCAGAAAGCTGTTAAGAAAAGAAAGTCTATATTGCTGTTTTCTATTATTTGAGGTATAGAACTGATACTAAATATTTATTGGTTTGATAAAGACTTCCTGTACCCCAGCAGCTATACAGACCATAGAATTAGTCCAACAAAATTTTGTTATTGATATGTAAGAGAAGAAAAGGCTCTTCTAGTGATTTTTGTTTTTTTTTTTTTAATATTTATTGTAGAGAACTATACATTTAAGAAGCTTATGTTAAGATCCAGTGTGTGATACTCACAGGCTTAAGCTGCACTGTGCTGATCAGTCAGGATGGAAATGCAGGATGAAACTCTGGTCTCAGTAAACTTGTCTGATTAATTTCCCTACTGGCATTAATATATCAGCTGCCCTATCTCTGTTTGAGAGGTATTTGCATCACAAAGGAATTATTTTATCTCGGCCTGTAAAATTTGAAGTGCTGGTGGCTCACAGACACTTCCTGTCCAAGTTGTTGTCCTGGACTGAAACTTCACAGAAGAACGAGCTCTTGTCTCATTGTATCACTGTTATCTGCCTTAGTATTTCTATTTTCCTTTATTTTTGTTCATGCAGTCTAGATTTGTTTCAAACCTGTGGTGAACATGATACTGATCTTTATCCTCCTGAGTTTACAGCCAAGGAAAGCAGTGAATTCCCCTGATATAATTTAGGAAGGGGAGGGAAACCAGAGCTTGCCTGCAGAGCCATCTTAACCCCTGCTTGTGATGAGATTCTACTTGTTTCCAATAAAGGTCTAAAAACCCAACCATGAGGCAACAGAGAATTATGCAGAAAAATCAACAACATTTAAGAACTTCAACCAGTGAATTTATCAGCAACTGCTGCTCTTTACCTGGAAGCCCCAAACATTCAAATCTTTCCTTGTTTTTAGTGCATACAATATGTATGTTTTGTCCTTTTCTGATCTGGGGCCTCAAGGGTGTTTTGTACAAGTGATTTGTGCTGTAAGTGAAGAAATTGGTGTTTCCTTTTAGTTTACTGTGTTCCCCATCTGCTGAGACAGGGAGAGGAGAAAGGGAAAGACTTGGAGAGAAGATGCTCAGATATTGACAGCTCTGGGCAAAGTGTGAGAAAGAAGGAGAGAGGCAGCTCAGATAGGAAGGAAATTTAGAGTTGAAAAACAGGTGGGGAAAAGGAAAAAGATAGTCTGGTCAGTATTATCTGACTGAGTGTTCCTCTCTCCTGACTTTTTATACACTTTGAAATCGAGCAAATTGGAGCATTTTTCCAGTCTGAACTCAGTCTGGTTGCCCTCCCTTTGGTGCTTTCCATCTCACTTCTCCCTAGATGTGAGGTTACCCAAAGTAGACTGTGGATTTCCAAAAAGGCATTTTCAACACTTTCTCTCTTCATGCATAAAACATCCATTGCATATTTAATTTCCACTGAAATGAGGGTCACATGAGCAAGAGCTCATACAATGCCTTGCTTCCCCTTCTCCTAATTTATTTCAGAGAGCCAAATACAGCTGCATTCTTTCATCTTGCCCTCTTTCTGGCCTCCAGGCCTATTGAGGCAGCAACTGTTTTCTTTGTAAGCACTCACCAGACCCTGACTCTAGGCGATTTTTGTAAATATTTTTCCAATACAACTGCACTAATTTTACATGCTTCACAGCCCATTTGCAAGTAATTTAGCCACACACCTATTTTTTCTAGCCAGGGATTTTCATGTTCTCTCTTTTGTTAAACGATACCCAGAATGTTGCACAACATGGCTGAGCAGAACATTTTGATATGTTTGTTTCTTCTAGTTAGTAATTTCTGAGAAATATTTGTTTCTACTAGTTAGTAATTTCTGTCCTTCTGAGAGCAAGTCTTTCATTTAAGAGCATCAGCAGAGGGAGACAGAATATGAAGGAGAAAACATTTTCCCCATAGCATGGGGCAGTAAGCTCTTTGGAAAGAGTGAGGTATCATTCTCTACTCAGCCACTGAATAGAGTTGTGCTGAGATGCCCAAGTGTCAGCTGGGCTGAGGTGGATGAGAACAAACTAATTTCACACAGGTAGAGCATGAAAATAACCATTACACAATAGCCAGGTCAACAGGAACTGATGACCAATGTCCCTGAGGAGAATTTCTTTGGGCAGAGGAACCTTAGCCATGGTGGAGAGAGGGTTTGTCTGAGCTTTACAGAAATGCATTTCCTATTTCTGCTTGCAGTTTCTCAGCCATCTCTGCTCTAAATAAACACTATTGCTTTTAGTGTTCTAATACAAGTCACACTAAACAGAAGTACCCTTTGGTTCATTGTTATGAGTGCTTTGTAAGTGTTACAATGTTATTTTTATTCATTAATTGGTGGGTGAAATGTCAAAATTTTTCACCAGTATTCAGTCTTTCACTCTGACAACAGCACAACATTTATTCCCTCCCCACTCCCTGTATAAAACACAAAACCTGCCATTTTTTATTGTTCACAGGAGAAAACCCAGGGAAGGGGCAGTGTTTGTGGGGCTGTTTTGTTTTGCTCTTTTTACTGCTCAATAGCCTTCTGTCTACAGAAGTCCATTTTCTGTGTCTTAACAGAAAGGGTTTTCTTTCTCTGATATCCAAATACCACATAACTCGGCACTCGAAGATCAGCATTGCATAGCCCTCATTGTCAGAAAAGTTATTAAAATGAGAGGTGCAGTACAATGGTCCTGAGGACATCAGGGCATAACTACCCAGCATTACAGCAAGAATTCTGATTAACTTCAGACATTTGGTCAAATTTAATACTTACACACCGCAAGCCACTGAGATTGCAGTGAAATTTTTGATACATGTTTTCTTCCCCTCTGTTTTAAAGCCTGTGGTGAGAAGCTGCTTTATATTATTTGCATTTTCATCTAGACTGGAAGAGTGCCTGTTGGATAGCATAGAAACTGCAGTGATTAAAAAGACCCAGCAACTGAACCAAAATCTAAGCTCTGACAGGCACAAGTCTCCCTTCAAAGACTGCCAACAACCCAGAACTAAAGTATTGTCTGAATAACTTGTGCTCAAAGCATTTGAGAGCCTAATCTCAGCATACATTTTGTGGAAAGAACCGAGCACAAAAGAAAGAAAAAGACTTTTACATTTGAAGCTCACACATACAGAGTAACAAAAAGAGTTTCTGTAAATAAAATTTTCATTGTGAAATCGCATGAATTTCGCACAGTCTAGACAGCCCCCAACAGAAATCTCCTGAGCTTCCCAGCCAGTCTTTCTGGGTTCTCTGAAATGTGCCTTCATGCTTAGCTCAACCTGCCCAAGAAAACAAGCTGATTTTGCTTTTCTCCTACTCATAGGCTTTCTGGCTACATTAACACCCTTCACTGACTAATGTGTTTATTTTCCTCCTCCAGCTGCTTGGTCTAGTGAGCTTGGTGACAATGTTCTTACTACACTGTTGCATGCACAGCACCTCAGACACAATGTGTATGACTTGGGGTGGCTTTCTGTGTTTGTATTATTGCCATTCCCCAGATTTTGGCACAGAAAGCTCGGGCAAGTTGCAAAAAGAGCTCCCTAGTGGCTGTTCCTGCACAAGGAACTCCCTGCAGAATTGGGAGTCAGTGATGCTGCTGGGGTTGTGTAAGGAGATGGGGCAGTGCTGGGAGGGCACCCCTGGGTTTTGGTTATTCCTGAGTGCTGTGAGAAGAGAGTCTGAAAACATTTTATACGTGAGTATGGCAGTAGGAACATGAACACAGAGTGGATTTAACCATCGGATCATGCAACATTCCTTCACAGGCAAAGCAAACCTCATCCTGCTGCTGGGGAGAATTATTGAGTGTCTTGGCAACCCCCTTGCTCTCACTGGTCTCATTTTCACTGTGGTTCCTGCCTCAGCAGCCACCTTTGCTATGCTAATAGCAGCAGGGACCCGTGACACACATGATTAGAAGGAGCATTTTGGTGTGTGCAGCTCTGCCAGCCACTGCCTCAGCCCGAGCTCGGAGCATCGCACGCCGAGCTGGGGCTGCTGCCGACTGAATACGTAAAAGTTTAGCTGCAAGCCACCGTGAGGTTTGTAATTGCTTATTGCATTAAGTCAGATGCTACCACAGAGCACGCTGTGTGTTACTCTGATTTTATTAAAATAGAAAAGATGAAATGACAAATTAAAGAAAAATGAAGGGGATTATCTTGACTCCAGGTTAAACATAAACAGCAGGATTCAAAAAAGCTCTTGGAGAGCAGAGCTCCTCTTCCAATAAAATCTCTCCATTTATAAAACATTTAAAAAGAAAAGGGGGAAATATCTACATGCCATATCAGGAAAATTGCCTTTAAATGGCATGTTTCTCAAGAGTTTCTAGAAGGCATTAGTAGCTCCCTAAGAAACAGCCATTATTTTCATGCTAATGGTAACTGAAATAAAAAGGGATGGAGGGAAAATGTAAAATTTGGCTCTGCCATACAATCTGGGTTGGTTTGGAATAAGCATCTATTCTTTATTGAAAGTTTTCCATTGGTTAGTGCCAACTCTTAAAAGGAAATACTCGTTTTTCTTTGTTACTTGATGATAATTATTGCCAAATGCAGGAGCACTGCGAAAGGTGAAAGATTTAGTTTATTTCATTTTCCTCCTTTGATTTTTGTTGTTTTATTCTCTCTCTATGTACTTAAATAATTATAATAAACACAGGAAAAACCCTTCAGGTAACCCAAATGAAATGTAGGAGATGTGTTTTTAGAAAAGAGAGTGCAAATGTCACACTGGTGAAACTTGGAAGATATGTCCTTAGCTCCCCTGAGCTGGAGGGGGAGGGTCAGGGGATTTGATTTCTGAGTACTGCCCAGAAAAAGAGCTACAATGGAAACTTCTTTTTTCCTCAAGAACACAAGCCAGACCCCCACCCCCACTGAAATATTTCTCAAAACCTGTTTAGAAGGTCTTAACTTTGACCCCTATTTCAGTTTTAATGCTCTTAGGAAAAGAATAAATAAAATGTATTTCAGCTGAAAATCTCTGACATGTCCAGGGCAGGCTACAATCTGCAAGCAAATGTCAGGTAAAATTGTTTGGTGGGAGCCAGCACACCAGAGTGAGAGAGCAAGAGAAATGGAGAGAAAGGAAATAAAATTATTCCTACAGATGCATAACAGTCTGGGGAAATGCTCAATGTTTAAATTTGTTCCCACTGAAGCACTTTCACCAAATGCTACCAAACTGAAGGCTGATGTGATCTTCTTCCCTGTTATAATAATGCCATGTTGCATGCATTGGGGTCTGAGTCCATATCTAAGATGTTTTATTACAGGAATTACTCCTTTTTCTTTTTATTGTAAAGGAAGATCCCAGTGCTCACTGGGATGCATTTGGAAGCCTGTTCCAATAACTCATGTGTTCTCTGTGCTGTATCAGCTCTGGCTGTGGGTTAATAGACAGCTGCCTGGTGCAGAAGACTGCAGCAAATGAGCCAGGCTCATATGCTGGAAAAGAGTATAAAATAAGAGCACGGGTCAAATGTGTTTGTGCTCGGGGAAAAAAAAAAAAAGTGTATTTTGTTGGGTCCTATGTTCAAAACCTTCAGGAGCTTGGCCAGAAGTGTCCTTGGCAAAGTGTGATGCTGGTAGACTGAGGTGTGAGGTGTAGGGGTGAGAGCTGTATTCACTGGTGTTTTTAACCACCACATTGCCCAAAATTTCACTTTGGTATCTTTCACTATAAGTTAATGAAGCATTTCTATGAGTTCTCTAAGATTTGTCAGAGGATCATTTCCAGGAGTGGTTACAGCTGCAAATTTAATAGTCTGCTCCTGTATCCTAATGCAAATGCTAAAAGCCTGTGGAGAAGGTGAGCTCATCATTTATCTGCAGAAAAGTTCACTTGCAGTCAATGTGCTTATAAATCTTCACCTCCTGAGCAGCTTTACAAGTGTATCTGAAATATTCAAAACATTTTTTATCTGGTATGCTTTTCTGCTGTGTTATTTGGATACCAGACTCTTACCAGTGGACCTGTCTCAGGTGACTATTTGTATTTTGCTTTCTATGTCTGGTATAAAACATTCACAGAGTTCATTAGAAGAAAATGCCAGATAATTTTCTTAAAATGGATATGCCAGGGTCTGGTAATAATTTCTCTGGATATGATCTGAGTATTTGGAATCTGGGATTGACTTGGATAGGTAAACAGCATTTTGAACACCTTTCTGAACCATCTGAATTTTTAAGGCTCATTTTTTAACTGGAACGAGGTTCTTAAAATCCCTTGTGAAACATCAGAGCAACCACTGGATCTGAGAAACACAGGAGCACACAACAACATCACAAGGGAATACCTCCCAGTCCTAGTGAGCAGCTTGGCTCTCTCCCCACTTCTGTCTGAAAAGCTCTAAATAAGAGTCTTTGTCCAAAAAGCATTGAAAAATGTGGAGAGAAAGAAAAGCTCTTTTCTGAAGCCTGCTGTAACTAGGAAGGACACTTGGGTGAGTCCTTGGAGAGGAAGGGGTTATGTTGAATTACACAGAGCCAGGAGCTCTGTTGCTCACTTTGCAGTTCCCACACCTAGCTCTGAAGATGTAAATTCTTTGTGTCTGTCGTCAGCAGCTTTTGTTTGAACCCAGATGAAATATCGTAAAGTTTTCAAAACAAGTTTTGTATTTTATCTTGATAAAAGACATTCTCCCATCTTCACAAGTTCAGAAATAACCTCCCTTTTCCTGCTCAAAGCCATATGTTGCTGACAGCCCTACCTGATTATGTGATTCTCTTTCTAGATTTTCTTCTTTTTTGGAAATAAAAAGAAATTTCCTTGACTGAAGTAAAAAATAGGTTATTTTTCCCATTAACAAAGAGAATACTTTGTCTGTAATACCAAAATAAACAGAAACCAATGTCAGATCTACACTCAGCATGCATTTCTACTCTCAACACTCTTAAGATGGCTTTGCATTGAATTCTGATGAAGTTGACAATAGAATAATTTCAACATTTGTAATTTTTCCAGGGCTTTTCAATGTGTTAGCAGTAATACTTAGACTTCCTGGGAGTAATGATTTCTTATAAATGACCTCATTGAAGTATCTGTCCTGTCCTTTTAGCAAAGAGAAGATAAAATCCTGATGTCTGGATATGAATCAAAGCCCTTATGTAGACTGTGCAGGCTGCATATACATTCATGGAGAGGTTTACCCCCCCTCTGTCTTTCTGTCACCTGAAGATGTGAGCTGTGCATGTCTGTTCAAAGCTGCAGTAAATCTCTTCTGTCCTTTTTCTCTACTTCTCTGCACTTCTGTGGACTTTAAAGATAAAATACCCCAAAACAATGGAGAAGTCTTTTGACAGTATTTCTGATTTGGGTGGAATCAGAAAATACCTGCAGTTGTTGCAGTAAAATCTGGACTCCTTCATTTTCCAGATCACCAGGACTTTGCCTTGTCAGACCTCCAGATTAATTTTTAATACATTACAGCCAAGCAAATGAGGAGAGTCCACTTAGGGCTGCCAGAGAGTTAAAAGTGTGGTTCCTTTCTGCACTGAAGAAAAGCACAAACTGGTTTATTTTTGTGAAATGGAAGCATTCCTCCAAGTTTTGGGGGTTTTTTATCTGATGGGAAATGTAATTTGCCTTTATTACATTGCATTCAAAAAAAGGCAATTTGTCTTGCTGATACAAAATATTTTGACTGCCTCAGAATTAAATGTTTCAAAAGCCTTTTGATTTTTTGTTTCCACCAAAAGTTTCAATAAAATGAACTTGCTCCTGACAGCCCCTCATGCTGAGTAGGCATTTTGTCCAGGGAAGCTCTTCTGTCAGGGTGATTCTGCTCAGCACTAAATTCCTAGTCAGATTTATTTCTGGTTGCTCCCAAAACAACTATACCCAGTCCAGGTCAAAGACTTCTTCCTCTTGATGCTTAAAATGCCTTTGGATACAGGATAACTCCTGACCCGCAGCTCCAGGGTGGGAGGAAGAAATGACAGCGAAAGAATAAGAAATTATTTTGTCAATACTTCATCTGGAATTTTGGACTATGAGTAATCTCACTGGAAAAATCAGTGACCTGTGGGTCAATATCCACGATTTTGGAGGTGCTCCCATGAGGTCATTAACTACCTTGACTGCAATGTCTTAATCATTGTGGCCATATCCCTTTTCTCTAAAGTTTTTTGCCCATGGTTGTAGTACACTATTGTTTTGTGCCAGAGAGATAATGATTTTTCTTCTGATAAACCAAGTACCAGCTGTATTTTTGCTGGAACAGTTCAAACCAGTTCTACCTTCTCCCTGTAAATGTTTTGGAGCTACTCTTACATTACCATAGCTTAGGCATAGTATGGCAAGTGATGGCTATTTAAATTAAAAGTATTTCTCTAGCATATGAACATGCTCCAATCAGTGCTGTGTTCAGTGGAACAGCAATAAACTTGGGAATAAGAACAGGAAACTAAAATAATAGAGGAACTGAAACTGCAGATATGAAAATCCATGCAACTTTAAAATTCAGAAGGTCACCAATAAGTGAAAGATATTATCCTAGTTTTGCAGTCAGCCATGAGTGCAGTGAGAAAATATGGTGAACATCAAAAAAGTTTAAAAAGTCCTCAAACCAAACAAAATCCCAGCCTTCTCTGCCTGTTCATTTTCATGATGGGTGCTATCACAGGTAAATAAAAATTCCCATTTTGTATATCAGTAACATTTTTTCCACCTTTGCAAGATGCCTTTAACACAAAATGAAAAAAATCTTTAACAGTTTCCAAGAGAAAAAAAAAATCTGCAAAAAGTACAGAAATTGCTCATGATGTCTTGTTCATTGTGAATTAAGTCCATGAATTAATAAAACAGAAGGGAATTTGCACAAGAATATCCATTAATATCTATTTTGCTGAGATGATTTATGCCAGAAATATGATGCTTTACTTTCTTTAGGTCCTTCCAGAATGTTTGTTTAACAAAACTGTTGCATAAAAGATCTACTTTCTAACTGTTTTGACATTGTGAAAAGAGGTGGGGAAAAGTGTCTAAACCTTACCAGGTGGAAATAATTCTAAATTGAATTTTACTGTCACTGCAGTTTTATTAACACAGATAAAATAAAATAAAATAAAAAAAATAAAATAAATAAAATAAAATAAAAATGAGGGAGAGAAGGAGGAAGACAGAGAAAAACATTCAAAATCCTATTTTTGTGAAGACTGTTTGGTGACTTGCATAAAACAAAATTAATCTTGTTTGAGAACAACAGGAAGTACATAATAGAAAATAAGGGTAAGATTGATCCTGAAGTTATCTTTGTTGCCAAGTTGCTTATACACAAAGGAGGGGAAAAATATTCAGCTCATCTCTGATAAATTATTAATCTTTCCTTATTTCCTTTTTTTTTTTTTACAACATTGTTAATATTTGTGGCACAAAATAAAAAGATCAAAGCGAGTATGTGTTCAGCAGTACATGGTTGATACAAAAATCATCTGCCACTGGAATAAACATGCTTTTTTTCTTCATATTAGTAGTTTATAATAGTATTCTATTCTATTCTGTTGTAAAAAGTTAGATTTATTCCTGATTTCCAGCGAAAGATTTCTGCACAAAATGCATCAAAATATACCCTTAGCACAATCAAAAAGTCATCAGTTTGTTTTCAAGCTGATTGGAAAGAAGCTCTGTGTAATCAAGAGGAATTACAGCCTGGAACACAAAAATAATCGTTCTGGCACCAAGTGAAGATACAAGTCTGGAGTCAGACGTGCAGCCTGAGGATCCCTTGTGTCCCTCAGAAGAGCAGCTATATAATTATTCACTTCAGTGCAAGCACTAATGGCATTTTTCATGTTCGATGCAACTGAATCCCGTGTCAGCTGCAAGGCCCAGTTTCCTATTTGGCATGGCCAGTTGTTCCATTAAGCTGTTTTGCTCCCCAGGAGCTTTGTTGACAGCTACTCCTCTCCTCCCATACTGACTCTGATGAAGAGTTCATCTTTCTCCTTCTCTCCTGTTCAATATTTTCCCTGCTTGATGGACAGCTTGGCTCCCGAGGTTTGTAATGAGCAGTGGCACCCTTCAGCTGTAGGTGACTGGTATTGAACCTGCCCTGGGCTGGGAGTATCTTGAGAGGCTCCATGCAGTCTTTACTCTGTGATAGCTGCTGGGTGACATCTCAGGTGTGACTCCTATTCTTAATCACCACATCTTGGACCCTGACCTCGCAGCTCATAGTAATCTCTCTTGATATGCTCAGCCAGAGGCTGGGAATTGGATGTGGAGACTGAATTACTCTTTGATTTGGGAGGAGGTGACTGAAAGCCTGCAGAGCTGTAGTGACATGGAGAGTGCAATGGGGGAATGTTGCAGCCTGCCTGATCTTGCCTGGCATTCTAGGAGCAGCTACGGTCAGTGTGTAAAAACAAAATGTTAAAGAAATGTTAACTTTTTCTTCCTTGCAGCTTACTTCATTCAGAAAGTGCAGTTATTCACTGGTTTTGGCTGGGGTAAATTCAATTTTCTGTAGGGTAGTTTGCATGGAGCAACATTTTGAATTGTGATCAAAAGAGTGTTGATAACAAAGGGATAATTTTGTTATGCTGAGCAGGGCTTGCACAGGCACCCCAGCCTTTTCTGCTTTTCACATCCCCCAGCAGCAAGGAGGCTGGGGGTGCACACCTAGCTGGGAGGGATGGCTGGGACAACAGCTATCAACAAATGGATGTCCCACATGTGACATCATGCTTAGAATATAAAGAGAGGGGGAAAAGGAGAACAGTGAGCGAAAGTTTAGAATTCTGGCATTTGTCTTCCCAAGTAACCACTATATGCCATGGAGCCCTGCTCTCCTGGGGATGGCTGAACGTCGGCCTTTCCTGGTGGGAAGTAGGGATTGAATTCCTTATTTTGCTTTGCTTTCCCTATTAAACCATCTTTATCTCAACCTTTGAGTCTTCTCACTTTTGCTCTTCAGATTCTCTCCCCAGTCCATTCTGGTGATGTTTTTAACACTCTTGGCAGATTGCCTTTGAGATACCATGTACCAGAAGTGACACAGAGACACACAGACTCATAAGGCATGAACCATAGCAGTTCATCCACGCCTCTTCAGGTGTTTTTGGAATGTAAGAATGGAGGAAACCTGGATAATTCCAGAAAGGCAATGAGAAGAATTTACAGAAAAAAAGCCTGTTATTACAGGCCATCAGAATCCCAAATATCCTTCTTCCAAACTGCTGTACACAGTTCTTGTGCCTTTGGAACCCATTCTGGCTTAAGGAGAAATCAGTCTTTCAGATGTACATGACTTTTGAGTGTTCTTTTGTTTAACTGTCATAAAGAGACTGCGTAGCTCTTTGAAATGATGTTAGAAATCATTTTGCCTAAGTGACAATGACATCACTTTCTGTCTCTTTTATCTTGCAGTTCTCTGAAAGGTCACAGTGTAATTTATGAAAATCATGATTTTGTCCTTTTTTCTGATTGATTTTTCTACTGTAGATTTTTTTCTCTGTTAAATTATGCCACTTCTTTTATCTTTTGATTAATTTTCCTCCTTTTCACACCAAGTCTATTGTGGGGATTTAATTACAGCAGAGTTGTAATTGCTGATTTGTTTTTAACTGGAAGTGTGTAATTGCTGTATTATCAAGTAATTCAGTCACACTATGTAAAACTCTACATATCAGATGCTAATCTGGCTTTATTGGAGATACCATTTTCCTTGTTTTGACAGTGATTATTCCCTACCTCTTGAATGGTTTCCTTTTAATTCTTTCTTTATACAAGGTGTTGTTTTATCTATTTCTTTCTTTAGACTCGGATGATATAAAGCTCTTTCTCCTTCCACGACCAGACCATTTGGGAAACATCTTTTTGTTCCATTGCTTGCATCAAATGGAGTTCTTGCCCACTAGATTGTGCTGATATATATTGTTAACATTTCAGAAGATGCCAAAAATTCTTAGAGCTATGGTCTTAACTAAGACTTCCAAAGCAGCAATGATTGTTCAGATTATTTTACTATAAAAATCAAACAACCTTTAAACCAATGTCATGTGTTTAACTTCTTGAAATCAGTTTTATGCAGTTTTTCTAGTTTATCATGTGAAAATCTTGTCCTTACAACCACCAGATACTTTAAAGTCTTCAGGAATGTTTTTTCTTCTGTGATGCTCTAACTCTCCTTGCAGTCTTCCAAAAGGTCTACCACTCTTATTAACACTATTCAATATTTTCTGTGCCTGTGGACAGACCATAAATAGAACTGTGGCTAATCTCCAAACCAGAATTATATATTTTGTGCAGTCTTTCAGCAATTGCAATATAGTTTGTACACACCTGTCACTTAAGAGAAGATACATTGGAGCAGAAGTGATGCATTGAGCAAAAGCCACTTAAAACGACAACACAGAAGCAAATGCCATGTGGTGAGGTTATGGTTCAATGAAAAACCCTTTTAAATCAATCTCTGCTTCACTTTTGCCAGTTTCTAATCTCAAAACTACTGCTGGATTGCAAGTTTATCATATTCAATGGACATACCTTGATGCTATAAACTATGTCTAAATATGCATTAAGTAGTTTCACATTTCCAAATGCCTGAGCCAAATGAGAGTTAATATAGATTTTGGTTTTCCATTCTAAATAGATTTGAACCTTCATTAGTTTCAAATGTAAGATTGGGGTAAAACCTATGACAATTACTGAGTGAAAAGCAGTTGTCAAGATTTGTTCTTGTGGAGAGATGGACACAGTGGGGGGAGCAGAGAGAGAGGAATGTGGGAATAAAGGGAGTGAGGGTGACCCTGGGGAGTGGCCCTGCTGTGGCTGCTGGAAGGAGCAGATGTGGGGAGTGCTCAGGGCTGGCAGGGTGATCCCTCACAGCTGGAGGTGATAAACCAGAGCGGGGGGGGAGGTTGGCCCAGGGAAGTAGGTGATGCACTGAGAGAGGGGAGGATTGGATGCAGATGCCTGCTGAGCTTCAGCTCTTCCTCCTTGACAAATGATTCACTCTCTCTGGGTGGGATTTGTCTCATCTAACTTTAGTGATCAGAAGACACTCTTTAACTACTCATAGATTTTCTTTTATGCATGTGCTGAAGGGAAATGTGCACCCAAAGAGGACAAGGGTGGGTAGGAGAAAGTTTTTCTGTCAGGTTACACTGCTGCAGATAGAAGCAATAGCTGAATTGAAGATCTCTGGCACCAGCAGTGTTGTATGTACTGCTTTTCATTTATTTTCATCTATTTGCTGGGCTAAGACTGAAGGTCTTCAGCCCTGGGCACTTCCCTGTGCTCAGGAAATAGATTTTTATCTATAGGGAAAATCTGTCCAGGCAGTTCTTTCTTTTAGTTACCTAAAATAAAAAACCTAGGGATGATTCCTGGAATGGCTTGTCTATCCTCTTGCATTGCCTTGGAGGCTCAAAAAGAAGAGCTGTACCTGGAGGTTTCTTTTTCTCAGGAAGAGACTGGTCTGGCAGTCAACAAAGAATTTTCCCAGCCATCCTTTTGGGAAATTAGTTTGCTTTTATTCCTGCCCAGCCCAGCAGGAGAGGTAGGGTGAACCACTGCCCAAGAACGCATTAGATGTTAGACCTGAGAACTGGCCTGAAGCATTTCTCTAGACAAAGAAGTCCTTGGCTTGGTGACAGGTAGGGAGGAAAGCTGCCAAATTCAGCCACACTTTGGAGTGTGATAATTAGTGCTGTGATACATTTGTCAAATCCTATAGAAACCAATATTGATGTCAGAAATTAATCACACATGAAAGCCAGTGGCCAGGTTTTGCTCTGTGTTACTGAAGATGTAGATGCATGTTCATGTGTGCCTCTGTGGTTATTTTAGATATATATTTATAGACAAACATCTGGGAAGTGACCTTTTACTCATGTAGCTTTGGCCCTGAGAATTAGGAGAAAATTTCCAAATCAGAGTATGAATTGCTAAGCCTTTTTTTTTTCCATTAAATAATTTGTTGTATTTCTAAAGGCATGTGAAACATTCTGTTCAATTTTATGGGAAAAAAAGACCCACTGTATTTGTCAAGGCTGAAAAATTGCTTGGAAACCTTTTATCCAGGAGGGGATCTGTGCGTTAAGGGAAGTGTGGAAGCAGTAAGAGAGAGCAAAATAAAACAGATGGAATTGCAATCTGAAGAGAAATGTTTTGACAAAGACCTTTGAAAGGTTTTACCTTCACTTCAGTGCAGGATTAGAAAAGCTCTTAAACATGAAAAAAATACTTCAAAATGGACTAGTTATACTGTAAGGATGATAAAGATTTTGGTGGATTTTCAGGTAAAGCATTTTATTGCAAAGTGCTCTGATAATCTTAATTGCTAGTCAGCAGTTCAAGTTGGTGACAGATTAAATTTGCATGACACGAGATGGTGCTGGAAGATATGCATGTTTTGCACCAAGTGGAAAGATCATTGCCATGCTCAGCAGTACTGTAGAAGCAGTTTGAGTTTAGCATGATTAGTCTGGTCTCAGTGTTGGTCCTTACTTTCCCAGCTACCTCAGGTTTCAGTTCACTGAATGGAGTTTTGAGATCCTGACATACCTTCAAACCTAGAACAAGCGTATTATTAATTGCTCTGTGGTTTGTGGCTTGTTTTTGTTTGGTGGCTTTTGTTTGTTTGTTTTTTGATGTTGATGTTGTTTTGGGGGTTTTTTGTGGGGTTTTTTTGTGTTGTTGTTTTTATGAACCAATATAAACCAGAGTATGTGGAGTGCTGCAGCAGCAGGAGCTCCTGTTGTTCTGAATTCATGAGAACACAAGGAGGTTGCCCCCCATGAAGGGGTCTGAGGGTTAAAAGCCCATCACTGGTTAGCAGGGTCATGCGGAGTGGGGCCACTGGATGTGGGGATGGGACATCTGGGAGACCTGGGACAGCCTTGGGGGTGTGGTGACCATTTGAAACACAAACAATAGGCAAGTGCTAAACTGGCAGCTTGCCTCACGGAATGGATGTGGCCTTATCTTTCGCCTCCCTGCAGCGTTTCAGCAAAAGCTAAATTGAAAAAATTTACCTTCCATGTTTATGACTTTCACCAAGGTTTCCTAAATATTACTGTGGGAGGTAGAAAAGCTAATTTTTTGCCAACATTTTGTAATGATAGTTATTCCCTCCAGTACTTCTAAGGAAAGAAATAATTTTTCATCTCTGTGCTCTTCTCCAAATTATCATACCAGGGATGAGTATTAAAAAACCACCTCTCTTATTCATGAAAAACAAATAAGACATTTTCTAGTTCAATATTCAAAAAAGAAAGAGAAAATGTTGTAGTGAACTGAAATAACAAATGAGAAATTTATCAGAAGGGGAATAATGCTGGGCAAAAATATTGTATTTATGACCTATGTGGATGAATTTTTCTTACTAATAATGCAGCTGACATACTGAGTAGACCTTTTGGAAAGGAATAATATTGGTTACCACTGACAAATGCTTTGAACTTACTGGGAAGGGAAATGGAGACGTATTCCAACTGCACATTAGAAGTATGTGGCCCCCTTCTACCTTTTCTTGCAATTCCATCAAAGCTCTGGAAGTTAGGCAGAACGGAGCTGTTTCTCCACTTGCCTCGAGATCCTCTCTTGCATCAAATACTCACAAACTAATACAATGGAGGACCCAAATTAGTGAACTTCTAAATGTGACATATAAATGGGCCAACAGACTGGACCCCTTCATAGGGTTCTTTGGGATGGTTGATGGTTTCAAAATACGCTTGTTCTTTAACATAAATGAACTCATGAGCATTTATCACAGATACCATGTCCCCCATTTAGACTCTGGCTTGGTTTTGGATTTTTTTCTCAATGTTTTTGGGAGCAGGCTGTTGTATCTACATCTAAATTCTTTGGAAGTGGTGGCAGAAAAGCAGGGGGTGCCACAGGATGGCAATAACTACCTAAACTACTAAATGCACTTTAATAGAGTTTATTTTACCCTGTGAAATGGGAAATTTGTTGTACTTAGAAGGGTAATGGGTGCTCAAGCCAGAGAAAGTCTGTGGAGAAATGTGCAGCCCCTGGGGACTTTCAGGCTGAGTAGGAAGGTCAGCTCTTGGGCAATCACATTCAGGGTTGTGGTCTAGAAAGCCTGACCTCCAGTTCAGTGTGTGTGAGATGTTATGGCCTGGGTTGTCAGAGGACTTAAGGGAAATAGCCTTGTCCCTCATCCCACTGAGATACTGCCAAAACACAGTGCAGCCAGTCTGCAGGTGAAGAATGGAGGGAGCTGCCTGTGCCACTGCCCCCACTCTCATATGATGAAATTAAGAGTATTGACTCTGTTATACCTCATTTTTGAAAACATCCTATAATTTTGATTTGATACCAATCACAAAAGGGCAGCCAAGGTCAGGTCTTAATTTAGACCAAGACTGGATATTCATCTGCAAAGTGTGGCAAAAGAAAGTCTGCTTGTCCTGAGGCAGAGGCTGATGTGTGGGGTAAGATCTGCTGTTGGGGAGAGGGCCATTCCCTGCAGGGTTTGTGCTCTCTTTTATCCCATGGTGTCCCTAGGTGCACACAAGCCCAACTCTGAGTTTCTCCTGTACACTTTTCATGGGAGCTGTGCCCTTCTCATGGCAGCTATAGCTTGTCCATAGAGTGGTAAATTGAATTTTCATAGGTTTCTCAGAAGTGTTGAGCCAGCTCTTGGGTGCATTAAGAGAGCTGGCCAAAATCCTATTGACATTACTGGGGATGCTTGATAACTTGTGCTGTGGTAAGTGCTTAAGCCCTGATGCTCTATAGATCTAGGCTTAAACTGATACCATTGCAAGACATTAATAACAAGGTTCTGTCTATTAAATCATTGATCAGCTCTTGGCCTGTCAAAGCCCACAGTATGGGAAAATTGCTGTCTGACAAATGAAAAAAAGTAGAGAAAGTAGAAGTTGAGCAACTCAACAGCTCTTGAAATCATGAGATTCATGGCTCAGTTGATACCTGGTGAAGATACAGCTTTTTTTTTAAGGACAAGAAAAGGCTTTGTCAAAAATCTGTCTTTGAGGTGGAGTTTCATGGAATGACTGGATGAGAAATAAAACCCTCATCCTAACAAAAAGAAGTGTTAGTTGGCAACATGATTATTATCTACACCACCGAATACAGCTGGGGCGGAATTTCTTGAAGCCCACACCAGCTGTGTTTTCAGGCAGCTCTATCTCAATTGTTTGCCCCACCCCTCAGTTCTGTCAATGAGTTTTTGAAATGTTTTGTCGTGTTTTGCTTGTGGGAACACTGCATCTAGAGCCGAGGGCACAGGCGTGGCTAAGAGGGTTCCTGTGGCTAACAAGCCCACTGTTACTCTTACCAGTGTCTGATGTGGCTTCCATCAAAGGTGACAGGACAATGCTTCCTTGCTGGCAGGTCAGCAGTCCTTAAAGCTGTCAAAGGCCAGCAATCTGTCTGTGAAAGACAGAGCAGGGATGGCACCTGTTCTGTCTGCCTTTAAATCGCTACCTTCACAACTAGCCTGGACTGTGGAGATACTGGCCTTAAGTTTAACTTCAAAATCAGCAAAAACCAGTCCTTTTCTGTTTGCTGGGAGGCACAATGAGTGATTGGAATATGTATAAAAATCACTCGCTGCTTTATGATGTGTGGATTAATGAAAGTATTAAACCATTCTAAATGATAGATAAGGAAATTATTTCCACTGTAGCTTGAAAGAAATAAAACTGCCCTGTCTAAAATTTAGGAGGTCTAAAACTTTGCAAGCTCATCAGAAGTACATGGGCAACAAAGAGGGACAAGTTTACAACTATCTACGGATCACCCTAAAGTTTTAACATTCATAATTTTTCTGCTTCATTACTGTTAGTGTTTCCCATAAGCTTTGAGAAACAAGCTAATTCTTCCAGAAAAGAAGAGTAAATACAGGTCAGGCTAATATGTTTTAATGGCCAGCGCTGGGATTTTCCCATTTCATTGCCATTTTGCACTGTTAATTTTATATCATTGACATTGTTGTCTTCATTGCTCATGTCTCACAGCCTTGAAAAGGATTTACTGTGCTGAGAAATTCAAGCGTGAACTGAAATGGGATGAAATTCAAGTGTGGTTCAGTTGGACAGTACAAGTCCTATGACGTGACTATTTCTGGCTTTGTAAAAGGAGCAGAGTGTAGCTTTTTTGGTGTTTTAATGTGCAGCTGTGACTGCTTTTGACCATGGCTTGTGTGTGGATATGTTTGCATCAGAGTATGTGCAGTCAGGTGTGTACCTGCAGGTGAGTGTGACTCTCTTGTGCAGTTGTCTGTATTCACAGGCAAATACTGTCTCGTGAATGTATGATCCTGACTCTTTCTGTGTGCTTGTACCAGTGCTTTCATGGGGGTATGGTTTTATGTATTTTGACATAAAGAATTGTGGATTCAAAAGAGGGAATGATGCTCTGTGCAGAGTGCCTGCAGAACAGTTCGTGCACACCCCGTGCAATAAAGGGTTTGCTTGAGCATGGTAATTGCCAATAGAGGTTCACACAATATTAAGTAGAACCAGATCATTAATCATTTGATTCAATCTTGAACACCTGGAAAATGAAAGACATGGGTCTGCTTATTGGTACCTGGAGTTTTTCTTGTGGTCTTGAAAATCAGTCATAAATAGGTAATAGGCTGCCCTTAACCTGATGCGCTGGATAATGGCTAGTAGAATGTGCTCATTTATGGCATTTATGTAGAAAATAGAGAGCAGCTGGTTGAAAAAGAGGCTGTCAGGTCACATATGAGGGAAGAAGTCATGGCTTCTGTGGACAAGTAGAAGAATAGAACTGCAGGGCAAGGGAAGAGGAGCAAGAAGTCAAGGTTCTTTGTGTGAAAGTGATGAATACCTATCTCTGGTTTCCCAAGAAACAGTTTGTTCTCTCCTTGGCTACTTCCTGCCTTTCACAAAACCCTTGTGTAGTTTTCTGATGCTCTAATGAATCACTCTATCCTTTTAAAGCACCTGAAGCCTCTTGACCTCATAAATCCAAACTCAGAATTATAACTTTCTACTCTTCAAAGTACTAGTTATGTAAAGCTGAAGAGTCCTCTTCTGGACTGTGCAACCTCCTCGTATTGCCTGCTCTTGTGAATTTTTGTAATTCAAGACATGACTAAAATCAAAGCAGAAAAAAAAATAACTTCAGTTTTCAATTTCCATGCCCTTCAGAACACAGACCACAGAATTCCACTCAGCAAACCTGCAGTCATGTCAGCATAATTGGCAATTATGAGTGGAACTGCAGTGGTACCTTTAATACAACTAGAGTGACAAAAGGATTTCAAGTTCTGGCAAATCAAAGAATGGTCTGGGTTGGAAAGGACCTTACAGATCTTGTTCCCACCCCCTGCCAAGGGCAGGGACACCTTTCACTAGACCAGGTTTCTCAGTGCCCTGTTCAGCCTGGCCTTGGACACCTCTACATTATCACTGAGCAACCAGCTCCAGTTGCTCACCACCCTCACAGTAAAGAATTTCTTGCTAATATCCTGTCTAAACACACCCTCATCCACCTTAAAACCATCCCCCTGTGTCCTATCCCTACATGCTCCTGCAAAAAGTCTCTCTCTAGCCTTCCTTTAGTCCCTTTTAGGTACTGGAATGTGCCATAAAATCATTGCAAAGCCTTCTCTTCTCCAGGCTGAGCAGCCACAACTCTCTGCTGTATCTCTGAGTATCATAGAGAAGATAATTCTTAAAAAAAAAGAGAAATTAGGCCTTTATAATCTGTGGTCAAGAAGAAAACTCTCCTGCTGTCTTCTCCTTCCTGTAATGTAAGGATTTATTGCTGTCACAATGGTAGTTTCACTACCCAGCAGCAGTACCATGACCAGGCCTTGACATTCAGGTGCATCATAACTACATCAGTTATATTTAAATTAATACACTCAGATGATTTTTAGCTGATTGGTAATATTCTATTTCTCATCAATAGTTCTGTTACCTTAACAGAATTTAATGTTTCTTGTTCTTTCCTGCATCTGTTTTAACCCTACCTAGCACTGGGTAAAACCATTAGAATATTACCCAATATTGATGCGTGAAAAATGCTGCAGTTATCACAATAGCAGTGTCCCAAATCATGACATGCATGCTCTCTTGCCCCTCATTAACCATAACTCACCAGCTGATCTGACCTCTCCATATGCTGGGTCCTGTCCTTCACCTTCTGCTCCTCATTGTGGAGACTTCAGTTGATTTTCTTTTTAATTAATTTTATCTAAGGCTTTTCAGAGTCTTATCAGAAATTAATTAATAGGGGTGCTCTGCTCAGCTTGTCTATCACAAGACAAGCAGATTCTTAGTCTGGCCTGCTCACCCAGTTGTATCAGCCTTCATTATTTTAGTGATCAGAGATCTCTTGAAGAAACCACATAGAGTTCATTAAGCAGATTGCAGCATCCAGTTTGCAGTGCCTGTTGAATGCCAGGGAAATAACTGAAGGTGGTGTTGTCTTGATTAAATGATTATACATGAGATACTACTTGAATGTTTAAAGAAAAATATTTGTTTTCTTTTTGGTAATTTAGATTCTCAAATTACTTATGTCTCTATCCTTGAAACCTGATATGTTTAAAACTTTTCACAGGCAAATCTGGTGTTAATTTAGACGATCCACTACTTACATGAAACATGAACTGAAGGGGAAGATGGGTGTGGTGTGAATTTCTGCAGGGTAATCTGTGTAGGTCATGGCATCTCTGAGAGGGGCACAGCAGTGAGACAGCAGCAAGGCAGAGGCAGAAGCAACAACTGTCATATTAAACTGTCCAGAATAGTCATTGAGGAACCATGATGAAGCTGCAGATGCTTTTGGATTAAGAAAAAATACCTGCACAAAACCTCCTGCAAGAAAGGAAATATCAGTGACTTTATGGTAAAGCACCTGTTGCAAAATGATCTGAATACAAACCACCTTCTGTTCCATGCCAAATTCAAAATTAGGTAAAGATTTAAAAAAATTTTTTGATACAATGAATCTCAATTGATGTGCTAAAGTGGTGAATATAATTGTCACTTATAACCAAAAAAAAATTCAGTTCTAACAGAACTTAAATACTCCAGCTATCTGTTCAGCTTTTAGAAATAAAATGAAAGGATATTTTAAAAAAAATGTCACTCTGAAAAAGAGAGAAAAAAAAGGTGTCCAAAAAAATCAATCCACAGAAAATACCATTCAGAGTAATTCAGCAGGTACTTACAGTGTTAACTAGATCATCACACACATGGTTTGGTTTTATTAAACCTGACATTTTGACCAAAAATAGTTTCAGTGTGATAATAACTTTGTCATCTCCAGGTTTCAGCAAAGCAAATATTTTCAGAAGCCTAAGTTCTGTTGGCTTTGAGGCAGAAGACATCCTGTGTTCCTTCACCTCCTCCTAATCTGTAACTAAGGCTGAGAGAGCTGCAGCCACGGACATAAAGTAAATTCTTTTACTATCAAGCTGGGCTCACATGGGCAGAAGTTTGTTTCCTGCTTACATCACACTGGAGAGTGGTGGGGAACTTTTTAAGTGCTGCAACAATCCCTGGTCTCTCTACTTAATGCAGAGAGCAATTTTATGTCCCTTTACATGATATCATATGCTCAGAATCAGCCCAACCTAGCTACATTTTATGAAGATGCTCTTTCCTGCACATCGGTCAGTAATTTTTTCTCCTTGGCTTGCCATTTCTGACTGGTCATTTGTTATGGGTCTTGAGCAAAATTTCTTCTCTGCCTGGAACAGGGGGTGAGGTATATATCTACAATCTGGCTGGGAAATGATGTAGTGTGAAAATGAACCTATTATAAGGGGTATGCTGAGCCCAGGCTAAAATTATTTATGTGGCTATGCTAGGTTCTTCCAAGTGCATTTGTTTCTCTGACAGGGATGTTCATACTTTCCCAGCTGTGGGTCACAGTGAGAGTTTTCCAGGCATCTTCAGGTTACATGGGTTATTGAGAAATAAGATCTGAAAGCAGCCAGCTTGTTATCTGAGCCTGTGAGATGCCCCACAGGCAGTGCCAGTTCTTGGTCTGTTTAGGAGCCCAGGGGAGGGCGTGGGAGAACCTCTAGGTCACACAAACTACACTCACAGTGCCTCAATGGGCCTGATTTCCAAAATAAACCTCTTTGATGGATTTCTGGATACCAGTGGCTCACCATGGAGATCAAGGAAAACTAGAAAGAAGCTAATGACATGTTTCTCAAGTTAACCATGCTTCAAGTTCCCAGGAGTGGTGCTTCCTAAGAGTACAAGACACCTGATCCTGGATCAGGACTAAGCTCTGAAAAACACCTAATCATCTCCCTTAGATCGAGCTTCTGACCTTATCCTCTATAAGGATGCTGTCTGCTCCTCACATTCTTTCTCCTCCATTGTCCATTCAGTAGCAGAACTCACATTTGACAAAGGGAAAGAATCCCATTTGAGATTCACTGGTCATTGCCAGTGGCATTTACCCAGGGAGATGTCAAGTGGTGTCATGGAGGTGGAAGAAGTGATTCTTAATTCATTGAGGTTAACTTGGGAAATTAGCCTAATTTGCAATTTATGGCCCTTGACCATCATGTATTGGCCTGTGTAAAAAAAAAATTCTTGCTGCCAGCACGATAATTATAACTCTTCAATAATGTAAGAAGATTTTTTTCTGCTTATTCCAGCATGCTAGTACATGGCTTTCTTCCCATGCCAAGTGAAATTTAACCCTTTTTAGAGCATTCTTTATTAACCTGGCTTTCCTCAAATCCTCCAAGGATATTAGCTCAGATTTAATATTGTCATGCGAGGACTTGATCTTGCATGCTTAGGATAGACACCTTTACAACTCTGTAAAGGTGCAGACATGGCTTAACAGCAAGCCTAGACAATTTCTGTAAGCTAAAATGTAACTAGAAGTGCAGGTGATAAGATGGGCTGTTGTTTTGAGTGGGGAATTTAATTTCCAAACTGGATTCTTTGACACTTTGACGGGTCACTTATTCACAGATGCAGATGAATGTAATTATACTCAGGAAGTGATTGCTGAAGTTCTTTTATTGATATGCATGCAGGAGTGCCATTAAGATGGGTTCCTTTTTTCTTTTCCCTTAAAAAAATATTCCCTTAGAGATTTATATGCCTTGAGTCAACTTGTCAACCATTATAACAGGGATGCCATTGAATAACTAATGTGGAGGAGGTTTAGTTGAAAGCAGGGAGATGTGGAGAATATTTTTGCTGATGAAAATAAGTCAGTGTTTCCTGTCTCTCTCCTTCATTCATACCCTGAATGCCACCTTTGTGCAGAGTGGAGGTCACACGTGCTGTCCCATTGCTGCAAGCAGGAGGCCAAGGTCGGCTGAGGTGCTGATGGCATCTGGCAGTAAATTTGTGACAGTTCTTATCCACAGCTCCTCCTACACTAGACCCACAGGCAGTGTGACTCAGTACAGGCACAGCTAGAGATCTGTGTGTGACTAAGTATAGCAGCTCATCACTTTGGCTCTGGGGCACTTTGCTGTTCCACTGTGGCCAAAATAATTAAAGGCCACACAAGGCTTACTGAAGAGGGCATGGCTGCCTCTTTTAGAAGCATCACCAGATGTGTAGGAAGAAGAATGCATTAGACGCATGAGACTGATGACCTGTAGGTCCAGAGTGGGTGGGTGGCAGCTCAGAGAAGCCATAAGGAGGCTGGGAAAAGCACAGCTGAAATGGCAGACAGTAAGCTGGGCCTGGGGGAAACACATAGGTGTGAAAATTGGTTACTACAGCATTGCTCATTGGTGTCCCACAGCTGAATTCAGCCTCCCTTCATTAACCTTAAAGAAGGTTCTGTGGAACAGCACCATCTGTCTATTCCTTATCCTTCAAAATCACTGCTGAGCTTAAAACACATGGTACGATCAAGGAAGCAAATTATAATAGTGCAGTTTGTTTATGGATGTCTGTAATTGAATTCAGCATTACCAAAGATAATACACTGGAGTAAATGGCCCATCAGCCAAGGACAATGGAATAAAAATAATTCTAATCCAAACTGAAATAGCCTTCATATCTTCATTGGCTGATATGAAGATGGCTGGTACATCTGCAATGCTATAAGGTGTTAATAATATCTATTTTTTTATCAATGGAAAATGAATTCACGTAATTTGGTCTTGAGTCTTATAATGAGGTGATTCCAGGTAAAAATAATAAATAGAAAGAAGATGTCTTCCCTTGTAAGTCAGGGCTCTTTTAGAGTCCTGTAAGAGCAAATCAAGCAGAGTGCTTGGTAGCTCTCATTAATGGTGCTAACCACTTCTTACTAAATCAGAAATTCAATTGGGCTTTTCCAGCAGTTGAGGTTGTTCTGTGCTTCTCTGCTTGTAATTGCTTTTATAAAGAAGAATCAGCATATTGAAATGTGTTCAAGCCCACTTGTCAGCCTGTGAAGCAAAATGCCAAAGCAGTAAATCTCGATTGAAACTCTGACTTGATGCTCAGCCCTGACCTCCTTAATGCTGATGAAAAGATTGATTGGTGTGGCAGGACATGGTGCTCACTCTGCAGCGTGAGCACTGCGGGGTGACCCAGTTACACTCAACCCAAGCCCCGCTCTAATGTGACATGGTCAGTTGATCTCAGCTGTGGCCAGGTTTAATTCTTTGCAAGTTTAGAATTGAAAACAAACAACCAAAAACTTCCAAAATAAACCCCCAAAAAATAAATGAAAATACATTGTATGGGGATGAGACCGTGGTCAGTAATAGCTCACAGAGGATGCTGACAACAGAAGAGAAGCTTGGTTGGGTGGTCTGAAGGAAGATGTGGAAGCCAAATGTGCTGTTTTTCGCAGAAATTATTTTGGAGCTTTTCCTTGTCCTCTCTGCACCTAAGCTAAATGTGACTTTCCCTGCTCCCTGTGCTTGAAGCGTGTCCACTGGTACTTTTTTTACTCACCTCTGTAGCTTCAATTCATTTCCATTACCCTCTGGCTTCATTCTTTTCCCTTCTGGAAACCAGGGACTAGAAAGGAGGCAGTCACATGCATCCTTCATCCTAAAGCTCAGTCCAAGTAAAGATGTCAGAGGGGAATTAGGGGTAAGCCAAGGCCATGACATAAAATGTATTGGCCTCAGGCAGTGCTGTCCTTTAATTGGGACTGGAAAAACCCAATATAACACCTCAGGTAAATGGCACCACTTTTTCATGCGCCTCCCCTTTGTGTTTACAGCTCATGTGCTTGGCCTATAAAAGTTATAAGCTTTGTGGAGATTTTTATGTGAATATTCATGGGCGAACACAATGGTTCTGTACAGTCCTTGCCTGACATATGATGTTATTTGAAATGAGATACAGCAAAATTATTAATAGAAATGAAAGACAGTATGTCAAAGACTGTTGTGATTCATAATAATGGTGTGATTAATAGCAAAAGTGATGGCAATATCAATGACAGTAGTAGTGGAAAAGATGAGGAATAAAGAGAAACCTCTCCCAGGATTCAAGTCCTCTCTGTTGTAATGCATAAATAATAGGAAGAGTCACACTGAGTGAAGCCAGTGACTGCTTAGACCTTTATGTTGCTTTTGGCAGTAGTTACTAGCATATATATCTCCACATATATATATAATAAGACCTTAAGAGAAGAAAAAATTATGCTGTGCTTTTCTTGTAGATGTTCCCAGACCCAGAGACTTGTGGTTTGGGAATTTCCTGAGACAGAGATGGCATCTGTGTTTAATAATTCTTTAAAGATTTTTTTTTTCCTCCAAATGTGAAGCAGTGTCACATTTTGGTGTGATCCATAGCCTACAGAAAGGAGTTCCAAAGTTTAACTTTGTTACGTGATGAAGTTCTGGCTGCTTTGAACTCATTGCCTGGAAACTTCATGATACCCTCTAATTCTTGCATTAGGAGAGGCAGAAACCAATCATTCCTTATTTTGCTTTCTGGGTTTTTTTTTGAAAGAATTTCCTTCACTCTGGGTATTCCAGAGCATCCATTTTTGAGCACTAACTGATGTTGACAAGTAATCACTAGGGGAATTATACTTAGAATAATATATATTTGCCATATCAACCAAGTAAGGCTCCTTCCTTCAAATGTTCAGTCTCAGAATCAGTGAATTATAACTAGGTCATGGTAACAAAAGTAAAAATAAGTAAATAGATAAATAGATCAATAGCAATAAATCCTCCTACACCATCACCTTCCCCTCCTGTGCAGCACATCTAATGTTCCACAGCTGCTATTTTCTTTTGCTCTCTGAAATGAAATTGATGCATTCTGCTGTAATGTTGTACCTTTGCTGCCCTGGGTATTTTTGTCTATTAGGTTATTGGTGATTTGGTAAAATTAAAAAACAAAAAAAATGCTTTTAAGGCCAGCTTCTATTAAAAAATAGGGTCATTAAGTAAATCAGCACTGCAGCCTTGGTGTTGCATAAGATACTGGTCATTCCTTTTTGGAAAGGATATGGATGACTTAAGAGGGGATTCAGAAAAGTCTGAGTAAAAGTTCAAGCATGGGAAAAGACTCCTCCATGAAGAACTGCGAGAATAATATGATAGTTTAGAAAAGAAATGAGTAAAAGCAGCCAATATAAAAGATCAAATACTAAAACATTGTGGTGTGTTGACCCTGGCTGGACAGCAGGCATCCACCAAAGCTGGTGTATGACTCCTTTCCTCAGCTGGATGGGGAACAGAAGATATAATGTGAGGCTCATGGGCTGGGGCAAAGATGGGGAGGGATCACACGCCAGTGACTCTCATGGGCAAAACAGATTCAATTCATGGCTGTCACATGGGAGACATGGGGTAGGAGATCTGAGCTGGCCATCCAATCTACCATTTCAGGCTTGTTTCTGTTGCAATGCCTTGGTTTCCAGTACAGAAAAGCTCTCAAATACGTTTAATAATGAGCCTGTGAGAAGTCTATGCAAATGAAGAAAATATTAAAGGATCAGCTTCATTTTTAGTGTATCTAAATCTAGTCCACTTCAGAATTGACAAATTTGTATTAAGCAAGCACTGATATAGGTCTCCAACTTTAAATACATGTTTATAATCCATTGAAGTGGATTGAGATCAATAGGTTTGAGGAATGTGCTTAAAATGAAGAGCATACTTGAGAGCTTGTAGAGTCAAGGCCCTGGTAAAGAGCTCATCAAAGGTTTTCCTAGATGCAAAGTTGCACTGATATAAATTTGAAAGTGATTTGGAATTGATTGGATTAAACTCGTCTGAAAGTTTGTTGAATGCATTTGAGAAGAGGGAAGTGTGAAGGTTGAGAGTCAAATATTATTAAATCTAGTCAGTTAAAGGCACTGCCACTCTCCCATCTCTTTTTGCTCCTATCCTGAAGACCACTGCCCCCAGGACAGAACAGCAAACAGCCAGGGAGTCAGAGCTTCTTCATGTGCTTCCACTGTTTGTATCAGTGTGTTAAGGATGGTAAATAAATGGAAATGAATCACTCAGTCTTAAATGCCTTCATGCAAAAGTGTTGACACTTTTGTATCTAATCAATTTAACAGGATTAGAAGTCTGCAATGACCCAAACCTCCAAAGTTTCACCTACAAGGCTGTTCTGGGGATGGGAAGTCACATTTTAATAGTCTTTATTGAATTAATGTTTGTCGGCCAAACTGCAAAAATTGTGTGCATGCTCACAGCTCATAGCAAGCGCAGTGTAAGTCATGTTAAATTCACAGTTCATTGGAGAGCCATGTCTTTGAAGCATGCTCCCAGAGTTCAATAAAAAACTCATAAAGCCTTTAACTCCTGGCCTTGCCTGCACAGAGAGTATTAGCATACTTTATCATAGTTCTGAATAGGCACCGTGCTTGTAAGACATGGTGGATGTCAAAAGAGACCTTAGAAATTAGGATATGGTTCCACAAATCCATGCCTGGGATGTTTGTGACTTCAGTGACTTTCTATTCTTTCTCATGTGTTAGGGTCTATCATTCACTGAATTTCAGTCCTTATTCCCGTTCTCATGCATTTTCTTCTCTTGAAACATTTTGTAAATGAAAATACTACCTTAGAAATCCCTCTGTATTCATTTTCCCCCTCTGTAGCTCCTGGCAACAGAGTCTAGTTCAAATTGAGTTATTTTTATTTAGCCTTTGATTTTGAGGGAAAATAAGAACTTTTTTTCCCCCCAATATTACTGGTATGAGATCCTCACATGTTCGTGTTCAATTCATTTCCCAGGAAACTCTTACACAGATGGTCAATAGTTCATGCAAGGAGGCAGCAGACCATGTAAACGAGCCTCTGGATTCAGGCATTATTATTACCAGAGTAACTTAGTATAAGGCCAAACCCTCTGAGAAATTGCTCATTGCTATTGCTAGCATTCCTGCCCAGTCTAATTTAGGATTTTTACAAAATCTAGAATAAACTGGATTGCTGGAAATATTATTTCTGTTGAAGTTTATATATGTATGTGTGTGTGTGTTTGTATATATATATTGTTGTAAAAGACAATCAGAATTAGTTTGATCTGGGTATATTTTAGTAATTTTCTAAATATTTTTTATGCCTCAGCTATTTTCCATAAGTTTTGTAGTAGGTGGGTTTTATTGCTCCTAAAATATATGCATGCTATAAAGTGCAAGCAATAGGAGATAAATATGTAGTACATAAACTCTAGGAGGAAAGACCACAAGTAATAGACCCCCAGTTAATCATAAGGCAACTGCCCTTTCAGAAGAGGGATTATTTTATTTTTATTTTTGGCTCTGCCCACTTTTGATCCAGGATTTGAGCACAAGTATCACTACTGGATTTTAAATCTGTCGGAGTGCTGTGTACTGCTCTTTAGTCCAGCAGTGACAGCTTCACAGCTCTGCAGTCCCATTTCTCTGAAAACTTTCCTCCAGTGTGATCTCCCTGGAGTCCTAAGGAACAACAGCGCTGCTCTTACCTTATACCAGCATCTGGCAGTCAAAGCTTCTTATTCATCATGATTTAGTTTGCTGCCTCTACAGAGAAATTGAGCCACACTGCCTGCACAAGCCATTGAGGTTCAGAGTGGGAAGAAGACCATCAAACTTTGTCAAAAGGGAAGCCAGAAAAATGCAATGGTGCTGGAAACCAACTTCATTCACTCTAAGTGGGTTGTGGTAATGGTCTTTGACAAAATAAGGAGTCAGCTGGGTGAGCGAGGTGAGCTGGAAATCACCTCAAAGCACATGTTGCTGCTCAGGCCTCTCAGAGAAGGTGCAGGGGTGAAGGGCTGCTCCTGGTCCTTGGGCCAGACTCAATCTGTGAGGCAGAATATGGGGAGAAAAGTGTTGTTCCAGTGCAGGTGCACTTCTGCTCCCTTTTCCATTCTCCAGCCTCAGTTATCAAGGGAACAAAATAAGCCAAACTAATATCACTCTGCAGAGAGAAATGTGGTTTTCTGCTCTGCTGTCTACTTAAAATTCTCTGTGTCACTGACAAACTTGAGATGCCCTGCTGTTGTACCTCTTTTATTGAGTTGTGATGTGAAGTAATGGGAAAAATGCACAACTGCAAACACTCTTGGGCTCTCTAATGGTTTAGGAGACATACTAGAAACTGCGGAATACCCTAAAAATCGTGTTGCGCACCGTCTGGGGAGAGACCAACCACCAGACTGCACAAATGCATCTCTTAACAGACCTCAGCTTATGCACTGCCCACTGCAAGACCAATGGAGGCAAGCTGTGAGCAGGTGAATTTGGCTGACACATTCCCAGCCAACCAGAAGAGGTCCTTCTGTGTATGCTGTGATATCAAACCCATTTCGGGAGTTTCCAAAATAATCTCTCTTCCAAGAGATTCAGAAATGCAAGGGACTATTTATAAAACAAGAATCCATTATAGGAGATTCATCCCAAAGACCTCAATTCTTGCTCTGGGAAGCTCTGATCCACAGATTTTTGGATCTGGAGGGCCATTTCTTGGTGATATAAATTCTGCTTGCCCTCTCACTTATGCATCTGCTGTGGGATGGAGCTAGGCACAGAACACCAAACTAAAAAGTCTTTTTTTTTTTTTTTTGATCCATCATGATGTTCTTAAAAACTAGCACTGATTAAAAGCTGGAGGGCTGTCTCTGTTCCTGGTGATCCACAGCTAGCATTGAGTAAATACTAGGCAGCCCCAGGTGAGAGCAATTGTTGGTATGGATTAAATGTCCTGCAGCTAAGGAATAAGTTGGAAGGTTTGTATTTCTTGTGCAAACAAAGGACAACCTCTGTCCTAAACCACTCTTTGTGTCTGCTGTGACATTTTGGCTCTGTGTTATTTGTGTGTGTCATGGTTCTGAAAGGTGATGGGCTATAGGGATGGGGTAGGAGGGGGAGAAGTTGCATCTTTGCCTTCTCAATGATGATCAAGTCAATAGCTATTTCTGTGCCTGAAATCACAGTTGTCTCATTAAAATTTGAGTTATAGCTTGCATGCTCTGCTTCTTCCATTCCTTCACTGGTTTTAGGGCAATGTTCCCAAACTGTGCAGGAGGTTACTCCTTTCGTTCAGGCAAAATATTCAGTTCCCCCCCGCCCCCCATTTTCCCCCTGCAATGTCTCCTTAAACACATAAGGATGGATATCTGTTAAAAATCTGTGTTTCACAAGAAAAAAGAGAGCACTAACATTTAGAAAAGTGGGAGGATGAATCTTCACTGAAGATACAGTCAATAAAGAGACTTGCAGTGACCTGAACATAGGTCAAGTTAACCTATGTGAGAATAGAGAGAAACGAATGAAAGTAAAATAAGTTAGAGGAAAAAGCAGCAATAAAAATATGAGCTGCAACCATTAGTTGTGGTGCTCTCAGTTCCTAAAGGTCCTGGGCAATCATTTCTTTGTGTCCTGTGCCAGGACGTGAAAGCACAGGACAGATTCATCCTGTGCACTTGTCTTGCAGCAAACAGAATAGGTCTGTTTTCCTGAACAGGGAAACTGAGTTGTGAATCAGGAAAATGGGCTCCCCTGGGACATGAGCTAGAACATGTCTGGGGGTAGAAGAAAGATCTCATGAGCCTGGGGCTCTGTTCGGTTGCTGACCATAATGATGCCATTTCTCTCTGTGACCATAACACTTTGGATGGAGACCCTGATTCATTGTTTTATGTCATTACAGAAGCTCTGCATACAGATTGGTAAGGTAAGAGGCAGGGTTATAAAATAATCCAACTATTTATGTCCTTCATTACCCGTCAGCCTTTGTAATTCTTGGCTTTATGTGTTCCAGGCTGGCACACTTCTTTCTGGGGACCATAAAAGAGAATTTGGATGAACTGCAAAGTAGATGCAAGAATATTATACTTCCTTAATTTTTACATTTGTCATGTCCAAGATGTTAGGGGGTGGTGGACGAAATTTCTTAACATGTGATATGGGGATGCTCATGGGGATTTTTCTTGCTCTGCAGAGAGGTGGCAAGGTATCAACCGTTAGGGATATGTAGAAATGTGATACTCAATTAATTTTTTGAAATTAAACTCTGAGGTTGTGTTTAGAAAATGAATTAATATTGGTGAAAAGTACTGATATCCTTGGATAAAGGGCAACAGAGAAGAACACATTGTTATTATTAAATTGTTGTAGAAATCCTCTCTTTTGCTTTGACTGAATTATTGCAGTGAGTTTCCTTGGTGATGTGACGTAGAATTTACTGGAGTGTTTGTGTTGTATAATTGAAAATGACACTACCTTTATTAAACTGTCTGTGGGACCCTTAACTCTTTTCTGTGCTGCAAACCAGCTTTGCCAGTGATTTTTATCAAGGGTCTTGAGCCAGTAAAGTGGAGGCTGGTCAGACAACCACAGCAGAACACCTAAATTATGAGAAGACTGAGGGAAAAACATGTGCCTTACTTCAGGCAAGTGAAAAAATAGTAGATGGATAATGAATGAGGTGGAAGTCTCAATTAATCACTCTTTGAATAACTGCCCACTGATAACAAAGAGAAGACTGCAATTGTTTGCCATTTCATCCTTTTCTCCCTCAAACTAGGAACGTTATGTTCAGAATGTAGAGGCATCTTCCTAAGTCACTGGTTTGGAGCCAGGTTTGCTGGCATTACCAACACTGGGTGTCACAAATGGCTGCTCATTTATCTGAATAAATAGAATTAATACTTCTAGTTCAGTTTTTCTTACATAGATGTCTGCATAACAAATTTCATCTCAATCAATCCTAATTGCTGCTTCTAGTGGCAGCCTCTCAAGAGAGTGTTTAGGGAGTGAGCATGCTGTGGAGGTTAGATCTGGTCAGATCACACACCTAGGGATCAGTGACAGGGCTTGCCTTTCAAAAGCCTGCAGTCTGGCATGAAACATGGGGACTGGAGACTAATACTGTGGTTTGAATTTTCCTCATGCCTGAGATGTTAGTGTGCTCAGAATAAAGGTGTCCAGCTTGTTAACTGTTAGTGCAAATCATTAAGCTATCTTTTCAGCAGTGCTCTCTGTTCCTGTGCAGCAGGGTGGCAATGTGCTTCACAGCTGAACTCCATCCTGCAGCAACACTGATTTTATCACCCAGGGTGTAGTAGGACCCTTACATTTGAAGTGACTGCAATGCAGCAGTTTTTCTCTTTGGTAGTGGGGTTTACTGGTGCTGCACCAGTGGTACCCTGTGGGGTTTGTCAAAGGACTGAAAGCTTAACTGTGTTCTCCAAGTATACACTGATCTCAAAAAGAAATTGCATCTTCATAAGAATATAATCACTCCCTTGTCAAATAAAATTGAGTAAATTTTCTCCTCTTAAATTAAGTTTGATTTTTGTAATGACTGCGTAGTCATACCGATGTTGGTGTAAAGGCAAAATAGATATGCTTTGATTGAATATGGATCCTCTCCTGAATACACCAACTTGATTATATATCTCAGTGAATCCTAACTAGGAAGCTCTTGTTTCCTTGAATCAAAATGGTTGCTTCATTGCCACATCATTAAAAAAAATCCAGGAGCCTGATTAATAGCTCGGCTTCAGGCTTCTTTCACAAAGACATGAGAAACTCAGCAGAGGAATCAACAGGAACATTAAATATTGATATCTGTATGGCTCTGATGATTTGTAGGTTTTCATTCTGGGATGGGATAGAATAATAGATAATGGAAAGGGAGAAAAATTATTGTACAATATAAATATATATTTAATCAAAGAAATTTAAATTATTCCCCCATAAGAGTCAGGAAATCGTGTTGCTATCAATCAGAGAGTATCTGATCTTGGATATTGGAAGTCTTAATTGTTCGATTAAACAAGAAGCAAATTTGTTCTGGATGTTCTTTCTGTGAGGTCTTAAAATGTGACAGTTTTTTGTTTTATATTTCACCATAAACTTCCCTTTGACACCCTGAAAATTAACAGCTTCCTAGAACGCTTAACTTCACACAGGTACAGACCAGGCCAGATGAAGCAATTAATGGAACCCCACATCTATAAACCCAACTGCATTTATTTGTCAGTCTGTCTGCTGTGGGTGAGTCCCTCTGCCTTTGAGCTTCAGCCTGTGAAGTTACTGAGGTGTCAGATTCAAACTGGCACAATCCACACCAGTACAGATGAGGGCAGAGTGTGAGCCAAAACATGATACTTACAATATGATATTATTTGCATCTTCCCAGCCTCTCAGGGAATGCAATCCTTGTAGAATGGAAAGAAGAGCAGCTGGATGAGTTGAGGTCAAGGGAGAAACCAAGACACTTTAGATCAAGTTCTACAAATCGTTTGTCCTTGGTATATGACGTATCTGCAAAATTAGGCCCTGTGTTGGTTTGTTGCTCAATCCAAGGAATTAAATTATTTTATCTGCATAGCTGGAGGAATCGGAACAGGACAAATCTGAACGAAATTACTCACCACTGGGCCTGTTCCCTTTGTGCTATCCAAGAGAGAAATAATATGAAAGGACAATAGGAAAAGCAACTGGATAATAAAATAACTGAGAGGGGGGAGGGCAGTGGTCCCGTTAAACTCTTGCCTTGGATTATTTGGATTTTTACCCTGCAGTCAGTGCTTGCGAAGATTACAAATGCCAAGAACTGCAGAGACCCTATGTATCTACTCCATCTAATTGCAAGCCATGTACTGTTTGAGAGTGCAGGTATAGCTGCTAATCCCTTCTGACTTCCAGATGAATTGAAATGTTCAGTTGATACATAACAGGTCACAGGTTCCTCTCATTCACGGGGAAAAGTGAGTGCTTTCTGCAAACAAACCATGAGCTGCACAGCTGAGCCAGGACAGATTTGTTATTCCTTTTCTTCCATTGAGTTGCGGTGAATTGTTTCAGAGCCCAGTGGACTCCATCCAAAACCTGCCTTTAGTTCCTGAGGTCCAGGATCGTTATGAGAATTATCTATGGCTGCACCCAGGTGGCAGCTAAATGTCTTGTAGGAGCTGGATGAAAAATATGTCAAGACTCATTGAAAATCTTTTGGTTTAATTTGGGTTAACCCTCAGTGTTAATTACACTTTCAGGTCAGGCTCTCTCTCCTGTTAGCTCATGAAATTGGCTTTGTGACACCAGTGTTGCAGGAGACATTACATCAGTTCAATGTGGCTGGATTGCATTGACTTGCTCTTTCACATCTGCATACTTGTGCATAATCCTGGAGTGTCCATTGAACATTTCTTTCCTCCTGGAAATGGCTCCAAAGCAATTCACCACGTTCCATCATTTACCATCTATGGATGTGCACAGCTTGCTTACCATTACTTGGAACTAATGATTTCATATCCAAGTGTACAGTGCATTTAAACTGTGAACATGTCTAATAAGCTCTATTTCTTTTTGATGCCTTATGCCCACAGGAAAGAATGAAAGGAAACATATGTGCATTTTTAAGAAGGAGCAAAAAAAAGGATTGCTCTCAGGAGACTTTCTCCTCAGATGCTGCGATGAGTAATGCTCCTGTCAATTATTGGGTTTTTCAGAAACAAGCTAAAAAAATGCCTAATTTTAGCTTAATTTGCTTTCTTGGATTGATGTCATTCCCACTCCTGCGAAAATAGGTATTCCCTGTGGAAATGAACAGCTCTCAGCTGGACGAGAAATCAATGCCAATCAAGATCACAGGCATGATTAAGGACTTCCCATCCTGTGCCTTCAACTTGAAATTTTATAAAGACTTGTGGAGAGACATATTGAAGCAGTTGTGAAATTTTCCCCCACAATATTAACTTTGGAACATTTTGTATAGGTCACAAAGTACTAAAATAATTAATTTTCTTCCTTTTAGCTGTGGCTTCTTAGCATAGTACTAGGGACTATAATGATTATATCTATGGACTATCCATGATTAAGCATTTGTTCTTGGGAAAGGGAGAGTGTAGCATGCTTGTTGAGTGTTTGTTCCTTTTAAAATTTGTGTTAATTACTTGATAGTCATATGACTCTTTTTTTAGTAAAATCTCTCTCACAGAATGAGAAGTCAGTGTGAGATGTAAAAAAAATTGACAACAATACAGATTTATGTCTGTAGTTTAAACAAACAAAAATATATTTCTCTAGAGTATGTTTGTTAGCTAGAATCCTTTTCTGCCCTATGAAAATCATATGCCTGTTCCATCCACCTATTTTATGTCCCTGTTTTAGAAGGAAATTTTGATGCCAGGTTAGAGATGCTGGATGCATAATTTTTATATGGTTTTATAGAGCTTCAGTGATGTGTGAATCCTACCTTTGGTGTGTTTAAGAAACCCATGTCTCTTCTCTAAAGAGCTGCAAGGGCTAGGAGTTAGCTACTGTGCTTTGGAGAACTTTGTCTTTTTGTCCTGAATTCCTCTGCTTGGCCCAATACTGTTGGATGGACTTTGCAGTGATTCACCATGGAAGCATCTGTATTATTATTGTGGAACAACTTGTTTAGGTCAGATATTTAACAGACAGGTGGTCACAGGACATGGTTCTATTCCATGTAGCAGAATGGAATGCTACAAGTCTGCAGAAATTCATGCATGAGAATTATTTAGTCTTTTATTTGGTTTTAAATTGCTGTTTTAGTGAAAAGGCTCTGCTTGTGCTGCTGTACCTGGGTACAGCACAATGTCTTTCTTTGGGAGTAGGTGAAGCTATAAAAGTCATATCAGACAGCTAATTTCCTTTCACAGTTGATGGGGCTTATGCCCTTAAATCACCATGGACTTAAAGCAGATTCTCTTCTGTCAGCAAAGAGCTCTAGAGTCAAACAAAAACATTGCATTAAAGGTGCTTGCTGCTTCTAGTAGCTAAAAAATATCTTGTGGGCAAATGTAATATGGATAACTCAAAAAAAAAGGCTGAAAAATAGAAAATTCTTCACAGAAGTACTCTAAGATTTTTTACCAACATGTCTTTACATCTCTGTTTTCTGAACCCTTGATAAAACTCAGTCACAGTGCAAACAGGAAAGTATTGGTGAGATTTAAGAAAAAAAAAGAAATTGAGAATATAATTTACCTAGAGGGAAGGTTAGAGAAAATGAAAAATAGGAAGGGAAAAAACAACCAAACGACTCACTAAGCTAATTTCACCCTCTGATGTGTTTGATATTCACATTATTCAGTGCAATCTAGTACACAGGCTAAGGACATAATTCTACATTGTAAACTTATTTAAAACTAATGAGACTGCCAGTTTACATTCCTCTGACAATATTTTATATGCTTAATTTTATGGGTTGATCCTCTGTACTTTTCGGATTTTTTTGTCCAGGTATCCTTGTGATCATAAAAGGAGGAAAAGAAACCTAAGTGTCAAGGTTTGCAGCTGACCCCTTCTTGCCTTGTGTCCCCTGCACTTTCACTCTCCCTTCAGATAATTTCCAAAATCTGTTTTCTTTCAGCTAATGCATCAGGGCAATGTCTGGCCAAGAGATGTGAGAGCTGAGGCGTGGATCTTCCTATGTAGGCTAAAAGGTTTTTTTAACCTGAGCACAGAAAAGTTGTTTCAACAAGTTAAATGTTGAGGTAAATGAAATAGAGAGGGTGGTTTCAGCCCTCGCCTGTATTGCAGATCTCTGAACAGCCACCAGTTCTGCACTTATTGCAGAATTCCCCAAGAGAGCCCTGCAGTGTCAAAGAGAATAAATTGCTTCCTCACTTGTAGAAGTGGCCCCTAAAGTTCAGCATTAAGGAGTGAATGGGGAGGCATCACAGGAGAGATTTTGCTGCCTCTGTCTATAATAAGGTTAAAAGGTAACCTCATCACATTCTTTAACTATCTCCAGTGGGGATATCTAGTAGAAAGTGCAGGGATGGGAAAGTGCTCATTAATTTTAGACAAAATCATAACAAGAAACAGTAGCTGGAAATAGAAACTACATGAATTAAAAATGAAAATAAGATTTTTTTTCCTTAAATTTTGGATTCATTTATTTTCTTAACAGCAGAGGTAATTAACAATATTGGCTGACTGCTTGGAGGAAGGTTTTCCATTGCTTGCAGTGTCTAAATTGCAAGGAGATTTCTTTCTAATTTCTTTCTTTTTAACTACTCCACAAGTTATTGAGCTGAGTAGAGGAATTCCTAGGTGAAGTGTTGCCACTAATAATATCAAGACTTTGAGGCTGGAGGATCACCACTGGCTTTTTGATTCCCAGACCTTCCTTGCATTGTCCTGTCCCTCTAAATCTACTATTTATTTCAATGGCTTTTTCTGTTTTCCACAGGCTCCTATCTCTGGCCTCAGTGCAATGAAGATATAAGTTATCTCCTTCTACACAGATCAACTATCTTTACTTCATAGTATCTGCCAGTGAAGGTTCTGCCCTGTTGCAGATGATGTGTAGAGCCTGGAGCTTTCTAGGGCAGGCAAAAGGAGATGAGGTAAAACAAGGACCCATATTTAGCACCCATATTAGGAAGAAACACTCATTTTCATAATGAATTTGCCTGTGTTTGTCATCACTGCAGCCTTTCATTAGGAGGATGACAGCTGAGATTCCTGCATCTGCCATTTCCATGGTACCCCCTGCAGTAGGTTGCTCAAGGAACGCTCTCTCACTTTAATCACTGCTGTGAAGGATTGGGCTGTGGGTGGAACTGGGGCTGTTTATGGTGAGACAAGGAAGGGGAGAGAATTAAAAGCAAGTTTTCTGCGCTAATGCTTGTCAACTTAGCACTAATATATGTGCTCCTGAACTCTTGACTCACTTCTATATTGATTTGTTTGTATATGTGGAAGTTCGTGACGAAGGAATAACGTCCACCCTTCCTCCTGAAATGTGGCTGCCTGTGTGGTGAGCGTGACTGGTATTTAGCACCAACCTGACAACATGCAGGGAAAAATGACAGCATTACCTGAACTAGAGGGGAAACAAAGGAAGTGAAATAATTCCTACATCATTTGAGAGGCCATCTAAACTGCATATCAGTGTGGTTCCTTCACGTGGCCCAGCAGGTTTTATACCTCTCTAGCTTGCAGAAGTAGCAATCTGGACTTTTTAGCCACACACTTCAAGATTTTGATTTACAAGGAAGAATTCCTTCAGAAAGGTGATGGGAGAGCCCACTAGACAAGGCTGTATTGGCAACAAGCTTGCCCCGCCAGTGCTGTCCCTTGGCAGCAATGTGAAGGGACACAAAAGTGCAGCTGTTTTCCATTTTGGGGAGGAGATTTATCTGATGAGTCTTCTGTCACCTGTTTTGTAGCACAAGGTGTTAAGAGTTGGAAAAAGTAATGGTTAAAGGCAGATAGAAGCCTGTAGCAGTGGCTTGCACACAGTGTGGCTTGACTCAAGATAAAGAAGCACTGAGGCTCTGCTTTGCACATGTCAATTTTTCCTGCCTTTGCTGGCATAAGTACCAGGGGAGATCTCACATACGTTTGAGTCAGAGAAATGATTATCTGTTTATCTTGCTTTCCTTTCAGAGCAGTACAATGAAAGCAGCAGAACTCTCGTCTCTCCCCCTCCTCCTCTCCTCTCTTCCTACCAGATAAGCCTTGTTTTAGGAAAATTAGAATGCGTTGTGGATAAAGGAAGGTGACCCTAGGTCTTGGATCTGTTTCCTTCATTAGCAGCGAATCGGCATGTAGTGATTGCTGCTTCTGGTGTCAATGCTGGAACATTTAACCAGTCAGAAGAGTTTACAGATGCCAGAAGAGAAAGCTGGTGATGCGTATAATATATCCATGGAATCATAAACAGCTCAGACAAGGGCTGGTTATTGCTTAGTTCAATATTGTTGTTTAATAGCAACTCTAAATACACTCTGCTGGGTTAAATATTGTACCATTAACTCTGGAGATAATGATCTTCCTGGACTGAATGAGAGAAAATCATATTATTATGTGTTATGTTTCTTTGAGCTCCCCATATGTGAGCAGGGTAATTGAGGGGACTGGCAATTTGTAAGCCATTTTGAGGGTCAGTTCCTCTCATTGTACCTCCCTGCCCTTTCCTAGAGAGGGCAGAAGAACTTACTCTATGAATACAAAACATTAGATGAACCTGCTTTTTGCATATTTGTAAAGCACAGATCAACCCATCGTCTGTGGATATTATCAATCTCTAATTATAAGATACCCATTCCACAGTAGCAGCTTCAAAGGTAACAATTCATCCAGGTCTTTCCATCACCCTTTCTAATAAGTAACTGAAGGAAAAAATGAGTTGTCTTCATGTTGATCTTTTTCTCTCCTGGCTCTCTGTGCTAGAAGAAAAATGAAAAAGGATTCAGCAAAGAAAGGAACTCTGTTTCTGAAAGAACAGTAATGTCCCTGGAAAATGTCCCACCCTTAAACCCAGCTGAATAGTTCAATGAGAGCATAGATCACATAGACAGTTGGAGTGAAAGTTTTTATGATATTTTAAGAATACATCTTTAGCTGGCCAAACAAAAGCGAGATCCGGAGGATGAAAGGAATGCCTGCAGTTTACCTTAGCTTGCAGTAGCCTATTCACTTTACTTATATTGTGCTTTTGGTATCAGTGTCCCTCCTTTTCGATTTCTCATGTTCTCAGCTATTATTTTGTTCAGTGCTGTATTTAAATGTTTCATTTAAAGAGTTCAAAGTTATTGAGGAGAGGAAACAGCACATTTGTTTGTGTAAATATATGCATCTATACCTGTGCATGTATGTATGTATATACACATATGAAGTTCTCAGTATCAAAGCCAAATTTTAGCTAGACTTCTCTGTTCCCTTCTGAGATTACTCTTTTACTTTAAATTCAAAACCTTTAGAGAACAGCATGGCATTGTCTAAATTCACAAAGTCTACCAAAGGCTGGCATCAGCAATCAGGAGGCACTTGCACATCAGTTCTATTATCTCTCTTCAAATGACCATTTTAATTTGCATGACAGACACTTAAGCTGTACAGAAACTCCACACAGGCATATTACAAGAGCACTGTGCTGGTGAGTTATATGATCATTTTACAACATTCTGTTTTAAACCCTAGAGCTTTATGAATCTCTCAACATCAAGAATAAATGTAATTTACCTCAGCTGTTTGGTGCTTTCCTGGGTAAAAATGGTAAATCTGGAACTATCCAGCAAGGACTAGAAACAGTTGTTTAAAGCTTAATTTATACAAATCTATCAGCAGAATTACCTCTGCAAGTCTTGCTTACTGGGGACATTCAGCACTTGCACTGATTCTCAGGTTTGGTTTCTTTTCACCCTTTGAAGGTCATCTTTGAGGCAGGTTATCTTTTAGGCCTCCTCCTTTGTGGAAATGAGGATTTACTTTTATTGCTTTTAGAAACAGGTTAGATGTCTCTGATTTGCTTGCTGGTACCTTTATAATTTCATCATGGGAGTCTCACCACTGGATTCGCTGTGGTTTTGAGTCCTAATTTTATTTTCTAGGTAAAACGAAGGACAGCTCTGAAATGTTTTCTACTTGAAGTGCCAGGATACTTTCTATTCACAAGCCTGTTGCTACCAGTGAATCTACTTGAAAAGTAATTTCTGCAAAATTCTACAGAACATATGCAGATGTAGCTGTTTGGTATGGAAATCTTCATATGATCATAAGCCATGGAATAATTCACAATACAACAGCAGAGACATACTGAAAGTGTAGTCTTGTTTTATCTGAATGAGAAGAGATTCCCTGTCCAAAATAAGTTGCTTCTTTGCTACCTTTGCAATGACTTATGCATTTTTATTAAGCTCCCATTGTTCCTGTAATATAATTTTTCCATATTGTAGTTTTTTATCTGTCTTGATTCCCAGATTGAAGAATATCTATTGGTTTGGGATTTTGTTTATTCCATTGGATAAATATTCCATCGAATATAAATATGGTCTTTTTCCCCTATGGAAAATCTAATGTCAAATAATAGAACATAAAATAACAGAAATAAAGCATGAACAAAGATCGACACTATTTTTTGATTACAATAGTTTATAAGAAAAAATTAAAGTACTCAGATCATTGGAGAGTATAATATTTTGCATTAATTCAAGACTTTGTTAGCTTTGTGTCTTCTTTGTTTTGATTTTTTTTTTCCTTTAGCAAATCTATCGTATTCTCCTGAAAGTAGAAAGAGACAAAAATTCCACATGGCACTGTATTCCATTGCAGGACAGGGAGATATACTCCAAACCACTTCAATCCTCATTCAAAAAAAAAAATAAAAACACAACCAAAAAAACCACAAACCACCAAAAAAAAAAAAACAAACCAAAAAAACAACCAAACAACCAAATCCACCTTACTCTTTACTGAATTACTATAATGTAGTGTAAATACAAGATCATAACATGAAGAGGCATCAACTGTCCTCATAATGGATAAAATAGAAATTATGGGAAGTTACTGAAGTTGGTGTGGACTAGATATTCCTTTTTATGAACGGCATAGCCATTGACACTGAAAGAAATGTCTGGCTACCTGAACTGATCTGCACTGTGTATAGAGGCTTGGAACATATTTGGAAGAAAAAACAAAGAAATAAAAGCCTGGACTTAAATAGCAATCGGGAAAACACACAACCTAGGTTTTCTACAATTTGGTTCATACTATACAAATGTATTTTTTTTGTATAAACATGTCTCTATACAAAGAAAAAGCAGATCTAATTTTTCTTCCTCATTAAAGCATTTGGTGTAGGACTGCATGAAGACTTATGTGTTAAAAAGAAGATAGTGTTGAAAAATGAAGGAACTGGATAAATGAGAATATTAAATAGAGGAGGTTTGGACTGGAAATAGGTTCATAGCCAAGTTACCTAAGGACTGGTTTTGCACTCAGTTTTGTGAGTCAATATTTATTTTAGGCACTTTGGTGCTGTAGGAATTTGATGATGATACAAAATTTGGAGACAGCAGTAGAGAGAAGCACTGGGATATTGTTCAAATGAACTCAGTGACCTCCAGGGAGGTAACAGAAATGGAATGAAATTCAAGATGACAAAGAGCAAGTTTTTACATTGTGCGACTAATCACAAGATTTTTCTCGTTTATGTGGGAGCCCTACAGAGGAGATGAAAGAGGAGGAAAAGCAAATGGGTTAGTTTGGCATAGGATGACTCTGAGCCCTCACCTTGCAGAATTTCAGACAACACAAATAGGATCCTTGAGCCTACCAAGGTAAGTAATTTCCAATGAAGACAGGAAAAACTGAATTCTACAGCAGAAGGCAGCGACATAAAGCAAACCACTGCAGCTTACAAAGTTATGGTGAGATGTTATTTGGAATCCCATGCTGAACCTCGTGGCTCCTTGAGGAGAAAGCACAGGGGCTTAAACAGCTGCAGGTGAGGTCTACCAGGAGGGTAAGATAGGGCAAACTGATAGAGACTGGTTTGGCAGCCACAGTGAAGGCTGAGGAAGGAGGTCAGGGAAACCCATTCATGTTGAGAATTTTAGTATTCAGACCAATTAAAAAAATTGGAAGACATGACCAATGAACTCCCCCTCCCAATGTATCTACTGAAAATTACATTCAGCCCTGGGAAACATGAATGATTTCACTGCTTTTGAAATGCAACAGGAGTCCCAAAGCCTGGCAGGGAGTCTGATCATGAAGGATTTTGTATGTTTTCTTCTCCTGAAAAACTGTGTGTGTCCTTTCTGTTGTTCATTAGTGAACAGCTTGGTGGTCTAATGCATGAAACAAATATGTGGACAGAGATCAAGTGTAAAAATCTATTTTGAAAGCTGAGAAATATCTCACTGACTATCATGCACCATGTGATAGCTAAATTAGGATGAAATACAGCTAAAAATATTTCAGGAAGGATAATTCTCTGAGGAAATGAACAGATGTTCCCACCGTAGGTAGCTCTCTTTCCAATAACTTGGTCTTTTAGAGAGCAGTAAATCCTTGGCGAGAGTCAAGGAAATGAAAACGCTGTGCACAAGCAGTGTATGCCTTAGTAGTCCACTGAATCAAGCCTTAAAGCTACTGCAAAAGACTCCAAAATGTAAAGAAAACGCCACTGTTATGATTGCTTGCTTTATTCTTGGAAAGCCTGTCTTCCCTAGAAATCTGTTACAATTTCATCCTATCTGACTACATATGGACAAAGATGTAAACAAAGCATTTTTCTTCCACCAGGTGAAATTCCTTTTTAGCTTGGGAAAGACAAGTTAGCAGGTATCACAACTAACTGTGGACTAGGAATTCTGATGATGGCGTCTTCCTTATTGCAGAGCTTTTTTCTAATGGGCCTAGAAGATTTCTCATGATTAACTTGAGACGGTGACTAACTCCCACAGGCTGCTTCCAGTACATCCATCTGTTTTTCTAGGTGAGGGTGCAAAGAATTTTTTTATTCCTGTTGCCTTTCTTCTATATGGATTTATACTTGATATCTACAATGCTAAATTCACTTGGGAAATTTGTAGAGTTGCTCAAATCACATCTCAACTTACAAAAGGGTAGCTTTGCTCTGGCAGAGCCAGATACACAGTGCCTGCTCCTCTGTGTACTGCAGCATGCAGTGGCACACAGAGCCAGAGGGTTTGACCACCTACAAATTAGGGATTTTTTTCCATTTTTCTGCAAGGAATGAGGTGAAAGTGCATGTCATTGTTTGCACAAATGTTCAGAGATGGTTGACACCAGCCTTTCAGGACACGTGGAGCAGAGCAGGAGGGCAAAGACCTTGTGGAATGACTCCCAAGCAAAACAACTGGGCATCCAGACCAGGTGTCAGCTGGCAAGTGCTGACAAATCCTGAAGTCAGCCTGATGATTTTGGTTCAGAAAAGGGGCTGATGAATGATGATTTTGAATCTGGACCTTCCCTTTGTTCCCAATTCATCTTCCACTGAAGCTAAAGAATGATAATAAGCAACCAGGCAAAAGCTTCCTCCAGCTGTCTGGGGATTGTGTCACCAAGTCAGATGGCAGTAATTTAACTTTTCCCTCTCATAAGGCCAGTGTAAACTGGCAAAAAATTATTGTTTCTTTATTACTAAGGGTTTACTAGATGCTTTGTTGTTCTTGGAGGGAAAGGCAATATTTCTTGCTTCCTAAATGTGACCTTTTATTTCTGGGTATCTTTCAGCCACCTATATTTTACTTGAATAAAATAAATGTGTGGAAAATTACAGGACAAAGTCCCAGTGGATGATTAAAAAGGATTGTCCTGCATGGTGAGGAATACTTAGCTCTGTTATTACCTAAATCTTCATATAGAATACATTCACAGAGCTGTGGTACAGCACCATATGGCTGTAGAATATCACCAAATTCAACTCGGGGGAGGGATGGTTAGAAAGCAATGAATTTTTAGGAAAAAATATACCAAATCCTTAATTATACAATTATTCATGTTTGCTTACAGATAATGACACTTATATCCACAGAAGTTCTCACCACAGCCACTGCATTCAGGGAGCCAGGGCTGTGAGAATACAGACCCCAGGATAACATGGAGCACACACCAAGATCAGTGTGTTTGCAAGTGATGTGAGCACTTCTTGTTTTGCAAAAGGGAAAATCTGCTCTAGATTTGCTCTAATTAGTCTCCTGTCTCTATGGTTGCAACTGAATGATGTGGGGCTTTTTGTGCTGTAAATCTCTTTTTAGTCTGTGAAAAGTCTGTAATTTATTTTCAGAGCAGCTGTGTTTTTCTGATATACAGAGAAACATCTGTTCTAGTTACTGTATCAGGGCAGCACATTCCTGATGGCTTTTCCACCACCTCACTATGCTCTGCTATCACATCTTTTCCTTGTGAGAAGAAGCAGGAGGGAAGGCACCTTTGGTCTTTGGAACCTATTAAGGTTAAGGATGCTACATACATGGTGCCTGTGTGATTAGGTGAAAACACAAACCACTCTTTTTTTAAAACACTTTGAAATAATAACTCTGCTCCCTGCAAAGAAACAGGCTTCCTCTAACTTTCAAAGAAGCAGGCTAGGAAAAAAATTCCAAATGAAACTTCTGCTAAGTGAACAAGTTACTTATTAGAAAATTGCTCTCATGGAGTACCTGCTAGTGGTACTCTGGTACTCTTCAAATTGGAAGAATGTGTTACACTGGGTGCACAGGGAGCTACCTTAGGACTGGTAGTGCTCATTACTTTATCAGTAATTTATTAATAAATTGAAATAAATCATTATTTTATTAGCATCTCTGATGTAGGCAGTATAGCTCACTTATACAAAACACAGAAAGTCTGCAGATGCCACAGACAATGAGAAGAATTCAAAATGAACTTCATGAATCATAGGAATTGTGTGCAAGAAAAAAGCCTGTGATTCAGCAAGAGGAAATGCAAGTATGACATAGGAGTTGAGGATTATGGTCCATGGTGTTACCAAACAATGGGAAGGAGTAATGAAGCGGTTCAGAAACTACAGAGATCTTTTACCTAAATGCAGATAAACTAATGTATTTTAAACAACTCTCAGCTCTAATGCTTCCTTCTACTTGTAGGCTTCACACATTGAGAAATATTAGAGGAAACTGAAAACAGTGTTAAGGGTGGCCAAAGAAGTGATCCCAGCATCTAAAGAGACACAGGCATATGGATTATGGAAACTTCACTGGAGTTGGTAAAGACAGGGTTAGATTAATTGTTCTGTTAAAATTATTAATTTTAATTTTCCAATATGATCAGGGAATAGAACAATTGATACTTCAAAGTCATGTCCAGTCACAATGCTTCCCTAATTTTGTTTCTTTTGTAAGCTGAATTCCCACCACCCTAAGTGAAAATCAGGATAATTTTTTTGTACCTGAATTTAGAGTAACATTGTGACTTCCTGTAAATGAAGATTAGCAAACAACCCTGAAAGCTATTTTGATCCAAAAACTGGAGGAGATCCTCAGAGTATTTTTTGAAGTATCTATAGAATTGATAAAATTACACAGGATGAGAGTGCCTGATATCCAAACTTCAGGAATTAAAAAGGTAAAGTCAAACCACATCCAATTTGCACAATGATATTTGTAACCCAGTAATACCAAGAAAAGGAAGAAGAGTCATGTCACTAAAGCAGAAGGTACTGTATGAAGTTTTGAGGGAAATCTCTCAGGGATAGGATGAGGGAAGTGCAGAGTGAAGGAAGATGAGCCCTGATTCTCAGACCAGCAAGCTCAGCAGTGCAGGATGTTGTTAGGAGGGCTGGCCCCCAGCTCTCCTTGCTGGACCATCCATTTTTGTTTTGTATTTAGAGCAACATTTGCAGGTGAAGCTGCAGTGGCACCGACTGCCAGTCACACCCCAAAGCTGCTGCAAGTGGTCAGCACAGTCTCAGCTTCTGGGCTTTCCTAATGCCTTACTGTGCTCTTGGAAAATGGCAACAGGAGAAATTAAATTCCAGCCTATTCCTTGAGCATCCATATTTTATTTAATGACCTTTTTTTTTCTGTCTGTAGCCTCTCTGCCTGCATCTACCTTTGGAAGCTTGTTATGGTTGTGATGCTGAGGAAATTTTGTGCCAGTCATCCCAGGAATCGCTTCATTCCTCTCATTACCAACAAAGCAGCATCTATTTTTCAGTCGTGAAGCCAAAAGAGAAATATATTCCTCTACTTAGGTATCCTACAGCACCAAGATCAATTATACAAAATCCATGCTCTTGGGCTTTAACGACTGTAGATAGGGAGGATTTTGGAAATTAGATTGAAGTAGTTAAGTGTTGCAAATTTCCCCTCTTGAGCAGCTGTGGCTTGATACGGCTGCTTAAAGGATTCTTTGGCAAATAGATTGCATCTCCTAGTGGGATTTGTGCTGTGAATAAATAAATTTCTATAATCAACTACTGATACCTCTGCAGTCTTCATAGCCTGCCTTTCAACTAAATAGACACATGTATAAAAATTTCTGTTCATTTAAAATTAAGTAAAGCATCAAACTGGAATGAAAACCCTATATCTAGCAAAAAAAAAATCATACAGCTTTTACTTTGCTTTGTAAATTCATGAATTTTGTTAGTGCCTTGGCCTATTTAATGCTAGCTAGGTGTCAATCAAATGCAAAGCTTGCTTGCCAGTGGGAGTGCTCTGAAAGTAAGAGGTAGCATCTTGGAACATCTTGCATTTAAAGGGTGATATGCCCTCAGCTTTCCAAAGATGTCTAATTTTCTTTTAAAGTGGTTCTGTCACAAGCCCAACAGCTCTCTTGTTTCAAACAGAAGCAGAATTAGGCATTGCTAGTTGGGAGAAAAGGGAGCCTGAGGGGAGAAATTCCCCAGGCTAGACAATGAGAGATCTTTAGTCATTATATTTATGTTTAAGTTGATAGTTGAGCTTCTAGAATACTGATAGATTTGGCTGCAGTTTTGGCAGGTCTTACAGGGTTGGTTTTGGTTTGGTTTTGTTTCTTTTTGTGCGTGTCTGTTTTACTTTCTCTGACCTTTGGAAGGCCTTGACTCTTTATATGCGCCCAAATAAAAGGGTGCTAAAAATCTGGTCACTTATTTCCTGAAACGGAAAGAAAGCTCTTCTGAAAATACTGTTTTCATAGTAGCAGCTGGTATCAGGCACAGGGCCGGGGAACCTCTGCAGTTACAATTTTGAGTCTTAATAGCTTCTGACATAAATAGGACTGGCTGTGAGAAATACTTCCATGGTTTGCATGTTGAACACTGTTGATGATGCACAACATTGTGACTGCGCCACTGTTTTTCCTTAAATAACTTCCTCACTTCTCTTTGAGTTTCAGCGTAGTGATGCCAGTGCTTCTGTCAACTTGGGGAGCTCAGTGCCAGCCAGTGTGAGATTATCTGTGAACTCATTAGTGCTAGCTCCTGGAACATCTTGCTCTTCATCTGCCAGCTGTTATAGCATCTGATCTATTTTCTTGACATAGCTGGACTAAATAAATAAATACCTCATCCCCGGCAAATACATGCTCACATTTGATATCTACCATTTCCCACAGAAACTTTTGTTCTTTGATTGCTCGTTTTTCTTCTTCATCCTCTCTCCAGGCCCTCCAAGTATTAACCTAACCTAGAAATGGAGCATTCTAGAAATGTTTTCCAAGGCTTGTCTCCACCTTGGAGAAGTGAAGGGTATTCTCTTGTCCCTTCAGAAAACTAAGCATCTCTTTTGAGTTGTGCCACTGTGCTATGGTGGTGCTGAAACATCCAAGCTTGAAAGAAAATAAAGTAAGGGACACAGATGGGTCTGCCAACTCAGAGCCCAGCAACAAGGCTGAAATTCAGCCCTAGTTCTGGCAAATAGACTGTTGCCATTTCTGATGGAAAAGAAAGCCTTTTAGTTTCATTGGAAAGCCATGTAATGGTGCAAAGAACAGAACTAAATTCTCCAAAGTCTCATCTCCAGTGACTCTGAATTAGTAGAGTAGCTTTGTCTTGCTCTTTCCTCTGTTTTGGCAGTAGGGATCTCATTCTAAGTCCCTCAATGTAATCACAATACTTCTGTTTCCCCAAATGATCTATTACATTAGCAGAAGATAACTACTCCTTTTTCATTAACTCACTTAATATTGTACTTGATTAAACACGAAGGGCCTGGAGCTTACACACACATAAATGTATATATAATCAGTCTGAGAAATCAGATCTTCACACATTTTCTACTTGTTTGACTTTCATTGACTAGGACTGAGGCATTTTAAAAGGCAGGGAATTGTCAGCTGTCACTACTCTGTCACAGTAATTTGGAAGCCAGGCAGCAGAACTCAGGATTCCAATTGTGGTGATATGAAAGCTGTGTTACCAATTCCCAAGGTAAAATTTCAGTGGGGAAATGGTAGGAGAAGAGCCTCCTCTGCAGACAGGTTGCAACTAAGACAAAAGAGTTTGAATAAGCAAAGGAATATCTCAGTTCACTGTCTGAATCCGCTGACAAAGGGAATTACTGCCTTCCTTTTGCAACCCCTCTATTAATACAGCTCCTTAATATCTCTTCTCTATGGTTTTCCACAGTAAAGCTCAAAGCTGCTTCCTGCCTTTGTTCTAGTCCTTGCTTACATCTTGGGATGGTTGTCATCTTTAATGGATCCAGCTCTCATGATACTATCACATGTAAACTTTGGAGTTTGTCTTAAATCCTCAGCTGTTGTCTGAGGCTGTGGAATCAATTTAAATTTTATAAAATGAGAATTTTATAAATTTCCTGCTCACAGTTTGGAGTTTGTGCAAAGTGTGCTGAGCAAAGAACACATTGCTCTCCAGTGCTCCAACAACCTGGCAATGACATCCTTTGAAAGATGGGTATAAGGTGGCTTGTCAAAGACAAATTCAGAAGTAGATGTCTGTTTTCAAAAGATGCCTGAGGGGTCTGAGTCCCATGGAGTATGATGGAAGCTTTCTCTCTCCTGTATGTGCTTATGAGAATCTCCCATCAAGTCCCTGAAGCAGATGAATGGTGCTCCCCTGTAAGTAGCAGGGATCTGAAAGGTGAGATTCAAACACCTGAGACACCCTGTGACCTGGTGTATACCCTGATGAGTAACCAGCCCACCTTTCCATTGCATAACAAGAGGGTTTGGGGTGGGTGTTTCGCTCATGTTGTCTGCAGATGAATCCCTGGACTCCACTTTGCAAGCAAGGTGTGACTAACTTGAGTCTGTGGTGGCACACCCAGCCAGCACACCTGTTTAAATCCAGTGTGCTATGGCAGCAGTGCCCCAGCTGCTCATGCCAAAGGGGTGAAAGAAGCCTTGAGACTCAGAAGGTTAGTGGTGGAGGAAGAGCTACAGGTGCCAGGAAAAATGAAAAAAAAAAAAAAGAAGAAGAAGAAGAAAGAAACAATAGCATCCATGAATTTTTGATGGCAGTACTTTGTGTTCAGCAACTAATGCAGCAAGTACTGCCCAGTTGGCATGGACAGGAAGAAAGTCACAAATAACTCCATTGACAAATTAAACTCAATTTTCTCCAGGTATCTTTCCCCATTTGCAGCCTCAGAAATTGCTCCCATGTGCGAGTAACATTTGTTTTTTAACAGTGTGGATTTGATCAGCATGTCTGCTCTTGAAGGATTGTTATTAGGGTTGGCTTTCCCATCCCAGTGAACCTGTAATTTCACAAATAACACCTATTGCAGCTTCATCTTCGGCGAGAAGAGAGAAAGAAAAAAGCTGGAAAAGAGAAGGGAGTAATTTCTATCAAACAAAGGTTTGGGGCCAAATTTGTAGCTACTGAAGAATAGAGAAACAGCCAAGGAATGGCACAATTCCCAGCTGTTTCTGTGTCTTTTTCCTCCACTGAGGCAACAGGTGCTATGATTTATCTAAACTGTAGACAGTGACTCCAAAGTGGTGCTCAAGTGTTGGTCAGGAGTCCTTGAATTTGTCAGAAGAGATGATTCTTCATCCTTGGCTCATTTTGAGTTATTTAGCTATTTCTTCAGATAGAAAATTGAACTGCATTGTATATAATGAAGCATGTATTAATGTAAAGCTCTGTCTAGATGGTCATGAGGTGGAAAAAATTAATGTCTAACAAATGAATTCTCCCCAGCTTCATCTGACTGGAAGGGGGATCTGCTCAAAAAGGCCTTGGAGTGAAAGATTTTTCCTTTCTTTTGTTCTTTTAGCATCTCTACTCCCCATCACAATGCTGTCAGAGGATCAGCAGCACACAGCTGCCACAGACACTGGAGGTGCATCTCTGAACCCAGTCTTGTCTGTACAAGCCAAGGTGGGACAAAACAGTACAGGCACTCTCTGCATTGATACATTGGCTCTTCACACCTGTTTTTACAGTAGTTTTTGATGAAATTAACTTTACACCCTCAGGTAGTAGGATTAGCTATGCATATTTTAGGATGGTTTTCTTTCTTTCCCTCCTCTTTATTGCCTCCAGGGTCTTACATACAGTATACACTCCATTTCTCAGTTATAATTTGAGCCTATGTGTTGTTGTGACACCTCCCAGATGACTAAAGCTCATTAGAGTTGTAATATATGTTTAGAATCACCTTAACTGGGTAAGAAGGATCTCAATATATCAATATATGTAATATATCCAGGCCTGTTCCCTCTCAGCTTGATGGGTGTATCCTGATCTCTGAGACAAATTCCTCCGAATCCCACTAAGTTTATAGAGAGCAAGGTATTTCCATAGGAAGGTGTAAAACTAGGACCAGAAGAGACTTTGGGATTTCACAGGGATTCCACTCCCCTGGAATCACAAGCAGGCATATAGTTTAAATTCTTTCATAAACTTCTCAACATTTTTAATCTTGAAAGTAGCTTGGCCTTTCTGGGAAACCCAGAAGGGATTTGAAAGGGCAAAATATATCCAGAGCATTTGATGATGGTGACTGCACAGCTTTAGAATAGAAAGCTACATTCTGTATGATGTTTGGCTTTGCTCCTGCCTTGAATGCAGCTGGAAATCTTGTAATTAGAAATTATAAAATAAGGACTTTGAGGGGAAAACCCCAAACTTTTCAAAGGCATTTTATCACTCCTTTCCTCTCCCAGTGAATAGGGTTTTTTTTCCCAATGAAAGGTAACTTTGATCTCTAGGGAAGGACCTCCAAAATATGGTTTCTTTCTCCTTTCCATCCCCCACAAAGTGAAAATTTTATTTGTCAAAGAACAACACTGAGTCCCAGATGTTGCTTCATCTTTTCATCTATTTTTGCTTGAAAGAAAGAGAGGGGGAAATGTTTACAAACTGTAGTTCTGATTTTAAATATCTTGGAAGCCTGGGCTTTGCCTATGATGGTGGGATGGATGGGGAAGTTGTATGTGGTATATAAGAGTTGAAGAACACACAATCATCACTTAACAGTCAGCATCCACCCCCCAGGCAGTCGGTCTAGCCATGGTTTTGTATGGACACGAATTTGTGCTGAAGTCAGGCATGAACATTAAAAGACGTCCCTCGGCTTCTTCTGTGAATGTGAGAGGTTTAGGTGGGTTAAAGGGATGCTTTTAGCTATTCCCTCTCCACTCTGTGCCTGCAGGAAGCAGCATATGGAAGATGTCTGCTGCGTCAGTGCTCAGCTGTTACTGCACTTCGGAATTTTTGGTACCTTTTGCCTTTTTGGTTCACCAGGTGACTACGGTGCCTAATTCTTTAATTTCTATAAGGAATCAAATCCCAGGAATCCTAAAGAGGGGATGACAGGGAAAGGGACTCAGTCCTTTCATTTGCTGCCATACAATTTTGAGAGAGTAGTCAGAGAAAACTAAATTCTGGCTTACCTGACGGGGGCCCCTTGAACTAGTCTGTATAAGAATTTCCTGCTTTGCTCAAAAATGCTCCTAAAGAAAAATTGGTTACATTCTGGTCACATCTGCTCCCTTGGCAGACCTCATGAGATACCCTCTAGCTGGGAAACTTTGCAATTCAGATCTCCTTTGGACACTGTGTAGCCGTAGCAGTGAGAAATCTAACTCTGAAGAAGTTGAGGCTATTGAAGATACTACTGTGATTGGAAATATTTACAAGCAAGCTTTTGATATGGTGGTTCACAACACAATAGGTTATAAATATGTCTCTCTCTTTTTCCTCTGTCCTGTTCAACCCACAAGCTGGCATCTACTGCCGAGTCCCAGACAGTACGGCCCCATCAGTATATTTCAGACTTTCTTTTTGCTTTCTTTGTGAAAGGGAGTTTGCTTTTTTTTCTTTGTTGTTGTTGTTGTTAGCATTTTTTTTTTTTCCAAGTGGAAAGACAACAAGCACTGGAGCCTCTTCTGCTAATAACATCTTGGGAGCCAGTCCATCTGTTTCTGTTAATATACTACCCCAAAAATGGTCAGTTTTAAAAACACTAACTGCCAGCAAGGTCCAGAAGTCCTTTTCAGTAATTACATACTTTTGGTCTTTAGAAAACACATTTGATAGCCTGCTGACCCTAGAGAAATACCATTTTATAGAGGGGATCTTTACTAGCAGTAATTGGCCAGCTGGAAATTTCCCTTGGGGAAGTTTAAAACACATCTTCTTTATCTACAATGGAAAAGAAGTTTATCCTATTATCCTCCCAGACATAAAGATGTACTTTAGCCTCACAGATAACTTAAAAAAACATTCCCATTATAGACAGCTCTGCTCATGGATGGGAGGGCTCAATATGTTTAATAATTATCACACAGGGTGCATTTGCAGAAAAATGGGAATTTTGTGGCTTGGCAGTTCATGTATTTCTCAGACAGATCTGCCATTTGCTGTCACATCTCCAGACTCTCTGCAGCCTTTTAGTAAATAATTAAAATACCAGGTCTGACTCTCACTCCATTACCAGCTTTTATAGCAGTGGAACTTCTTTGAGCATCTCACTTATGGATATTATCTGTCACCTGGTGGAGGAGGGGGTAAAGCACAGAAAGGCCCTGACTGGCAAATCAAACATTGTTTAAAAAAGTTTCAGATGGGAATAACAATTTTGAAGAGAAATACAGAAAGAGGAAGAAAAAGATCCTTTCCTCATCAGCTACAAGTCGTCTCAAGGATAAATGATAATATCAGAAGAGAAACCAAGTTACTTTAATTTCAGCATGAGATTTTAATGAAAAGTGTATTCTTTCCCCTGGTATTGTCACAATTAGTTTCTAGGAGGGTAATTGGAATCAAACATGATTGATTTCACATAGGAAAGCAAGCAGCAGGGATAGATGAACTTCTGAGCCACAAAGCTCTTTTTTTTTTCTTTCTATTGTCATCAAGAATAGTAATTAAAAGGAGGCATACCTCACCCGCCTTCAAGATATGATATTTCAGCAGAAGTGTCGCTAAAATTAATGTTGTGCAAGTTTTCTACCAAGTCTCAGCATCTATTTAACTTTTGATGTCTCTCTTTTGTGCTGGCAACCAAATGCACATTCCCTCCATTAAGAGTAAGACCATTCATAAGAAGGACTGTCCACTGCCTTTGGCTGACGGGTGTGGGGAAGCCTGCTAGGACAGGGAGCATCCCTGCTGAGCGGCTGTTTCACTCACGTTGCTCATCCGAATGCAGGTTTGGGGTCTGCCCTGATGCAGGGGTGGGATGGAGACGCAGGTTTGAGGTGGAGAACCTGCCCCCCATGATTTTCTCACATCCCTTGGCAGGTATAACAATATATTTTAGTCACAAAGCCATTGACCCTTTAAACACTCATGGGATGAAGGCTGCTCTGCACTGTTTCAAGAAGGGGTTTTCATCAGCCAACATAATTCCAGCATTTTCACCCAGACTAACACCCTCAACAAACCCAACCTGATGTGTGCTTAGCTGCTGTGTGTTTAAAGCTGTTCTCTAGACAGCTAAAACAAGGGTGGATCTGTAGAGTAAAATGTTGCTGAAAAGGTATTAGAATTTGTAAGAATTTCAGGGAGCTTTACTTTGGATCAATTTAATGTTATCCCATAAGCTGAAAGCCTATTAGCAGCTGTAGTGGCTTGGTTTCATGCTAAAGGAATTGAATTCACATGTTCCAAGGCAATGTAGTGATGTAAATTAAAACTCTGGAAGTGGGGTTGATCAAGAAATTAACTCTGTTTTAACAAGATGTTTTACTGCAGATGCAGTCTTGGATACTGCTTTCTAGCAACAGACTTCTAATGTGGACACCTAGTCTTCTCTTCTCCTGTCTTAAAATATTCTACATTGAAAATTTTGACCTTCCAGTTACGCAGATCTTGGCAATAAAGGGTCTCCTATCATGCTTTCATAATGGTCTTGCACTTGCCACATGGAAGGAAAAAAAATCCCCCACCATTTATTGCTGTTAACAGCCACTGTTGTTAGTGCAATGGCAATTGCTATATGAATTACTACAAAAGAAGGAATATCCATTATTGTAATTGTTTAGAAAACTGCAGCTTTTGTTAAATAAATCTGAAGGCAAGTTTGGAGAGTTTCATCTTGCTATTTTTAATCTAAATAAGTGTAATTTCAAGATCCAAGAGACCAAAACCCCTACTATTAACTCCCAGAAACATAAATTGTTTTGTCAAGTTATTAGTGGAACTGACAATTTGACAGGTTTTTGTAAACGCTGACATGACGTATACGTACTTAAGTGCTTTTGCTCTGCAGGAAGTAGATTAATTCAGTCTCCTTATTGCCCCACAAACTGTCATTTTAGGGAGATGGTTTATTAAATTTACTTGAACATGAAATTAAAATGTGAGTAATGTCTTCTTATTTGATGTGTATAATTTGTGATAGTAGTGTGAGGAGTGTGTTTTGAACATTATGTACAATGAGAATTTGGCTGCAATTAAGGTAAATAGAGGATGAGGAAGCAGTGGGTATGGAAGGCATTCAATGACAAATTAGCCCTTGTAATCTCAGAAATGGAAAAATAACCTGGGAGGATCTGAGATTTCTCTGGTTATTGAAATTGAACTGTCTTTAGGGAAACTAAGGGGGAGATTGTCCTTCAAGAGCAGTTTCTGAAGACATTGACTTTCTGCCATTTCTTCAGTGAAAGCTCTTCCCATCTACAGTACTGACTTATGCTTTTATTGTCCTAAATGTATAGTAGAAGAAAATTTTGATTGGAGCCTACCAGATCCTTCTAATTTTATGGAGGTATTAGCCATACCAGCCTGGTAATGTCCAGAATCAGGGGCAATGATAGGGTAGCAAAATTCAAGTCTGGTGAACTAAAACTGATGATGCAGATTCATATCAGAATGAATCCTTGTACCAGTGCTTAAACACATGTCCCTTTCCTCTCCTTGATGGCTCAGAAGAGATTGTAAGTTACTACTCTGTTGTGTGGAAGACATTTACAAAGTAAAATCTTCTAGACAGATCTTTAAGGAAAAGGATTTAAATTTTGATATAAATGATAGGAATGAATTAATGATTTGGAAAACTTCTCAAAAGAGTCAATGCAAAAAACTTTCCGTAATGCAATGTTCTCGCTAAAAATTAACATGCAGAAATCCAAGACAACTTAAAATTATAGTTCCCATAGCTACTGTAACTCATCTAGAACCTGGTTAGGCAGTCCTTGATAAAAGTGCATCTGTCTGTGTCTAATTTGGAGTTTTGGAAATGGACATGTTAACTCCTTAGTGGGGAAAAAGGCAGATAAGAACTCGTGATTTTATTTGTCCTCATACTCCTTCAGTAAGCATGACGTGACTCAGCTAAATTTTACTTTAAAGGTTAAACTCTGTCATCACCTGGACAACACATTATTGCAGGAAGAAAAGGCTTCTCACTTCAAATGAAGGAATCAAATTGCCTGCAGGGGTCTTGTAGGGGGACAGCCCAGAGATGCCACGGGGATTTTCCTGCTGCAAATGGATGCATACTGTGAAGGAATTGTCTGTCTGCTGCAAACCACTAACATCCTTTCTCTTGGGCAAGGTGACAACACAAGAATGAATAAACACCAGTTAACATTTCCCTGCCTGTGATCAGAGAGCCATCAATCAAACCTAACCAGCTGCACCAAAAAAAAAAAATAAATTAACTGTTAGATGTGTGTTTTAAGCAAAAGCATCTTCTGTGCCTTTGGAGACAAAATAAATCTTAGTGTCCTGATGATAGTCTCTGAAATTTGGTGGTCTAGATAGATCAGGGAAAATGGAATCTTATATATTTGACAGCATAATTATTATGCTCTGTCAGATTTATACAGCTCTTTCATAAGGAACACTTAATACTTCATACGGATATTACTTTTCCCATCAAATATCACTTTAGAAAAAGTTAATAATTTAGGACCCTTTATATTAAAAATGGCTAATTCAACAGAAGCATATGATATAATCAGGCATTGCATGAAGCCTCTAAAACTTTTCCCTTTTGCCTTGAAGCAAATCTGGTGTTTATACCAGACTCTCCCAAGCTTGCTGATCCTGAATTTCAAGAGTTATTTAAAGCTATCATACAGAGGATGGATGGTTGCTCCCTTCAGTATAATTTTGTCCTGAGATGGCCAACTCACTCTCTTTATGCTTTCTTTGCTCTGATGTATCCCTGCCCTCATTAGAAAAAATCCTAAACTATTCTTCTCTTTAAGCCCTGATTTTCAGATTTATCCAAATTTCATTGTCACAAAAAAATCTCCTGTAATATATCATACTATATTACTTGGAGAAGTAATAAAGTAAACCTCTAATATAGTTCTTAAAAGCAGTGCTGGTGCCATGTGAACATAAGAAAGTTTTTTGACTAGTTCAAGCAGTGAATATTTTCCTGTTTCGGAAGCAACAAATAACTCAGGATATATAATAGAAGATTTGTGGGAGAGGAAAAAATTAAAATCCATTAAGGTATAATTAATTCAATTTTTTAAAAATTCATAAATGTATGCTGAATAGAAGCCTGGATGGGACTCCATTGTTAGAAGCAAATATAAAATAAGATGCTATTTTTTTTTTGCTCAGCATACATACACACACATGTACTTACTTAATATTTATATAGATGTAATAAGTATGTACATGAGCTGCTTCCCTCCTAATTTGTCATCCTGAAGAAAACACAGTGCTGTGAAGCCCTGTTGTTGGTGGAATCGGATTTGGAAGGAATAAATATCCAATGAGAAGTGTTTTAGGACATCACTTAGGCTCAAATCTCAGTCTGTGAAGTCAGAGGGAAATCTGGATAAGATTGAGTAAATAGAAGATTGTTTCTGAAGTGACTTCCATGGGAGCTTAAATATTTCATCCTTGACATTATAAATGTTCTTGCTCCATCGGGGACACCATTGCCAAGTATCCTCATTGATTCTCAAGTAAGAGACCTGTAGCATCACTTCATTTTTCATTAATCTATGGACGAGTACAGCACATTAAGTGGAATTAAGGGATGCATGTCTCATCTCCCCACAGCAGCTCCTGAGACACCCATCAGTCTGTGCCTTCTGCTCTGCACAGCCCATGATAGATGAATGCAATACAGAGGCTGTGCTGTTGTCTAGCTCGAGCTGAATGTCACCCAGAGCCAAATGGATACATCTGATCAGCCTGGGATGAGGGTTGTTGTTAATTGTTGGTGCTTTTGAAAAGCTAAGTTGCTTTGTATCTCAGGAGGAGGTGAAGTAAGTCACACGCCCCACAAAAAGTGGGTAGGTAGGAGGTTTTGGTAGACAAGACTTGCTCCAAGAGACATTTGAAAGTGTTTCTCTCCATTTACTAGGCTGGGAGCTTAGGCACTTTCACAGTGCTACCTTGCTCAGTACTTAAATTATGAATGACTTGAATTTTTCTGTGCTTTTTTTAGGATCTATGAGTTGTATCAATAATGGAGTACAATACCTGAAATTTGTAGGGTTATGAATCATCTCTCTGGAGATGGCTCACTTGATTTGATTCAGAACTAAGGAATAACTTAAAATAAGGATCATGACTGCCTGTGGTAAGTGAAGTGACTTTCCTATTTCTGTCCTGTTTGCTGCTAGGCCATAAACCAGCCTGGAAATTTGAATTATGGTAGATGCTGATAGGCAAGCAGAGATCTACATTCTTTGGGAAATCTGGTTCCACGTGAAGGGAAACTCCCGGAAAGAGGCACGTAGTCAGCTCACGGGGGCAGTATTTGCCATTACTGTGTGCACACTCGCTGCTCTTTGGACTGCACTTACCTCCCATCTCACCCCCCAATCACCACTGCTAACTTATGCCCTTGCAGCCACATACTGGGTCTTTCAGCCTATTTCACTACATTTTTCTATGCATTGCATCTAAGCCATTGCATTGCTTCAGTCCAGTCAGAAAAATGACAGTAGCTGTGTACAATCAGAAGCAGCTGCAAACATGAAGTGCAACCCCCTAGAGAAAATTGCTCGCTTGAGTTGCAGTTGAGGGAGATGGCACTGACCTTGGTCTGTGTCCCTTTAAAGATGTGGTGTCATCAGTCCTATTGGTTTGCTTCAGATACCAGCAGCAAAAAAAAACAAACCCGAGACATTCTTCCAGAGCTATGAAACACATTTACTCAGAGACTAAGCAGCATATCAAACCTTGAAATATGTGGTCTAGTGAGTTTCTTAAGGATATTTGGCCAGCACAGAAAACATTCAGTCATCCTAATCTTTAAGAATTGAGGAAAATGACTGTCAACATGTGGAGGAAAACTGCAAGGTGAATTGAGCCCATCCTTCTACCTCATGCCTTGGCTGGACAGAAAACTGCTATTAAGAAGAGTCAGAGAGGCAACTGCTGACGCCCATAAGGGACCTTTGCCACTAAATCCAAGCCTGGGATACATCTTTGCTAGGTGGTATTTTGCTTCACCAGGCCAAGGGTTAAATCCAAATCACTGATAATGAACATGTTTCTGTAAATATGCAGTGGTTATTGCAATGCTGACAACTTTTTTAATATCCTGCTATGATTAATTGACGTGCTTATCTCACACTTGCTATATTCTCATCTAAACATGTCATTCCTTCACTTTATGTCTGTTTCTTGATCCTGTGGTGCATCTGAGACAAATATTAAGAAAATTCTCTTAGTCTGGAAATCAGAAGCTTTCTCCTCTTCTTTTCCCCCTCTGTACCAAACCACAGTCACATATGTAAAGGTTCTGAATGCGGATAAGGAGGACTGGAAACCTTTGTGTGTTACTCCATGGTTGAAGAGTCTATGTATCTATCTTCTGTATGGAAAAAGCATATGTTGTGCCAAAAAAAGAGAGCTCCTCGAGAGCATGGCTGAATCATCAGTGAGTTTCAGTAGAGAAGCAGCAGTTTCCCAAGCCAGCGGTACCATGTGTGCCACAGAGACAAGGCATCACAGGAGTGCTTCTGTGGCGCACCCTGACTGCCTGGGACTGCACTTTCCAGGAGGAAGAAAGGACAAAAGAAGTTACAGACAACAGTAAAAATGGTAAATTTGGGTTACAGGATTGACATTTTTGGAAATGAAGGGTATAGCTTACCTTTTTGCTATCAAGAAAGCAACTCATTATTGGATGGCAATTCACTAGAATTCAGCTACATCCATTCAAATAAAAAAGAAATATTTATAACTTCTAGGAGAGGAAGAGTAAGTGAGCTTTTGAGACGTTGCAGAAATAATTTTTCTCCATCTTGATTGGTATACTATTTTGAATTTATGCTACAACTTTTTTATATTTTCGTATTTTTATTATGATTTGCTATATTGGGAGTATACAAGGAGACTCATAAGGGTTTGGATGCCTTTGAACAGGATTCATACTACTACAGAAGGGGAGCTGGTATTTTTGCTTGTCTGCTTCTAGCTTCTGAACATACGAAATACACTGTTGTATTTCAATACATTGCAGTGTTATCTTGATATAAGACAGGCTGTGGTTGTGTTGACCTGCTTACACATTGCCTTCAAGCAATGGAGCAGACTCAGTGTGTTATAGTTTTGTCAGGAAAAAAAATCATAGTTGCATTTAGACTAATACCACACAGTTACAGACACACTCTTTTCTGCTGTTTATTGGATCTGTATCCAAAAGCCTTCACTGTTCTTTGAATGTGGGGTATCACGTTGCACAGATACTCCCAATTAAATACATGGATCAGATAGTTTTCTCTTGAGATATGGTTCTGGCTCCTGCCATGGGATTGTTTGTTAAGGCTTCTGTGGCACTGTCCATTGAGTGGATTTGTGCATTTAAGGGTTGTTTCCTTTAGGCTAAAGCAAATGTTTTAACAAAAGATGCCAGAGTATTGGTGCAGTCTGAGCTGGAACTGGATTTTCCATAACTGCAAGTTACCAATTTGCTGCATCTGTGGATGTGAGCAGAGACACAGTAACAGCCCCCAAGGATGCTCTCAGCACAGCCCAACCCAGCGAGTCAGTTCAAGCTCAGTTACAGTAGACCTATTTCCTCTCATAACCAGGGTGAACCAGAATTCACCATCCCAATTACTGGGTGCCAGTGGGAGGTGGGAGCTCAAAGTGCAATAGGTTGACTTACAAAAGTGTGAATAGGTTCTGCGGCTCCTTGAGTCCACTCGCTGAGAGCTGATGCCATGGCATAAAGGAAAGCAAGGTCAGTCTGATACTGGCTTGACCTATTCCTGGTTGGAGAACCAGGGAGTTGTATGAAAACATCAGGCAAATAACCATGCACAGCTATTGATTTGCTCTTTTTGATGTTCACTTTCTTTCCCCCCTCTGTTCAATAGCTTCATTGAAACTTCCTGGGGACAGTATGACTTCATGGAGAACGGGAACATGCCAAAACAAAAGAAAACATGAAATGATGCAGAGATCAGTGCAGACCTCCCTAGGGTTTTATTGACTGAGTAAATGACTTGAATGTCAGCAGCTAAAAGGTAAATTCTCAAGTCACAGATGATGAAAAAAAGAAAAAAAACAAACAAAAACCCTACCTCACATAGGAATGAATAATTGAAATCTTGCAACAGGCATATGAAAAACTGAATTCTAGATTAACTCCAATGGCTGCAGTTTGGAAAGCAGCTTAATATAGATAACAGCAGAATAAGAAGATGCAGCAATATGAAGGGAAAAACCAGGTACATTTCAGAAGAAAGGATGTTGAAAGCTGCATACTGAAAAGGGAAAGACTTGGGAGTTTAACTTAAGGGAAAAAGTAAAGTAAAAAAATAAAAAGGTACCCTGTATTCAGGTGCATTTTAGGATACCATAAGTGTTCTAAGCAATCTTGTAAGAGAAATGTTGTATAAATCAAAGAAGGTAGTGTTATTGCTAGAAGGCTTGGGGAACGAGGGCCATGCTCACAGCAGCGTTCAGGTTTGAGGAATAAAATTGAGAAAACATGTAATCACTGTTGAAGGGAAAGCAGTGCTGAGCAATCACAGATTAGTCCTGATTTCCAAGATTCAACTACACTAAAAAGAGTAAGAAAAGTCAGACTTATTTCTCCCTGATAAAGATAAGAGCTCCATGGGGACCTACACATTTCTGATAGAATCACCAAAGAAGCCTGAGAAAATGTGATCCAATTATATTATTTAAATAACCAGCAAGTATGAATGTTTGGCTGAATGTGTGTCGAAAGGGAATTTCAAGTGAAGCCTTGGATTTCAGAATTAAATTGGCAAAATCAGAGTATTACTTTTTGATGGGGAGGGTCAGAGGGAGAAAGACAACTATGGAGCTGAAGAGTTAGAATGAACATGTCTTTCTCAATCTAACAAAATTGTCCTTACTGGTTATAAAATTAAACCGCAGCGACCAGATGGTGACTCACTAGAAGTAAAAGCTGAGTGTGGTTCATTGCACCTCTCCATTCACATCTTACTTTGCAATGTTTTTTTCTTGGTGTACCCAAATTCACCATCTACCTAAATGCTTCCTAAGAATCACAGTGTCCTTTATGGTGGAAGCTTAGAGAAATCAATGTTTTATTTTGCACATAACTTCAAAGCTGTGTGCAAAAATCATCACTGCTCTCTTTTGTTATCTCCTTTTCTTTTCTCCCGTTGTGTGTGTGTGTATGGGAGAACAACTGTAGCTTGGTACAGGTGCAGAGGGAAAAGAGGATGGAAATGTAATCTGGAAGAAGCTGTGAGGGCATGAAGGACCTGGTGAGAAGTGCCTGGTATCATCTGTTGTTGTTGTTCCAAGCAGCCATAGCATAAGTGACATGTGTTTCTTTTAAAAAAGTCTCTCCTATCCCATCTGTTGGCCATATGGGTGAAAAACATGGTTTTTCAGCATGCCCACACCTACTCACTGGCCAACAATCTGTCCTGGCCTAAACATGGCTGCTGACTGTGCCATAGCAAATTGTTCTTCTTAGAAACAACCGAGGGAATCTCTGCCTGTGAGATGGGCTTCAGGAAAAAAATTGAGAAAAATGAACATATGCAGCAATCTATTTTGAGCCAGTGGGATTCTTTAGCTTGCCTCGCTGCTCTTTCCAGGGATAGAGAGAGAAATTTTGCTGGATTTTCAGTCAACTGCATTAATTGAGATAGTTTTTTGAAAAGAGCTTGTGCAGAGACTTGGTATAAACTAGGTTGGCCCCATTTCTGATTAGAAGAAATGAAAAATGGTTCATATCCTTAAGTCCATCTCAGATTTTACACTGGATCCATATGCATTGATTTGGTGCACTGGAAAGGCTGCTTTAGTGGGAATTTGCCTTGCATTTTTATGCCTGTGATATGCCCTGGAGAGCAGTACTGGTGTTCCCAGAGCAGTATTCTTCTTGGTGGAGCCAGAGTTGAAGAATACACTCGAGCACTGCCACAAGTCCCGACATTCCCGATGGATCCATGCCCTCCATCAGGCAGCTCTCTCCATATGCATGCTGTATACATCTGGGGAAAGCAGCTGGCAAGAAATGTCACTGGAATAAGCACAATGCAGACATAGCTCCAGAACTGTAATGGATTTTGTCAAATTAAACACTCCTCCTTCCCTCTTTCTGCTCCACCAGGTCGCGGCATCTCTGCTGAGGCTGGGGCTTTCTGGAAGGAGGTGCAGCCATTCCCATGGCACAGAGACAACCACAAAACCCCTAATGGTGTGCCTAGCCAATGAATCCAGAGACCTGATGCAAACACTATTAAAATACTGGAAAAAAAGCATTTAAAAGCTCTTTACTGACTTTTTTGGGGTTTTTCCTCTTGAGGTTTGGACCTTGACCTAATTTAGCACCTAATTTTGATACTCCTAAGTATCAAATAGTGCTTTTCACAGTTAATATTCTTTATGTGTTCCTTTCACTCTGGAGAAAGTATATTCCCATTTGCAGGGCAAAGGTTTGAGTTCATCTAATAGTGACTTTTTGTAATTGTCATCTGTGGATGTAATATCATTAGATAAGTTGTTCTCCCAGTATGAAAATGTTATTATGGTTTTCAAAAACATTACAATTTTAAATTTGCAGCTCAATAAATCATTTCAGTCTTTACATGCTGCAAGTCACTGGGCAAGAGATCTCTAATGTCTTATGCATTGAAAAGCAAAGAGAACTGAGAACAGAGTCTAAAATCTACAACTTGATTAGGTTTGGAGCATGAACAACACAGCTTAAGGGCCCAGCAAACCTTGACTGCCATGCTGTTATCTTGCTTCAAAAGCTGTAGCAATCAGGAAAGACTTGCACAATGAAAAGCAGTTAACAAAGGAGAAGCTTCAGCTGATGCCCAATTTGAGAGTCTGAATCTACTAATTCCCTGCCTGACTATCTTCAGCTGTCTCATGCTGTATTTCAGAGGGTGGTTTCTTGCTGCATCCATCAGGTGTGCTCCTGCTTTTTTTTAGGAGAAGGAAAAGTAGAGTATCAGTCAGACTTTGGAGAATGCCATGCTATGAAGCTGTACATCTCCATCTGCAAGATTGTGAAGCCCCTGGATAGTAAGTACTCTGAATCACTCATCATTCTCTTAATCATAGATGCAAACTGCAGGTGCCTGAATTCAGCAAAAGATGGAATTGTGTGTGCTCTAAATACAACTCTAAGTGGCTAGAAAATGTCAGTATTCCCTATCAAAGAAGTATGGAATAATATATGAAATGGAATAACACTCTGGTGATTCTACTTATTTCCGGTCTTCAAGTGATAATTTTTTCCACAGTTACATGAAAATTATTATGTGGTTAGGAATATATTATTGCTGTTGGACACAATAATTGCAGTTGGAAGCAAATTATCTCTGAACCTGTACAAATGAAGTTGTTTTCCTCTCTGTTTTAAGGTATGCAGAAGTCTGTTTTCCCAGAACAAAGGGATGCTGGTTCTCTGCATTATTCCAAATAAATCCAGAGTCCCTGTTTGCCACCAGTCATCCTCCAGCACTATGGAGGTGTTATCATTCAGTTATTAAAATTATTAGAAATGCCTCTGCCCAATTTAAGGTGCAAATGAGACCATATGCCAAAATTAATAGTATGGATTTTGTATAATAGTAAATATGAGAGGGAAAAAGAAATAGAAAAAGAGGTGGGTGGAGAGAAAGAGAGTGACAGAGACAGATTAAATAGAAAATATCACCCCTCTATGGATCCCAGTGGTGTCCCATTGATCCTCTCTGTCTGGTCTTGGTGATGGTCCCCAAAACCAGAGAGTCAAAGGGGTAATATACATTTGGGCCAGGTGGGAACACACAGTCACCTGTCCTAGCAGGGGGTAGGTTTGACACAATCTCTTGCAGCAGACTCTGCATTTGTTGCATCCCTTTGCACCACATGCAGTGCTCAGTGCTCTGCTGCGAGGCCTCAGCAGAGGGTCTGGGAGCACTTTGGGACTCTTGGATGGATTATGGCAGAGGGTCTGGGAGCACTTTGGGACTCTTGGATGGATTATGGCAGAGGGTCTGGGAGCACTTTGGGACTCTTGGATGGATTATGGCACCTCCTCAGCTGCCCCTGGTGGGAATGTGTGAATGGGTGTGGCCTCCCCGGGATGGGGGGGGGGGGGGGTGACAGCTGAGCCAGTTTGCGTGAGGGAGGATGGGTGCTCCCTCCTCTGACCAGAGGTTATGCCACACAACCAAAATTCTCTTCTGTTCTTGGCTGGTGAGGGGGAGTCTGTGCAAACCTGACTCAGCAGAAAAGCCTTTGGGCTATGGGCTCCCTGACCCCCAACCCAGCCAGGGATGATTTTCAGGACAGCTGCTGAGTTTGGCTTTCACTTGGATGCATTTTTCTCCCTGAGCCTTACTTGCTTTTTCCTAGACCTGAGGTGATTGAAAAATAGTGTCACCTTTATCTTGTCTCAAGTTCCCTCAGGAGCTGGACTCACAGCCCAAGGTTCCACTCTGGCTGTTCAGGGTGGGGTAGCTTTTGGTGTCACAACTTCTTCATACAGTTTTGCCATAATGAGCAAAAGTCCTGCATAAAAATGTTTAAGCCAGGAATGGTAACATTGACAAGAGGTAGGCTGGTGCTTTGGATGTGCCTGATTCCTCCTTTTAGACAGCAAGATATCTTGAAAATCCCAACTGTCTAAAGTGGGTGAAAGAGGAGTGTTCTCAGGTAGCAGAGCAAACCTTCATAATACTCCCCTGCTAATGACTTTTGGGAGCTGTGTCTTGGGAGAGTTGCATTGACCTTTTGTTATCTCCCCATAGGAGAGCAAATAAATTGCCCTTAAAGGTCAACTTAGAAGGAAGCAAGAGAAGGGGTGAAATGGGCAACACCACATCCTGGTGTTCCTTCTCGGTCTGGATTTTTATATTCAAAATCAGGAGGATACATTTTCTAAGAGAAAAGCTATCAATGTCAGAAACCTAATGACCAAGGGGTCATAGCAAAAACTGCAATACAGATTTCAGTTTTGAAAAGAGATGAAAACAAAGGAAGGTTTTAAACAGATTAAACCTGTCAGGAAGCACAGGAGTTATCGCCAAAGGTCTCTTTCTTTTTTTTTTTTCTCCCCCCCTCCTCTGGCTACCCTGCAGACTGGTGCACCCTTCATGACATGGGAAACATTTTTCCAGGTTGTTAACTAACATTATGAACATATTTCCTTCTGGTGGAACGTGAGATTTTATTGATGTTACTCCCTGATGCACAAACAAGACTGTGAAGGAAAAAGAAATCCCATCATAATAAAACAGATTTATTAAACTGGGGCTATTTGCTTACAGACTGAAGCTGAAATTAGAAAAGGCCTTGTTCCCTTGGATAACCTGGTTATGAGACATGTCTTTCATTAAGAACACTTTCACAGTCCCTTCTTGCAGTGGAGTTAGTAAAAAAAACCAACAAACCAAAAACGGAAAAAACCAACCAAAGAAACTGTTCAGTGGGAAAGGAACCATGCACCCTAGCTAATCATACTGAGAGAAGGACTTTCAGAGTAGAAGAATCACTGATTAATGATCATCTTTGCTTACCTGTTCTTGTTACTTCTTTGCAGTTCTGTTTCCTTGGGTACTCTAATGTGGTTGTGATGTTCTGTGTGGTCATACTGAGATATATCCACTCAGCAAATATGTAATCATCAATTGAGAAAATATTAAAAGTCTGTGAGTTCTGTTAAAACACCTGGAAAGAGGAGTTTTGGTATTGTTACCCCCTGCCAGTAATGGCTGTTAAATAATAGGAAGACTACTAAATACTGTGAGACCTCTCCATAGTCCTGCTACCTCTGCATGATCCTCAGCAAATGTGTCTGTATTTTAAAAGGTTTTGTAAAGCACTTTATTACTTTATTTAGCTTTAAAATTATTTCATGCAATTTTTCTCCCCTGGTGATTACTTACCAGATTAGATATTTGTTTTGATTTAGAAGGTTTTTGCACAATGAAAGCTTGATCCTTGAGTTGTGGATGCTTCCTAGTGGCAGAGATGCCTTCTGGATGTGTTTGGAGAAAGATTTGGGATTTATGAGTCCACTTTCGTTCTTTATAACTGAACAAGTTGGCATTTAGAATGGGCTGCACTGGTGACAGCTGATGTGGCATCAGTCCAAAGGAAATTTGTGTCCATCCTATGCCTTTCTGCCCCTAAAATTCCATCAAAGCTGGAGGCAACTGTTGTAATATACTTTGGAGACTCTTCAAATCTCTACCCAAACCACCTAATGGAAACTGTATGCTCTTGTCTTCCCAAAGTCCAGATGCTTTCTGCTTGGGTTGCATGTGATTAACTTTTAGGGGTTATTTCTTAAGTGAATGAGATATTGCAGGCCCTACAGGATGGCAAAGGTGTCACCCAGGGGTGTTAAAGTGGCATCTGCAGAGTAGGAGGCTGAGGTTCAAAGCTGTTGTCCTGTTTGGGGAATGTCAGGGATACACAGTGCCTTGGTTTAAGAGGGGATAAAGACCACAGGGATAAAGACCACAGAATTTGGAAAGGTTTGTGGTGCAGGTCAGTGATGACAGCCCAAATTTGTCCTCTGTGAATGTGAAGAATACCCTCTCTAATGATGCTGAATTGCCTTTTCAGAGAGGCAGAAATTTACCTGTAGTTTCCCTTTGCCCTCCTGTTCCTCAAGAGCTGCATCCTCATCCTCCAATCTGAACTACATTTCATTTCTTCAGTTAGCTAAATGCTTTGGGCAACATATGTCTGAGTCAATGAAGGTTAACAGGATCAGATCCTCAGCTGGTGTCAAGCAGCATTGCTCCCTTATCATTGAAGAAATGGCACCAATTTAGGTTTATTCTATTGTATTTCTCCTGAGGATTAGTATCAGTAATGGGTTTGTGCTCATTAAATGGTGTCTTCCTGACTCTGCTTTTCTCTGCTCCTGTGGAAATACATTAGTTTAAAAGTTCAGTCCCTGTAAAACAGAATGTGCAAGGCAGCTCTTCTCTGAATGGAAAATGATCTGATTTGTTACAGGAATGCATATGTAAACCACTGTTGGGAAACACTATGTTAAAACTTATTGTTACCAAATCCTCCACAATCTGAATGGGAAACTTTGTTAACTGAGAAACTATTTTCCTTTGGCATTTTGTAAGAGGGTCCTGAAGACGTCAAGAGGAGGGAAGTGGGTGTTGATGAATTTTATAACAATGAGTCATTTTAGCTCTGGGATAATTTTTGATAGGCACGGATGGTTCTCTGCCATCCCAGGAGGAATTCAGACTTCATCTGAATCGGTTTTACCAGTGGCCAGGACAAACAGTTCCAGTTCCTTGCTTGGAGATCTCAGGCTCTGGGTCCCTGTGGTGGGAGGTGATGGCAGTCAGTGTGGTACAGACTGGATGTGGGAGGTGAGAGCTCAGCAAAGGAAAACGAGGGAAGAGCCAGAACAGTTTGCTGCTGCCATCTCACTCTGAGTAGCCAAGTGGCCCTGGGTTTGGCTCAGCCAACACAGGAGCAAATGTTTTCTCCTAAAGCCTCTTACAAAGAGTCCATTCCTGTCCTAAATGGCTCAGTGTTCCCCAGGGCATGAGCCACTCAGGAAGAGGTGTCCTCTCCTAGGTCTCTCCTGGAGATCACATAGTATTAATTTATGTTGGTGCCATGGGGAAACATAAGTTTCTCCTAAGGGCTCAGTTAAAATTCAAGAATCCTTGACTTAAGAGAGTAAGTGGGTTAACCACCAGTTCAGCCAACGCTGCTACATGATCAAAGTAGAATTTAAATAGCAGTTTGGTGTACCAAAACTAGGCCAAGATCAATGTATGGCATGTATCAGACTCAGGGCAGAAATCACCTTTGCTTTTCCTGCCCTTATCTTTACACTTCTGACCACACATTTTCCAGATCTGGTGAAAGAAAGTTGTCAGCCCAGAAGATGAGGCTCTCCCCAGGAGTCAGTCTGAATTGTGCTGAGTGTCCTGCAGTGCTCTTGCACATATGTATCATCTCTGTGCCTCTCTTATGCATATCAGGAAAACTCTGGGGTTTAAATTAGGTGAACTATTTTTGCTTTGCCATTTTAAATGTTTGATAGCATAGTGCTGCTTATTATATTTGTATCTTTTGCATTGTTGGGTTCCAGTGACATTCAGATTTGTTTTTTAGTTTTCTAGGTTAATTTTTTGGTTTGTGTTTTTCTTATGTGACTTCATCTCTCTGCCTGTCATGATATTTCAATTATTCACAATTGCTGCTATAACACAAGAATCTAATCAACCTGGATTCTTTTGACATTGTTTACACTATATATGCCTAAGTCTTTCTAGATGTTAATGTGGAACAAGATCTGATATCACAGGCTATTCAGAGTCACAGAGCCCTCCTTGTTCCCGTGATCTATTCTAAATTCAGATAATTTTAGGAAATTATCTTTCACCTATTTTCACACTTAGTCACTGTGAACTCCTAAAATCTATTCTGGCTCACTTTCAGATTAAGAACTAAACACAATCATGATCTTGTAGGTGAAATCTCCTACTTGCCTTAAAGCAAAACCATGAAAAACTTTGTCTTTTAAGATGGGAACTGTCTCAGGTATACACTCTCCACCTAAGAAAACAGACAGCAAGCCTCTTCATATATTCATGTGCTTTCCAATTCTAGTAGTGTTTATCAGAACACGGTACACAGAAACCACAAATGGGTGATGGCAGCAAAAAAATCTCCCTGCTGACTTACATACCTCCCCACCATCTGGAAAAGCACAGCAATAGTATGTCAATATTGAATGTGTGTTCCTGTGTGTTGTGCCATGGACACAGACCTCAGGTCTCTAAGAGGGGGAGATTCTCTGCAGAAGTTCCCTAAATTTGAGGGAATTGTGCTCAGGTCAAAAAAGTCTGAAGGAGCACAGCGCTGATACAGGAATGTGCCAGCAGGCAGGATAAGTACTAAAAGCCTAACCCAGCACTACTCCTCCCACCTGGATGGCCCTGCAAGAGCAGTTGAAAGGTGATCACAGACATCATGACAGGTTAGGAAGAAGATTTACCCCCCCCCCCAAACATCTGCAGAGCCAGGAACACAGCTCAGCAGTGGGGGGGGCATGGACACGCAGACAGAAAAAGAAATGTCCCAGGAAACAGGCAGGGCTTCTATGAATTTATTGTGCCCAGAGGGCCTCTGAGCTGACAGCAGCCAAACTGACAATAGGCTTTGCCCTTGTCCTCCACATCTGAAACACTCCAGGCTGTAAAACTTTCTAACACTCCTTTCTCATCAAGTCGCTGCAAGTTTTCCCTTCTTCATAAAATCATTTTATCTAGTAAAACCTGGCTTTTTGCTTTAAAAGCATGCACAAAAACTTGTGAAGGAAACAATAAGGCTGTGATGGATGTGATGTTCTATTGCTCTGCTTGGTACTGAGGGGGGTTTGGGTAAGGGCAGTGAGCAGGAAGGAGAACTAAACATTTCACTGAGGGCTGCAGCTCTGTGTGGGCAAACCTCGGGATGCTGCTGCAGTCACGCGGAACCACAAGAGTTATTCAAAAACTTTCTCACATGGATGACTCCTGGCTGCTTTTCTTAAAGTGTGACTCATAAAGCCCTTCTTGAGATAGGTACCAGTCATCATAAACATTGTCAAGAGAGAGCAGGGAAATATTGAGATCACTAGAAAGTGGAAAAGCTTGCCTGTGTAAATCATATGCAGTCCTGCCCGTTCAGATCCAGGTGATTTTTATACAGTTAAAGACAGGGGAAGTGGGGGGAGAGAGCCCTAAAAAGATTTTGGCATGAATTTCAATCATCTGTCTCTAGTTTCCAGCAGTGTGTTGTCACAGATGTAACTTTATAACACCTTCTATATGATGACACAAGGGCAGGTCTTCTTTCCTCCCTCTGTTCCCTTAAATTTCAGCGACAGTTGCTGTACTTAAATCCTGCTCCCATTTTTATAACAGTGAAACCTCCTTCCTCCTTCTGGCTAATTGGTGCTCTAGCAGCAGGAGATTGTGTGCCAAGGCAGCAGAATTCCCTGCCTGTTCAGCATCTGCAGGCTGCTCACACATGTAATGTCAATATGAAGTTTAAACATTATAAAAGTGAGCCTAGATAGTAATTGGTTGAAATACATACAGTGATATCAAAGCTTTTATAGTTTCATGGTTTTGCTGAAAGTTGTCATCCTCTTAGAAACAATCACAAGATTATATTAAAATAAAATATTAATATTAAAATTTCAGAATTGGTAATTTTTGGTATATTTCTGAGACAAACACAATGTTCTCTGAGAGGCTGTTTTTCCAAAAGAAGTATCCTGTATTCACACTTTAGAAAATACGTGTATGTACTCACACTGTCCAGAAACTGTTTTAGTGTAGGTTCAAGATTCATTTTTTGTCATCTTTTCTGGGTGATGTGCTCTCAGAATCCTCTAGACATGGAGGACTAATTAGGCAGGCCATCATAGTAGCCAAGGAATCTCCCTGCATTCCTCAGGAAACTGCTTCTTCCTGAGCCCCAGGACTGTGTGTTGGATCCATGAGAAATCCGGGAATATGGGGATTCTGTCTCAAACCATAGCTCACCTCTGATCTGTAACATCCCTTAGCTACATCCCCAGTGCACTGAAATCCATCAGGAACATCCTGCAGTCCCCTGTCACCTTTCATCCTGGTTATGGGGAGGGAGCCATGACAGGGGACAAAGTGAATTTGAAAGCTGTGCTTGTGGGAATGGTTTATAGACAAGAAGATGGATGTCATCTAATCAACCCACAATAAGTCCCCGCCTGCTTCGTGCTGTGTTGTTCTTTTGCTGTCCTCTCTCATTCATTCCCATTATCACCCAGGGCATCCCTTTCCTCTTCTGCACTCCCAGCTCCTGAAAACCCAATCTGCATTTAGTAAATAAGGGACAGAATGAGTTCTCGTTCACATGACTGACACTTTGGGTTTGAAATGAGAAAGCCTCTGTTGTTGATGCAGTGCCCAATTTAAAGCAATATCACCTGTCAGTTTGATAAAAGGCATGGAGAAAATATCCTGTCTCGGCCAAGGGGGGAAAAAGTGTCATCTAAAATAAAGTCAAGCCTCAGAAAAAAAAAATATACACAAATAAATGGCTGGGGATTGTTTTATGGTTCTATTCGCTGGGGTGAGTCGTCAAAACATAAATTACTGCTTATTTGTGACGAACAGAATGGCCAGGAATGAAGGTTGCAGGACAGAAAAGATACAAACTTGCTAGTGGAGGTTTTTTTTCCATATCCATTGAAATGTGCTGTATGAAAAGTCTGCTTTCAGAACTTTGGGCTTGGCTTTCTTGGTGCTCTGATCTTCATTTCTGTTAAAAAAATAAGTCAATGTATTTATCTTTTGCCTTTGTCCTACTGAGCTTTTGCTCATGTTACAGCTTATAGAAATGCAAACAGTGTCTTGCTTGTTTGTTTTTTAAATAAGCATCTTGCTTAATGCTTTGGCTCTTTTTTGCACTGCACGTCAGTGCTGCAGGAGAGCTGCTTCACATAGAAGGGAGGTGACTCTGGAGCTGGTGCTGTTGGCTTATGAACACTGCTTTCACCTTCAGTTGCAGACTATGACACAAAAAGCTTTACTACTTTAAGACAGTCCACTGCCCCATTTGAGATGGATACAGTCACCACTGTCCAGCAGTGATTGTTATCCTATACCCTAAGGTTTTTGAGAGTTTTTCACCCAGACAAAATGCAGCATTTTCTCTGGGCAGCCAGCTGCAAGAAACTTTCTATAGATGGTAGGATGGGGGTAAATGCTGGTGAAGGTGATGTAGCGTAGCAGAATGCCCATCCCAGAGGTGAATCCCCTGGTCTGGGACCAGCTGATCTGTCCATTTAGCCAGAGTAATTGGCCAAGGCAAAAGAAGCACGAAACACACAAAAAGCTTCTGGGAGTTGACAGATGGATCAGTCAGTTCTCCACTACTTGGCCAGACTGTTGCAATGGAAGACAAAATATCAGTTACATATAGAAACGAGTGTGTGGTGTTCTGCAGCATATGAAATCATCATCCAGGAAGTTATCATCTCCCTTCTGCTGGACAGTAAGGAGGGGGAAAATTTTCCTGTTAAAGAGCTGTGGCAGCCTAAAGACCTGTTGCAGGAAAACGCTCAAAAGACATCTGTGAGATCCTAGGCAATATATCAAGCAGCAGTAAAGCCCATATTAAGCTCAGTAACACCTGTGAAGACAGTCTGAAAGCCATGCAGCTCGTGGGAATAACTCACACCGGGACTTGCCAGATGTGAGGAGGAACATGTGGAACCTGTGAATCAAAGGGAGGTGTTTAAATATAATCATGGCTCTGACATCCTCAGGGTTTAAATTTTCCTCCAAAGCCAGTTTGAATCTGATTTCAGAGGAAGGCTTTTACTCACTCTGTAATGCATTGCAATATCCAGCAGGTAGAACTCATTGAGGAAAATTGCTTCCCACAATGATATATAGGATCATTCAGTCACATCTCTGTGCTATTTAGGGGAAATTATCCATGGGATTGTGTCATTAGTTTAAAAGCTGCCTCGATTGTTTTTCTGTCAGGATAATTTTAAGCTACGCAAGAGTATTAGTTGGAAAAACAAAAGGAGTCTAACTCCTTTCATATTGCTTAAATCTGGCTTTAAGTTAATATTTTCCTCTTCATTTCTAACAGCTCTGGAGAGAAGAGTGAGTTGGCCAGTGACTTTCTGAATACAGCTACTCTCTGTTAGTCAGGTGCTCAGCTTTCATGGGCTTATACTTCAGCCACTGGCCTTGTCTGCCCTTGCTACATCAAAAGGAACACAGCTTTGAAAATTTCCAACCACAGTTCTAACTAATGGCAAAATCCATGAAATAACAAAGTGCTGGCAAAGGAGAGACCCTGTTCACATTCATCAGTAATGTAAGCTGTTTCCAGGGGAATTTGTTTAATCTAAAGTCTCTAGAGAGTGTCAGAAAGGAAATGTAGAATAAATGATGGAACTATTCAAACCTAGAGATACTTAATTACAAATAGAATTGTTGGAGCATTGATGAGTTGAAAGCTGGTGGAAATCAACTTTCTCTTAGGGAAAAGTTCTGTACATCAAAGAGAAAAACTGAATTGATAATAATGGTAAATAGCAATGTAAGCTAAAGACTGAAAGAAAGACTATGAAGGCAGATATGAAGGCAGGAAGGGAATTCCTGGGTGACCTTTGGCAAGTCACTTTAGCTTCTGTCAACAGAATGAGGTATCACAGTCATGATGCTCAAATTTGGTGTAAGGGGAAAAACTGTAATGAGCTTGAAGCGTATGAGTACTCTGACAGTAAGGACTCTCTGCTGCACCTCAGAATGCTCAGAATGCAGCCTCTGTCTTCAGTCAGGCCTGTTTACTGAGCTTTTCATAACTGGTTTCTCCCTTGAAATTTGGAAGCATGTTGAGATAACACAGCCAAGCGTTCTGCCCTAGGATGGGTGACCTGGACTGGCAGCTGCTGTAAGAGCAGGCAGGCTGGGATGACAAAATTTTTTGGGCTTTATTGGTCACAGTCATCTTGAGGCACATGTCAGGACCAGCAGCCTTAGCAAAAATGCACTGCACTAAGTGCTGTAAGGGCAGATTTTGAAGAGGGATACCTCAATTTCATCCATAACAAAGCAGAATTGAACTTTACTTGTGATAGACCAGCTGCACTTGTTTGCTCTTTTCTGAACAATGGTTCTTGACAAGCCTGAATGTCTCCAGATAAATAGAAATAATTCAAACATTTCTAGCCCCAAAATTGCTTTTCCAGTTCAACTGTAAATTAGATTTTTCTGTTTGCATCCGTAAAAACTATCCAAAGTGGGCTGATGCATGTTCAGTTAGCAAAAAGATGTAGCTAGGGATATCACAGCCCACATGTATCACTAAGAAAGAAGCAGAGCTTTTGAAGTTGCCTTGGGCTCGCTTCCTTTCCACCAGAGGGAAAATGTGACACTGTCATGCACTGCCAGCATATGAATGCTTCTTGAATTAAGTCTGGGATAGAATAGCAGCACCAATGTATGGAGTTTGAAACACACACTAAGAGCAAGGAATTCTGATGGGAGGAGCATTTTCTTGTGTCTTTTTAATTTTTCAGTAAAAGATACTCAGTAGTTAGTAGAAATGCTCCTTCTTTCTGTCCTCTAACGTTATCCCTCAGCATTCAGGAGGATCAAAAAGGTCTTAAAGTAAATGTCTCTCTGAAATGGATGTCATAAATCAGAGAAATATCCAATAACAAAACATTTAAAAGTGTTAGATTTATATAACCCAAAGGACACATTTATAGAACTACACACAGAGTCAAATTTTCAGAGCCAACTCCAAGGTGTGTCTCAAACCACTGTAAGGTGCCAAACAAATGTTTGGATGTAAATAATTCTGAAGAATACTTGGAATCTGAAAAGATTCTGGCACTAGAGACAGTGAAATCTATTTCATTAAAGAGCCTCTCCAAACCTTGGACTTTCTGGATTTCGGTTAAGTACGATTTTTGCAACGTAAGATGTTCTATTATTAGAAGAGATAGGATGTAAATTCTGTCTATTCAGAGTTTGGATTTTATGCAGCTGGAAATAAGGCAATCCAGCATTCAGTCTTCCCTAGACTTCACTCTCGCCTGTTACCAGTTACCATTACAGTAACCTTAGAAGGGACTTAGTGGCTTAAACAAGTGTACTGTGCTTTTTGAGATGTCCTAGAAACTCCTCTATCTATAAGAACATGTCTAACAGGAGAGAAACTTCTATCTAGCAGCCCTGTGCAAGCTCAGCTCACCAGCATTTGCATACCTGACTTATCCTCTCTCTATGTACTGTTGAAATTAAATCCTGTTCCCCCATATTCTAAACCTACAGGTCCTGATAAAAGCATGAATCCCTGTCCCCACAGCTGGGGGTGGCAATCAGTAAACAGCAAGCTCTTACAAGGAGAGAAGTTCTGCCCAAGGACAGAGGTATTACATGCCCTAAATCCAAATGTCCCCTAAACAGAAACTCTGAGTGAAAACAGCAAAAAATGTCAAGACATACCCAAATCTGTGTAAGGTGGATGTTGCCAATTGCATCAGAGTTCAGTTCAGCTCATCCAGGCTTTTTGGCAGACATGGGAAATTTCAACAGAATAGGAAAGACTACAGAGAAGGCATCAAAGCATAAAGCATATTTTAGTGGGTCACACTTCAAAAGGAAATAGATGAACTTTATGCCTAGATAAGGGAAAAAAGAAAAATCTTTGGAACAATGAAATCTCATCACTCTGATCAGAAATCATGTCTTCTATTCCTGAATTTCATTGTATTCCCTGCAAATCAATCCCAGCTGTTTGTGTATGTGCTCCTTCCTGGTCACAGTTATTGTAAAAAATTTCAATAGCAAATATCTATAGAAAGAACTGTCCATGAGATAGCCATTTTTCAAGTTCCTTATTGGGAGAGACTGGGAAAGGCTGATTTTAATGACTATATTGTCTGGGAGCTCATCGAAGAATAGATATTGGGACCCTGAATAATGTATATTTTATGCACTGCAGATAGCCATCCACTGTAGATTTTACCACAAAACCTAAAACCTCACAATATGTTATTTCTGTGTTAAACTGAAAAAAGCTCTTTTTCTGCCTAAGCACCACTAAGTAGTGAATTGCCTAGTGATCTTGAATATAAGGACATTTGGCATCTGGTTTTGATGGAAAACAAACCCCATCATCTGTCCATGGCTTGTAATTATCCTTTTTCAATGATTTTCCTGACTGTGTGACTGAAAAATTATGCACCTGCAGCTCGAAAAGACAATCTCTATTTCATCCTCCAGAGGTAAAACATTCCACAAAGGATCAGGACTGCATCTCAGGCAGGGTGCCTCTGCATTAGCAGAAGGTGTGTGTTTTACACATCTGCCTACTTTGCTGTATCTCAAAAGACACCAATCTAAACTGTAATTACATGTATTCAAAAAGAAACAATATCCAGCATGAACATGTTTATGAGAAAAGAAGACTCTCTGATTAAGAATTCAATGTAATATGAGCCTGACTAATTGAAATCCACGTGTTTCTAATGATCGTGCATTCCCTCTTCATGAAATCAGCATAGGAGTATTTCATTCTTATTGTAAATCTAATTTAGCTCTTGTAAATAGTTGAAGAATCCACATGATGCTTTTTAAGCGACACTTGCTCAATGAAGAGTCGTGGGGGCTCCTTGGAATGAGAGGACAGCTTCTAAAATATGGGGTAGCTCATAGGAAAAGCACCTCAGAGGAGAGCTTGACAGAGTGCATGTCACTTATCTATTTGGAAGATGCAAGATGTATAGCAGCTGACTTGGCGGGACCCAAGGAAAAATGTGATAAGTGAACACCAAATACCCAGAGATGCTACAAGTGCTGAGTGATAGCAACATTTCAGCATAATCCTTCTCGGGAATGGTGTCATATCCTCTGATATATACTGAGCTGGTGTCTGGCTTTGCTCTATAGCACAGAAAATATGCAGACAATAAGAGAAAATATTAGTGTGTGTGCATGCATGTGTGAGACAGAGCGAGCGGGGGAATACAAACCAGTGACCTTTAATGGATGGAGTCAGAAGCAATCAACTTCACATCATAAGATCAACTGAATGTCAGAAGCTTTTCAGAGTGGCAACACTATTGGATATTCCCATTTAGCTTAAATTTTTAAGCTTCGTAAGTAGGGTGGTTTCACCAATATATTTTGAAAGTTCCTCTGAAATGATGGGAAGGTTCCTAGACAATGGTGTCTTTGTACCAGGATGTCTGCATCAGGTAAATTTACAAATATCAACCTCATTTAAAAAAATGCAGATAGATTACTTTTTTCTTTTTTTCAAGGGGCGCCTGGGGGGCATCACCACAATTCAAAGATCTTCCCTTCCCACCTTTGAGGGAACAAGTTGTCTATATGTCACGTTTACTTACTCTGTGTTACAGCTAGTCTTGAGGAAATGTAAGGTGTTTTGTGTTATATACAACAGGAGTCTGTAAAACAAATGAAGATTTGTCTAGTCCTCTTCGTTTCATTTCAGTTTCTCCTAGGTTTTGAGGCTCTTGTGTTTCCAATGCTTCCAAGATATTTGTTCCACAATGCATTTGCTTTCAAAGTCTCACTTTGTTTTTGTTACTTTGCTTGGGGTTATTTTTCTCCATAGAAGTTGAGTAAACTATTTGAAATTCTGGAGTAGGCAGTACCAAAGCAGAACAAAATAGTATCATCAGCTCCTCTCTTTCCAGGTTTTACAGGACTAAATGTGCCTTTTTACCCTTTCATCAAAATCATCTTCAGGTCCAGAAAAACTGCTGCTGTGGGCTAACCAGGTACTACTGAAGTATTTTTCTAATGGAAAAGTTTTCTGTGAGGAAATGGGGATCTGACTAAGCTGCTATATTTCGCAGACATGTCTTGATTACACAGGACTTTTCTGTGCTTCATTTCTGAGAGGCTCAGGAGCAATGCTTCAGTTTCACAATATAGTAATGTGCAATTCAGTTAGCTCAGGCTAATCCAATCCATTGCAAACGCTTTTACAAAGCATTTTGGCATTATCAAGAAGTTTGAAACTTCTGGTTTCTGGAAAACCTCAAATCTTCCACCTTTTAGTCAACTCAGTTTGAAATTCTGAGTTTTAGTCACTTGTAACATGGGTGGATGGATACTATGCTGAAGTTAAGTGAAATTGTGGTGCTTTTCCATAAATTCTGAGTTTATTTACAATCTGTTACTAGTCCAACACTGAATTTTAGGATCATAGAAATTGCCACTTAGATTGAAGGGAGCTATGGCTGGGTTTATGAGGAAAGTCTAAAAATTCAGAAAGAAAATGACAAAAAAACCCATGGTTAAGCTATGATGCACCACAGTCCAGACAGACATCTCCTATTTTGGTTGTCAGTTTCTTAGGTAATTTGCAGTTGGAAGAACCTGGGAGCTATATCAATGTCTAAGAAATACTTAAGGAATCCCAGCAGCACTCTAAACTCTCTTGCTACTCTCTTGCATTTGCCTCAATTGCTGCTAACAATTATTGCTTGCAATTGCTCCATGGAGGGAGGAGGAATCAGTGCAAAAAGAGGTTAGAGAGCTGAGAACAGAGCTAATGTGCAAACAAACTTGCACTGTTGTATGTGATGGTGTTGTGGTCATGCGCACCAGTTAATTTTTGGCAGCACTGCAGTTTCTGTGTGTTGGTTTTGGTGGTGCTATTGAAGCTGGAGCTCAGATTTAGAGAGAGAAAAAAGGGCTTTTCCCTGTGTTAGTGTCTGCTCAGTGAGTATCTTCTGGGGCACAGAAAACCCCAGATGTCTGGAAGGTTTTTTGCTTGTTTGAGCTGCAGATTCAAGATAGATGAAGATATTCTGTGAGTTTTCCCAAGAGCATGGTTCAGATCTTCCAATATACCTTGTTTATCTGTATTCTTGGACTCAAGAAAGGTCTTGATTTCAATTGCTTGTATCCAAGCTGGGGTGTGCCCTGATAGGGCACTGTCATGCACTGTCTCTCAGATGTACTTGTGAATGACATGCCAGTTTCTATGGGAAAGAAGCTAGCAGAAAGGCCCAGAATTATTTTCCATCAGCTCCCCACCCCAGAACATCAGGAAGCTGCACTTCCAGTTTGTACCCAAGTTTACTTTTTATTTAAACACAGCTAGGATTTCTCAAAATTAATTCTTGGAAGTTTTTGTTATAAACCTGCTTTTTGTAGTTCTTCCATTAATTTTGAACAGAATCCAGTCATGATCACATGCACCAGTTTAATCATGCAATGGCTACATCTAAAACCTACAAAGACCTCAGCCTTCAAGTCTAAGTCTTCTATAAAGACATCAAAGTTGAGCACTATTTACATTGTACAACTTGCTCTTTCTCCACATTAGAGCTGGACTACTCCCTCCAGAAATGTGCTAAATGCTCTTTGCAATAAAAAGCAGCTTCTGGCCAGAACATGTTCCTTTTTAACACTCAGGTCATAAAGTGCCTATTAAAAGGACATTAAAGCCAAAGAAAATCTATCCAAAGCACTGGATAAGGCCCACGCTGGAGAATATGCTATATAAGCATGCTCATAAATCATTAAAATTAAGATTGGATCTATCATTAATAAGTAAAGTTCAAGGACAGCCTTTATCTTGTTAAATTATCCAAATTTTGCTGTCTATTAGCATACCATTTAGAATGTAAGAATGGCTGTAGGGTTTTTTTCACCCTTCTTGGTAATGACATATTATGCAGAATAAAAAGCCTTAGCAACTGTTCTGAGATGCAATAATAATGCTGGAATTATTCTTTGGGGGAGGTTGTTGTACTAAGCAGCAAGTAATTAATGGTAAATTGCACTGGAAATTCTTGGAAAAAAGACAAATTACACACGCTTTTGTACTCATACCCAGCAAGTCCCATGTAATTAACAATATTAAGATAAATACGAGAAGAATTATTAATGATGAGATTAACTTCACATCATAGTGTAGACAGATGCATTTCATCCATGTATGTGGTAAGAATTGAGATTTAGTTGTAATTACTAGAAATATCTGACATTATTTCTTTGTGGAAATTCACCACAGAGCTATTGATTATTATTCAGTCCCTGACATTTGTGCTGTGACTTCTGTCCCCACAGATCAGCTTTGCTGAGTGGATTGAGGGGTATTTTGTTGAAGCTGAAACTGCTTGAGAATATGAAATACTCACTCTAGATGATGGGGGTCAGACCCTCAGTAAGCACCAAGCTGCAGGGACCAGGCAATATATCACAAATTACTGTCAGAGAAGGGGGCTGACCCACTTAGCACTCTATTCATTTCAGGTTCATGAGTTAACTCACCATTAAAAAACAAGAACAAGCAGGGAATTGCCAGAAATGAAAAGGTGGCACATAACAACAGAAGACAACTATTTCAGCAAGGAAGGGAAGGTTGGTGTACCCAGACAAAATTCCAAAGGCAAGAGGTGTCATTAGCTGAACAATTTCCCCATTAGAATTAGTCTTCAATAGTGGAAGTAACTCTTCTGTGCATTCTGGATATTCTAGACATAGGAGGAAATCTAAAGACTAATTTGGGATGCAGAAAAAAAGTTTTCAATTTCTTGCTTTACTTCAGTATCTTTGTACCTCAGTTTCCCCACACATCCCAACTTTCTATGGGTTCTCGGGCATTTCAAAGTATGTTGACAGTATGAAATAAGTGAGGGCAGTTTTACTCTCATTTCCAGAGACAATCATGTCTGCTAATATCAGCTGAAGGCTATTGCCTTGAGGGAAGGTCCACACATCTCAAACCACTAAAACCACTAAGACCATTTCTTCTGTGACTTCCTCAACCACTGATTTTCCTGCCTCCCTAAGGAGCTCCTTGAATTCTGTTTAATTCTGGGATCTGACCTGCTATTACAGTAGACTTTGCCTATGTTCACCTTGATGCAGGCCCTTCACATAGCTGCTTTGAATTTGGGGATGGACAGAACATCGCTTTGGTGCCAACTGTGAGCATTTTGCTTAATGAAACCACAACCAGGAAGAAAGAGAGTTGTGTTTACATGAGCACAAAGGCATGGGGACAACTTACAAACCCTGCCTCATTCAGCCTCACTGACACAGAAGAGCAAACACTAGAGCTTTGAGGTTAATCAAGGCTCTCAGAAATGCAGATCCTTATGGCTTAAGGTTCCTCTCACCTTTCTTGTAGGTGCTGGTTTGAACCCACCTCAAACTGGCAGGGATGGAGGGAAGTGAGTGACTTTTGCCTGCTTTGTTCAGCAGTGGCAAGAACTGGGGAGCTCAGCCTGGCCCCTGTTTCATTAGGCTCCCACAGGTGCACTATCAGAGCAGCAATTAGCCATCCCAGTGGGCAGGCTTAGACTGAGTGTGTGTGGGAACAGGGATATGGGATGGAGCCTGGTCAGATCACGCTGCCCCATGCTCAGCTGGACACTGCAGTGTCACAATGTGCTTGGTACCTGCTGTCATCCTCACAAATTCCCTTTCTGAGGGAAAGGTGAATAAAGGATTTCATTTTCCCTGCCAATCAAGTAGAGTGGTGGCTCTCGCGAGAACCCAACTGCACTCAAAGTCATCCAGTTTTTTGCTAGCCATAGGAATAATAGAAAAATTTTCTGCTCTTGAATTATTTCCCCCTTTTTTTTTAATATAAAGACACTTCTGTGGCTTTTTCAAGGTAAAATAATTATCTCCTGAATGTAGAGGTGGCAGACTGTGTGTCTCTTCAGGGACTTTTAAAGCTTTGCTATGGGGTCTGTGTTTTCTGATATATCTGTGCAGTGTCTGACACAAAAGGATTCTACTTTTGGTTAGGGTCTGCAAATTGGTCCTTGAAGGGAACATGAGGGTACTGTATCATTATTAATACAATTTTATGTATTTTCATATGCGTGCACTGCAATTCTGACAAACTACATCCCTTTATTAGGACTTGAAAAATCTTTATGTAACCTGAGCCAAGACATAGAGGTAGGGGACTGTTAGAAGAAACAGTGAAGACCACTGGAGACAGGAGGAAGCAAAACTATTACAGAAGAGAGGACCTTTGGGATACATTTCCTGTTATTCTTCTTTTACTGTACTGAATTAAGTTGTTTAAACCTATAATTTGAAGGGTTGAGGAAAGCATGCTTCCTGAGATTATTTAATGCACTTTTTAACCTGTTTTTTGTGGTAACAAGATGATTTTGTTAGTTGTCTCTGGTGGTTACATCTCACATTTCTTTTCTGCCAAGATGGTGTTTCATTTTTAACTGGGATTTCCACAGGTCTTTTTAGTTCCTAATGTGCCTGACAAAACAAAAATGAATGTACTTGGCAACCTACACATAAATAGTCGACCCTTTGCATTTTTTGAGGAATACAAAAGGTTTACACTTAAAAGACCTCAGGAAATGAAACATTACTCATGTATGACCTCCATGGTATGCTGCACTCTTGACTGAGCACATCCCTCAACCTGGCCTCATGTCCTCAGCAGTAATAATGACTGAGAAGACACCAAGACTAATGATTTTTTACTGTGTCCACAAAAGTGCTGCTTTAGCAGCTGTAACTTCTGTTTTAAATGAGGATGTCATCAATGCAAAGGGCAGCTCTGTATTTTTCTGTGACTACAGCACTACCATTAGTGTTCAGAAAAATGACAGAGGAATGGATTTACTGTTTTAAGGGCTCCTCAATCAGTCACTGGATTCAGTGGAGAAGTGTTTGCCTAATTTATTGAGGAAGCAATCAGTCACCAGAAAATACATCCCATCCATTAAAGTAAGTCTTTGGGCCTCTGCCCAGTTCAACCAACTGACCTGACAGGTCTCTGTGAGGGTAGCCCAGACTGCTAGTCCCTGACATTTGATGGTTTGGTTTTTTTTTGTTTTTTTTTTTTTTGGTTAGTGGCCTCGGAAGCAGAGTGGAAATGATAGCATGGGGAAGACACAAATCTTGAGAGACATCTGGGAGATGCACATAGAAAAGGGTCTGATCTTTGTCTGCTGTGCAGAGGATGAGGACTTGTGGGCTTACATTCCTGGCACAGAGAGATCCAGGTGAAGCTTTAGAAAAGAAATGTCTAACAGGATCATTACAAGTTTTAAAGGTATTATCTAAGCATACTAAGTACAGTTCAGTCAGTTTTCAGACCAGGCAGGATGTGGTACTCCTCTAGGCCATTGTGGTAGCTTGAGACGGATGTCACTATGCCAAGATTTTATGTACCTTGAAAGAAATGTTCAGAAAGCAGGAGGATGTTGAGGTTTACAAGTCTCAGAATCAGCTCATCCTGGAGCCATCCCAGCCTTTGTGGCTTCAGGCCACCTGCCCAGCTGGGGGAGTAGAACAGAAGGCAGTCCACAGGCAGAACCCCATGTCCCTGGTCTCTACCAGGTGTCATCCTTCACTGTAGTGAACCCACAGTTAAGGCCACACAGGGCATCCTGTGATCCCTGCAGGACTTGTTACGGAGGTTTAACTGCCTCTCACAACCACTTTGCAGATCCCTCTCCTGAGTGTCAACGCATCTCCATCCTTCATTTGCCATTAGGGGTCAGTTTCAGGAACCAGAAATGGTCTGTGTCATTTCCAATCTTTTCTGGAGGCCAGGGTTTGGCTATAGGCACTAGACAGCAAATTTAACCACAGGAAATTAAAAAAGTCCATGCACACTGACCTGATCCTCCTCTGCTGTTCTTTCCCAGTGATAACATCAGACCATCATAGAAATGTTCTCCTTGGCCATGGCTTGAGGGGAGTAAACCAAACAGCTCTTAGCAGTGACTGGTGCAAAGCCAGTCTGACCTCCAATCCCACATCATCCTCAGGAACAAATATATTTTACTTCAAACTGATCTGCTCTCCAGTGATCATTTTGTAGGTGACTGCTTTGCTTTGGAGAATCATTTACTTCTCCTTCAAAAAAAGGGGCTAACTGCAGCAGAATAAATAACAGGTTAAATAGCCATATAAGCTGTAATAACAGTCTAATGAAAACAATTTCCAAGGTTGAACACTACTGTTTCATATGTGCCTTTTTGATTGAATGTCCTGAATTTGTACTCTCATGGACAATAGCAAAAGAGGGAAGAATGGAGCAATAGATATTCGGTATTGCAAGCCTAACTTATTTCACTTCACTGATTTTGTTATTTTTCTTAACAGCCACCCCTGAAATATTGTTACGAATAACATCAACTTTCATTAAAAAGAGAAGTTGGTTTTGACCCCTCATAGTCACATTAAAAAGTGAACTTGTGAGCAAAAAGCTACAAGGCACATTCCTTTTTTAATATAAAAAGAAACAAAACAAAAACCACCAATACCCAAAAAGCGCCTGAAATGCCAAAGTGCAAAACATATTTTTCTTCAACTTTTCTCCTTTAAAACTCATGTCATGATTTTGAGGCACATGACTCTTGGTAGCTGAAATCATTAGATTAAAAATACCGTGTATGTCAGCAGGCAAAGAGATATCACTTCTAACAGGCAGGTCCGTTCTGCAGCGGTGTTGTCATACTATTGATTTCTTTTGAAGTCTGCATCTTTACTATTGACTTTCCCAGCAGTGGAGATATTTCCTGTATTTTTTTGTATCAGTCCTGCTGGGATCTAGAGCTGAAGCATAGTCCTTGCCCTTTTTATTTGTATTTCATGTGCTCTATAGGACCCATATAGCTGATCAAAAGCTTCCTGTAAAAACTGAAGAGAAAGGTAATTTTTTAACTAAACCCTCAGTTTTGAGTTAAATTATGCATTCATGTCAGAAAATGTCTGTTAAGTTGAGAAAGTTTTGGGTTTTTTTTTGTTTTGTTTTGAACATTTAAAGTTCAAAATCTTACAGAGTTAAACCAGGAAGCTTCTGCCCTGAGTGAAGACCCTCCAGCCTTTTACTTCTGGGGTACATCTCCAACACTTACTGCATCTCCAGAAATTGTTTCTGCTCTCATAAGCCCCAGATATATAATTTTCTTTTCCCAGAAGCACTGTAGGTGCATCCTATAATGTGTTATTCTCAAGATGCTTCGTTTACGAAGGTATCTGAGGCATTTCAGCTACAGGTCCCATGAGGTACAGTGAAAGAGCTCAATATCCTCCCCAGTACTTTCTGTCATGGTTCCACTGTGTACACTAATCCTTCCAAGTAGGTGACTTCAGTCCTGGGATTTTCTTTCTCATTCAATTGATCTGACAAAGTTATTTTTTAAGCTCCTTGACATATTGTAAACCTTATCTACTCATTCAGGCTTTTGCTGGAGGCCAGGAGTTGGAGAGGGTTGAATTTGATTTTGCAGGTGTGAGGGAATTCATTTGAGCTGGTTCTTAGTCAATTTTGTGTCTTTTTAATTGATGCTTTATCAGTCTTGTACATGCATCCAGAAGGTACCTGCACTGGGTCATTTTTTATGGTGTGAAAAATAAATAAAATTACATAGTTTCTCTTCATCCCATGCATACTTTTCACCTGTGGAGTCTTTTGTAAAAAATGGTATGGATTCTTCTGGGGTCACTAATTGTCCCAGAGGTGGAGATCCCAGAAGAGAGTTCACCTCCCTAGCTGCATCAGGTGTTAGTCTGCCTCTGGGTGCATCCCCTTTGTATAGAGATCAACCTGCCATATTTGACATTTGCTGGTGCCATCTCTGATGTGCAGAAGCAGAACTGTGAGGGAGAGTCCAAAAACATTTTCCTTGAAAATGGAATGATGTCATTTCACATGACGAATTCTGTGGGACTTCTCTAAAGAAACTTATTGATTTCCTTTAAAAAAAATAGTGAAAGAGAGCACAGAGTTGGTCCAAGAGCATATGATTTGCCATATTTGAAATTTCTGTTCATGAATGGTGGCATTAGTGCTGCAAAGCTATAGGTTTGCTACAGCCAGATAGTTTAATTATCAGGACTTTATTGTGAGCTGAATCTAGCAATCATAAAAGAGACAGGGCTCCATAAATATGGTTTAAAAAACTAACCAGCTTCCTGATAGAAGCAAGTATCTGTGAGACCCAATCTCCATCCTCCATTCAGCTCATATCATGTATGTAACTGTTGAGATATCTCCCGAGGATTTTAAGGGCAAAGAGACCATTATAAGCAATGATTTATTGTGCCAGCAAGCGTATGCATTTCAGTAGGCTCACCACATCCTTTCAGAAACATTTCAGATAATTGCTCCTTATTATGGGTTATTTTTTTTTTTGTTACTGAACCATTTATAATGTGGGGGTGAGTAGGAACTTAGTACAGACCTTTTCCTTGAAAGCTTTTCTTAAGGTATCGCTCACAGCGTGAGCACACAGAATCATTTGGTAAAGGATCAGTTAAAGTTGATGTTAAACTCCAGGATTCTTTCTAACTAGCTGGCTGAGAAAGGAGTTTTACATTAATTTTGCAGGTGTCTGGGATTTTTATTTCTGCTGAATGTTTTCTCCATTTTCAAATTTTTTTCTGGTTTATTTACCAAAACATATTAGTCTAGACAAATCCCAGACTGGATGTGGAAGACTCTTGCTGAATTCCCAAAGAGCTGATTGGTGTGAAAATGATGTTGCCTGAATAAGCACTATATGTAAAATCAAAACTTTCATTTGTACTTTTTCCTTTGTGATTCCAGTGCATATGACTAGCACAGCCTGATATTGTGCACATTGTGAATATTTCTGAGAATTTTTAGAAAAATACCCTGAATGTATCCAGGGCTCATCATTTTTTGATCTATTTCTCATTTTCCTCTAACTTGTTTCTGTCTTCTTATTTCACTCTTCAAGTTCTGTGCTTTCTCTCCCATGTTGATAAAGGCTCTTTATGAATTTCTATTTCTTTTACATTCCTTCCTTTCCCCTGAGTTCCTTTTTTCCTCTTTAGTTCTTTGATTGCTGCTGGGGGCTAAGGTTATAATTTAGTCAGCCTGTTCTGCTCTGCTGCATAAAAAAATCCTCTCTTTTCCTGGACAGTAAACAATCCTTGAGCCCGCCTGTCTGTCTTTTAGCTTACTATTTTTTTAAAATTATTATTATTCTAGAGTCTTATTCTGCTGCTTCAGTGTCCTCTCATCATTCAGTGGAAGTGCCTTCCTTCCTCTGACCTCCCTGCCTTCCCTGCTTCATGCCTTACACTGGTGCACGTGACACAATAGAGTGGAAAGTCTATTGTTAGAGATTGTGAAGAGATGATCAACACCAGGGCCATCTCTTCAACAGCTATACAGACAGGGATACCTCCTCCTCTTCCCCTGTGCCTCTAGCTGGAATTTGAAAGTCTGAATTCTCGTTTGAAAACTCCAGCCCTTGCAGAAGGACAGCTGCAGTAGAGCAGGTGTCAATTTGTTTTAGAGACATGTGAATGAGAACCAGCAAACACAGGAGACAGAATGAGCATCAGCAGTGAAGGACCATCTGAGCAGAGCATTTGTGCCTCTATACCTCTGCTCTCAGTCCTAAGCAGAGACACTGCTCCTACATTAATAAAAGTACCCTAGCCTGGAAGAAATAAGGACACTAAAATGGAAAGAAGAGATCATTGCACATCACAGAGAGCACGTTAAGATTCAGCAACTCAGAAGTTACACAATTTGCAGAAAGAGCAGATATTAACGAGGAGGGGGCAGTGTTTCCCTCTTACAAACAAGTTTGGGGGTCTGAGGAGCACTTTTAATATCAAGAGATTCATGTTTGCAGAATGGTGCCTGGCACTGGATGGCTGGCTGGTTGCCACAACTGTAAGAGCAAACTCCTAAAGTGTGAAGCACAAATACAGGCATAGCCTGGGGAAACAGATTGACTTGAACCATGTAGACAGTCTGGCCCTCTCTCACATTTTACTTTATTTGACCTAATTACAGCTGCATTTCATTCATTCAACAATGTGCAGCAGAAGTGCAAAGGTATTTTTCAACCAAGCTTACAGCAAAAAATCTGTACCCTCTCTAACTTCAGGGAATAAAAAACATTGTACAATTCCCAATTTTTAGTGAGGGTAAGTACTACCTCTGGCTATCACTCCTTATTATTTATGCAGCTAAAAAAGTATCAATTCACTGTAGTCATCCCAACCTTATTAGGACATCAGCCTGACTCCTTGTCTATTAATGTTTAGGAAAAACAATCTTACTCTTGCAAATCTCTGGGACAGAATTCTAGTATTTCCTAACTAACCTTCAAGCCTTTGTATGAGGAAATCTGAACTCATACAGAAAGAAAATATCTTTCACACATTTATGTAACCCACTGAAAATGCGTATGAGATTTATTTTGGTATTACCTGTCCTTATAATACTGAGTTTCTGGTTTTTGCTATTGAGTACTGTGTTTCTGGGTCTTGAGGGTGTTAGTTTGATTATTTTTTCATCTGCATCAGATGGTTCCATCACAGATTTGTGCACACACATTTCTGTTTGTATGCATGTACATAACCTTTTCTCTTGCATAAGGTACACCAGTGAATAAAGAATATATTAAGGTGTATGCCCTCCTTTTGCATACACACTCAGCCAACAGCCTCACACATGTACACTCTCCTATTGTTAATGTGTGTAAGAAAGCATCTTTGTGCCATTCATTATTATTTAGTATCTTTAAAAAATCTCAGATCCTCAAATACAAAAAAGATCTCACATGAAAAAGTGTAGAGATAAAAGTTTCTCTTTTAAAATGATAATAAAAAGTAGAAGGGACTGGAACAATATACCATTACTATTTCTCATTTCTTTATCTCATTTTATTTGCAAGATTCATTCAAAACTGAATAGTTGACGGGTAAGTTAACATGGGTAGAAATGGATTTTAAAATGGATTAAATACCAATTTGAAGTTAACAACCTAAGAATAGGCCAAATCCACAGAGAATACTGAAATAAACATCAAAAGACACATTTCAGGGCAGACAGTGCTAGGAATTAAAAAGGAAATTTGCTATTGATTCTGGGCTGCCTTCTGTGGCAGTCCCATTATTGCTCAAGTCCAAGCAGCTTGAAATTTTCCTCACACCACTTTCCTTGTGTGTTGTTGTGTCTTCGTGGTCCCCTTACTGCTCCTGCTCACCTTTTTTTAAAAAAACTGTTGCTGTTTTCCAGTGGGTAGACTTGAGTTGGAGAATTGCTATGAACCCTTTAGAGAAGGCCTAACCAAAATAAACAGCCTACATTTACCTGCAAAAAATATAAATCCAAGTCAATAGTGTTTAGGAATTTTTCCTAGATGAGATAGGAAAGACTTCCACTTGATGAAGTATGGAAACCAAGGTGTGCATGATCTTGTCTTCAATGCAGAGAGAATAAATTCAAAATAATTTGTATTTATACCTCATGCTTTAAAAAGGTCAGATTTTCAGAGACAGAAAAAATTATGAGTTAATTTGCAAAGATAAAATATTATAAATTGGAAAATGTAAACTATAATTGGGACTTGTTTACCAATACTAATTGTTTACGAACACTAATTTCACTAAATGTGCCAAAATATCACAATCATATACTTCAAGGAAAACACTACTCTGCTTAAAAAAAGCACCCAACTCTACTCTGAATGAAAAAGAAAGTAGCCAAATTTGAATTTATATATATATGCAAATGCATATACTAGTTAAATGGAAACAAAGAGACACATGTAGAAATTTGTAGTCAGCAGATGTAATGTTAACACCAAAATTATTTTTTAAAATTATGTCAAAACCATGAGAAACATAATTGCATATTAAATTACTGGGAATTCTCAAAATGACTGAAATATTACTAAAGCAAGGTTTTCTGTCCCAGATTTCAGAGTCCATGAATATTAACATCAGATGCGTGCTGGTTTTGGTCAGGGCTGAATCAATTTTCTTCACAGTGGCTGGTATGGGGCTGGGTTTAGGCTGGGCTTAAACCATGACAGATGATGATCATGATGAAGAAATCATTGCAACTACAGTCTGGGATAATGTCAAAGAGAACCTTTAAAATCGGCAGATTTTAAGAGAGCTTACAGCTAAGAAAAGAAAAGTAGTGATCAACGACAATCAATACTGATTGATTCTAGGAAGGCAGGGAATATCCCAGAGAACTTGAATAAAATCACAACAGTACCAATACTTAAAAAAAGACAACAGGCTGATTTAGGCAATTACAACTTTGTCAGCCCACCATCAGTTCTGGGAAAGTAACAGCATGTCTGACATACAACTATAGTAGTAAGAGTTAATGAGGGGGGAATAACAAATGCCAATCAACACATTTTTATGAAAAGGGCATTGTTTAACTGAATTTATGCTATTATTTAAAATGAGATTTTATATCTGTTTTATCAGTGTAATATTGTTGCTATAATAGACTTTCAGACATTTGGAATGATACATGGTGTATTTGTAAGCCAGAGTGATATAAAATCAATGGGGCACACATTGAATACATTGAGACCTAGTTTTCAAAATCTAATTACAAAAAGAGTTTTTTTTTCAAATGTCTGTGTTTCCCACAAGAATCTGCTCAGAGAAACACTATTCAACAAATATATCCACAACTTGGAAATAAAAATCAGAATGTAATTATGGATTAAGTCTATAAATAACATGAGCTTTGGGGAGCATGGAAGGGAACAGATTGCTGAGTGATCTGGCTGTTTGAAGATATCAAGCAAATAGTATGTGCTTCAGCTGAGCCAAATCGATGTTTATATGTCTGAAAAATAATAATATAGGTTATACACATAGCATGGATGACTTTTGAAGGCAGTGTCAGGAAAGAAGTCATGGGGACCACGGTCTTCATGCTTACTGAGAGGTCGTGTCACCTTTGAGCATTTAAATATGAGAGAACTCAGCAGGGATAGTGAGGTTAAATTAACTCTGCGTTTGGCACTGGTGAGATTGCTACTGGAATACTATTTGGTTCTGGTGTCTACACTTCAGATGGATATTGATGAATTGGAAGGGATTCAGAGAAGAACCACATGAATGCTTACAGGCTTGGGAAACGTGCCTTATTGTGAAATACTCAAGCAATTCTATTTAGTTATCAAAGAAAGCTTAGAGAATGACCTGAATGCAGTCTCAATATATCCATAGGGGGAAGGGAAGGGGCAGAAGGAATAAATTTGATAAGGCTCTGCAGTGTAACAAACTAAGGTGAAACAATGACTTGTAGTTCAAACAAAATAAATTCCAACTAAAAACAAAGTGTGAATAAAACTAACCTCTGGAACAACTTGCTAAAGGCTGCAGTAGTATTTCCCATCCCTGGAAATTTTAAATTCAACATTGGATTTATCTCTTCTGAAAGGAAAAAAAAAAAAGACAAGAAAAAACATTATGATTCTTGGATATGGAATCAAAATGAGTAGTGTGAATGCCTTGTGCTAGACATGTCATGCTAGACAATCACTGGGGTCCTTTCTGCCCTTAAAAAAATCCATTAATCTTTTTCTCCACACTGACTTCAGGGGATGAAATTGAGCCAAGAGAAATAGAGCCAGAATATAAAGTGAAACCCTCTAGCAGCGACTTCCATTTATTTCTGGAATGATGTCCCAAGATGAGAAGGGGGAAGGCCTTACTAGCTTATTTAAAAGAAAAGTAGTAAATATAAAGGGAGAAATATCTCACCGCTGAGATGGCAACCAGGGGAAAAAATCTCAGACACCTTTTGTTATCCTGATTTTTCATACTGAGGATTTAACGGAGCCATAGCTGGAACTCAAACAACACATCTTCAAAATCTGATTTATTCCCCAAAGCAGTCAGTCCCAGATATTTGCCTGCTAGGAAAAAGGTAATCCACCTTGCCAGTGGTGACCACTGTTCCCATCAGTACTTAACAGATTAAACTGAGAACTGAAAGATGAAGTTGGCCAAGTTCTGCCCCAGCAGAAACATGGAAGATACATGAGGGCACTGAGAGTGTTTCTCTGCCCTGTGTTGACTGGAGGTTTGTTTGAAATCTGTCCCTCTCGTTATTCTCCCTGTAATTATTCATTTCCCACCCTGCCCCAGCCTGTTTCTTTAACATCCTTTCAGCATGAGCTGACATCTGCTTTCTGAGGGCAGTCTGTCTTTTAGTAGGACATGAAAGCGACCTATCAAAAATCAAGGTTTACCCTTAATGAACATCTTGCATGCATTGCTGTCAGTTTACATCTCAGTGGGTAAACCTGGAGGAAGACAGGCTATTTCAGCTAAAAGTGAATATTCTCACAAAAAGAAATGGGTATAAATTTTCTACAGCCAGCTTTCTGCCATGTTCTAGGGAAAAGCCTAAATAGCTTAAAGATAGATTCTGATATTCTTACTGTGATTACCTGCAGCATCAAAGAACTGATGTGGCTGAGGTTCTTTCAGGTTGTGTTTCTGTTAGACAGACTTCCATTTCTAACTTTACATTACATATTCCTCTACTTTGGGAGGTCTCTGGTGGCTGTGTAGTTCTTATGCAGGATAAATCCATATGCCTAATGCAGTCTGTCGTATTTAGAAACTCACTGCTCCTGTATTCATGACATGCAAGCATCTGTCACTCAAACCTGCTCATAAATCTAAATTCACTAATAGGACTTCTACATGTCCCTATTTATCAAAGAGTAAAGTGGTGACCCTGGAATAAATGGCAGCAATGATGTAGTTGCAGCTTATAAAGTGGCAAAAATTCTGTTGCACCAGAAAGCTGAAATACCAAATTAATAAAAACCTCCCTAAACCCTGCATGTTTGCAGTCATTTTCAGTGAGAGGAAAATTAATTGAAAATGGAAAAAAACTTAAGCAAATATATCACTTTTTTCCAAACGCAGATTATGACCACCAAGCCTGAAAGCATGTTCAGTTTTTATGATTACCACAATATAAATTGCCAGATCTTTCTGTTTCTCTTTGCTTGATTTTCTCTTGGAGGAGAAAGAAAAAATAGAACAAAATTATGTGCAAGACTAAAATGCTATTTTTCTCTAAAAAAAAAAAAAAAGGTAAAAAATAGCATAGTTATAATCTGTATCAAGGCTGTGACGGCTGTTGTCTGAATTTTAGGGATTCTGAGTGTTGGTGGCTCCCTCCAAAAGCAATGGGACGCTGGTGAGCAGGGAGTTGGGATTTTACCTGGGACTGAGATTTCCTAAATGAGAGTATTTAAGGAAGTGCTGAGCAATATTCACAGATACTGACATCCTTTAACCCCGCTCTCTTGAGCTCACTGAGCTCTGCTGGCTTGTGCTGCAGGCAAAGTTACAGTGGTTTTAGTTGTGCAGGTAATTGACTGAGGCTACAGCAGTAACTTGCTGTTGATGAGGTCTAATTACAAGTGCAGAGTTTGCTGCATTAACATCATTTTCTGAGCAGAAGCTGAGTACTCACCACAGCTGACTGCATCGTGGGCTAATGCCAGCTCTTCCATCCCAAGCTAAAATAACATGAAACTGCAAGAAAACTTTTGTCTTTGTGTGCGTGAATGATTTTTGTTCCTGCTTTCAGAGCATGTTGAAGACATTTCAGTGTGGCTGTTTGGTAGGTCACCTTGTTCAGTAGATCCCAGCATTAGGACTGGATTTCACTCCAGCTGAGCATCAGTGTAACTCAATACCCATCAGCCACTGGTGGCACTTAGTTGTGGCCTTGAATATTTGCTCATATCTTTTCTGGGCAAGAGTGAGGATTTAGATACCAACAAGTCTGTAACCATCAGCTCAGGTGCACAGCTCCGTGTGCAGGAGTTCTGTTCTGGGGCATGGTCTGGTTTTGCTGCATGGTAGCTCAGGAGCTTTTTCCCATGCACATAAATGCATGTGGTTTACATCATCTCACCGAGGGCTGGGGCTCCTCAGGGAGTAGGATGTTGCAATGTGAAGTGCAGCAATGCCAAAATATTTCAGAAGTCTGAGCTTTAGCCAATTAATTTGCAAGGACAGGGTATTCTCAACTCGATCCCAGTGTCTCTGCAGCAAGCACATCTCTGACTCATCAAAATCTTCCCAAAGCCAAATTGATTTCTTCTTTCCTGCTTTTTTTCTTTTCACTTTGGCCACCAAAGTCAACAGAACAACCATAATTTCCCCTCTCAGCAGGGACTTTATGATGGCCCTGTGTCAGCATTATTGTTCGGGAGGGGAACTTTCTTCTAAGGTGGATTTCTCTAAAAGCCAGGGAGCAGCTTTGCAGAGCTTCCCCAGGGCACCAGGACAGCTAGAGCAGAACCAGGAAGGATTCCCTTTAATCACTTGCCTCAGGATGGTTGCTAGTATTGCACCACAAGAGTGTCGCTAAATTTTTTGTGCAATGCATAACCCTCCTCAGCCTTGGCCCTTGTGTCCTGGCATCTCTAGTGACGTTTTGGATGCAGATCTCAATGTAGCCCTCTCAGCCTTAATCCCCATGTTTTCTGGAGTGATACAGTGAAAAACTGACAGCTGCTGGTAAGCTCTACTCTATTTTTTTCCACCCTTCTTTACTGCAAAGAACAGGAAATCAAGGAGTTATCACATCAGAATTCCCCAAATCTGTGTACCCTTCTCTTGGTTCATTTTTTTTTTTTACAGGGTATCCCACCAGTTTCCTCAGAAACAGAGAGCTATCCCTGAGGATAGCAGTGCTTGCAAAAAGTGTAGAAAACAGTGTCCTTTTGGTATCAGACTTGATGTTTTGGAAGTTATTCTATGCATCTGACTGAACCTTGAGCATGGTTAGAGCAGGATCCTATCACAAAGTTTAGAAGCAGAGCTGGAGTCTAAAGCTTGTACATAAGAAAAATGTCTCTGTATGAGCCCAGTTCCAAGGATGCAAGACAATTTCAAAGCCTGCATTACATTTTGATTCATATTTAAAATACCTCAAAATGTTACTTTACTAAATATTTTCCTTTACACTTAGTCTCTATGAAGAACTATAAATAGCAAAAGACTGATTAATATTTTACAATTCTATTTTTAGCTCAGGAAACCTTATGCTTCTATTTTCCTGCTTAAAATCTGCTTAAAATGAAACTGTGCTCAATTTAATGCCTCCGAGAGCAAAACATGGGAAGGATTGTGGGGGCAAAGATGGGAAAATAAGGACAAGGATAGGTAGAGTGTAAAATAAACATTTTTTGTGGTAGTCCTGAAGAGCAGGTCCTTCCAAGAGGGAAAGTGCTTGTAGATCCTGTTCTCCCTTTTTCTATCTGTTTCCCAGACAGAGGATTGATAGAGATTTGCATTCTCCAGATGCAAATCTGAAGTCTTGTCCTAATGCACACTCAGACAAAAATCACTTAAAAAGAAAATAATAATCCTATTTGCTGGATAATTAACAGTGAGCAATATCAATCTGTGCTTTATATTTCCATTTTAATTCTTTATCTCATAGAAATATGGACAAAATATATTTCAATTATACAGCTATGCATGTCTTTATATTAGGTGGAAATGTTTTAATAGATGTTTCAGTTATCCATTTATTGATCTTAATGTATTTTTAATATGCAGGCACCGGTCTCTGCTAACTGAGCTATATCTGCTTCTCCCTAGTTGAGTTTCACAAATTAAAAATAATTCTTTCTGTCTTTCAATAAATAGTATATGGTGGGCTTCTGTCTTGTGGGCAATATGTGCTGTAAGCTGCCTTTCAATTTATGAGATTAATCTGTTCTCACAAGAGGAGATCTGAATGTGAGCAGCAAAAGTTGGCTATAGGCTGCAAGAGAAACAAGATCAGAGAGATATGGTGACCTAGGACTTTTTTTTCCTCTTTCACACACCATTTGAGCCCTTCTTTTGGCAGAAAGAAGTCCAAAGCAGAAAACCATCTGTTTAAATAACTGTTTAAATAACAGTGTTGTTCCTTCTGCCCCAAAAAGAGATTTCCCAGAAATTTTTAAGAAAGAACAAACTAAAAAAATACTAAATTTGGCTTTGAGAATCTGGGCTGGACCTCCTCTCTTGTGACCTATATAGGAGGTCACAGTCCTCCATAGGATCTCTGAGGCTCTACCTGAAGATTGTCACTTGGGAATTGTGGCATCCTATGTTTGGGCTATTGTGCATAAGATAACATTTCTCAGTGTTTGCAATTACACATACTTAGTTTAGGCAGATGAATGTGGGAGGATTTGTTTTCATCCATTCCAGCTGTGTTTTTGCCAGCCACGGGGCTCACTGGTTCCTGATTACAAGTGTTTTGCATCCCAGTAATTACACAGGGATGACCTCTGTACCAAATTACACTTCCCACGAAGCTGAGCATGCTACAAGCATTTCTTGCTCCTTGTTTGATTCAAAAGTTGAGTGAATTTCTAGTTACTTGATTCAAAATCAGTGAGGAACTTTCTCTTAGCCTTTTGATGTGGGTGAAGGGTGATAAGCACTACATTCTGAGTTATTTTTCAATGCAGGTGTTCTGGTCATTTGAACACAGGGATAACTGTGAAACTTTATCCTGTGATGATCTGGCTTACTCCAGCAGTTACCTTTGCACTTTGTGTCTCGTTCTTTGTTGGTCAAAGGGAACAATAATTCCTGTTGTAGAACAATAATTCCTTTTGTAGAAAGGGCTATGGATTGATTGTGGTTATTTCCAATGCTAGGGGCCTCAAAGGAAATATCCCTTGTCTTGGTGAAGCTGAAATCTGATTGTGTTTGAAAACATAATCTCTTATAGTAAAGGTAAGGACATATTGCCAAGAGTCCCAACATGGGACATCAGCAATGAAAACAAAAATGTTACAAAGTTTGATGTACAAAGGCAAAACATAATAAGAAAACCACCCCAAAAGGTATTAACTTATACATGAGACGTGGATCCAAGGAAAAGTAGCAGTAGAGAAAAGTGAAAGGAAAATGGCTTTGCCATTTGGCACAACTTGGCAGAGAGTGAGCAACGAGGAGAAAAAAGAAAGAAATTAAACTTTTAAGTGTAAATGGCAAAGTCAGTATCAGAAAAAATATTGGATACACTAGAAGTGCTGAGCATGAAGCTGGGGGGGTGATAAAACCTGACCCTGAGATTAGCTCAGCTGGTTAAAGCATGGTGTTAATAACACCAATACAATGGATTCAGTCCCTGGATGGGCCATTTACTTAAGAATTGGACTCAATGATCCTTGCAGGTGTCTTCCAACTCAGAATGATCTGTGGCTCTGTGAAAAGACATGAAAAGTTAGTAGTAACCAACTCAGTAGTAAATGTGACAGATTTTTTAGTGCAGTGAATTTGATTAGGTAGATGAAGATAAGATGCCATTGCTTATTATTACTTTTCAACCCCTTGTCTTCACTTTCCAGAATAATGAGGAGAAAATAAATGGGAAGAAAAAAAAACTTTTTGTCATGGAGAAAAGAATATCCGTCGTGCAACATCTTTTACCTGCTCAGCTGTAGCCTGGAGGTTATGTCAAGTATTTTTGGTCCTAGTCATGCATCTTTAAACAGGTGATTCATCAGGGGAGCAGGGTGGCTGTACACCCTGTATCAGTCCAGTGGATAGGCACCCTGGGAATTGAGAGTCCATCATTAGGGGCAGCTGCACCCCCAGAGGGGCTCCAGGGAAGTAAGAGACATCTTCCACCTGCAACCCAAAGCAGAACTACATGCTTTTCACTCCCACCAACTCAGTTCTGTTGAGCTGATACACCTGTCATCTACCCTAGCAGGAATATGCTGCAGCCAGCCTTTTCCTAAGCCTGTCCTGGTTTGTTGCAGTTGTATGCTGAGAGTTATGTAGGGCAGAGTTTATCCTTCCCCATGCTGAGGTAGCTCACAGAGCATTGTTGCTCACAAGACAGAAGCCCACCCTCTACTATTTATTGTAAGGAGAGTATTTTATCATATATTACAGAGCATTGACATGCCTTCCCGCCTCAGTGCAAGACTGGCTCATGAGGTAGGGAGCTAATATTCTCATTGATACTTGCATGAAGCTGAGGATACATTTCTCCTCACAGAAATATGCCAGCATGCTGTAAAAAGGGTAGTTTTCCTTCACAATATAAAAATGATCTTTCTTTGTTCTGTGAACTTGGGGTTTTCCATGCAGAATGCATGAGTGTGTTCCTGAAAATTGAAAAAAAAAACAACCCCAACCTCTCATCTCAAACTAGGGAGAATTAAGAGCCTGCGCCCTTTGCATAATTAGTTGACCCATGCATGGAAGACAAAAGGTGGAAGCACCAGTACATGCATCTATAAAACAGATTGTTTTATTAGTGAACTTTCATAGGAGTGGTCATAAAGATGCTTAAGGAGGGGAAACAGGATGTTGCACTTGGTACTACACTAAATGAAAAACTGAGAAACATGAAATCCATTCCCAGATTTTTCAATTTGTGCGTCTTTGGCAAATTTGCTTCCTTTTTTTTTTTAACCTGTGTCCTTCTGCCTCATCAAGTTTCTTTATGATCTCTGGGTTCACTAAACACATCACAAAAAATATGCAATTCCATGGATGAACTCTACATTATGCTATGCTATATGTAAAAATGAAATTGAAAGGATAATTGTGCCTTTGTGTTAATCCGCTTGTAAGAAAAACCTGTAATCTGCCAGAACAGAATGTATAGGTTATTAACTTGTGTCTACACCAGTCTTTTGACAGCAGGCCATGAAGCATTAATAAATAGATATATTTCTCATGGGTTTGTAATTCATTTTTCCAAACTTATTAAAAAACATGTATCTGCAGGAGCAGAGGTGAAAGTTTTAAAACAATAAAACTTTCAGATCTATAAAAACGACAAACTTATAATAGAATATTTCTAGGGCACTTCTCCTTTATTATGAGGGTATTATAAAGATGACATGACATAATGTCTGTAGGTAGTGGGGGAAGCATTTGTGTCTGTGTGAGGGTGGCAACACTGTGCCGTTAGCTCTCCAGCAATTAGCAAGAGAAGGGGACCCTGAGATTATGGCAGTGATTCACACAGAGAAGCAAAATCAGGAGAGTTTAGAATTTTTGTCATTTTTTATGAGCTGTTCAGAGGAAAAAGAAATAAATTCAAGTGAGAACACTTTACCTTCTGCAAAGTTATGGACTTGTGTTGTATTTTGACAATACTATTAATGTCATTCTCTGTGTTTTGACTATCAGTCATTCACTATGAGTTCATCTTAACATCATTTCCACTTCTGCCAGCACCTCCTCACCACTGGGAGAGTTCTGGGAACCAAATTGCTACTGTTAGCACTTCTTTCTGGAGACTAGACTCTTTCCCTTGAATAGGAAATAAGTGTCTGTATATCCCTTTCAAAGACAGATGTATGTCACGCTGCAACCTAAGAAAGAAGTCCATCAGATTTTCACTTAAATCCATGCCTTTGCAGCTAATGATGTTTGAGAGAATGTCACCTTGCCAGAATTGGTGCTGTGTTGACTTTTTCCTTTCTTTCAGGAATGGGCAGCATTCTAATTTAACAATCTCTATAATTTCCTAAGCTGTCTTCTCAAATGGTTTCTTTTAAATGCTACAATCAATGTGACCCCCCTATTTTCAATAAAGGATGTTCTGAACTCAGGTATACTGGCTAGAATGGATGAGGAGAAAATCATAAAGCACTGAAAAAAAAACCCAAACAAGTACACAAAGCAAAAAGCAAAGGTAAAGCCCGTGTTGTTATACAGCTGCAGTAATCCATGGCATGTGTGGTCCCTTCTAATTACTGAGAAGCTGGTTTATGGATGGACTGAAGACAGCAATTGCTTGCTGTCAATGCCTTAGCAATTGTAAAACTAATTATAGCCCACCTTAAATGCAAATAATTAACAACAAGTGTCTTTTCAGCCTTTTATTCCTCTGTTTATCATTTTAGAAATGCTTTATCTGGGAATGGGCACATCTGAGCTGGAAAAACAGGCAATAATTACAGAAATCACAGATGTTCCAGACAGTCTGCAGCAGTGGAATTTCTCTCCAGAAGTCTGCAGAGGTTTTGCCCCTATTTTTCACAGCATCTGTTAGAACAGTTGGATTAATGATGCCTATTTACAGGCATAATGCCCATTGTAACATCTCTGAAAGTGTTATGCTCCTGGAACAGGATTCAGTTCCATGGTAAGAGAAATTCATTTAGGTGTCTGCAGTCAGTGCTCACTGGGTGTCTCTGCAGCTGGGAGATGTGGTCACAGCAGTGGGAGGAGTGCAGAGAGCCGCTCAGCTGAGTGAGGACAGGGAGCTGAGCACCTTTCCATGCTCACAGGAATTCACAGCTGCATATTCCTAGGGCAGGGGGAGGTTTTGGTGGTTGCAGATGAGCAGCTTGCAATAGTGGGCAAAGTCTTTCAGTGATCTTAGCAATTTTTGAGCCACTAACCATTAACACTTCAGTCTGAGTAACAAATTCCAACACTAGTCTGGAACTGAACATCTCATCTAGGGTTTTAACATCCTGGCCTTGGTGATGGACCTTAGCTCAAAACACTTGAAATAGTCATCCTAAATATGCACACTGTAGGTGTATAGACAGCCTCCTAAAGTGGATATCCTCTGCTCTCTCTGGAGTCCAGGGACACAACACTTTGTGAGCCTGTTTTATACATCCTATGGGGAAGAAATATTTTAAAATTGAATAAATCATAATCTGTAAGTACCTGCTTCACCCTAGGCTTTATAAACAGCTTCAGTTTGAAACCTAAGATGATTTTCATTGCACCAGCTTAACGAAGCATTAATAACTGCACCCAGAGTCTAGGCTGCCATTAAATCAGAGTCACTCCTCTAAGTGCAGTCAGTCATGTGTGGTCCATCAATTCATCGAAAATTAAGAGTGTTATCCACTCAGGATGCAGCAAATAATTTCCCAAACTCCAGGGGGTGATAGGTTTCATTGGTTACAAAAGGAGGAGAAGGTTTCCCCTATCGTACAAATTGTGCTGAGTCTTACAAAATTTGTTATACAACATCCTCTTGAGTGATTAATTTCATTTCATGTAATAAGAAGGTTTAATGCTCTGAAGCAGGTGTTAGGGGCCTAAAATACTCTGTACTGTGGAGAGCTGAAGGTTGCCTCTCCAGTCTCTGTCCTTAATCAACGCTTAATCTCAAGCCTTAAAATGCTAAGGCTTAGAGAATGAACCCATAACTTAAATAAGAAATATTCAGCATGAGGAAAATGTTCAGGTCCCTATCTATCCAGTATAACATATATATATATGTATATATGTATATATGTTTTCTTTCCTTCCTTTTTGTTTAGATTTTTACTTTCGGGTTTTCTGTTTGTTTGTGAGTTTTGCTTGTTTGTTTTCATTGTGGGGTTTTTTTGTGAGTTTGTTTGTTTGGTCTTTGGAGCAGTTTTGAATTTTTCAGATCAAATAGTCTTTGGATTCAGAGGCTTCAGAAAGGCATCAAATTGAAAAAACACAGTTCTTTAACCTTTTACTCAAGTCACCTAGATTGCAAGAGGTTTCCACCGTACATTTTCTTGTGGAGGAACAAACAAACAAACATTTGTGGAAGCATTTCTTGTGCTTGATCAGGCTGAGCACTGTTAGATGATTACGTTTGCATTTCAAGGAGTAATGCATGCTTGAGTGGGTCATTACAAGCAGTTCATACAGGAGCATAGGGAGGACTTTTTAAAGAGGGAGGGCTGTCTGTGCTGCTTGTGAAGAAAAAGGGAAGGGTTGGATGAGAGGGTTCTGCTGGATCTCTCCTGTAGCTTTTGGATTGCATGGAGGATTTTCCAGTGTGTTGAGAGGCAGCCCACACCTGACTGGGATCACCAAAGACAGAATCCTGCAGTGAAAAACTGCATAGGATGTCTCTGGAGTGGCTCTAAGGTTCTTGCAGCTGCAGGAGAATCCTCTGAAGTCAGAGTGTTTCTCTCTCTTTCTGTCCCCACACTGCTTTTGCCTACTGGAAACAAACAAGCCCAGGTGTATGGGCCAGGGAGCCGCAGGAATGTCACCATCTCCCATGTAGAACCTCTGGGAAGGGAGCAAGAATGACTTGGAAAGCTTTTCTACAGGACACTGGGGACAGAGACAGCACATTAAAACCCACTGGGTTTCAACAGGAGTTTTGGGAGGGGAATGGAAAAATAACTGCTTTTTTTTTTTTTTTTTTTTTTTCCCAAGAGCTGACTACTTGTCCCATGAAAAGATCTGATCTTCATCTTCTAAACACATGTTCCAATTGGTGATATGTGCTTGGACAATTTGTTCTGAAAAGCAGGAAGTAGCATGTGCAATAGTAAATTGCAATCGTGGTCCTTGCAAATGAACAGTGACTCAGAATTCATCAGGTGGCCCTCAGTGATAGGTACCAATTCCATCCAGTCCTGGAGACAGTGTTGTGTCATTTTTTTCTTGTGCTGTTAATTTAGATTAATGGCTTTTATTGTTGGTTGTCAGATTTGACTGATTGAACAGTAAAGTTACATTTCACTTCCTCTCTTTCATTATGACACTCGATGAGGAAAAATACAAATGAATTCACATTTAATTGTAGCATAGATATTTTTTCCCCTCTGGTTTCAAGAACAAGCACAAAGAGCTGTGCAAAAGCAATGTCTAGGTTGTTGATTTCATTAGTGTAAATTCTCTAAATGTTTGTTCTTTCTGTCTGTGGTGAGTAGTTGAGACAGAAGTTGTTTTTCATTGCCAGTTAATCACTTTCTGTGTTTCTGAAAATATCTACAGAAAGAACTGTCATAGCCCTGCAAAGAGATTTTTTTTCACTACTTCAGTTCTCTCCCTGGATTAATTTCCCCCTTCTGTATAATCTTCATCCCACTTTCTCTGACCTACCCACAGAGAAGGGAAGAAAGCCTTAGAAAGAGGGCAGGTGTTAGAAGTCAGTGCATGTGCGAATTTAATTGGATACACAGAAAAATGTCAGTCCTAGAAGCTGATCAATCAATCAGTGCTAGCAAATACCCTCTTGGACTCTTAGAAAAGATGAAAAATGGAAAGAACAGAAACGTCCTTACTGGGCTTTTTCTGAGCAGCGAGATGGTTTTATTCTCCTCTCCTGTATCTCAAAGTATGTTGGCCAGTGTTCCAATGCTGAAGGACACCAGTGGTGCGGCTTTGAGCTGGTCAGTCACAGGCTCCTGGATGTCATGGGAAGCTGAGTTCAGTGGAAAAGCCAGTTAAACTGCTTGAAGCAGTGAAGGAGCTTCAAACCCTGAAAGCACCACGCATAGCATTGGGCTGTAGGTAAAGCAGAATAAATTAATTGAAGTGTATATTCTGCAGAGAGGGTGGAGAAGATATTTCAGATCTGCTGGCTGTAGGGCTTAGGAAAACAGGAAAGCTAAGAGGAGGACTAGTAAGGAGATAATAATAAGAAACTTGTGGGGTGAAATAAAACCATGAAGTCACAGAATTTCTGATTCCTGTCAGTGATTTTTATCCAAGGACACTATTTATTTTGGTTTATTGCTGCACTGCTCAGGAAAAACAAGGCCTGAGTATGTGAGTTTTAAACACAGAAGAGTATGCACTGAAGGGATTACAAGTCTCATATCACTGGTGATTTTGTTTTGTTTTGTTTTTCCCAGTGTAAATGAACTCCCAGGACACTAGATAGTGGATCACAGTCTAAAACACAAGGAAAATAGATCTTCTAAGTTAAGTAGATTCTCTAAAAATAAAGCTTTTTTTTTTTCAAGATGTCAAACACTTTCAAAAGGAGCCAATTCCCTGATCTTCTTGTGCTACTTAAGGCCAGGTTTTATTACTTAAGGCCAGGTTTTACATCTCTCCTGAACTAACCTAAGCAATCCTAAATCACTTTTTTTTTTTTTTTTTTTTTTTTTTTTTTTTGTTTAAAGAAAAATATATTGTGTATATAAATATAATTTAAAAATAACTCACTGGACATTGTGTTTGACAGTAGTGCCTGACCAGATCTGGAGACATTGCTGATCACTGTCTACTCTACACTCCTTGAAAGCCCTCAGGTTAGCAGCCACTACTCCTGCCTGAAATGCTAAGGGATCAGACTCCCTCATTTCATGGTAACCTGCTTTCTCTCAAGTCCTTACATTTGTTTCATTTTTCCCTGGCATAAATTCAGTGCTGGTAAACATTGCCGTACCAGACTAAAACACAAAATGCAGATGTGCCTATGCCCATAAGAGGTTCTGCTGTGCAGTGATTGTATAAACAGCTGTAAGGGCAGGCTTAAAGGTTGGTGGGTGTGGAAGCAAGAAGGGGAGGGATGAGCCTGTGAGTGCTGTCCAAGAGGGCAGGCAACAGGACATGTCATGGTCTGGGATATACTCCTTCTTCTTCCAGGGTCTGAAGAGCTAAGGGTGATTTCAAAGAGTTAAAATTTCTTCTTTCCTTGCTCTAAAAGTGCAAAAAATCTATGGCAGCCCTTAAAGGAAAAGCAACATACTTGCATCTACTTCAATCAATGGATGAGGAGTATGCAGGACAGAGAGAGATATGTCCAGGAGGAGTTAATAGTCCCACCTACTTTCTCCACTGCATTTTTAAAATGTCTTTAGAAGAAAGTTTCTTAGTTGCTCTGGAATGTTTTTCTGTGCAATCAGGTCATTTTTGTCCTTGGTCAATGAGTTTTGTTACTGGAATGTAAGCCATCAGACCTGTCTGGTCTCTTTTTTTCCATAAAAAGTGAGCCTGTGGTTTTCTAAGTGCAAACCATCAGCCTTAAATCAGTACTTTGCTAAAAAGCCACTGGAGCATTCTGGAAAGTTTAGGGGTGAAAATGGCACTTACCTGTAAAGTTATTTTGTGAACTCAAGTTGATATAAGGCAAATAATTCAGGAAAGGATTAGGCACTTACATGAATATGAATAACACCAGCAGTTGCACAGGGAAAGAGAAAATTTACAAGGGTTATCAATCCTTACACTTCGGAGCATGGGACCATTTTTGGGAAGAAATATTTTTCTGCCTATACAGCCCTTAATCCTCAAAGGCCTCAGTGTTTGACACCAGCCTTAAAAGCATGTCTGAGTGACTTGAAATGAGGGTCACAACAAAACTCAGGGCAAGGTGTATGAGTTTCTTTAGGAGATTAGAAAGGCAGAAGGGCTGGCAGATCCCATGGATCCCCCCTACTCCTGATGTAGGAGCTTAAAAATTCAGATGTTTTTCTAGGAAACTTTGAAATGTGAATTTCTGTTTCCAACTGGAGGGCAATAATTCTTGAAGTATGTTGAGGGTCACTGACATGTTTCCTTCGGAGTTAAATACAGCGAGACCTTCCCCACCTTTGGCCTAGCGAGAATTTTACTGAGTTACCACTAAATCCTGAAGCACTGGGAGAAAAGATTGTCCTTGATCCCACAGTACACACTGCCACCTGAATTATGAGTTCCACTTCCAGATGTGGAAAGCTCATGCTGTCCTTACTTTTCCCCTCAAATTTACACTCCCTGGGGACAAAAAGAGTCACTAACAGTTTGCACAGCTGCGGTGTTAAATTGGTACAGCAAAATTTATGGAAAGACCAAGAGAAGTAAGTTTGTGCTGTAATGGCACTCTAAGTAGTCATTTTCTGTTTCCTTTCTCAGAAGGCAGAGAAGAGAGATTTATCATGAGTGTAACTCTGCCAAACTATGTAGAACTGCACGGGGGGAGTTGTCCCTTGTGACGTTGTCTTGACTGAGGGGAGAGGGTCTTATCTTGAATTGCTTCAAGTACTTGTTCCCCAGCCCAGATGATAAAATGGAGCTTAAGGCTCTGGATGTCCTCCAGGGTTTCCAGTAGGAGTATTTCATTGCCAAAAATACAACACGACCTCATGCTTGCCAGCCCTCATTTGCCTTGATGTCTGGAATGCAATATCCTGGATTTCATCAGGAGATACCGATCCGATACAGGGAGACAGTGAAGCCGAGGGAATTATTTTGAATTCAAACCCTCTTAAGCACAGCATCATGTCATGGTAAAACCACCAGCTGAAATGAAGACTGACAGTTTAATTTCTTGAAGTACTGGAAAAGAAAAGACATCTGCCATGATGGCTACTGGCTTCCACAAGCGGATGGTAATAGGCTGTGAGGTCCTTTTCAGCTGAAGAAATTAATCCTTTTACCCCCCCTAATATACCTGTCATTTTCTATATGAGCAAGTATGCTTTTTAGAATCTACAGCAGGGCTATTTTGTCTGCCTATTCCTTCTCTGTCTGCCTGTAACCTCTGCTCTGCATGGACTTTACAAATTTACCAGTGTAGACTACCTTGTGATGAGACAGAAGTGAGTTTGGCCAACAAAAACAAAGATTTGAAAAGATTTGCTCAAGAATGTGGTTTTTTTTTTGTTTTCTTTTAAATAACCATGTCTTAGTTGAAAATGAACAGGAGACTTCTAAATAATAAAGTACTACTAGTAGTAGTAATATTAGTAAAACTCAAACAGTAATAGTCCTTCTCCACATGGCATGGCATTTAGTAAGTGGCTGTCTTCTTCCTTGACTTAATGAAAACTTCCAGTATCTTGAATCTACGAAAAGAAAATTACTTCAAAGGAAGGAAAAAAAAAAAAAAAAAAGGAAAAAAATTTGGGATCAGGAAAATTGACTGTGAATTTCACAAGCAGCAGAGCCAGAGCAGTCAGGTCCTGTGTGCACTTGTAGCTGTTGCCTCTCTCAGCTGAACATCAGCAGTAGGGTGCTGCAGTAAACCTCCCTTTACTCACCCCAGTCCTCAGCGTGCCTGTGGCTTCCTTGGATCCCTGCCTGTGCTGGTGTGCAGCAGCTGAGGCCCCATGTCCCTCACGGATGGATCCAGCCCTTCCCAACTCACTCCTTTATGCTGGCACTTCAGTGAGACTTTCACTGACTTATCTCCCTTTCAAATGTGTTTGAAATTGGCAAGTGTGTTCAAAAGTAATTAAGGGAGAAATGACAGACAGTTTGACAAAGTATCCTATTTCCTTAGGAAATCAGGCTAAATAAAGAGGATTGTCATGCAAAATCATAAATTTTCCCCAAACAAAAACATCTTTTGTTCCCTTGGGCATCAAAGATTAGCAAAACCTGGAAGAATTTTAAACTCCAATTTAAACTTCAGAGCTTGCACTAGCAGTTTACTATTGGATTGTCAATTATCTTGGTCTTTTTAATTAACTCTGCTTTTAGGCTCTGGTACAATATTTATTTATTCTGTTTTTAAAGAAAAAAAAGAGAACATCAGACTGAATGGAAATAAAAGTGGCTTTCCATGGAGGGGAAAAAAACCCATAAACACAATTTCATCCAACATTTGAAGATTTTTTTTTAAGGTTTTCCATTAGTGTGGTCTGGCAAATGGTGAGAAAGTGATTATTTTCTAATATATGCTCTATGATCAATGCTTTATTTGTCGGCTTTTCTGCTGGGCTCCTTTATACGGTTTTTTTACTTTTTGGTGGAGTACTGAAGGTGTTGTGAGGCAGCCCATGGAGGGAGGTGTGTGTGTGTGTGTGTGTGTGTGTAATTCCTCAGAGGGATGTAGCATTTTAAAGTAAAGTCACAACTGACCTCAAACAAAGGAAAGTAAAAAGGGCTTTTCTGCCTAAAGCTGTGACCTCAGGCCGGAAGACGTCAGGATCAGAGTACACCAAGTGTAACAAACACAGATGAATTCCCACATACCCTGTCCAAGTAAATGCAGAAGTTGGAGGCTGCAATTTGGCCATGAAGATCAATTGAGAGCAAGAGAAATGGGATAAAGGAGCTCTCTCCTTTGGCTTGAGCCTCAGTTTTCAGGATCATCTTTCCTGCAGCACTTCTGTAACTCAGAGTGTGCTGGCACTTGACTTCCATGCTGGGAATTTGCTGGAGAGCTCCACGTCCACAGGCTGAGCTGAGAGGCAGAGCAGCTGCATATTGAGGCTGTAACCTCTCGTGTTCTTTATGGTTTGAGAGATGGGAATTTTCATGTAGGCTGCTTACTGCAGAATGCTTAAGCAGAGGCAGAGTGAGACCAGTTCTGTCTGGAATTTGCACAGATAAAAAACTGGACTTTATGTAGGAACCTATGTGCCTGAGATTTTCTTCCCCCGCGCCAAAACAGGTGAAGGTTTGCCTGGAGCACCGGAGAAACAGGATCTCTCTAAGGAATTCCTCATGATCTTTCTGACACGCTAAGATGGAATTTCCTAAAAACTAGTGCTGATAATGAGATCTTTTCAGAATCAGAGCAAACAAAACCAACTTTTTTTTTTTTTTTTTTTTTTTTTTGGTGTGGCACAGGACCTTTGAGATGTTTTATTTAATAATTCAGGGAAACTGGATGTCCAGGATATATTTATTTTTTTCTCTCTCTCTGTATGAGTTTCAAAACTTTTGACTATTTCTTCATTTTAGGACTATTTTTTGAATATTGTTCATTTTAAAGCTCCCAGGGATGAAAAAATAGCAAACAATAGCTTGAACTATTTTAATAATGTCTGACTGATGACTAGACACATAGATCATTTTGTATCTCTTTAATAGAATTTTTGTTTTTTTTTAATTAGACCGTGTCTTTGAACAAGATCCCAAATTACAGTTTTAATCTTTACCAAGAGACAATTTCCTCTCCTTGCACTGTGTTGGTGCCTCACTGTTACTAGCAATAAAGAAATAAATAGCAGCAACCCAATTTTTTATTAGGTTGCAGTGGTATTCTGAAATCAGAACATCCCAGGATCATGAAGGTAACTGAGTTAATCAATGGATATTTGCAGAGGGCAGTCAGGTTCCAGCATTTTCTTCTGTGTTTCTTTCTTTCCATATGGAAATTTACTTATAATCAAGCTGACTCCGACATGGTTTTGTGAGGAAACAGGTAAGTCAAGCCCATGCCTGCAGGATAGAAAATATGATGTGCCTGCTCGGAATCCTGTTACAAAGAAGGAAGAAAGAGAAACTCCTATCTTTTTCTTTCATAATGAATCCTTATTGGATCAGAAGCAAAATTGAATTCAAGATCTTCAACTACAGAATTAGAGGAATCATTATTAAAGTGCAAACAACTGTACATTCACACACATGTCTTGTATAGAGTAATGTTTGGGAAGATGAAATGCCTTATATTCAAAAATACCCATTTTCACAGATCTTGAGTGCTGTTATCAGAAAAAAGAGAGATAACATTGAAAAATCAGAGAAGAAGGGGAGCCAATAACATCTACTTTATATATCAACACACACAGCGTATGTATACTTCCATCTATACATATCACATATGTGTGGGGTTTATATGCACAGCTATATCCATATATATATGCACACACAATGCTCAAAAAAGTAATGCAGATGTTCTGCTATGGAAATGCAAGATGCTGGATCTGATTTATAACTTCACATGAACCTAAAGTATTTTCCTGTTCATTCTACATCTGTAGAACTGGGCTGCTACTGGATTGCATAAAGATGTGTTTTCTTATGAGCTGGTGAAAAATCATGACCTCTGTGGAAATGCTAACAGCACAAATGTGATGCACAGCACCGGAGATAAAAGCAGGGCAAAGAGGACCTTAAAAGCCAGGGTGGAATAGGGTGAGGAAGACGAAACACAACAGATTTCAGAGTTGAAATATCTTTGAAAGGTGAAACAGGGAGAGAGAACAAGGTCACCAGAGTGAATCATGAAAGGATCTGTGCTTTTCTTTGCATCCACAGATGCTCCTTCAGTTTATATCTGAAATCTTCACCCACTCTGAACTGAGTGGTAAAACAAAGTTAATTGCTCAAGCCTCCTTGTAGAACAGTAAAAAGCCTGAGAGTGTTTCTGTCCTCAGGAAGTGAGGAGTAGAAATGTCTTAGAATAAGAATTGCTTGCTGTCAGTAGAGTTTGATGTTGAGCTGCAATAATTGCAAAAGCTTTCATGGGAACAGCTGGGTGTTAAGTATTTGTCTGTGCTGCTTTCAGAGGCTCTTTTGACCATCTTTGGAACTAAATGCCTACATATTGGGTTCAAGTAGTAGCCATTTAGGATGGGATCCAGCCACCCTGCTTCAGAATGACCAAACTCATCTTTTAGATAGAAAGAACATCTGTTACAGTGATTTTCAACATTTTCCTTGAGAAAACTATTTTCTTGTCCATACTCAGAATTACTGAGCTTCCAAGTTTCCCCATGTTCATCCCATCAAGCTGGGGGCAATATGAGATTGCTGCAGCTGTTTCTGGCCACAGTCAATGAACCAAAGACCAAGCAAACTTCATCTCCCTTACAGCTGCTTTTACTGTCTCCATTTTCAGATAAATAGTAGTGATGGAAAGGACTGCAGTGGCAGGAGAAGGATGGTTTTGAGAAGCAGTTGACTAAGGGTTTAAATATTTGCCTGCTCCATGTCCCAGGATATGATCTGTACACTTTCTCCCTGTCCTTACTCAGATTTGCAATGTTCTCGTAGCAGGTGAAGTGCTGCTTTGTGGGCTGCCAGTCCCTGAAATGGCTAAATCAAAGTGCTCTGGTGCATTGAATTCTGGCATTATTATTCAGTAAATTGTGTCTCTTCTCCTCATCTGCTCCCTCTTGATACTTCTTGTTATTTACCAGCCACTGCCTCTGATTCCAGAGGAATGCAGCCCCGATATCCAAGTGGAGAGAAGCACGCTGAGGGACAGAGGTGACTCCTGAGGTGTCCCTCACCCAGCACGTCTCCAGACACATTAACAATGCTGAATCCAGAGCTGTTTATCAAGTGCCACAAGCAGCTCCTCAAGTGCTGTTGGATGTACTTCTAACTCTGTTAGACTGTAAAGTAGAGAAGGAGCCAAATCCCAGCAGCTGTAGTGGGCTGGGAGAGCAAAGGCAGCACAGGCTAGAGATTAAATCCAGTAGCTGTAAACCCAGCCAAAATCCCCTTAGCTTTCCAGTGAATAATCCTCTGGTCTGCAATATTAATTCACCAGTTTGGAGATATTTCCCCAACCAACAAAGTTCATTCAATCTACTTACGTGTTTCTCCAAAGCTTGGATCTGATTTGGGGTTGGGCATTGCTAGCTTCCTGTAAAAAATCCATGGTATTTATAGAATGATTTCATTTCAACTGGGTCAACCTCTGCTATGTCCTGAGAGGTCCTCTTACCCGGCAGAAGAAATATTTCATTCTTTAATATTTTTCAGAAAGAAAGGACCTAGTCTGAACCCAAAAGCTGGTCAGTCATTTTGGGGTGTTTTACTCAATTTCTTTTGATGGTTAACTCAGCTCTGCAATGTCTTTTTGCTCTGCAACCCAAAGGATGATTAGCTTAAGAGCTGTGGCTGTATTACCCTTTCATGGCAGCTATGATCCTTGTAAAAGCTTTTCAATCATGCTCCAAAGTCCTCTAGGACAGGTAATATGTGTTTAGCACTTTTCTGAGAATTCCTTGATTTTTACACATTTGTGACTAGGAACACACTTTGATGAGCCTGATATTGAAGTTACTGGGGAAAGGCCTGTACTCAGTGACTGCATTCAGTGATTATCTGACAACACAGCTCTTTGAGAGCTATTAATTCTCTGTCAATTTTTTGGACATTGCAACCTTCTGGCTGCCTTCCCTTTTTGCCTGATCAGTCATCACCCACCTAGCTGAGGTGGATTTGGAAAACCCTTCCCCCAGACAGAAAAAAACTTTAAAAAGGGAGGAAGGGAGAAAGGGGAGAAGAATGTAGACAAAAATGGACAAATATTTTACCTGAACTCAGGATTTTAAAATAATCTCCTTACTTTCCATCTTGGGATGCTGAGCACCAAGCGGACACCTACTGGCATATCCCTGTGAAGGGCTGTGGGTTAAGTGTCTGTATGGTCTGTTCCAGAGCTCAGAGAAAAGCCTGTGCAGAAACTCCCACTGACTTGACTAAGCTAAGAATTATGCCTCTGCTGGGATAGCTGTATTACAGCAATTTGCCTGTTGGCACTTGGGGAACGTGGAGCCAGGACAATTTGGCCAATTTTAAAAATAAAAAGTCTGTTTGCGGTTTTGCAATTGCTTCTGGCAAACGTGGACTAGTTGATGGGATTAGTGGGATGGTTTTGGCAAGGTAGCTTGTTTCTTCAGGTTCTCCCACCCCTCATCTGTCCATTTTAGCAAGTTTTGCTAAATTGGCAGCATCTAAAAAATAATTAAAATGGGGGGGGGGAATCACATATTTAGAGGCAGTGAAACCAAAAGCTGAAATGCAGTGGCTTTTACTTTTTTGTCAAATTTAATATCTACTATCAAGAGTAAAAACTGCAAAAAATGACTGCAACAAAAAAGGGAAGAAAAACATAAACAGAAGTTTTCCTCATCTTAAGTGTATCTGCGTCAGTCTTCCAACTTGCAAAACCAAAGGTTAAACTGTGACTTGGGAATAGAAAAACAGACCATTGAAAGATAAATTATTTGAAAAAAAGTTTTGCTAAGGCAATGATTCGGAAAGATACAGGGATGTAGGAGATGCTGCTTCAAGGCATATGGGCAATTTCCCGGTCAGTGTCTCCAGGTGCTGTAAGGCTGAGTGGTCTGTGGCCTCCCTTTGCCTCTCCAGTGTCTCTTGGAATAAAAGCAGGGAAGTTTTGCTCAAAAGCCTCATGCTGTTTAACTGGTGTAAGCCATAAAAGGATTGCTATGCCAGAGTCCTTGAGTTTTGAGAGGTCTGCAGCCCACCCTCCCCTCCTGCAGCTACAGCAGGCTGTGCTTGACACAGGTGCTGCTCTGGAGCAGTGAGATCTGATGGAATTGGTGCTGAAATAAGTGGTGGATCCCATATCAAGTCCTGTAGTCAAAGCCAATAATGCACAGTGTGAACATGACCCTAGCCCAAAAGTGGCTTTGGGTTCATATTCAGAAGAACCAATTTGCAGATAAACAGGTGAGGGACATCGTTCAGCCTGATGGTGTAGGTTCACAGGGGGAACTGGGTGCCACCAGCTTGGGCTTTAGTGTAAAACTCCAGCCTGATATCACTGCTTCATTTCTCCTTCCATCCTGATACCTGGCATAAATTCAATTTCTTTACAATAATAGACAGTTTCTTCATCTGCTGCCCTTTCGGTGTGTGACGGCTATAAACCACTGGTTACAAAGCTTGAGTGTTTCAGAATCTACTGACATTTAAGGAAAAAGATTACCAAGCCCTTGAAAGGAACACACCACTGAAATACACAAAGAAGCAAGTGCAACTTCCTTGCTGTTAAAGCGATAAAGAAATTAATGGCACACCAGGTTCCAAAATCCCACTGCTGTTTGGAGATATCGCCTTTTTTTTTTTTAAACTCTTTTCTCCCTCCACAATGTATGAAGGCAGCTGCAGTTAAAGGGATGGCAAGGCACAGAAAAGATATTGCTTCCCGTGAGTTTTATGAAGCTGATATCAATCTTTTTTTTTTTCATAAACTTCAGTCCTGTTATTACCCTAAAAGCGTGTTCCAGAGCATTTAATGTGACACTGATGAGAATACAAATAAGGGGAGGTGAGGGAGATGGAGGACAGAGAGAGAAGAATCAAATGATGTTAAATGCAAGGACCTGAACAGCATTTCCACACCCGTTGCCATTGAGGAGAGTTGAAAGGGGCCAGGAGAGCGTAGAGCATCTGAATTGTGTTTGGGGGCAGTAAATCAATTTGAGCTTCAACAATGAGGTAAGAAATATCATCTGAGGAAGGTGAGAAAAGAAATTTAGGTTATGGAGGCATGAAGGCTTGCATGTGAGCTAATGAGGCATGCCTTAGCTAAGTGTTGTGTAGAAAGACAGGGTATAGATGTCCTTGAAATTGGGATGATATGGGGTGGAAAACAAATGCTGTGGATTTTCTAAACTTTCACCAGGAAGTGTATGAAATGCTGATTAATCTGATGTCACATTTAGCCAGTGCTTGGTTGGATTCTAGTAGATGTGAATAACTTCTCATAGAGAAATGTTCTTGTTCCTGAATAGTAAGACAAGGTTGGGCCACTTGTTCTGCCCCTTATCTGATACATGAATAGTCAGCAACTGGCATGTCCAAGAGAAGAGGTAATTTTTCATACAGGATGTAGCTATGCAATTCCTTGCTTCAGGACACTGGGGATATGCATTTTGCAGATTCAAGCAGAGGCTGGACAAATCCATGGAGGGAAATCTACTCAGAATTACTGCACATCCATGAATGATCCAATAATGTTTGGTTTGGGAAGTCCTTGAGTTGCAAAGTGCTGGAGAGTGTTCTGAAGAAGAATTACTGCATGACTGTCCACGGCTTATCTTCCTTGGCATCTGCAGTGCCACAGGGTAACTAACAAGGTGAGCATTCATCCAGCTCATCAAGTCCCTTCTTTGCCCAGGCCACGTCCTCAAATTTTATTGCTGTGAGGAAGTGGATAGGACAGTAGAGAACAGAAGAAAGTAACAAATACAATCTTGGAAATGAACCTGCAGGAGAAGTGGTGGAGTGTGAGCTGGACATGAACTTGAGGGCAGTCAGAGCAATGACACCTTTCTGTTCATCATTTTTCTCCAGTGTGATGCACTATCACCCTTGAGACAGAAGTTGAGGAATCCAAGAAAGCAGACAGCAGTCTTTTTGAGAATTCTCTGTTAGCACTTTCAAGGAGCATCACTGTGAATAGGATGTAAATGAAATGGTGACAAATTACCTGATATGGTCATAGGAAGCAACACTGCAGGTGTTCTCTTGACAGTTTTTTCAGGCGCTCTAAATTCTCCATAAATATATTAATATTTTCAATGACTTCTACCATATGTGATATATATTGTCAGTTCATAATTTCAGTTCAGGTGCTCTGTGCCTAATTTGCATATATGAGCAAATGAGGGAAATTTATCTCATTTTCAGGTTATTATTCCAACTGAGGATTCAGAGTGTGCACATGAAGATTGTATGTAATTTTCTACAAGCATGAAACTTTTCCTATAACTCGATATGCATTTTGATAAGAGAAAAAACTATTTTAACATTTAAATGTTTGTCAAAACCACTATAATACTGTTAAGAAATAATAAAATAGTGAGACAGATTGCAGCAGTCAGAGTATCTGTCCTTTGAGTTTTCATGAGATGTAAAATCAGTTGAAGTTATTTCAGATTTCTACAACAGGAGTCTGCTTTGAAATGTCACTGTTTCATGAGAGTTTTCAATGGCTCTTCAAGAGACACAAAGTACTCTCATGTCACTGTTAGAAACCCTAACCTATGCAGCTGTTCTTACATAAGAAATTTACTTTGCAAACGTAATTCATAGCTGAGGACCAAAACAGTTCTTCAGGGCTCATAGAAAATGAACCAAGCTTCAGGAAAGAGTGCAAATCTTCAATCCAACACCTTTCTCAGGTGTTTTACTGTCTAAATGCTCAGTGGAGGAAGAGGGGATGTCTGTTGACATGTTTTGAAGGCAACCAACACTAACAATGTAATCTTAAGGCATAATCCTGCAATTTTTTGGTGTGAAGTTTTGTTCCAGCCATGTAATTTACACTGATTTAGTGTTGGACGGCTTTCAACCCCTCTGTGTACAGGCTAAATTCTCTTAACACTTGAATAACTTGGACTGTAACTTTTTATAGGAAGAGACTGTGGTCTTTGTTCAATATTCTGTTTGGGGTTCCTTAAGAATTTCAAGAAGCACAATAATAAATTGAAAAAAAATGGTACTTCATGATGCTCAGGCACACTGTTTGTTTTATGGGGATGTATCCCTGAGAAGGGGAATATTTGGTGCCAAAGTTCTATGTAGGCAGCAAATGAGTTCCTTACAGATGTGTGATTATTTGTGGCTTTGGTATATCACACACAGAAGAAAAATCTTCCTATGTATCCATGCACTCATATTTAATTCTGTTCTTACAGTGCCAGGATTTTGACAGCAAAAACCATAAATTCCTGAATAAAAAGAACCACCACCATCAAATTATTTCCCTAACACCTCAGGTTTTTGGGGGGTTTTTTTTGTTTGATTATTTTTTTTTTTTTTTTTTTTTTTTTTTCCCCAGAAAAAGCACTCCAACAATGGAAAAGCACCAAAGAATTCCTTCTTTTTTCTTCTTCAAAGTCAGGAAGAAATCATCCTGAAATCCTCTACAAAAGCATGGGTTTTGTCCATTTCAAGTAAGGCAGGAAGATCACAGAAGCGTCCTGGTCGCATAAAGAAAAGCTCTAATGCTGGTGTCACCAGGTCACTGTCTGTCTTTCTATAATGGCCCCATGGGACCTTGGTGCCATGAAACCCCCCAGCCTTTGTCACAAGTCTTTCTTCCCAGGCTGCTTGTGACTATTTTCAGTACTTTATGAACAGAGGGAGTCTGTGCTCTGCTTCTCTCTCCTGATGTGGATGATGTTTATATTTGCCGGATGAATTCCCCCCTCTCCTTATCTAGACTTTGTCCCCTTGTGTAATAATGAGGAGCAGACCTATTTTCCTTAGAGGTGATGATGAACTGCAAGCAGGACAAGGGGAAACAGACCAAGTCATGATGTGATTACACCTGTACTCATAAGAGCAGGGGTTGATTATGCCTTCAAAGCTAATAAAAAAACCCCTACTTGCTTGTGGGACAATTCTGCTGGCACCCATCAGGTGGAAAAGCAATTTTCACCCAACATTTTATTTTGTTTTATTTTATTTTATTTTATTTTATTTTATTTTATTTTATTTTATTTTATTTTATTTTATTTTATTTTATTTTATTTTATCTTTTATTTCTTAAAACTTGATTCTGCTGAATATTAAGAGACCTATCTAATAGCAATACATTTTTAAAGTAATGAAATATTTACAGCTGGAGCCTTCAACAGAGGAACAGTAGAGTGTGTTTATTTTGCAGCTCAGTAAATTATATATATACACCAAGAATCAAATGGATGCTTTTGGTTGATCATGCTAATCCAAACAAGCTTTCTTTATGGTTTTTAATCTGGAGAATTTGTTTTCCACTCCCATGCAAATAATTATCAAAGCATCTATTAAACACTATAAATAAATCCAGGCCCTAAAATTTGTCTCCAGACTCTAAACACACAGTATGGCTGCGGGGTATATCATTCCTCAGCAAAAGCTGGTGGTTTTGTCGCTCTCCCTGGGCCTTTCCTAGACCCTTAAAGGAAAACTACAGTGATAGCTAAATAAACATTTGCTAAATAAGAACATATATATTGAAATTTATGCAAAACTGTTCAGAAATATCTGGCAAAATTTCTGTCTCAGTATAGTAGTAATGGGTGCTTTGCCAAGTCCAAGATGTAGAAAAGCTGAATTCTGTTTCAGCACTTATTTCCACAACTTGTTTACCAGGTAAAGTCCCAATATGGACTTTCTGCAGCCAGATTCCCTGGAGCATTTGGGAAAAAAGGAACAAATTACATGGAAATACAGCATATGTTGTTGGCCAGACGACCTCTGCTGTTGCTTAAACTCAGTAGAATTCACCCCTGCACAAGTTAATAATTTGAAAAGGGCAACTTGCAACAGAGCAAGATAAAAATTCAGGAAGCATAGAAAACTCAGATAGAACCTCAGAAACCTGTTTAAAAATAAGGATCTCAATTTATGCAAATGTATGTTGACCTGTGTGTGCACATGTTTACTCAGAAAGTGGTAATTTCCCTGCCTCCAGTCTGCTTCCCTCTTATCAGTGCTCGTGGCTTTGGGTGCATAACATGAGTTGCAGCAGCCAGTGGAGAGCTAGTGGTGTGGCCCTGAGCTGCCTCTTGGGTTTGTGGTGGAGGCTGCTCCTGGTTGCAGCTGTAAACATGCACTCAGTGGCCACTAAAGGGGACTTGAGGGGCTGGATCTGATTATGTCATTTTTACTCATTGTTTACTATTGAACCTGGTGAGCCTTGAGTAGGCTAAGCCATAAGAAGAGCCATGCTCACGATACCAGACAGAATAAAACAGAGAAGTGGAAATAAAAGGGTGACTCAGCCAAAATCAGACTAGAACTCATCACCAGTCTCACCAGAAACCCAGACCTGCTCTGAGTTTCACAGAAAAGCTTCCTTATCATCAATACTGCATTCAGATGGTTTGTCTCACACTTTTCTCCAGTACTGGAGCAGGGTCAGCCTTTATTAGATGAACATGGCATCTGATTCAGCAGGAACAGTTGGATTTGCACCATAGTTATTCCATAGCCACGCCACTGGAGCCCACAACAAGTTAATCCCCATTAGCCAAAGAAATGGCCTAAATTGTTATTAGGGTCTTTCTTTTTTAAGAAGTTAAATGAGAAAAATATCACTAGAAAAAGTGCAGAAAGAAAAAAGCTTGGAATTGCTTAGCTGGGTCTTTCCAGCTGGATTATTCTCTAATGCTGAACGTTAATTGGAAAATAACAGCATTCCTGCCTGCTTTTAGAAAATCAATATGCGTGGTTTTTTGTTCCCCTCCCCCTGTTCAGGTTAATTCATTACCAGGATATTTTTAGATTACTGAATAAATAAAAAACAGCCCTTTTCCAGTCAAAAGCTAATAACTATAACCAGCCAGAAAGATCTCCTGAGTGCAGTCCTCTCCCTGCCTTCAGTGCTGCTCACTGATGTCCATGCCAACCGCCTGCCCCAAATCACTTGTCAGCCCTTCCACAAAGCTGGATATACATCCTATGCTCCTTTGAACTGGCACAAGCTGGAGGATCAATGGCTCTGTTTGGCAGGAGCTGGGCTGCTGGACATTTTCTAGCAGCAACAGCTTGGCAGGGTTGGCTCAGTGTGAGGATGTTAATGCCAGTTCACCACTCCCTGTGAACCAAGGGAAAGAGCAAGGCAGGAGAAGAGAGGGCAGAACTGGAAATGCAAAGAGGCAACATCATATTTTACAGAGGATGCCTCACAACATAAAAAATAATAATTCTAGCAACATTGTTTTGCATTTTTTTAATACATAGTCCTGCTCAAATCCCCCTGGATCTAATTAAAACTTTGTTGGCCACCCACCAATCATGATAATTATGTTGTCTGGCAAAAACAACAACAACAAAGACGCAATAAGATTGTGCAGAATGATGCTCCTACCTGACAAAACAAAACAAAAAAACCAATCCAGGCCCCATGTCTTATTTTTTAATTTCTTACCTCTTCTGGAAAGTGAAAAAAGAACCAAACTACAAAAGACGCAGAGTTTGAACCTCAAAGAGTCAACAGATGCTGAAAACACCAAAATGCCCAATGTGTCAATGAGTATTTGAAATCATGAGAAGGAAATCTTGCAGAAGACAGAGGCTTCATAAAAAATGTTAAAATGAGCTGACTACTGGGAGACCCTGAGTGAGAAAAGAAGCTTTTACTGCAGTTAAAGGGCAGACACTCAAGATGCGTTATTTAGGGCAGTCACCACTAATAAACCAGGACTTGCTTAGGTTCCTTCCAAGCAAGATCAGAGACTGAATTTATTCCTTGTTCTCTCAAGTTCCCTGGATGCTGCTGCCCTGAGAGCTGGCACATTCCATGACAGCAAACATATCTGTTATGCTGCAAACAAACTTGATCCAAATTCCATGGAAATCAATGATGAGACTCCCACTGATTGCAATCAGGCATAAAGGAACCAAAATGCACACGGAGACTTGGTCAGATTGGAAAACTGAATGCATTTTAAAACAGAATATCCAGGAGTCTGGATAAAACTGTTAAAAACTACTCTGGATTAAATGAAGATAAAAGAGAAGCACTCTTCATATCTTTTGAACAAACATTGTTTCAAACAGAGGGGAAAATCAGCGTGATTCAGACTTGGACTAATATACGCTGCAAACACTGGCAAGCATGGTTTTGGCATAAGAAAAGCACAAACCCTGAATTATTATTAATTGCGTGAAAGTAAATGCAAATGGAGTTTTTCCCCCAAGCTTTCTTGATGTGAGAACAGATATTAAACACACAGAGCTTTCCAAGTAACAATACTCACAAAAATAAATGTAATCCCAGGAAATGCTTGCAATGAAATCAGCAGAAGCATCGCTTATGAGTTCCTTCCATTACTTGGGCTATTTATTGACCTTTGTGTGTGTATACATGTATTAAACTGACAGAGTTATTGTTTTTTCATCACCCTTATTTAATAAATCTCATTTTTCTAGATGAAAGGTTTTTTTATTGATGATGAGGGGATTTCTTTCTCTTTATTGTTCGAGGTTTTGATAAAAATCTGACATAAATTTTAACTATTTTGAAATTATTTTATAGAGTCCTTTTATACCTAATATCAAATTTAACCCTAAAATTAAATTATCATTTTCCTGTTTACCAGAAACAAATATTTGTATATGAGCTTTAATCTTTCAGGTGTTGCACCCACAGATGTCCCAGATAAATTGCTAAGAGCTGTGAGCAAGAGAAAAGCTAGAACCAAATTTATGTAAATAAATTATTTTTATATTGCAAGGTGTTCTGGAAAACTTCTCAATTAATTTAAATCATACAAATAATGGATTTTTTTTAATTCCATGCCAGATGGAGTTTAAAAAAGGGACCAAAGAGATTCAGAAATCTAATATTAATTTCAAGGTGATTGTAACAGATTGTCCAGATTAAAAAAAGAAAAAAAAAAAATTGTTTCCCTTTTATGTATCTATATATAAATGTACTTGTTTAAAATACACATATTTTAAAAAACTACTTTGTGACTGGCAAAAATAGCTCCAGAGACTATTTTTAAAGGAAAAAAAAAGAAAAAAGAAAGAAAGAGAAACCCTTTTTATATGCTTGAGTGGAATATTTTAATTTTACTGCTTCGGCTTTATTTTTTGTGTTGGAACACTTCAGATTAGATTTAGAGCAAAGGGGAGCTTTGTCTTCATACTGTTCTCCACAGTTTAGAGGACTAGTTTTTTTTTCTTTTCTTTTTAAACAAATGAAAGAAAACAAAGGAAGAATGTTTATAATCTTACATAAACCCATGACATCAGGAGCCTGAAATTCACTACATGATTCTTGATGAAAAGATTGACAACAAAGAAATACAGATTTCCTTTGCATTTCTTCCTGATTTTCCCCTCCCTATTCCAATTCCTTCCTTCTGGAAGTTTCTCACCAAAGGTAGGATTGACAGGCTGTCTCTCATGACTGTTTCCTCTTTCCTCCTTAGAAGGTGTATCTATCCCTGTCCCACCAAGCTCCAAAATCACAGCTGGATGCCACAGATCTGAGAAGCTGCTGAAGGAGCTGCCAGGGCGGAGGGAGAAGAGGTGAGAGGAAGCTTCCCTTTCTTCATCTGCCTTGGATTCTGGCCAGATAGATCCAGTTAACATTAACTTTCCAAACAGATGCCCCAATAGGGAAGGTGTCTCTGACTATGCACTGCACTGCTCAGATGTGGATGTCTGCCCTGGTTGTCATCTAGCAGCAAAATTCATGTGAATATCCTCCACCTTGTTTAAGGCAGAAATGGCTGAATTAATGAGGACGGGTTGAAGTGATGACCAGATCCTTCTCTCCTGATTGTGTACCATGGGAGTGTGTGTATGGAAAGCTCTGCTGGTTGACCTGTGAGTGATGTAACTGTCTCCAGAAAAGGATTTCTGACCATGACTTAAGAAACAATGCATCAGTGAAGCAGGACAGAGTTGCCTCACAGAAATTTTTTTCTGGTCATTTTTTTCAGTTCTGAAATAAAATACTGTCAATGAGCAAGCTCACATCTTCCATCAGCCTCCAGGGTTCTCATTTTTTCATATATTTTTTACTTTTAGTGCAGTAAAAAGGTATTTTAAAGTAAAAAGGTTTCTTTCTTCTATTAGGAATTTTATCTTTAGTAGTACTTGGAACTTCTACTTCATCAACACTTCTGGCTAAGAGAAATCAAGCAAGGTGCACAAGCAAGAAAACACCATCTGTAACGATGACAAACTATAAACACCATTCACAGGCCATTAAGTTTGTAATCTTTTTCTCTTCATCATTATTCTCTTACCTCCATTAAATTCTTCCACAACCAAGTGCAGAAGCCAAAGGTGATTGTGGTAGAGTGACAGACAAGAATTTTTATTGTCCTGTCAATGCAGATAAACCCAGAGCTGAGAGAATGTCAGGTGAACTTCCCCAGTGACGACTGAAGTTCAGTATTCTCTGAAAAAGGAAGAAAATACAAATGATTTTCATGCCTTTTAGGCTTTTAAGATTTATGTTACAGAAGTATCCTGACTCTGTGGAAGGCTAGTCAGGCTCTGACTGATATTTATTGTTCACAGGAAACTATTATCTGCACTTCATCAGTCTGCTTCAAATTGCAGATTTGCAAGGTTGCAAGAAATCAGAGGCACCCAGCAGCCATGATTCTCCTGAGGAACTGGAAAGGACTAGAAGATGATGGAATGAAAATGACTCAGTGGACAGAGATAAGACACTTGCAAACGATTGTAATAGCTGCAAAGACCCTCTGTTGGTCAGGGAAAGGAAAGTTTGCAATTTGCATCTCCACACAACAAAAAGAAGAGAAAGGAACTTGCTGAGAGTCAGATATAGAATAGATACATTCCCACAGGAACAACAGTGAGAGTCAGGTAATGGCCAGTTTTACTAGCATGGCCAAATTTAGGATATTATAGCACAACAGTCCCCAATTTTTGTTTGGCAGTGAGTGCCACCACTGGTAACCACTGGTAGTAGCATTACATTAGAATATGCAGTTTGCCTTATTTGCAAAAAGAATCCCCAATGCAAACTCCAGATGTTTTCTAGTCAGTTGATTCTCAGTTGCTGACACTTGCAATGCAACCAACTTCCACAGCTCTGTCAATTGCTAAAACCTGCCTATAATCCTCAGTTTACCATGAGACTGTGCTGGAGCCAGTGTTAAAATAGTCAGCTGTTTAGTAGCTGAAGACCTTCAGGTTGGTTAAGCATGACTTGCTACATTCATTCTCATTTTTCCTGGTTGCATTCTTGCCTTTCATGTGGTTGGAATTGTTCACAGCATACATTTTAGTTATTGATGGCAAAAACCTTCTGGGTATTACGGGGTTGCTTTAAAACAGTCAGGATGAAATGTGACAACTGCTGGGTCATCCCTGTGGTTATCATTCATATTGGCAGTGGTGAATGAGTTGACTACAAGATACTCCTCAGGCTTCCTCCTTTTGCCAATGTTTACTAGTTTCAAAGTTGTTATAATACAGCTCATTCTATCTGTGAACTCCAGCTCAGTTTTCTCCTCAGCTGCAAGCTCAGAGCACCAGCTGAGTACATGCAGTCCTGATGTAAGTGCAGTTCTTGCAAGTCTACTTTACACTCAACCAACTATGAAACCCAGCAGAATCTAAGACCAGCTCTTCAGGGCAGCTTTCCAGGTTTCTTAGGCTGCAAAAGCTGATCAAGAGAGAATGTCAGCTGGGAATTTCAAGCAGCAGATTTTCTCATCCACTGTGTTCTGTGGCCCGTGGTTTTTTTTTGCTCCTAAATCCCATGGTAATTCCTGACAGGGGAGCAAAGCTCAGGAGCACAGGGTGGCAATGGATTGATGTGTCCAGATCACAAGGGGAGAGGATCGCTGCAACAGTGAAATTCAAGACCAGCACAGAGGAGCAGATGTCACAAGAGAAGAAACAGGACTCACTCCCAAGATTGTGGCAAAGAGTGCTGGATTCAACACCAGCACAGATATGGTAGTTGTGCAGCCACAGGAGTATTGCTCAGCACCTGACTGGGAGTAGGAGCTTCTTTGGAGAGGGTAACATGCTCCCTTCCTCCCATGGCAAATCCACCCTTGGGTTATCACCTGGGCACAGCTGGCCCAGGAAATATCTGCAGCTGTAAGAGCAGGAAGGAAGTGTGAACCCAGAGAGTAAAATACAGACCTTGTACCATGAGTGTGGGGTTTGCTGTCCCCATTTATGCTTGGTTGGATGGTATGAAAACACTCTGGATCCAGAAATGGAAGTGAAACAGAGGAATTGCATAACAGAACTTCCAGAGGAGAAAATCCAGGCAAGTCCTACTGTCCTCAGAGATAGCTGCTGGGTACTAGGCATTACTAGATATTTCAATATAAGCAGGATTTGATGGAAACTGTAACCAGGTATTGGTGTTGAGCACTTTCCTTTACTTGAAGGCAACCCCACTGACTGAATCTGCTCAGCCCCCAGCCTCCTTGCCAGATACATGAACGTATGAATGCCTCATCTAAGGATTTAACAAAGCAAAATGGCTCTCTAAGTTATAAAGAGTCAAATTCTTGCACTTTTCTTGAGATTACTTTAAACCTCAGTCTTTGCAACAGGCTGCAGCAAGAGGGAGTACAAGAACAAAAAGCCCTCGCTGTTAATATTTATGGCAACGAAAGCAAAATTGCAACACATTTGCAGATGAATAGGAGCCCTTGTTAAAAGCTGCACCAGCCTAATTTTAGGATAGCACTGCTTTGGCATTTGATTGTGTGGAATAACAAAGGAGAGATTTCATGTTAATTAATTTAGAGGAATTATTAGTGTCAAAAATATATAGTTCAATCACCTTTCCAAAAATAGTCTGAGGAAGGGAAATGAAACTCAGTGGAAAGAAGACAGAGGTTTTCTTTCAGTTACAGATTTTTTTCAAATGTTTTGGTCACTTTTTGTCAAATGCATTGCCCCAATATAAGTAATAGGATTTATTTATAATAACACCTATGTAACAATTACCTACCTATTGCTTCAAAATAAGCCATATGGCTAAATAATTTCCATTTGTTCAGTGAAACAAGAAGCACTAGGAAGTAGATGGTTTGATATATATATAATTAGTCCCTATTTTATTTAAAGAATGAAACATCCAAGCCCTATTTAGAAAACAAAACAAAACAAAATGAAAAAAACACTCAACTTTTGTGATATTTACAGCTCAAAGTAATTTCACCCCCCTCCTCCTGCCCCCAAGGAAAACTGCAACAAGACCTGTTGTATCCTGATTTGTTTGTTTTGTTTTATTTTTTTTTTTAACAGAGATTCCATTTGGGGGAATTATGTGGAATGTCAAACTACAGTATTCATCACTCACCATGGCTTGATAGTAATCAATGGAGCAGTGTTCTTCTTGGTCTCCCTTCATTACACAGTCTTCTCTGAGAAAAATCATTATTGAAAATGAGTGTAGATTCAAAAAAATCCTGATTATACAAATATTTACTAGGGAAAGATTATACTCCTTTGCCTAAAAGACATTCATATTCACAGAAGGCCAGGCTATATTATGCCCATGCATTATACTAAAAACTCAGCTGGTTAAGCCCACCCAATTCTGTTTCCTTCTCTGTATCCTCTTTCATTCCTTTTTTTCCCTTCCTTCCATCACAGTACAGGCAGTGCTGGCATAGTCCCTGAGGTGCTTCCATCACACAGGGTGCATCGTCTAGCATGTTTCAGCAGACAGGAATACTGTGGAGCCAGGAAGTCTCCCAGGACCACATTTTTCACAAGTAGTCTCTGATTGCGAGTATGAAACACTCCAGGGGAAAGGATTCCCGCAGATGGCAGATTATTGCAATCACTGTCATAAGGATTTATGTCCTTGACCAAGCCCATATTTCCACCTGTCTCAGAACCTGCGCAGTCCCAAGTGAAGATTTGTGTACTCATCCATGTTTCAAGCTGTTCCTGCTTCTCTTCTCAAGGCTATATAAATTCTGAGGAAGACGCTTGCTCTGCTGCAACATATACCTAGAAATCTACTCCCTTCACTAGATTCCAGCTTATTCTTCCTGAACCCAGAAGCAAGAAACTCCCCCAACACTCTTGTGTATGTACAAATCCCTGTCTTTGAGCTAGTTCCTCTTGGTGTAGAGGAAAACCCCCAGCCACTGCTCATCCTGGCAAAGGCAGAGGCTGAAGAGGCCAGCTAAAACCTGCAATTTTAATTTGCTCTCATGGTATCATGTTTTATACCTGCCTCCTGTTCCACGGCTCCCACGGCTTGCTCATATCCCCTCTCCCCAGGCAATACTGGACATGGGAAACAGAACAGTCTCCTGACCAGGCAGTGTAGCAGCTCTCATGGAAAACATCTTCTCACCAAATGCTGGAGCTGCACATGTGGTATTGAAAAATCAGATTAGGTGGTGCCTCAGGTCTGGGTACCAATGAATGCAGCCTTTCCTTTCTCTGGGCACAGCCATGGAGTTCAGTCGCATGACACCAGATTCTTTTTGTCCGAGTACAGGAACTCAGTCCCTGCTCCCAGCTGAGAAAGCTATCCGTACATCAAAGGACAGGGGATTATTCTTTTGTGCCAAAGACTCAGGCTTCTTATCTCTGACAGCTCAATCACCACATCATCTGTGGCAAAAGATGGCTGGCAGCAAGATTAGATTACAGAGGTTTAAAATGTCTCTCTCAGATAAATGCAGACCATGAGTATTCAAAAGTACACATAATCAGATTGTAAATTTGACTATCACAGCTTGCCTCAGACACCAGGAATATAAATACAGATTAGACAAATTTTGGAAAGACAGGTCCATTAAAAGTCCTACTACATTATTACTTATTAAAAGTAAGGGATCAGGTGTAGTTTCTGCTGTTGTTAGAATCTCCTAAACTGGTAATTCCTGAAAACAGGACTCAGGGGAAGGGTTATACTGTATGTGTCTGTCCTGTGTCCACCCACAACAAGGTCTATGGTGAAAATGTGTCTGTGGTCCTCAAGCTGGATCCAGTATTTTCTCTCCACGACTGATTCTTGGGCATTTGCTGAAGAGCTCTGCGGGTGTAGGTGTTCACACTGCATAGGGTGTGCTCCACAAGGCACGTCCCTACCACTCGATGGCCACTCATCCCAATGCAGAGGTAATCATCTGCCTAAATGAGACAGCTATATTGTTTCTCTCCTTAGCCTTATCCACTCATTGACATGCAAATCTCTATTACAATCTCATGAGAAATTTCTTTTGACCTCTTACTAATTTCCTTCTTCCAAGTTCTTTTTCCGTCTCACCTACTCATCCCTGAATTTCATTCCTTTAGATTAAAGCCTCCTTGAGAGACTTGTGCTGAGAAGGTGACACTTTTTAGTTGATCCTCTGGGATAGATCCACCTGGTCAATCTGTTGAACAGAAGATAAAGGATTGGGCTGATAACAAGGTAGCTCCACCTCCAATCATTACTACTCTGCTGATCATACTTTGACTCAGTTTCCTCCAAAAGTAGCCTTTGTGAGGAGTTTTGGGCTTAGTAAAGGAAAGGAGCTGTTTAAGCATGAGTGTTAATTATTGTTATTACCCGACAGGCTGTAACTAATAGTAACCATTTAGCTGGGAGATGTGGAAACAGGTATGCAGTTAATTGCTAGATTTAGCTGAGGTCAGGTGGTTACATTGCAGACAATCCATCATTGTTGTAAGCAGCATGAAGTTATGCCCAGCCTGAATTACTGTGAGTCTCCCTTCACCTCTGGTCCTGTGCTAATATCCCAAGACGTGTCACCAGTGAGCATTTGAGTGAAATCTCTAGAAGAATGTGGAACAAATCTGTAAATCGTTTTCTGAAATGCCCTGCCAAAAAAAAAAAAAAAATCAATAAGGTCTTCCGTGTCAGGAAGGAAATGTTAAAAATATTAATTAAAAAATAAACTCTCCCGTAAATCAAATGGGAATGAGTGGGAGCAGGCAGACGGGGATGGAATATAATTCCAGTGGAACAGCTTTTAATTCCCTCCAGTTTTCATGGCCGTGGGCATCGGGAAGTGCCTGTCAAAGCTCAGGGCCCTGCCCTGCTGTGTAGGCACTAACCAAGAGTGCTGTCTGCGGTCAGGGACCAGCAGCTCCCGTGGCCAGCAGACACCGAGCTCTGCAGGCAGCGCTTGGTGATCTCCTCCGGCCACCACTGTTACTGCTCCCCCTGCGGGGAGGACATCTACTGAGACATCTACAGCTTCTAGGGGAGAAATTGTTGATCCTAAAAGCGTGAGAGACAGCTAAAGCAACAAGGGTTTTTTGTTGTTTTTTTTTTTTTTTGTTTTTTTTTTTTTTTTTCTGCTGATAAACCGCTGGAGGGGAATCTCCCTCTCCACCAGAGCTGTCATTTCATTTCCAAAAGCTTGCCCCTGTCTCCATCAGCATTTATGTGGGTACATCTCTGCCGTGCATGAGTGATTTATTTAAGCATCGGCAGCTACTGTAAACGACAGTACAGTGAAGCACAAGCGGGGGAGGGAACAGAGGGCAGAGATGCGACTTCCCCTCTGTAAAAGCAAGCACAGGTGCCCATTCTGAGCAACTCCAGGGCACTTACACCAGTCACGGGAGGAGGGAGAAAGAAAGGGTTATTTCTGAGCCTGCTCAGACCTTTAAGGCCACTTAATCATTCGAATTAAAACATTTCCTCTGGGAAGACTATACACACACGCATGTACTGTTCCTTCACTTGGCACATCTGCTTCCAGTCGATGTGCGGAGGCTTCAGTATGCTGGGGAGCAGGCTTTAGGGGTTTGGACTGATGGGAAGCACGGAGGAGGAAGGGATCGAATGATACGAGTTTGAAAGTTGGGATAAGTCCGTCGTCGGAGTGTGTGTGAGAGAGGGGGAGTGAGTAACCAGCCACTCACGACACAGGCACAGGGCGGCCTGGCGGGGCGGCTGCGGGAGGAGTGTGATGCAGAAGCGGCGAAGTGAGAGGGAGCAGAGAGAGAGCGAGCGGGAGAGGAGCGAGCTGAGACTTCCACAGATGCAGCCGGGAGAAATCACCAGCCAGGATTCGCTCCTCTCTCTCTCCCTCTCTCTCTGATTTCAAATCAGCTCCTCCCCCGTGTGGTTGTGGCTTTGCCTTCCATCACAAGCCTCATCAGCAACACCAGTCTTGGGAAAAAAAAAAAAAAAAAGAAAAAAAAAGAAAAAAGGAAAGAAAGAAGAGAGAGGAAAAAGGGACAAAAGGAAAAAGTGCAAAAGAAGTAAAAGGAAACAAGAAGGGGAAAAAATAGGTGGGAAGAAACCTCTACCCCTCGGCTGCATCTAGCACAGAAGAGTCTGAAACTTTACGTGGAGTTCTCGCCGTGTTTACCCCGCGGCGGCTGAATCGGCAGCGCCTAGCTCCCTCGCTCCTGCGCTCTCCTTCTTGCTCTTTCTCCCTCGCACTCATCAGCAGTCGGCAGCGATGGAAAAAGTTGCTGGCTGGTACCCAGCCTGGCACGTTGCTCTCCTGTACTGGACATGGCTTTTCCTCTTCACTTATGGCTTTACCGGTGCAGAAATAACTTGCAGATCCTGCCGTTCCCAGGTGCAGCCGCAGCAGCAGCCGCAGCAGGGATTACTGATGCACTTGAGGACCGACAGAGGAGAAAAGGAGCAAAGGAGATTCCTCGGGGAGAAGGGAGGTGAGAGAGGGCAAGAGGCCGGCACGGAGGACGCCGGGCTGCCAGCGACCCTCGCCCCTGCTCCCGCGGGGACGACATTCAGCGGCTGGGAGACACGGCGAGTGACGAGGGAGCCAGACAAAGTGGCCGGGGAGCGCCGTCCCCGAGCAGCAGCGGCGGCTCCGGCCGAGGACCGACCCCTCCAGGGCCCCCCCAGGGCGGGCGGGCGGCCGGGCTCGGTGCGGCGGCGCCGGGGCCGCAGCCCGCGGGGCTCCGCGGGGCCGGGGCCGGGCGGCGCCGCGGGGCGGGAGCCGGGGGACGGCGGCGCCGCCCGCTTCGGGCTGGAGGAGCTGCGGCTGGCCAGCACCACCTTCGCCCTGGCCGGAGACTCGGCGCACAACCAGGCCATGGTGCACTGGTCCGGCCACAACAGCAGCGTGAGTACCGCGGGCGGGGGCGGCTCCTCCGTGCTTTCCTTATTTCCCCCCCTTCTCCCCTTCTTTTTCTCCCCCCGCGTGTGTGTGTAATCGGGGGTGGGGGGTTGCTGGGTTTTTCTTCTTCGAAGGGGATTTTGCGCCTCCGGGCGCCGGGGATTGGCTTCGCTTAGCAGTGTGCAGTGGGGCAGAAGGGCTTCAAAAGGGCCTTTCTTGTGGAGTAGAAAAACTTTCCGCTGCCCGCCCGCCCGCTGAGCACATCCCCCTCCCGGCCCCCTGGTCCCTCGCCCCGGAGCAGAGCGGGATCCAGCGCTGCCACCGCCCGCGGCGCGACGGGAAGGGTCTCTTTAGGGGGATGCGCCTTCGCATGCAGCCTTCTCCCCAGGATAACCCTCACGGGCAGCCTGGGAAGCTCAGCTGGAAGGATGCCCAGGGAAAGCCCCTCTGATTGCTGCTTCTCCTCCTGCCAGCTGTGGGAGCCCACGTCAGCCCAAGGGCTCATCCCCAGGCCCTGCTGATGTGGAGATGCTGGAGGGCTTCAGGACTTTGCCTCTGAAGTGTCTCTGTGTAGGGGATAAAGCTGCTTTTTGCCTCTTGCCATCAAGGCGTTAAACAGGAGAGTTTTGTGTGTCTCAGGAATAGCATCAGAACAGCTCTGATTTGAGCCAAGCAGAACAAAACTGGTCAGAGAAGTAGGCAACTGATTTCCAGGCTGGAGCCATAGTCACGATACCAAAGTTACCAGGTTTACTTGGGCACCGTATCCCTCCATCCTCTGCTGCCGTCACACCTGGAGCTGAGGGCTGAGGCCCAGGGAAGGCAAGGGTAAATTGCTTGGAGTGCTCTCTGCCTGCCCTTAACTCTGCTTCTGGACCAGCAGAAGTAGAGGGATCTGTCTGTCTGGATTCTCCAACTTTGCCTCTTAGAGACACCAAGCAGAATGCTAATGAGAGAGAAAGGGATGCCACCACTCCATGTTGCCCATGCAAGTTCCCAGGAGAAACAGGGACTCAGGCTCTCCTCTGAGGTGTCAGCCAGAAGGTTTCTGGCTGCTTGGCACAATCTTTGGCCTCCCTCTCAGCTTTCAGTACTAGGAGACTGATAACATTTTGAAATTATAGTCTAGTCATTATGAATTCCTTTTGGTATAGATTGTACTGAGCTACTCAATTTAGAATTGCAGCGGATGCCGTAAGGACTTCACTGTGGGGTTCAGCTCTAGTTAATTGGGACATGGTTTTATGGTCTCATCAGGAAGTTTTTAATCAATTAATTGACAAGGGAATAGTTGTCATTTCCATTTTGAAGGACTTTCCCCTTTCTTCACAACTCAGCGAGACTATTCTTAAATAGTTGTGTGAACAGAAGCTGCCTTGTAGGAACTCAGGTCTGTTCATACAAATTGAATTGAGACTGACATTGGTTTCAAGTGACCCATTTGCTAAGAAAAAAGATTCTGATATAAAAAGTCATCCAGCAGGCAGCAGTTTCTTTGGTCTATCACTGCCATTATGTTTCACCTGTACATTTTTCAAGACACATCTATTGTTATATATGTGTTTAGGTACACATATATTTGTGTATGTGTTTCTGCCCACTGTGGTAGTGTGGGCTGCTGTTGTCAGGGACTGATTTACTTTCTGAGTGTGTTGGTGTACAAATGTTTTCAGGGGCAAACATTTTGTGACTGTCCTTCCCGAAGAGCTGCAGGTTGCATCATGTACAGGGATATTATGCTCCCCCCTTCACTGCGGGGGCCCTGGCAGTGCTGTTCTGTTTTGTGTTATGGTTGCAGCCCCCTCACAACACAGCCTGAAGCTGGGCCCCAGCAGGACTTGGATGCACAACAGGCTTGTCCAGGCTCAGCTGAAGCAATGGCGTGCGTTCAGAGGAAGCCCAAAGTGGCACTGACCCATTGTCACTGTGTGGAGGTTTTGGGTTCCCATCAGTGCTGGAGTGAGTTGGGAGTGGGATGGGCATGGGGTGAAACACTTCCTTTAGGGTACAGAATAGGTAGTTTTGCCTGCATGGAGGTTGCAGAGGATCCCAGTGTGATGCTTGTGAGGATGCTGTGTAACCCCAGTGCCCTGTCTGCACTCCGACAGCAGCAGCTGGCTTCCTGCTGGAGTTTCCGTGCTGTGGCATAGGGATGCAACACACCTCTGCTCCTTTTCATTCTTGTGTGCTCTGCAAGTGCTGCTGTCAAACAACTTTTGCCTTTGCCCAGGAAGAGGGGCAGTGTGAGAAGATCATAGTTTGCAGTATCTGTGAGGGGACAGGAAAACCAAAAATAAAACTCAAAATATTTGAAATCCTGTTAGGTGGAAAAACTGGAAAATTAAAGCATTGTCACCATCAAGTTTTTGTATTGCAGTATACCTTATCCTGTCTGCCTCACTGTGGTTTCTTGTATCCTTATTTTGGTAGTGGTGGGGATATAATTGCAATGCTGCTGTGGAGGATAAACAACTCCTGAATTCTGTATGGGATTCTTCTGGGCATTTGCAGCTTCTCTCAGGCTTGGCTGTGATTTTATGTTGAGTGTGTGCACCACTGAACTGATGGCATTTTGCTCTGAATTCACTGTATGCTAAGCCACAAGTACAGTAAGAATAATAAATTATAGTACAAGTTGTCCAGGTTTAACTCCACCAACATAAATTGTTTTAGATCAGTGCTTATTTTGGCTCATCAATGATTTTAGGTACTCCCTGGACACTTGCTCTCCAGATCCATATTTATATCCGGACACTTGGAGCATGCTCTGCTCATCTGTAGTGACACAGTTCACATATTCTCTAATCTCTCCTGTGTACCTTGTTTCACTGATGGAGTCAGCAGAAGTTCCCCAGAGGAGAGCATAGGTGTAGCAAGACTGGCTTGTCAAATGATTGGTGAGGATGAAATCAGGAGTGTATCCAGTGCTGTGTTAAAATACAGGTGGGCCTCAGGCTTTGTCTGACTCCAGTGGAGGTGAGTGAGGCCACACAAAGCTGTCCTGCATCTCCACAATCCTGAGCTCTTTCAGTCTGCAAGACAGAGAAGAGCGGCTGCAGCAAAAGTGGGTGCTGAAAAGGGTCCCTGGTTGCACTGAGTGCTGGACTGGCTGGGATGATCCAAGGAGGTGTTAACTGGCCCAAGCCAGCCCCTTGCCTGAAATCATTCTGACGGTATAATAAGAGCCTAGATTATTGAGTCTGTAAATGGGTCCTGGCAGTACTTACCTGCATTGATGCATCCTGAGCATCTTTCCACTGGCCCCTGTAAAACTGGAGTAAAAATTCATATGACCTGAAATCTTTCTCATATCTCTGCTGCAAGATGCACAAGTGAGATCTCCTGCCTTTTTGCACCACTGAGAAATATCATCAACGGTGTGGAAGTTGGCAGGTTTCCTAGCTCATGGAGATCCCAAATGTGTTGCTGATGTGGTGTGTCCTGACAGTGTAGGTTTGGAGTCTCTATAGCTCCTTTGATGCCATGCTATAGACTAGGGGAAAAGAGCTAGCAGAGATTTATGTGTGGAGCTAAAAGAGAGACCTGGCTTTAATGGAGAGAAGCAAGTCTCTAGATGACATCCATAATGAGCTTTTGGGATAGAGATGCTTTTCAGGGCTTACAAAAAATGAAGACTGCTTCTGTCCTAAGCTGGCTTGGAGCAAGATCAGTGCCCTTATTTGTTAATTTGTAAGTATTCTGGAGAAAGAAAAAAAAATTGGAGGAGGTTGAAAGGTAAAGGAGATTGAGTGAGTGCCTTGGTGCTACAGCTGGTGCTATAATGTGGTGCTGTGAAAGAAAGCAACATGGGTTTCACAGTCTTTTATTATAATAGCAGTTTACTGTTGCCTTGCACAGGACAAAGTGCTCTCCTGGGCTGGATGTTGGTGTGAATCTCAAATTGTGTGGCAGAGAATTTGAGCATGTACTTGGCCTTGTACCTGGGGATTGGCTTTTACGTGAGCATGATACCTTTAAACAGCTGGTTCAAGCTTCTGTGATTTACATGGTGGGAAAGACAAAGCTGAGCTTCTCATATGTTCTCTACAGCAGCAGATCCTCACCAGACTGATAGAGACACAGAGGTGTCTCAAAACAACCATGGCCAGACAGGTTTTATATTCCATCCACAGCAGAAGATTGATACAGCTGAAGGGTCCAGTGCAGGATGAAGCCTGCAAGGTCATCATTGCACTTGCCAGGTGATTACAACAGACAGCAGGGGAAGAGTTAGGTCTCTTACTGGAGAGCTTTTAGGCAAGATAATCTCTGCATTAGGTATTGCTTGCAAGATGTTACTGAATGTTACTGACAGGACAAACTGGGCACAGGTACGGCAGGATAACAGTGCACCTATTTCCAGTGCACTGTATTTCATCCTGGACAAAGTAATTGTGAATAAACTTGGATTTTCAGCTGAAGTGTTCAGACCTACTTTGTAAATGAGGAATTTCAAGAATGGCACATAGTACTGCATCTGACAGCCATGATTGATCAGGCTACAAACATGTACAAACAGCTGAGGGTCTATCATCCTTTTATTCTTCACCCTTCTATTGCCTTCTTCCTTTTTGGGTAGCTGTTCCAAGCCGTTTTCTCCTGACTGTTGGAAACTTCTCTGATTTCTGTTCTAACATTGCCATTGGGCAATTTAGATTAATTTTTTTTTTCATTTGTGTGTGTCCTTTTAATTGAAGTTATTTTCCCTCCCTGGCATTTACATTCCCTGGGATTATTTTACAGGCAGTGATGATATTCCCTTTCAACCTCTGGTTTGCTAAATCAAGCAAGTGCTCTTCTTTCTGTATCTGCTTGTACAATGGGTTGTGGACAGTGAACTCTGAATTTCTAGGAGTCAGGTTCCCAAGACTTGACATTGAATCTGGTTTTTGCTTTTGATGAATGAAGATGATAACAAATATATTGTTTTTTACAAGTGAGGTAGTGAAGGCATGGCTAAAGTACCTTAAATTGCCAGTGTTCTCTTCAGTCCAGAATGGGGGACCATAATAAATTTTTTTTTTTCACATCTCACTTGGAGACTTTGTCCAAATGTCATGTTCATGCAAGAGGATATTAGTTGATAGCCTCTGCCTTTCTCCTGTTGGCAGAGCTGTGGGTCTAAAGTAAAACTATCAGGGGTGCCAGCATCATCCCATGAGTGACCAGCATTTTGTTGCATGATGCTGTGATAGCCCATCACTCCCTTCTTCCTGTGGCAATTGAATCACATTATAAAGGAGGAATTTTAAGGTAATGAATGTGGATGTGGAGCCCAGAGCCAGATGCTCAGTGAGACCCACAGTGAGGAATGAACCCAGTGTCAGTTCTTTGCATTGAGATTGATTCCTAGGGTGCTGAAAACAGCTGCCAAAAAAGATTCATGCAAGGAGGATGTTGGCATTAATATAACTCAGTGAGATGGAGTCTGTATTATGTACAAATTAGAAGAATATATAATAGTATTAAGAGTATAATGCACCGGATGCTGAGACTGTTTCAGGCTAATCTCCTGCTAGAGCTACTGAGAATATATTTTGGAAGGGCTGAATAAAACGTGAGGGAACAAAAATGTGAATTTAACCCGAAAAAAAAAAAAAAGTCGAATCAAAATATTGCTAAAAGTTTCTTGTTTCAAATTTTTGTCTTGATTATATTTAGTACTGCTAGATAACAAAATACTTCACCTCCATTCTAGATATGAAACCTTCTCTAAATTTCCTGTAACTGAGTAGGATGTTACTCCTGTAACCAGAGGTCTTGAGGTTTTTTTGGTATTTATTTTCTTGTGTGTGTGTTTGATTTTTCAAAAAAATGACTCAACAGTGGTAGTATTTTTTTCTTCTGTGTTGCATTGCATCTCTAGATATATTTCTTGACTGGATGAAACATAGGCTTCTCATATACAGAATATGAAATAGGATACATGGGAAATTGTTAATAAGAGGAGCCGTGCTCTGAGAGAAAGCAGTAAGTGAAAGAGAATCCGTGAGGACTGGAAGAAAGGCTTGTCATTGTGTGATGCTGGTCTCTGTGAAAGAGTTTGGGAGCCGGTGAGGAGCTTCTGCCACTGACAGGTGGGATATGCAAATCCCATCACAGGGGGAGATTAAGGAGAATAATGGAAGAGCTCTGACAGTTGCAACTGGCATTCATGCAATATCGAGAGGCTATAAACTGTGTAAAGCAATCGGGTTACAGCTTTCAATCTTCTTAATACACTACTTTATAATAGAAAATGGGTTTCTCCCTTTCCTTCTGGCTTCAGATAAGGCGTTTGTATTTCCCTAACTTGGTGATGACGGTGAAGTCAGTCCAGAGGGGGAAGCCAGGAGGTCAGAAGTCCTTAATTCATTCTGGAGGGGTTAGAGACCCATTCAGCTGTGACACAGCTTTACATATGAAGGGCTGCAAGGTCAGCATTGGCCTTGGACAATCTCACATCCTCTGGGCCTTTCCTACCACGTCAGAGTGAATACAACCCTCGCGTTGTGCAGAGCTCCAGCCAGGGGAATGAAACTGCCCCATTAAAGACTTCTTTCTCTGGAAAATGCTATTGCAGAGGATTTTGTGGGTTCACATTGATTTTCCTTCGATTCCCAGGCTCCTAAGAAATAGCCCTCAACAAGCCCAAATCGTGAAACTTTAGATGGAACATTTTTTTGTTTTGAATCAGGCAGCATTTTTGGAACGGATTTCCGATTCTTATATTCTACATTTTAAAATGATCCAGTGATAGAAAAACCTTGATTCAGTGTGCTGGACACCTGAGATGGTATTACCTCTGACTGCTGCTTCACAGAGTAAGGGCATCCTGTGGGAACTGTGTCCTACCCAATGTCCAGGTATGGGAATTGCACAGCATCTCAAACTGTTTTTGCCTATATTATTTAGATAAGTGCTGTTATCTTAAAAGCTGTGTGTACTGGATCCTGTTCATCCAGATGCAAAGCTGCATTCAGGTTTACATTTCCAAGGAGGAAAAAAAATAAGACTGACACAAGGTGCTTTTTTTCCTCAATTATTTTTTTATACCTGGCCAGCAAACCAAAAAATCAATGACTCCCAGAGCTCTAATTGACATTTCTGTGTTAAATGAAAATGGACCTTGATTCCAATTCAAATGGCAGCACTGGGTGATAAAGTAATTATTTTGGAATTTTAAATGCATATAAAAGTTGATGCAGTAAAATGATTTTTGTGCCACTTGGAATTTTTTTTTGGCTGTATCTTAAATCAAACAACAGTTAATGTAAGAGCCCTTAATCCCTAATTCTCAGTGCTGGTAACACAATAACACTTTTACTTAGTACTGTACTTTCTCTCCTTGGGGAACATAAAAGTACTTTCAGAAGGAACAGGATATTTTAGGATATGTCCTAAAATGTAATTTCTTCCTTTTAGAGGGTCTGTAAGAACTTAATTTAACCTCCCATCGTGTCCCTCAGTGGAGGAGTGTTCTCTTGTGGCTGCACACTGGCTGTTGGAGTGCCTCTGCACTGCCCTGTGCTGCCGTGCCAGGCACAAGCTCAGGGCAGCTGTGCTGAGCTGCCCCTGACGTGGGGTGGGTGGGGAGCAGGAGCTTGAGGAAACAGGTGGAGATTTCAATGGAAGAAGGGAAGTTGCAGCTCTTCCAGCAGCTGTGGGGGATGTCAGTGCAAAGCATCTCCCACGGGAGCAGCCCAGACTGGGACAGGGCCTCCTGTGTGCTCTCCCTGTGCTGTGTTTGGGGCAGAACTGCTTCTGCAGGGGCAGGAAGGTCAAGGGAGTCATGGACCTTGTGATTTCTCTTGTCCTGTTGGGAAAACTCCAGAGAGAACCCCCTCATCTCATCTGGGCTTTTGGGGTGGAAACTGTTTACCTACAAAAGGGAAGCTCTTGTTAACTTACACCACCAGGTCCCAGCCCAGTGTCAGTGTTCACATCCTAATTGTATGAGGTTTGAGGTCACCTTTGCTGGTGATCATATAAGGACAGCAGGGCCATGAGCTCCTGCAGATAATTTTCATGCACTTCTTCAGGAGGAAGTGAAAAGCTTCTTAGAAAAATCTCAGGCTATATAGGTAACCCAACAGAGATATCCCATGTCATTTCTCAAATGTTTCTCTTTTTCCCCCCGTTCTCACCTCCCCCACTAAATTTAAGGTGGGGGAAAAATAATTCAAGGGAAATATTTTATATAACAAATGTAGGCATGCTTTTATCTTCATAAATTTTCCCTGCTTAATATGTGATTTTTTTCAGGTGCACTTTTTTAATGAGGGAGGGGCGAAGTAATCATAAAGTTCCTAATTCAAAAAGCACTGAGAAATTCCTCACTAATGTGGAAATGGACACTGTTTAATCATTTGGACTTCGCCTGGAAAATTTTTCTTTTAACTACAAAGTAAAATTTCAGTAGATGAAAGAGGTCATATGCTTCCTTTGTGTGTGTGTCACTGGGTCAGTTTAAATCTTTAGAAACAGCTTAAAGTGCCCTGTCTTGGCCAAAAATTGTGCCAGTATCTTTCACTGAATATTCTCTGAAAACAAACGTAGGAAAAGTGAATTCCATTGACTATTCAAATGAATATTTGAGGACCTTATTAAGTATTTACTTATAGGTAAGTGTAAATATATTTTTCTGATGTAAAAAGAATCCTTATGCTGAAAATCAAGCTCTGTATGCCAAAGAACATGATATGGAAAATTAGTTTGCTTTCCATTGCTTTCAATTCAGTTTTCCAAGAAAAAAATACGTTTCTGTAGATGAAGGATAAAATCTTTAATTTAATCATAATTGGAATCATATCAAATCAAATTTTGGAAATGGTTATCTCCAAATAAAAGTGAAGTCTTATTTTGATCGAAACTTTAGAATAGTTTATATATATTTTTTTTTTATAGGACAGACTAAACAGTTTATTTAGAGACACACCCGCAAAGCAGGAGATACATTAAAGTAATTTCAAGATGCACAGGTCCATGGTGAAATGCCACCATGTTAGAGAAGTTTGGGGAGTGTTAATTCCCTGAGATGTTACTCTGGCTGAGCACTGAACCATGGGGAAGGAGTGCACTACACCTTCTCCACTTCATTTGTGTTCATGTTTTCACACATCCCCTCAATATATTAAGAGTGACAGAACCCAGGCTAGAGATGAGATGAGAAGAGAATAGATCTGGCCTACATAGATCTGGACTTAGCCTGGATCCAGTGACCTCGTGTCACTACAGATGAGCTGATGAAGTTTAGTAGTAAATATTTAGACTATTGTAACTGAAGGATGCTTTGATGCAGATCTGTGTGTCTCTTTCAATAACAAATGACTTTTTAATTGTGTACTCTTGAAAACAACAAAAATAAACAAAAATATTCTCCAGCTCATCTTTTGGACAAAAAACTTCAAATTTGGTGTTGCCTTCCAGTTTATTTTCAATTTTTGTAAGGTGACAGCTGATCTTTTTTTTCCTCCAGAAAGTTGTCAACTACTCCAAAAGAACACATTTTGAAGTTGTTAAAGGAGTGAATGTAGTTGTCTGATACAGCAGTCTGTGCCCGTGGCTGTGGCCAGGGCATGATAGCAGGGCCCTGTCATCCTGCCTGTGATGGAGGGAGTTGGCCCATGGACCCCTATGAGAGCTGAGGAGACTCAGCTCTGCACTCCTGTGCCGTGCACCAGGCTCCTGGCATCTTTTTTCCCCTCCCAAACACCGGGTTCAGCAATGGCTGAAATCCCTCTTACTTTCATGATGCTGCAGGCTGGGATTTCATCAGATAGAGAGAGACTCAGCAGCTCCCGTAGCTCCCTCTCCCATGGGAACGTGAGTTCTTCCTCCCTGCAATGTGTGCTGCATCCTCCTCCTCCTCCTCATCAGCCACCCACAGCCCTGTCTGTTGATGCTGTTGCCTGGCGACCGCCCTGTGATGGACAGCTTGGAGGGGAGCGATGATTAAACAACCTGAACTGGCTTCTGAAAGCAGAGATCTCATTGTAATGTGACAGGCAGTGACAGCTCAGACAGCAACACATTCTGAGTGTGATTCCGAAAAAAAAAAAAAGCATAAACAGTAAACACAGAGAGAGCCACACACACACCTGTGTTTAGGTGTGCGAGCGCTGATGCTTTCCCTTGATGCAGAAGGGCTGGGGAAGGCAGGTGTTTCTGTATTAATGGAGAGTGAACATAACCCTAATAAGTGTCATGATGAGCAGGTCAGCCCATGAGCCAGGGCAGCCTGCACTGATGCTGTCAAACATGAGCTCCTTGGGCAGCAATTAAACGGGATCCTGCAGGTGTTGGCAGCAGGGGGCTGCACGGCCAGCAGGAATAACACTCCTTCCAGAGGGGAGCGCCTGGAGGCTTCAGCATGAAGGTGGTGGTCCTGCTATGCCCACCTGCCACATCCCTTCCTGCCTGCCAGCTGGACAAGTGCAGGCACACGGATGCAGGCTGTCATTACAGTGTAAAAGTTTGTCTGCACACAAGGTGTAGATACACGCAGAATGCAGTGAAGCAAACAACGTTCATACTGATGGTTTGTCTGATCTGTGCATGGACTCAGAGAACATGAATGTTTCTGGTGCTTCTCACTTGCTTCTCAAGCTCTCCTTTAGTTTTGTCCCAAGTATAATTGCTTTGTGCTGTCCTGTCCTGTTTGGGTGCTGGTCCCTTCCAGCCCTCCTCGGGAAGCAGCTCTGTCTTGGCAGTTTTATTGCACCTGTGTTTTTACCATGGCAAACAGTGGAGGTGAAATACTGCTGTAGTGAAAATGAACATCACATTTCCCTTAAAGCATAGTTAACCAAAAAGATTCTGTTGTTTCCTAGAACTTCTAAGGTGATGTTAAGTGTAACAAGTATTTCCAGGAAATGTTTGTGCTTTGGATTATCTGCCTGTGTTTTGATGGCTGTGCATGTCCTTCTTAAATTGCTGTCAGTGTCTGTCTTGGGTACAGCAGCACCAATTTTCTTCAGTGCTATTCAGTCCTTAAGGCAGGCTTATCAGTGAGGCATCTGAGGGATGGCTTTGAAGTGAAATAGGAAAACAAACCCCAAACTACTTTCCAAAGGTCCTTCCAAAAAGAGTTAAGAGATCACCAGTGTTCCTGTCAGACTGAAAGAGAAATGCACACACAAAGAGAAGAAAATTTCATTGCCTGTCTTTCTCTATCCTTCCCATAGCTCCTATCTCCATTGCATCTGGCACCCTCTCAGGATGAAGTAGTTGAGGAGAAATGTGGAGTTTGTGCCTTTTCCACTCACATAAATCAGTATTCATCTAAGCCAAGAACTGCTTTGAGGCAAGCAGAAGAAGAATCCATCTCTATTCCTTTCTGACACTGAGGTATTGAAAGGCCAGGCAGAAAGAGTAATTTCTGAGAAATCTTGCATTTGGCAAGGTGAATTTTGGTGTGAAACAAACCTTTATGAGCAAGTAGGGGAAAGAAACACTTTGAGAAATTTTATGAGGAGTAGAGAATATTGTACAAAAGAATCAGCATCTCATTATAAAATGTTACTCAGGAAACCTGCACTTAATCCTTCATATAGAGATCATTTTGTTTAAATAAGGACATACGTGGAGATTGTTGCTGGAGAGAGTTCAAAGAAGAGAAAAGATGTCTGTAATTTTGGGCTTCTGCTTAAATATATGCCATTGTGTGGTTGATGTCTGAACTGGGATGACACAAGACAAATTAAATTTTAACTCATTAGTAAATTTTCCTTCTAACAAGCTACTCAGATGATCCAGAAATACATTATGCAGTAGCAGCTGCTAGGAGATGAAAATACTTCATTGTAGCAATACATGGTATAATGAAGGATGGGGAATGAATGCAGTAGCACAATAAGGACAGAAGAAGATGGATGACACATAGTCTTAAATATTCACCCTCTGTGTTGAGTTTACACAGGACAGATGACGTCAGTAAATTGAAAACACCACTGAGACACATGAGTCATTAAATATTAATATAAGAGCCACTTGGGGAAAGAAAGTTGTCATGGGGAAGAAAGTTGTCAGAAGAATTTTCAGTTAGAAAATACAGTTAGTCAAAATCAGAAAATTTCTTCGAGGTATGTCATTTTCAGTGACATTTTCTACACTAAAATATCAACCAAAATTGTCTGCATTCTGAAAGTGTCAAAGGCTGTGATGAGAAACTTGCCAATTGACTCGCTTTGATGCCAAGATAATGACAGCATGGTGGACACATATTATACACCAAATATAAAAAAGTGTTAAGGTGTCTTGTTCCTCTGTCCTCTTTGACCCTCACTTCTGGTAATGGGCCCTATGTATTCTTAGGGCCTGTGTGTTCAAAACTGTATTTTTCTGTCCTGGAGAGATTTGGGTTCCATCTTTCTCCTCTTTGCTGAATCTCATCAGATGCATGGAGGGCATCTCCATAAGAATTTTGCTGAAGTTCTTTGGTCACTGAAGGTGCTGCAGGGAGGCAAGTCAGAGGGTAGTCTCAAAGGCTCAAGTGTTTTCCTTTCAGAACCAATTATGGGGATTTTACCACTGATAATCACTGAAGTGTCCAGAGCCACATCTCTCCATGTGTTTGAAATTAATCTTTGATGTTCTGATGTTATAGAGAGGAAATACTTTGGTGTTATTGACTATCAGGTGAAAAATATTTACTGGTACTCATGGGAAATTTAATGATCTTGCCTTTCCCTCTTGGGACTGAAACCAAGCATTAGCCTGTCTGAATTCCTCAGAACAGAATGCTAGCTTCTGACACATTCAGATGGAGAATGTAGCTAGGAAGGTGGTTTTAAAATTAATCTTGGCATAAGATGATCTTTAATATTTTGCCATAAGATGATCTTTATTGGCTGCTATAAAGTTACGGTGAAGGGAACTTGAATAGCAGATATTGCTTTTTGTTCCTGAAACAGTCTTGGCTTTTACTGAGGATAGCTCTGTGGAAAATCAGAAGTCTGGCAGCTTCACCATTTGTTAACTAGAACGGAAACTCAAGGGGAGAATGAATTGCAAGAGAAACATTTTTGAAAGCCCAAATAGCTGTTTTTTCACCGTTCTGACCCCTTCCCCTGCTGAGCAGATTGACAGCCGAGATCCCAAGGTGCACAATTTCCACTCGAGCAGGAGCCTCCTGAAGGTGTTAATCACTGACAACATTTTGGTGTGGAACAAGGAGATGTCTCCTCCCTGTTAATTGCAATTGATGTACGATATTTCTCTTTCAAGCACCGAAATGCTTTAAAGACAAATGTTTGATTCATGGTTTAAAGAACTGTTTCAGCCCTGGTCTGGGAGGCAGACACAGCTGCCTCAGTGCAGAAAGTGTCCCAAGGAATGCTCTGGAGTGCTTTATGTAGGAGTCAGGTAGCTCCATTGCAGTGGTCCCACTCAGGGATGAGGTTGGTTGGATGTTTGCTGCTGCTTTAAATGTGTGAACAGGCAATAAGGAGCAGCAGAAACAGGGGGTTTACAGACCCATTGATTACGCCATCACTCCATTCAGCCAAGTGAAGTTTTTTGTGATTTAGACAATTAACTTTTGAAAGGAAAAAAAAAAAGAATGATGAAGAAGATACAGATGGGCACAAACATAGGAGATGAGCATTGATTTTAGGATATGGGGAGAAGCAGAAGAAGGCAATTTGAAGGAAGATGAGGGAAGATCTCAGGGTGTCAACAGGCCCTTGAAAGGGACCCATCTGTCTGCAATTTCCTGCCTTCTCAGGTGGGAGGAGTGATGAATGACCAGGAAGGGATATGAGGGATAAATGTAGAGAGTTGAAGGCCTTTTGTAGAAGTTTGTAAAGCTATAAGTGGTCTGTTGAGGAAGAGTTTCTTCTAGCAGAGAAACTGAGCCATGGTTGTTAGTAAGTTTTGAAAAGCTGCTGTTATCTCAATTGAAAGAAAACCCACTGTAGTCTGAAATGTTTTCTACCACTGAAGAACCAGTGCTGGGAGAGGAATGTGTTCCAACCAGGTAGGAAACCTTCCGTTTGTGGGGCAATGTGAAGTAGAGAATAACCGAAGACCTAGTAAAACTGGGGGAGCATAAGGCTGGAAAATTGTGTGCTGAGATGTTGCTTGGAAAGTATAGGGATGAGGCAGCAAATGGAAGATGCTGTTGGAGCAGAATAATGTGATTGTGTTAGAAAGCTAAGTTTTTGGGATGTGGCCTAGAGAAATGAAAGAGCCAGCCAGGGGAAATTAGGGAGATGGCAAGGTTTGTGCATTGGAGTAATGCAATCAGAATAATAGGTTTTAACAGGGGTTTAAGCTCCAGAACTGGCTAAAAAGACACTCTAGAAGGAAAAGAACGTTTCACTATTTTAGATGCAGATAGCTGGATTGATTTCATGCAAAGAGACAAGCATGAGCTTTTTGAGAAAGAATAAGGGTTTTTTTTTTCCATTGGGGATTTTGGACTTATGTGATGTAGAAGCACTGGCTGGTAACAAAAGACACAGACAGAGGATAAGAGCCATGTTAAAAGTAAAAAAGCCTGATGATGTTTTGGTAAAAGAGCTTGGTGGAGGTGATAAGGGAACACACTGTCAGATATTAATATTATTAGACAAAATTTCATACTCAATGGCAGAGATGCTGTTGGAGGGTGCAGTATAGATGAAAGAATTTACCTTCAGTTTTCCATGCTGTGACTTTCCCTGCATACACTGTACTATTTTTTCTCAGCATGTCTGAATGAGAGTCACCTTTCTTAGCCACCACCTGTGGAGGTTTGACATGAACCAGCCAGTCAGTTGTGTCTGATGCATCTGGCTTAATTGTATTTCAAGGCTTGGAGTCAGAGCTCTATGCACACGAGGCCCTCTTCAGAGACGTGCGCAATTACACAAATTGGTGTGGAGACATTTTGCCAGAAGAGATGTATTTTGTTTACCTTCTTGAATTTGGCAGGGAATTGCCTTGCTACTTGAAGAGGTACAAGCTCTTAGAGCAGGAGAGATGCTGTCTCTGGGCTCAGAAAGAAGTGAAATACTTGGCGACTAAAGTCTGCAGATGCAGCTTTACAGAAGGATGATGTAGGGAAAACCAAAAGCCTTTAGGCCCTCCTGTATCTTTGTGATAAAAGTTATTATGGATAAGGGATCACCCTGTGCAGAGTGGGGAAATCCAGTGGTGCATTTTTTTCCCTTTTGAGCACGGAGACTTGGAAAGAGCTCTCCTGTGGCTGACAATGCAGTCACAGCAGAATGCTTCCAGCCTGGCTTGGATTTGAGACTCAGGTGTAGTGGGCTGTCACTGTTGAGCTAAGGAGGAGCAATGTCATACCCACTCTTGGTTTGCAGAAGGTTACCTGAAGTACTTGTGGTTACCTTACCTTAGCTTATGCATTTAAAGTGTATTTTCTACTTCAGGATGAAGAGCTCTCAAGTGGACAGTTACTATAGGTGGGCTAATGTTTGCATGTTTGCTACCTCTTTAAACTGGGTTAGTATGAGATGTTTCACTTAAAATCTTCAGATTTTTTTTTTCCAGCTGAAGCTTTTGCATGCCTGCCCTGCAGAATCTTGCACAATGGCATTGCTTCTTTGTTGGATTTTATTTATTTTTTTTTTAAGCTGGTGTTGGCAGCTGGTGGCAAAGGGATGATTTTAAATGGGCTGATGTGTTATAAAAGGCATAAAGAGGCAGCCTCTAGCACCTCATATCCTGCACGTATCATCTCAAGGGGTCTGGGAGTCTCTGGGATGGCCAAGAATTACAACAGCACTTATCAGTGGCTGACTCTTGGCTTCTTTCAGAGGTGATTTCTCCCATTCCAATAGATTTTTTTTTTAATGTTCCTCCCCCTCCTTTCCCCCATTCATTCCAACTTCTTTAACTTGTGAAAGTGAAACACAGCTTGGCTTGCTTCTTGTGAAGATCTGCCAACACCCACATTAACCCACAAGTACCTTTCTAGCCAGTATTTTGGCAGGAGACCCTCTGTCTCCATGGTGCATGGTTCCTTCTGTAGAGTAGAACTTGCACTGCTGTTCATAGTTCTACTTGAAAGATTTTCAAATGTGTGCCTTCAGGTCAAAAGGGTTTCTTGGATTTTCTGCCTGATTTGCCGTGAGATGTGAAATGAAATTTGCCCTCAGATCCGCCACTCCTTTTGGCAGTTTCACTGAGGATGTGTTCGACTCGCCCTGGTTATGGGTGAGCTCTAGTCCTGGTGTGAGTGCAGTGCAGGCAGTGAGGGTGGCCACTGGTGTTGGTGAATGATGGGAGAACATCCCAGCTGCCCCTTGCCCACCTGTTGCACCAGCACAGCCCCTGCAGGTGCCACAGGACAAAGGATACAGCCAACCTTTGTGTAAGGAAGGGCCAGACAGCACCTTCCCAGAAGATGAAGGTGCTGGAGCTGTCACTCTAGCAAGGTTAAGGCATAGCAGTTGCCTGGGATGGCATCTTCTGCTGCATTCCTGCTGAGATACCAGGATTTCCTTGTGATTCTCCTCAGACTGGGCGCTGTCTTGTTCAAGGCAGGGCTTGGAACTTGCCCTGCCTTTTAATCCACTTCAGCATCCCCCTAACTTTCTAAATTAATTGGAAGCATTCACTTCGGAATAGAAAAACAATGTTTTAAGGTATGTGGGAGAAGTGCTTATTCTCAGCTCAGCCTTATCAGAAACAAAATATTCCAGCATTCCCATCCATCATGTAAAAGGGAAACATGAGGGGAGCAATGTGGGAATCTTGGCAAGAATTTTCCGGTTGATGGTATCCATTGCCCCTGAACAGTGTTTGCCCTGGTGTGTCCTTAAGCAGAATGTGGGTCTGTCCACACAGCCACAGCTACTTGCAACCTGCTTTTGATACGACTTCTGTTCCCTCACACAGAAGGTAAATTGTAGCCAGGATGAAATATTTTTGCTAATTATGAAACATTAAATGATCTTCATCTACCTTCTCCCCAATGAACAATGCAATTGAATTATCATTAGAGCTTGTACAGAACCTTTGATAACAATGGAGCCATTTGTATTAAATCCAGGCTTAGTTTTCTTATTCCATGAAGTCCCATCATTGTGTTGATCGTACTTTGAAGTCATAGCAGGTTTCCCTCTCCTGCTATTCACCTAATTTATTTCAGCCCCAACACACAGCTCCTAAATTCTTGTTAAATTTGTTTCTGAACAAAAGGACTAAAACTCAGCGTGTCTTAAATGAAAGACATGAGGCAGTTATGGTTCCATTCATTTCCTCATATCTGTTTCCTGAATCTAGAGAGCTATTGTCATGTGTGCACTACTGGGAAATAATAATACTAATAAAATAATAATTCTCCTAGGATTCGCTGTCAATAGAAACAATCTATAGGGAACTTGAACCTATAGAGAGCAAGTGATTAAGGTTTAGCAGCAGAACTGAAAAATACTTTTTGCATGCAAAAAGAAGCCAAAGCAGACAGACAGGAGCTGGAGGGATCTGCTTGGTCTGTGAAGCCAGTGTGAGTTAGAATGCTGCTGTGAAGGGGTGGGAGCTTATGTGAGAACTCTGCCTCCTCATGGCTCTCCTGTCTTTTTCCTCTTTTCTCAGGAAATCTTTTCTGGCTCTGGGGCATGCAACAGTTGAAATTTTGTCTCTTCCTTAAGCAGGGCTGGAGGAGCAATTTAAGAGCTTAGAGAGAAGTCTGTGTGAACTCAGTGTGTGTGAAAGGATTTATAAAGCTGCTTGCCTGTGACTGGGCACGGGGTGTGGATGATACTGAGTGTACAGCAGGTTGTTACTGCTGCCTTCAGTATTCCCACATATCACAGATTTAACTGGCTTCTGAGAACTGACCTTCCCCAAAGAAAAAAAAAAATTAAAAGTCTTGTAGGCACCCAATTTGAGACAGATCAGGGTCAGCACTGTACTTGGCCTTGTAGGAATTGTGCTTGTCTGCGTGAAGTGAGAGAATTTTTTTCAACCTAGATGAGTGAAAACCTACAGAATCCCAGGTTCACCAAAGAAGCCTGGTTATTTAAGTTGTTCTGCCTCTGTTGGTCTCCTCTCTGAGTGCAAAAGAGCTGGTAAAGTGGGATTAGTTTCCTTTCTCTGATAAAAGCAGATTAATTTTAACACTGGCTAAAATTGCACCCATTTTCTCTTGGTAAATGAACCATAAGACACACTGTCAAAAGAGAGCCTTCCATAATGACTGTGGTTAATATTTCAGAGCTTAAACTCAAGCATGAGAGAATCAGCAATATATGCTGTACATTAGCTTGATTTCTATTCACTTGCAGCTCAAGAGTATTCTTCTCTTCCTTCATGCTAATTTCAGAGTTCTGTAGAGCGAGGGATTTGCATCTGATTTCATACTCAGGTATGTATGTATTTCTTACTGGCAAAGCTGTACTGTAGGCAGAAGGGAGGCAGGATAGTTCATGTGCTTGTGGTTCTAAGCTGGGGCTCAGGAAATCTCAGTTACTTGCTCTCCTGCAGAGTTCCTGTGCTTAGCAGAGAATCCCTGTGCCTTGTGGCAATTCAGTTCCTTGAATCGTAGAGTGAACATGAAAATCCTTTCCTTTCTTCTTATGGAATCCATCAGTTCTTGGGTCCTGCACAGGTTGTGCACTAAAATACCCTTAAGATCCAAAGTTAGATGGGGAAGATCTCCTGGGGCTCAGAGGTTGGGCTGTGGAAATACAAATTCCTGTGTTATGAGGAGTACCACATGTACCGAAGCACATGCCCTGTCTGGGTCTGCTGGTCTTCCTTTTTTCCCCCTCTATATTTGGGCTCAGCACATTAATGTGGGGCAGTGAAGACCTGCTGTCTGTGAATCTCTAGACTGCTCCTTCCTGAGGTGCCAGGCAAAGGGTGACTTCAGTCTCATCCTTTGCTCCCTTGCTGTCTGTTTTCTGCAGAGAGGCTCTCTGGCCAGATTGCTTGGGTGCTGTCTGTGAGCGCTGCTTCCTCTGCAGAGAACGTGCTTGGCTGGATGCAGTTTTCATTTGCTTTGTGTTCCACAGGGATGTTTTCTGCCTGATTCCTGCTCTCACTTTCCTGGAAGAAAACATTAAATTTCAGACCATGGTACCTCAGCTGTTAAAACCACATCCATGCCCGACTGCCTGAGTCTCCCATTACTTTCTAGTCCTATTGCATAAACCAGTGCAGCCAAGTAAACTACACAGTGCTTAAAAAATTACTTGACCCTGTCTTTCTTCCTTATCATGTGCTTCAGCACTGCTTGGGATCTGGAACATCTGAGTAGCCCTTTTGGCTGACAAAGCCAGAAGTGAGAAAAGTAGAGCAGCAATGTTACGGTTTTAGGACAGGCACTTGGGAATGTAGGTTGAGACAAAGTATACAGAGAATGTAGGATAATGGTGTAGCCTAGGATGAGAAGTTGTAGGACAAATGCAACAGCTCTGGTGTGCTAAAAACAAAAATAAGATGGTTGTATGCAGCCAAGGTGATAGTTTTCCTAAAAGCTCTTGAAACAACTGAAATTGTTAACATTGCAATTATTCTCAATAATTTTATATAATAATAATTATTCTCAGTAATTTTATTTTATTTGCAAATTCTGTTTTCTTGCTTTTTATTTTTTTATGCCGATTATGGAAGCTAATTTCTTTCTTAATTACCCAGTTCTCAAGCCCTGATGTAGATTTCTAACACTTTGAGGCATATTTAAGCAGATCTTTGTTTATGCGTTTGGGGGAAAAACAAACAAGCAAATTTGGTAAGAGATTTTAACATCAACAGTCCTTTGTGAAAACATGCTGTTGATTGATAACTGTAATGCTGAACAACTGTTGTTTCTAGAACTTCAGTGTTGTATTCATTCCAGAGGAGTGACAGAAGATGGAAGCTGCTATTCCCACTGTTTTGCCTTGATAAGCCAGTTCACTTTTCCTCAAAAGCCTTTACCAGTTTCATACTTTTCTTCTTTACTCACACGAGGAAAAGGCTGCTGCAAAGACTCAGGAAAGGTTTCAGGAACTTAGAGGAAAGAGATTAGAAAGCAGAAGTAGCACTGCTGGGGTGAACCAGGATTCTGAGTTCACATCTTTGTTATGGGAATCCCTAGAGGTCCTTCTGGGACTCTGTGCTTTGCTTTCTCTGCTCAATTTCACAGCTCTCACTGCAGCATTGCCACGAAAGAAACTCACCTTTTTATTTATGAATATCTGAGAGAGAAATTATTAGCACCATCTATTGGAGAAATAGAGATACTGGTTTCTTCACAGGTCTGAATATGCAGTGAGAATATGCCTAGGCAACCTGCTTGTCTTTTAACTTACAGCAGCCTGGAGTCTGTGCTTGGGAGATTGTGACTTGTTTCAAAATGTACCTTAAAGAAATGCAGTGAACCATTTAAAAGAGGGCAAGCAGACAAAGATTCAAATGTCAAAATGGTACCTTGACTGTGGCAGGTTCTGTCACATCAATAGGACAAGGGCAGTAGCTGAGAAACAATTTGCAGCTGAGGAGGTAGGCCTGTCTAGAGCCTAGAGTCAATCTAGGCTAGCATGTCTGAGAAATTTGGGTGAAGAATGGGATATTTGACCTTCTTGATCTTTATAGGATGAGGAAGACTCATATCACTTGAAGAAAAAGCAGAGGAAGTACTGTTATTAGCAGAAGACTGACTTCAAGGCACATCTCCGAGTTAGGGAGTATTCATGATCTGGACTAGTTTGAGGACAAGCATGGTTTGATGACTGTCACTCCTGACCAGAGTAGTGTCCTCTGTCACATGTTTCAGGTTGTTTGCTCATGTAGAGCCTATTGAGCTCCTCACTTTCACTCTGTTCCATTATAGACCTCTCTCTGTTTCTCTAGTGCTCTTGCCTGTTGAATTTTTTTGCTGTTCCTGTAGCTTTGGTCTTCCCTGGCTCCTCCTTCAGTAACAACTGATGTCTTAATGGGAGCACCATGCTGGTAGGCCAAGGCTCAAATCCCACTGCAAGAACAGAGCAGGTAATGGTCTCTTAAGTCAAAAAGGTCTGATGTGTGCTGCTGTGGGAAACATGTAGCCCTGCACTGATAGAGCAAGATCTGGCATACTGCTGGTTCTAAACTGTTTGCCCTACCATATTTGTTGCAGAGTACTTAAAGTCTCTGATGTGTCTGTTGAAAAATGTTTCCTTAATACTCAGCGTAATTATATTAAGATCTTGTTTATCCATTTGCTGTTCTTACAGAACAATCTTTTAATTTTCACTCTGTGGTATTTGCACAGTAGAAACAAAAGCCCTATTGTTTTGTATCCTCTATTCTGCTTGATAAACAAGCAAAGGTCTTTCATGTCATGTTCACATGATTGCAGCTAATAATTTTGATGTTTTTAAGAAGCTGTGGTCTAGCAGGTAAGTAAAGTTTAGATTTCAAAGAATTGGACAATTATTATTTCTGACTCTCAGGTTAGCTGTTGGAGAGACCTCAGTACCTTCTATCAAAAATTCCTATTTCACTAGCTTGCTCTATCAGTGCTAGCTGATAAGACAGCTAGATTTCAGATAATTTAAACCCTAAAATCCAATGACTTGGCTGGATGAATGCTGTTCTGAGAGTATGGGAGGATTAAATACAAGAGAAGGGGAAAGAGAGCTGTGAAAGGGTTGTTACACCTCGGGAGGTGGTGTAAGCCAAGCAGTTTCAGCCTTGATCCCATTGGCTACACGGAATTGCAGTGCTCCTGAAATGCCTACTGCAGAATTGCTTATGCAGTGACAACCTCCGGAGCTCCTTCACTCCAGTTTTAAGTGATCCTAGTGACAGGTTTCCCTGCATGCTTCCCTTGAGAGCTGTGAGCTTGGTCTAATTGATTGACCCATTAGCAAAGCAAATTTCTCTTGCTATTCAGCCAGAATTTTCCTTCTGCTTAATTTCAGCCCATCACTCCTAGTTATGCCCCTGCAAAACCTGCCTGAACTGCCTTTGCCATACTATAGCTTTATTGATCCTGGTTCTATGTAAGTAATTCTTAACTGACTGAACTTATTATTGGCAGTACCAGGGCAGTGGAGGCACTGGTGAGAGCCTGTTTTCTTGATCTGTGGGGCAGGGAGAATGAAATGCAGGGAAGGAGTTTGGTGGTGTTCACTGAACTTTCTGAATGGCTGCCTGGAGTAGTGAAAAATGGTTTCTGAGTTTTCCCCAAGTTTTCAAATATTTGAGTTTGCACATCTGTGTGTGTGTGATATGTGGCTATCCAGGCCACTGGGTGTCACAGCAGGCAGTCCTGAAATCAGGAGTTAACCCATGAGTATTGGTCTCTGGGAGGATTTTCAAGGGTAATTTTTGGACTCCTGTCAAGCAATGTGTGAATGTGTGTTGTGGGGACAGAAGATGGATAATGTCTGAGGGAAATTCTTTCCTGAAAGTGTTTGGCTGAGGAAGCCTGTTATGTGATAGGCACCATGAGAGCTGACTCCCAAACTTCATATCAATGGACCTTCCATTTCAATGTCTTTTTTAGGTTATACACTTCAGAAGCATTGAGCATGCTAAAATACCCACAAATTGAGGGGGATAATCACCCTGTGACTTGCTTACACCCTGTTTAGAACTACCTGGCTACATCTGTGTCTCATCATGAGCTTTGTGCTCTTGAGTTTATTCTGTCTCTAGGGTGTTGCTCATCTGAGTGGCCAAGCAGGAAAAAGATCACTGATTCTCCTTGATTCTCAAATTTCCATGCCCTTACCCCTTCTGTGCTGCAGTTTATCCTGGATGCACCAAGATCTCAAAGTGTACTGGAGTGGAAAGGGGAAGAATGGTATCTCTTTTGTTGGGGTTTAATTTGAAGACCATTTGCAAGATATTTTGGGCAGCCTGCTCATGTGGAAGCTGTTGATATGTGCTTCTGTGAGCTTACAGATAACAGGATAGTTAGAGGGGCATTATTAATAAGGGTTTTAAAGCCACTGATCATTTCTTGGATAGGGAAAAGTAGAGAGGCATGTGTGGGGCAGCAGGTGGTGGGAACACAGCCAGGCTGTGGCTAAAACAGCAAGTGCTCGACTGTACTGGTCTTGCTCCCAAAGAGTTCAACACAAACACAAAACTGTAGTTATCAAGCCTTAGGCACTACACAGTATTTACAAGCTGAGGTATCAAACTCCTTGTTTTAGGATACTAGGCCCCTATTAGTGCAAGAAGAGCTAAGCACAGGAAATTGCTGCAGCCTGCTGCTGAGATGCCAGTGGACACTGAGCCTCCCACGTTCTGTCATGTGTTCCTGGAGGCTGGTTCTGCAAAAGTGATTAATAAATGGGAGCTGTGCACCTTTCTGCTGTGGCTGCAGAAGCAAAGCCAAGCCAATTATTTGCCCATCAGAGCTGGGTTACGGTGTTCCTCCTCCCATCTTCTCTATTCACTCTTTTGTTTTTGTATTGTTTTGCTGAGAGTGTAAATGCAGAGATGATTAATTGCCTTGCTGACCTGATTCTGTCGCTACATGGGATCTGCTTATATCAAAATGCTCCAGCCCAAATGACTAGAGTATGCCAAAGTTAGGTGATTAAAGAATTATAAAATACTTTCTGAATGTCCCATTCTCAACTCATTGTTACTTTGGACAGAAGCCCAGGAGAGAGGGGGAGAGAAGGGTGAAAAATAAATAATTAAAAAAAAAAAGTAAATTCAGTGAGAGACTTCTGCAATATTTTGCTCTCATTTTATTGAGAAGATTGATAACAAACACTAGTGAGGCAAAATTACAATGATTTGTATAGATTCCCAGGTGAACAAGTTTAACATTAATAAAATATTATAGCCTTCTCTATCACAGAACTATTGTATTGATCATAAAATGAAAGGGCTTTTTATATATATATATGTGTGTGTGTGTGTATAGGCAGGGGAGTGTGTGTGCTCTTACAGCATGGATGGAGGCATCTAATTTTCAACTAATAGACTAAAACCTGTGGTGGGCTGGAATAGTGAAGCGTTTAACTCTGCTAATGCTATGGATGATTACTACTCTGGGAGAGGATGCACCTGGCAAACTCTTACTTCAGATGCCAAAGCAAACCCAGTGGATCTTGCTGAAATGCCCCCTAAGCCAGCAGTGCCTTAAACCCAGCTCAGGTGCCCTGTTAGTTTCTGTTGAGGTTGGCAGCAAGCTGAGCACCCCGTGGCTCTTGTAGGTGTGAGTCTGGCACGGCACATTGGGGTTGACAGTTTAAGTGCTTTCTCCCTGCTGCTCTAGAGTTTGTGGCAGAAGCTGAGCAAAAGTGAAAGACATCTAAATAGAAATAAACACTTCAGAATGAGAATTTTTATGTGGTGTTTTTGAGATAAGTGGTTTTGGAGTTTCTGAATTGTTTGGTTTTATTTTATTACAGAGGATGCTGAGGGATAGGCTGGGTAGAACTGCCTTGTGCTGGCTTCTCACCAACAGCCACTGATCTCAGCTGTGGTGGAGGAAGGAGCTGGTTCCCTCCCAGTCCTGGGGCATTTTTCTGGTGATTGCTCTAGCTTACAACCAATACCTCCTGGTTTTGTGGCCCTAAAATGGTAGGGAAATTGGAGATGAATTTAACCATGATGCAACATCATCACCTGCCATTCTGAAGTGAATCTACTTCCATGCCCTCCTGTGTGCTCCTTAAATATACTAAGTTGAGGAGGTTAATCTACTAGCAAGGTAAAAGAGGACACAAATTTGTAATGATAATACTTATACAATAGATTCCTATTTGCTTCATGTTTCACTTTCCAATGTGATAAACTAATGTGGCCTAGTGGATATCTGCTTTCCTTTAAACCATGCAGAACTGATGAATTGTTGTTTTAATTATTTCTAGGATTTTAAAGAAGATGGAATTAATTTTTTTCTTCAGTATAAAATATTTCAAACGCTAATGTTCTTTGGCAGTAAAGATAACATCTACTGCAAAAATGTGTTTGCTTTTTCAGCATTGTTTGGTTTAGGCAAATAAAATGAAGGAAATAGCGTTTAACTGTTTTTTTCATTTCACATGACTAAAACTCCTGGTTCCAGTAGGCTCTCCACCTATGCTTTAAATGCTGTTTGAAATGAAATGTAAAGAAACATTATTTTTACAAACAAGGTCAAAGCAAAACTCAGTCTAGAAAGTAAATCAAAATTCAGTTCAGAAATTTCACCATTTTCAGAGAGGGTTCTTTTTCTCTGATGTGTTTTCTTGCAAAAGAAAGCCATAGGTTTTCTGACCAACTCTTTTTACTAATAACAAAGGAGTTATCAGAAAGATAACTTGTCTCTTAAACTAGACTTTACAGCTCACTATGCATTCTCTTATGCTTTGAATTCACTTTAATATATGGGTGTCTTTTGTCATGTAACAAAGAAGGTCAGCTGAGAAAGGACATTGAAGTATTGTGTGTATGTGTACACTTGCAACTTTTCCTGAGCATGAGCCGTGGGTTGCAGTGTTTGTAGAGTGGAAAGGGATGTTCTGTGCTGCCCTTGCCCAGGGTTGGACAGGGTCTAAGAAACTACTGAAGAAAGCCTCAGTAGCAGGAGAAAATCTACATGAGCATTCTGATAGAAAACAATCTGAATTACACCTTTCAGTTTTTTTATTTGCCAGGTAATTTATTTTCTAGCAGATGAAGTGATTGTGGATTTCAGATGCCTGTATGCTGGGGAGCTGATCCATCTTGAATGGAAACCAAGAATGGAATTGGGGCACCTGGTTGGGTTCATAGTTTGGTGACCCTGATGGGCAGCCTTTATCAAATTGCTCAACTGGTGCCTACTTGCAATGCCAGTTCTTTGAGGCAGCAGCTGTCCATGGGATGAGCAGGTTTCTGTCAGAGCCTCTGAGTCTGTGTTCTGCATGCCCTGCTGATCAGTAGGTAAAAATGCAGAGCACATAGTACTCTGATTGGGTGAGTCTTTTCCTTCCTCCCAAGGAAGGCGTGACAGCTTCCTGTACCCTTAGTCTGGCACACCAGTCTCCTGGAACCAGAAGCTGGGTACCACTGCTTTCGATGCTGCTGTTAGACATCTGTCATCCCCAATTTTAAGACCACTATCCATGTACTTCCTTTAAGAAGAGGGGCTGTGGGGGGAGATGAGCTCTGTAAAGTCATTATTTCCCCCTGGGAGTAAAGATGATTGTTTCTGCATAGCCTGTGTTGTATTAAGGCAGTTTTAGAACAGCTGTGCTAAAAGTGAAGCAATGGGTTGTCACTTCTAAACTGCTGGTGCTGTAAAGACAAGGACAGAAAGGAATGGCAGATGTTTATCTCCATGTTTATACCAAGTTTTAGTGCATCAATCACTCAGTGCTATCTAAGACTTGTTGAGGAGAGATAATAAGATATATTGGTGGCTGTTGGGATAACCCACATAGTGCATAAATATGTTAGTAAAACTCCAGGGAGCCTTGGTCTATCAAAATGAAATAGGCAGGGAGGAGCATGGGCCTCCCAGCTATGGAGCAGCTGAGCTCTTGGTGGGAGGTCAGTTCTTCACAATCAACATGAATTGCACAAAGCTTCTGATGGCTTTTTGTGCTTTGTTTTGGTTGTTAATTTATTTATTTCCCCTCGCAACATTCAGTGATAGACTGAGAAATGGAACTCAGGAAAGCAGACACTTGCAGTGGAGAAGGAGTAAGATACAGTTTTCCATCCTCCTGTACTGGGTCATCAGTTGTGACCATGATGGACTTGCCACAGATTGCTTGGTTGTGACAGGGAAAAGACTCAAATGAAGAACTGTGTTAATTAATGAGCAGTTAAGTTGCTAAGAAAAGATGTGACTTTGATTGTTTATTACTCCAATGTTTACTCCTGCCCTCCAGTACGCATGGGGTACGCATGCCATAGTACCAGCTACACTGAAATGGGAAAAAGCCATAAATAGAATAGCTTCCCCTCCTGCTGTGTGGGTACAAATGCATGCATGCCACATGTTCAGGCAAATGAAACTGCTTCCCAGAAGTCCATGAGTTAAACCACCTGTCTGCATGTACAATCCTGAGAGAAACCCCTGGGGGTTTGTATTTGTGCTCACACATTTGAACGTGGACACCTTGAATGGGAGAGAGCTCAGGGCATCTCTATTACAATCTCCTACTCAAAGCAGGGATAATTTGAAGTCTAGTCAGGTGGATAAGAGCTATTTGAGCTATTCCTTCTTGGATCTTGAAAGCTTCCTCAGATGGAGGCTGTGTGACCTCTCTGGCAGCCTGTCCCACTGCCTGACTTTCTCAGGGGAAATGTTTTCACTTGCATCCACACTGAGGCCCTTGTGTTTGAACTTGCACCTGTCCTCTCATTCCCCACTGTGACAAGCCTGCCTCTTCTTGGTGGGCTCCTGTTGGCAACTCTGGAGCCCCTCAAAGCCATCTCCTGCGGGGGCTGGGCAGAGCTTACTGGTGTTGGCTTTCTGCAGATGTGTTCCCCACTGTCCAGACACTGTTGCCCTGAGCAAGCGCCACTTTATTCAAGGCTCTCTGCACTGGGAGTGCAGAAAACTGTAGATGATGTCTAACAAGCGCTGAGGAGCGGGAATAATCCCTTCTCTTGATCACTGGTTGGGCCCGTGTTCCTGCTCCCTGTAAGGCTGCCAGCACCTTTGTTACCAGAGTGCAGGGCTGGCTTGTGCTCTGCTCACCACCTGCCAGGACCTGTGCCTCCTCAGAGAGCTGTTCCCCAGCCAGGGAGACCCCTGCCCCTGCTGAGAATTTTGGCTCTTGTTACAAGAAGCAGAACATAGGCAGGGAATAGTTCCTGCTCTTGCCTGTGTTACTCATGTTGGAAGATGAGTTTGCCTTCAGGCATCCTGATAAAGATGATGATTTTCTCTGAGCACTTAGCAGTTTGCCATTGTTTGAAGTATAAGCATGCTTTAATAAAAACCAAAAAAAAACAGCCCTTAAAACATTTTACTAAGGGCTTTATGCTCAGAGTAAGTTCCAGTCTAGGGAGTTTTCTATTTACCCCTTTTCCTCCCCTTGAACAGGATGCCTTTTAGAACATGTTTGATAATCCAGGAGATGTCTCAGAGTTCTAAACAGCAGCTGCACAATGTGGTTGTGTGCTTCCTTCAGCATAAGAAATTCTCCTTTGCATCCACCAGTTACTGATATTGCTTGGAAGTAATACAGTGTGTGCTTCCTTCCTTTTATCAGTTAGACTTTTACAGTCTCTGAGAAGTTACAAAACAATCTTCCACTTAACTTCTGAATGACTGAGCTAGATGAGGATTGGCTGCAGAGAAATCAGCATTCCTTGAGTTTAATTGAACTGGTGTATCAGACTGAACAAATTTCACTTCAGTAATGTTAAAGTGTCATGGGTGTTAACTAGTGCCTATCCATCTGGGGGTTTGTTACTTTGTAATTAAATGTTAGTAATGCGTTAATTAAAATAAATAACCGTACAAAGCTGAGAATGGGTTTAATATGTTTTGGGGTTTTTTTTAAACCACACTGGCACACTGCGGTTGCCCTTCTGCATCATTAGTGATGGGCTTTTCCCATCAGACGAGTCCTGCCGACTGTCACAGGACCAGATAATGAATCTGTTGTGCTTTATCTTTGCGTGAGTGGGCATAGCTCTAGCTCCAGGTCTGTGTGCAGGGTGGGAGCCAGCAGTTAATTTCTCTGTGGGGTGTAGGGGCTGTACAGCCTCACAGAGCACAAATATGTAAATAGCACAACAAGAAGCTGTTTTCTGCTGTCAGTCATCCCATAGTTTGCCTGGTCCAATTGCAGATGATTCTGTTTTTAGTGACAAATTTATGCGGCCTAATAGAATCAAAATATATTTTTCCGCTTACGTTTTTTGTTCTGTTTAATCTTTATAATTTGTCATACTCAAATATTTACTCCATGCACACAGAGTCTTTCTTTTCTTTGATTTAATCCCTCTGCTGTTTGTATCCCATGCTGTTTTATTTGCTAAAACCATATTTAGCCATAATGATGTTACAGTGGTACTGCTTTAATGAATGATAGATTTCATAGCTGGAGTTTGTCATTCCATGGTTCTGATTTCTCACGGGAACAAATTGGTCCATGCAAGATATTTCTGATGTCTTTAGTCACCAAAATCCATCTCTCCAGCTGCTGGAAGAAGCAGATTGTAATGAACATTTAACATCTTTTATAGCAATGGGAGATGTAAAGTTAGGAATGCGAGGATCTGTTTTATTTTTTCATATTCTTATATTTTAATTTTTGGTCTCAGAGGGGCTATCTGCCTACCTCTAGCCAGCTGGGAAGCAGTGCTCTGGCCTTGGGTAAGTGTCAGCTTTGAGTGCTTTGGCCCTCAAGAAAATCCCATGGTTAAAAGCTGGGAAAAAAACCCCAACACCCAATTTGGCAAGAAATAGACCTGATATGACCTGATATTTTTAAAGCAAAAATTAAATCTTAATTATTATGGACAGCTGATGGAAGCATGGACAAGCTTTTATTACCACTGTCCTGGGCATCTGCAGGAGGAGCTCCACCTGCTCTGAGTTTTGGGACTGCATCCAAGGCCAGGCTGGCTGCCCGTGGGCACAGGGAGTCGGGAGGGCTGGCCCTGCAGGGTGGTTTCCAGAGGATGGCTGAAGCCTCCCTGCCAGGCAGAGGTTCCACAGGCACAGGTTTCCTGTTGCCCAGCATTCACTGCTGCTCCTGCACCCAGCTGAAAGGCCTCTCCTAGACATGGCTCTGGTGCTTTGTGCTAAATCAGAGCAGAGGTACAGCTGAGCAAGTCTGCTGAGAGCCGTGGCAGTCTTTGGGCTGGCCTAAGTGGGAAGAGGCCCCGGAGAAGTCAGGACTTGCAGTTCATTGCAGTGTTCTGGCCTCCTGTGCCAGAGGGGCTGCCTGGGTCTTGTGTCGTGAGACTGCAGGAAAGACCTGCAAATGTGAATCAAGTTGAGTGCCTTTATTAGTTGGGGAAAAAGACCAGAAAGGCAGGGCTCGTGGGTTCCTGTGTGGTCAGGGGAAACTGAATTAACTGCTCTGTGCTTCAGTGCAAGCCATTGGTAACAGAAGCATCATGACACTTACCTGCCTCTGAGGGCCATTTACTTAATTAAATTGCTGAGATCTTCAAATAAGAGATGCTTTAAATAAGTAGTTCTGTGTGGGGTAGAAGTAATGGAGCTTGGTTTCCAATGGCTTTGTCTTCTGGTTCATTGCCAGCTCTGATTGAAACTTTCCCCTGGGCCAAGACTTCATCCGGTTGGGTTTTGTTTTTTTTTCCCTAATTTGCTGTCCAGGCTTCACAGGTGTTCAGTAAGATGTAATCTTGGCCTTTCCTGTAGAATGGGCATTCCCAGGGGGTGTTTCTTGGATGTCTCTTTTCTGCCCAGCTGCCTGGCTTGTTTCTAGGTTTGTCTGTGTCACAGCAGATGTAAACCTTGGTCCAGGTCAGCCAGGAGTTCCAGGGAGTGCAGCAGGAGGTGAGGCCTGCAGACACATCCTCCTGCAGCACACAGGGCAGCTTGCAAAAGCCTGGCTTGCTTTGGAAATCGTGTGGAAACCAGACCATGACAGTGTGAACCTATTGTTTAGAAATGATGGAGGAACTGAAGGAGGAAGTGGGGTTCAAGAGTTTCACTTGGGCACTGTAGAAAGTGGAGTTATGGTCAAGGCTCCTAAATCACTTGGACACTTTGCTTACCTGCTCCAGTGTGATGCTATCCTAAGGATGTCCATATCCCTTTCTTCTTTTGAATTGCTTCTTTTGCATCTGGGCATGTAAGGGTAGTGTGGTTTATGGATTTTCCTCAGTGCTTAAGGCCAAAGAGAGCCTGTCAAAACCAGTTAGCTGATCCCAAATCTCCTGTGTTGATAGCTCTGTGGCAGCAACCCTTGCTGTAATTCATTCCTGCTGACAGGCTGTCCAGTTGGGGAGAGTTTTTTAGGATTTTTCGCTGTTTCAGTTTTTGTGCACCCTGCCTTCTGCGTCTCCCACAAACAGACCGGGAATAAGGCAGGTACACCTTGGCACCCCACTTTAAATTAGACTGGTGAATACATTGCAGGTTTAGGAGAGCAGATGGGGAATTGCTCATGACAAAGAAGGGTGCCAGAAGAAAGGGTTGATTTTGGGGCACACAGCTGGTGACCTCTGTTTAAATGTGAATGTGTGTGAATATATGTATTACTGCATCTGCAGCTCCTAGGCAGTGCTCCTGCTGGGGTTGTTACCAAGTCAGCTCGGGAGTTCACACTTTCTCCCTGTTATTCTGGGTGAAGTACAGAGGGAAGCCCTCTCCTCTGAGCTGCCTTTCTGCTCCCTTGGGTTCTGCTCGGCTGGAGCTGGGAATGAACTGGTTGAATGAAGGGTGTAAATGCAGAGAAACATCACTCACTGGTGGAGGAATGTGGGTGCAGGAGTTACACTGCAGAGAAAGTCAGGCTCTTGGGCCTGCAGCTGCAGAGAAAATGAGCAGTGAATAGGCACTTAATTGAAAGCTAAAGTAGCTGTTTACTGACAGTATAGTCTTGCCTTTTCTTTTCTCTTTAATTTGTGTGAGATCACTCAAAATTAGCATCTTTGACCCAACTTGTTTCCAATATTTATTTGTTTTCCCTTTTCCAGCTGAAGTCATATGCCAAGCTTTTGATCCTTTCTTCCTCTTTTTCTTTTTTTTTTTTTAATGAAGCCAGCATGTTGTATTGTTGATCCTCACTGTTAAACTGCTGCTATGCATCAGTTGAAAAACTGATTCTCTCACCAAGCCAGTTAAATTCTGCTGATCTTCACTCAGCAAGTAATTGGAACTTCGGAGAATAGGGATGCAAGAAGGACTCCTTGGATAAAGAAGGGTTTATGGGTCTGGGAAAAAGGAGTTTTAAGATTCTTTTGGGATACATAGAGTAAACGATGAGTCAGGGGAAGAGGTAAATATTTGTGGGTTCTCATTGATTGAATGAGGCTGTTTAAGTCTGGCTTAAAGTCTTTGCAGGGCTGAGGGATTCATTCCTTGAAAGAATAATGTGGTTAATAATAATGCTCCTACTGGGTGAGTTGCTGACTGGTAGTTTGTACCTGCTCAGCTTTTTCCTGTTTAAATATACTGTCTTATGAATATGTAGTGTCAATACTTTAATTTAGAAAATCACATTGGTCAAAAGTGTAGAACAGTAAAGCATTTTACTGAGAAGATTAGGTTTTCTCATGTGGGAGATTATAGAAAATAGCACAATAACACTTCAGTATTCTGATGTTATAGCTGCTGATGGTCTCTGACTCTAAGAGCTCCCTATAAGCTAATGTAAAATGTGGTTACCAAGCACAATCCCTGGCAATTGGTTGGTTTGTGGATACAGTAGTGACAATATTCTAAACAAAGCCAGATAGGAACTGTGTAGGATTAGTTGTCATTGGAGCTGGCTGGCATTGTTTTCATTAATATTAAAATAATAAGGAGTGTGTGAAAACATTTGGGTTTTTGTTTTTTTTCCAAATGATTTAAAAAACTTAGGGAGAACTGGAATGAAATACAGCTCTCTTGCTGCTTACTTAGATGCTTCAATGAGCCCCATTCCCAATCTGTTTACAGATAGAAATGTGAGGCCAGGAAGAGCTTTCCAGCCCAGTTGCCAGAAATGGAGGCAGTCAGGGCTATCTCCACAGAGATCCATGAGTACACTTAACAGTAAAGGAGGTTGTATAGCTGAGAAGGAGAAATTGGGGCATTCTACTTCCATCAGTCTGCTTGGATGTCACTTGTCAAATTCAGTAGGCAGGTATTGGTTTGATTTTTTTTTTTTTTTCCCCCTCCTCTCTCCACCTGGTACAAAATCCCTTTTAGATGCAGAAGGGAGAGAAGAAAGAGGATCTGAAAATAATCTATAGAAAATTCATTTTAAGAATCTTTCTACCTGCAAATTATTCTGACAAAAATTTCCCAGTTAGTCATTTTCTTCAAATATTTGAAGAGCAGTCAATCACAAAAAGTGTCTTATGAAAGGATTTGGCCTTATTATATTTAATGAAGCTGAAAGTACACTGCTTAATATCTGAGCACCACGCTAATGAACACTTAGAAATGCCAGAAGCACAACACAGACAGGCATTGGTATTTATATTAAAGAAGTGTCCAGGACTTAGCACAAGGGCCAGTGTGGGAGGTGCTGGACAAGGAATTATACTTGGAAGGTGCACCTGAGTAAAGCCATGAAGGATATGAAGGGAAGTGAACTGGGAGCTAATCTGAGCAGGATGATCAAGATGTGCGGGGAACATGGACCTGGCTGGTGAGCCTCAGGAATCCTGAGTGATGCAGGGTAAAATCCCAAAGTGAGGGGAGAGGTGAGGCAGTGTTAAAATGCTCACAAAATCGGTGGAAGCCTGACAGCAAACTAAGACAGAGATGGGCTATTTAGAGTAGTTCTAAAAGTGGATCCAGGGATGTTTATGGCAGCAATTTCATTGCTTGGAAACACTGGTTTTTAATACCTTAGCTTTGTGTAATATATGCAGTTACGTCTCCAGGGAATTAAAGCAGCAAGAATTATTTGAATTGTCTGCATATATTTGTATTGTTGTTCAGAAGCTGGCTCTCCTTTTGTTTGTGTTTTCATTAGTTTCCAGGATTGAAGCTGCACATGAAAAATGCTTCAAACCATTTAAGGGGCAGGGTTTTATTTGGTTAGGAGTATTTTGCAAGTGGTTATTAAATCCCTTTGCAGTCTTAGAACTGAGCCTCCCTTTGGCTCTGCGGGCTGAGCAGCTGGATTGGAGAGTGCCAGATTGCCCATTAGTGTGGCACATCAGATGTTCACCCACAGAGATGGTCCTTGCAAGGAGGCCAGAAGGAAAAGCAGTTTAAGGAAGCATTGTATTGACCATCAGGGCAGGAGCCAGAGACCTCACACTCCAGAGAGCTCTGCTGAGAATGGGCTGTGGGGAACATCTCTGAGTAGGAAACACTGCATCATCTGCACCTCTGTCTGGGAAGCCATGCAAGGTTAATATGAGTGCTGGCCAGCCCTAGCTTAAAGAATTACAATTTGGGGGTTTGGCTTGAAAATCTGCCCATATCTTCTTCAGTTCCAGTTCTTCCAAATCAAAACTTTGCTTTTTCAAACTAAACCTTCGAATTGTAGATTCTAAGCTGCCACAATTTCCCCCTTTGCTGCTGGGGGATCTGGCTTGGCTCTGGCAGGTTTGGCCTTAGTTTTGGATTCTGTTCTCACATGTGCAGCATTAACAGCTTCAATCAATGGAGTAGCTGAGAGCAAAGGTTACCATTTCAGCTGCCTTGCCAATCCCATATCCAAAGCATTAAATGTGGTGTTGGAGCAGCTTTTTGTGCATGGTTGGATTTTTTACCTGGAAAGCACAGCCTACTTCACAAAATGTTGCCAACAAAACAGCTGCTTAGAAAATTGGCCTTTAAGTACCACCTGCTGCGTGTGACAAGGGACCTGTGGGTCCTGTCTGCCGTATCTGCACTTCTGCAAAAAAATGGGACCTCAGATGGCTGCAGGTGAGCTGCTGTAGTCCTTTAAGAGGGGGTCATGGCTGTGTTCCCACTGTACAGACAATTCCTGCTCTATTGAAAATCTCCACTGGTACAACTGCTCACAAAGAACCACCAGAATAAAGTTTGGAGCTGAAGGGATATCTGGCCCAGGTCTGTGCAGGGAACAAAGGGATTGCCAAGGGGACATGTCCAAGGGGCATTCAGAAGAGGAAAGAGGATATCTGGGTAGAGGTCTGGAAGCATGAGGAAAATGGGTGAAATCTCAAATAAAATGAGGGATCCAAACCATGGAATTTCTATGGATTAATGAAAGATAGTTTGTGCTATACTTCAAGGGTTGGCTTTGTACTCCTTGGGGGGAGCTAGAGCAGACAACTGGAACAATTCCTTTAGGTGATGAAAGTCCACAGACCAGACAATGTGTCTCAGAGGGATCGTATCCAGCTGAGATCAAGTGCATGCAGTGTGGGGTGAGTGATGCACCCAGCTTACCAGCAGAGCTGGGAGCAGTCCCTTCCTCCCTGACTCTCTCATTCTGCACACAGTCCAGACAATTGTTTGAATTCACCACTTCACTGAATGTTCTTCCTGAACTTTGGCAAAACAAAGCTAAAAAAAAAAAAAAAGTCTATTTTGCCATTTAAAAAGAAAATAACAATCATGCTTCTGAGTGTCTTCACATTTATTTTCCAAAGATACCAGCGGCCTGTCTGTTTGAAAACAGAATGACATTCCTCCCCCACCCCTCCATTTTCTTCGTTTTTAGAGGCAAACCAAATAGCAGTGCAATATAAATCCAGGAGCAGTTCACAGTGAGGAAAGGCAGCTCAGCATGAGGTGCTGAATAACACTAAAACTGCAAATAAGTGAACTGACAACAGTAAACCCAGAGAATGCATTGCACATTGGAATCTCATACTGGTGAAGGACTGATTATGTGGGGAAATGTGCAAAAAAGATATTTTTGCCTATCTCAGGAGTGCCACTCAGGTCTGCTTAATATTGGAACCGGAGGGAGCTAAGTACAGTGATGAAGGGACCCTGAATGGATGTTTGACAAAGCAATTTTAAACCATGTTTTGTTCTTCTAGTATGTATGAAAATCACTAACTTAACAAAGGAAAAATGTAGTCCTTAATAAAAAAAGCCAAGAAACTAAAGGAGGGGGACAGCCCCAAAACGTAACTATGGATAAATGTCCTCAGCATTCAAATTTTTAAAAATTTTTTTTCTATTTAAAAGACTAACAACATGTCTTGTGATATTTGTTCTTGTGCCTTAGTGTCCCTTTCTTTTGCCATACCCCCTTGGATGGGCTTGTGAGCTGGGCTGTGTCCATGTTGAATTCTACATAACTCCACCACCTTCCATCTTCCATCCACCACTGTAACGTGGGACTCTCCTCTCTGTGGCACTTGGCTACTCCACCTTATGGAGGGACCAGCATTTTTAAAGTCAATTATTTCTTTTGCCACAACACTTATATCAAATATTACATGCAGTTGTTTTTCCACATGGTATCTGAAGTTGGACTGAGGAACAAGCACCCTTTGAAATCCAGTACTCACTGAAGAGCACAAACCTTATTGTTGAGGCTGATGGGGAGATGTTTTTCCCTTTGTCAGTTTGAAAGTATGGCACAAAAAAAATTACTGCTTTCTCAAAGAGCCTTATACAAAGCTCTCAGACATTTTGGAACAGTTCTTGTCTCCTAATGATCCTGTAGATCGGGCCTTCATTAGTTTAAGAGGATGAAGGAAATCTTGCTGAGTCTGCTTTTCAATTGAAACTCTGTTTTGAAATACAGCAGAAAGTTCCTCAAACTTCTGTTTGTTAAAAAGATGGACCCAACCCTGGCAACTCTCTGAAATTTATCACTGGCATTGCATGCTAAGTTCTTGGTGGAATGGCTAAATTACCTTTAGTTACAGTAAAGTGTGGTTTTTTTTCAGATTTAATTAAATATAAATGGAAATTCTTTCTTTTGTAATTATTCCTGGCGAAAATTATTTTGGAGTAGATACATGTAATATAGAAGTTTTTAAGAAATTCAGTCTTGGCAGAGATATGGAGGTATGGGAGCAAAATGGGACAAAAAGTAATTTTATCATTTGATAATAAAAAATTTTGTAAAATTTTTAGAGTTAAGCTTACTTTGCTCTTATCTGCTGCTGAACTCGGTGTTGTTGAATGAAATATTCAGACAAAGGTCTTGGGTTTTGAGGAACTTCTTTGTAATTCTGATACACAGCTTTCTAGTTGATACCACTGTGCAGTTAGGTGCTGAAGTAGAAGTTTACCTTCTAAGAGAAGTTGTGTGCTAAAATCAGTGGGAATTGGGAATTCTTTTTTAACTTCGCTTCTGTAGGTTGACATTTCATTGGCACTACTCTTGCTGCAGTGTTGATATTGCTGATTTGTCCATGGCTTGACTTGTCCATGAGAAAGGCAAGGTGAGAATCAAATCTAGCAGAGTTTGTTTTCTTGTCTTGTGCTGGCATCTTGCTTTTTCATGGGCTAAAAAAGTTTTACTGATCTTCAGGTTCTGTACTAGGCCAAGTTGTACATTTAAGCTGCTGTCTTCCTTTGCTGTGCATCTGGTTTTGAGTTTCAGTCAGCGTAGGCAGTGCTGGCTGAAATTGTATTTCTGCATTACAGAAACCTGTCAAGCAGTAACTATTAGGTTACATATCCAGCAATGGCTCTGCAATGCAAGAGGGCTAATGTTTTTTGTTCAGAGGTATTTAAGACCAGTCTGTATTTCACTGTGGCATGTCAGTTTTGGCTAGCTGCAGGTTGGACGTGGAGCTTGTCCTCAATCCCATTCCAGCAGAAGCGCCTGATCCCCCTCTGGAGCTGCTCGTCTTCTTACACCGAGAATAATGGGGGTCTGTGAGCTCAGTCTGGACTGAGCATTAGAAAACTAGAATAATCTCAAATTCTGTCTTAAGTAACAAGTAGCATCTACTGTGGAAAATGAACAATGATTTCTGTGCTCCAAATGACCCAAGATTTCTTGGAGACTGTATCCACACAGATCTTCCTGAACTGCTGACACAGCCCTTGGCGACAGACTGTTACTAGTGACTCTGTTAACCCTGAGTTTTTACACGCTCCTTTTTTAAACTTGCTCCTGAATTTAAAGGGTCAGAAAGGCTTCTTTCTTAAAATCTGCAGGTACAATTTCCCTCATGCAGATAGTATTTTCTGTGCAGCAGTTTGATCTGGAAGCTGATGATAATGTTTTCATGCTTGCACAAAGAGCTCATGAACACTTAAAAGCCAGTGCAGTCTGCAGACATATTCTTGCCACATCTCTCTTGACAGGTGTAATGTACTTCCTTTTGGACCAACTGTTTCAAAGGCTTTTATTCATGTGGTGGAAAGCTGAGGAACATCAACTGCCTAAAAGACAGAGTTTGACTTCCCTCTTTGATCAGGAAGAGAAAGGGCCATTCAAGCACCATCTTATTCAGATCTTAGGAGATCTTTCTCTATTACAGGCCAGCTTAAATCAGCTACTTGTGTGCATAGTTGGAGGAGATGGGTCATCAAAGATCTACCATGTTACTGAGGTTTTCTGCTCTGACTCTCATTGTTGAGCTTGACAGCAGTCCAGAAGCAGGCTATACATCTTCAGGGTAAGGATGCTACTTTTCCATCATCTCACAGTACTGCCACATAAAGGTAAATATTAAGATGTTTAAAGTAGATCTGGTACTTGTTATGACTAAGCAGTTCAGCTAATTTTTTAAAAGCAAGTCCATGTTTGACCTGACCTCTGGTAGACTTATTTGATACTGAATAAAAAAAAAAATCTCCTACCTTATCAAGCTAAAACTGTCCTGAACCTTGCCACAAGTGCCAAAGACTTAGAAGTCACAAACATGCTGTGATAACCCTGCTGATTACTGCTCTTAATACTTTCTAATTGGTATCTGAAGCATGTAAATGTATACTTGTAAAAGTGAATTTATCAATGCCATCTTCTATTTAAATATTTTTTATTTAAATCAACCCTGCAGTTGCTGCCTGAAATATAAAAAATACTGTATCTGCTAATTAAGACTTAAATGGTAAATTAAAACTGGCATTGAGTAAAAAACTCAATCCTGGACTAGTAAATATTTCAAATTAAGATTCTTTATTTCTAAATAGAATAATAAGAAGGCATCTGTTCTAGAGTAGCATACTGTAGAATGAGTTATACAAGTAAAATACATCATTATGCTGAGTTCTAATGACATCCATGGAGAGTTTTTGGCTTTCAGTTTTATTGATTTATAAGCAGAATAATAATGAAATAAGATGTATAGGGGAGACTGTGGAGTAGTGTTTCTGTAGCTCTAGACACATACCACAGGACACACCTGACCAGTCAAAAGAACTCAGGCTGATTATTTTATATAAATCACATGGCAACAATTTTCAGATGAAGGACATGTGCCCACTTGTTGAATGCATTGCAAACTCTCTGAAAAGCTAGTTAGCTGAAATTGTGGGTAGAGGTCACCTTGGGGAAGGCACAAGGCAAGTGTTTTGCCTGGAAATACTTGATGTGCCAACTGGGTGCTCTTGTCTCCAGCATTGCTCTTTCTCCTGAGCTCCAAAGCAGAGAGATAAGTACCATGGAAGAGCTTTCAGCAGTGGCAGGGGAACTGTTTTAAGCAAAGCAATATCTTTTTCCCTGCATGTCAACCTCAATTCAGTTTGAGTACTTTGAAGAACAAATTAAATTCCCCCTCGCTAAATTCTCCTTCTGTAGTAAGGGTCAGTAAGAGTTTGGGGGCTTTGTGTGTTTGTGTTCATTGCCACAATGTGTTCTGTGCAAATCTGGCTGTTGGAGGTAGGGAAAAAGTGAATAAGGTGGTAATGTCTGTGTCAGTCAGGGTCACTTGTATTGTCACAGCTGAAAGTTTAGTGAAAAACTCGTCATCACCTAGGTGCTATGTCAACTCAAAGAATTTTCTGAACCTTCAGATTTTCTCTGATACATGGAAGACTACCTCCTTTTCCCTGCTCCTGTGAAAACATAATTATGGCAAAACTAGACATCTTTGCATTGTGCTCACAAATGCGTGCGTTTTCATATGGGTGTTGAGAACTGATAGTTTTCCTGCTCTTCTTGGTCCAGGAACAGCACAACTTGTCTGCCTCTGCTGACATTGGAGGAATTGCTTTTGTTAAGAAATTCTCTTGAATGTGCAGAAGAGGGCTTGGAAAAAGGGGCATTGTTTTGAGAAATTGTAGCTGTTCTTTTTCAAGGTATCTCCAAAACAGGGAAGTGGATGTTTGTAATTCCTACTGAAAATTTTCTCTTAAGTTGCTAAGGGGGTTTGTTTTCATATATGTTTTTAACAGACCTCTCTGAACCCTCTGCTGCTAGTTTAACCCCTGCTCCAAAGCCTTGTTTGCTGAGGTGGCAGGCCAATAGTAAATCACATGGATTATTTGAGGAGCATTTCAGGGCATTCTCAGTTGGAGATAAGGAGGAAATATATCTGGAGTATGCTTCACATTTTCATTGATTAGTTTTGTTGGTCTCAGAGGCAGGTAGGAACAGAAAAGAATCGCTGTATATTAAAATGCCTGTAGCACTATTGCACTTTTTGTCAGTAGTGAGTCACAGCTTTTGTTTTGTAGGCTGGATTAGAATGTCTCTTTTGCAAAATGCCTTGTGCCAACAAAATGCTTACCAGCCACAGAAATGCTGCAGGAGAATACTTTTCCATTGTGATTTAAAACTTTTTAGCTGTAATTTAATTTTTTAAAGGCCAAGACTAGAAGCAGAGAAGCAAATATCTTGAAGCCACTTGACTTTGAGGGAGTAAGAGCACCTGCCCTATGCAAACCTAGTTCTTTTCAGGACTTAATAAGGTGGGTAACCAGAATCACTGAGGGATCCTAAACCTGTGAGTCTTGAACTGTGCAAATGTGGGTCCTGTGGTACTGAAGCGCTTAGGCGACCCCACTGGGTTGTTGTTGTTTTTACGTTTTTAGTAAAAATGAAAAGGTTAAATCAGTTCTGTTCCTCTGAAATGAGGCAATGGTGCTAAAGACAGTTCAGAGGATGCTCTCTTCTTGGCGTACAGGATCTGAATTCATACCAGATAGCGGCAGTATCTTTTTGATTACATGAAGATAGACCCTAAAGCTCTTGAGATTCCAAAGGTTTGACCAGAAGAGTTGAAGGGGGAAGGGATGATGTGTCTGATATACAAGGAGTTGAATCAAAGTTCTTTATAATCAGAATTTCCAGCCTGACACATACACAGGTTTTCATAAAAGTATTAGATCCCAATGTATTTATCAGAGGCAAGCTACAATATATCACTCTTTTTGTGAGATCCTGTTAGCCTGATCTCAGTGTGTCTGTGGTTTTTTTCCAATCATCTTTGTCTCTCGCTGTTTTTTTTTTCTCAGCTGACAGTTCTGTCCACCAATTCAGTAATTACTGTCTATCATTTTAAGTGATGTGCTAAGGGCCAGTATTTAAGGTCAGGGCCATGAACATCTGACTTCCCTTGAGAGTAGAACTGGTTGAGTAGGAAGAATATTGATTCACTGAATAGATCAACCGAAAAGAAGGAAATTTTTCAAATGCTTTTGACCTAATAGCATTCAGCCTTCTCTACTTGAGGCAAGTTAATGAAGGGGTAAATCAAATATTGTATGAATCATGCATCAAAATACAAAATGAGACACACTGAAAAAAAGCAGCCCAGAGGCTTGCTGCTGATAGCTGGGAATGTGTAATAGGCAGGGTTTAGAACAGAGTTCTAAATTTCTAGGTTTATAGAAAATGCAGAAATGGGTGAATTTAACCCCTAACTGAGGGTGCAAACTAATTCACCTTTGTGGCCACTTCAGTGGATATGCATCTTAAATAGGAACATAGAAGCAATAGCAGATTTCACTGTTCTACCTAAAAATGAGGTAATTAACAGAAAGGGCAAACCTGTAACTTACTGCTCCCTCAAATGGTGTCTTTTAATTTAGGGAGAAGGTTGTCTTAGTTCATTTGCAATTATTTCTTTCTTTCCCCCATATGTGTAACCCTGAGCAATTATATTTTTTATTATTGGGTAATAGCATCAATTACAGAACATTAAGAACTTCCCAGGCTACTCAATGAGCACTGCAGATGATGAAAGAGCATCCTTAAAACACAAACCCAGAGACAGTTCCATCATGGCTCATATGACTGGCATTGAAAGAAGGTTTTAGGTTCAGGTGCTCATTTCCCATTTGGTGCAAGTCATAGTTTGGAATCTGTGGTGGTTGATAATCTGAAACCCCTAAATTCTGTATTTTGTGCCTCTGGTCTGAATTAATGCTGTGGAAATATAAAAGAAGCTTTTTGTATGATGAACAGTAATAGGGAGAGAAGCAAAACAGTGATCCAAAAAGACCTTTAGATATCTTGGCTGAGTTTAACTTTCTTGGCAAATTTGAGCTACAAATAACAGAAACAGCTTGTCCTACAGAAGGAGAAAAGTGCCATGCAAGAAATGTCCTAATCTTCTGGGTTATCCACTCTGATACTTTTATCCTTGAACATGAATAATTTATGCTCAGGAAGTTGGTTTCACTGTGACAGACAAGCATTTGTTGAGAAATCTCAGTGTTGGTCTTTCAGAGCTATCCGTGTGTTTCCTGTTGCCCTTTCAGAGAAGGCATAGATGGAAAATGGAGAAAAGATCAGGCTTTTCTTGTTAGGGAATCTAACAGAAGTGCTCCTACTTTCTTTGCTTTTATTTCATTTTAAACTCTGTTAGGAAACTCATGAAATGTTTCTGAGTAGCGGAACATTATTGCTGTCCATGATTAACCATTGCAAGACAAGTGAGCAAAACAAGTGTTAATCCTGGAAGGGTTAGAAATAAACACTGATCTTGTTAATTGCATAAACCGAGTGTTTTTATCACTTTCAGTTTTATCTCTTAGCAGCTCTTTATCTGTTTCTTACATTCACAGAACACCAACTTTTTAATGAGCTCACATGGAGCAGGCAGAGGGGCCCAAGGCCAAACCTTACCCTTCATCTTGGTTGGAAAAGGAAATAATTAAATCCTGAAAGGGTGAAGCAGTCAGGTACACTGTAAATAAGGGCAAATGGCTAATGAACCAAAGTGAGGGCACTTTTGACAAACGTCCCCAGAAGCTTCTGACAGTCAAAACCACTTTTCAATGTGGCATGGCCTGGCTGTGCTTTTACCCACCACAAACTGAGGGGAATGCTCAAAAAAATCTCGAGTGAGGCTACATCCAGTTTTCTTTGTCAGCTCAGGTTGGATGGTGCATGGAGAGAAAGGGACTCTTAAAGACAGTGTATAAAAGTCTACTTTTCTGCCTCATGAAGGCAGAAAGTGTAGTTTATTTCACTCATGATCCTGGAGGATGTCAGTGTCACATAGTATTTGAACAGTGAATGGCATCTTTTATATGGTCAGACAGTATGGGAAACCACAGTCAGGGTGGAGTTTTCAGCAGCTGTGTGTAGGGGAAAACAGAAGTGGGATGTGACAAAAAAACTGTTTGAGATAACACTTCCCAAATGATACCAGATTTGGGGTCCTAGTCAGTAAATAGCTCAAGGGCAGGGCTGCCATTCAGAAGGACCTAAACAGTTCTGGGCCTGGGGTGAAAAAAACCCCTGGGAACAGCCTGAGTGGGGAGCAGGTCAGCAGAGGGAGCACCTTGGTGGGCTGCAGGTAAGCCAAGCATGTGCAGGGCAGTGAGGATGGCTCACAGTATCCTGGGCTGTATTAACAGGAGCAGATCCAGGGAATTGGGTACCCTCCTCTATTCAGAAATCAGATACTGAAGTCAGGTGGGCTTCTTGGAGGGAAGGACCCAGAGGGAGAGCTCACAAGTAATAAATTTTTAAACATTCAGCCTTGATCTGCATGAAGAGCTATCTCAAAGTACTTTGGTAGTGGAAATGAAGAATAGGTGTAAGATTGGATGCAGCTGGCAAAGAGCACCCTAGATCCTCAGGATGAAGGATAAACTGCTGGCTGTGATGTGAGCCATCAGGGAGAAGAGGAGCTGTTATAGGAGGGATGAGGCACTTAAGAGAATCAATCAGTGGTTGGTAACTGGCCATGGTGGACACCTGGCAGTGTGGCTGTACAGCTGTGACCCTTGCATCTGGATATGCAGAGATGGACCCCTGCAGTATCCACACTGGAGACAGTTTTATGGGTTTGTGTCCAAAGCAGGAGTTCCAACAGAAATCTGAATTCAGGTGCAAAGTCATTCCTCACTGATTGATGTGTGCACAGGGAGTCCAGGGTGCACTAGAACAAAGCTACCCCCTTGCTGTCTGTTCTGGCAGTTTTAGCACCCCACTGGCCGAGGGAGCAAGTCTGAGGATGCCATCAGGCTGGGGATGCATGGTGGAGGTGGATTCAACTCCAGACCTGTCACCTGTCCCCACTCCTTGGTGATGAGCAGTGACACAGCCATGGCTTTGCCTGTGGGCATTAGATTTGTGGCTTTCCAACCTTCCTTTGCCTGCCCTTAGAAGAAAGACATGAGATGATTCTTGTTCTAAAATTAAATAGCTTTGTTCCATTGCCAGTGAAGAAAAAAGCCAGAGCTCATTTTTTCCATCTCCCTTCAAGGATGCCAAACATGGACTGAATTCCTCAGGGCATTTGTCGCATTGCCACTCTCTCTTCTTGTTACTCTGACCGTCTTCATCACCACATTTGATGTGCAAATGTGGAAGCAAGGCTTAGGTTTGTAATGACTATTTGCTGAATCTTTTTAACTGCTCTGCTCTATTGGAAAGGGGAAAACATGTCGGTGAGTTGTTTTTTTTTTTTTCCTTCCTGAGCTACACAAAGTGGAGTCAGACAGATACCTCCTGGTCACACACCTCTCAGAGATGGTTGAGCAAATGTAGAAAGAGCTGTACATACGGACCAGGGCAAAGCAAATCAGCTCAAGCTGCTTCTTGGGCCTGTCCTTATTAGTTTAGGGGTTGTCTGGATTCTGATGCTAATGGTGCACAATGTTTTGGGTAGCAGAGAGGATGCTTGGAAGAAAGGACACAATCATACACATACTTGATGGAGCTTGTATCTCTAGGGGAGTCCAGGAGAAATGTTGAAGGGAGATGCCCAACTTTTGAAAAAATGGAAGTTTAGATCAGCTGGATTAAGACGCATTAGTGTTCCCAGCCAAGCAAAGGACCCCAGTTTTGCTGGCACTTGCTAATCAGTTATTTTTGATTCAGTGAGATGAAAAAAATCAGGTTATAAACCTATAGGTTAGCTTTTGTCATAACTAGTATTAAGTAAAATTAACCTCCTTTGATCAAAAGAAAGATGATGTAACAACCCATTTTACATCATAGTGTACCCATTAACAACCATTTTGTGTCATCCATGTGAATGTAAGTGCTAAAAATGAAACTAGCCAAAGCCCCAGTGACATAGGTCTTAAAAAAATTAATCTTTAACAACAGAGTAAATGGAGAAGGAGTAGCAATAAGCATGGAAATTAATATTTTGAGAAGGATTTGCAATTTGTCAACATTAATATGTTATAGACATGACTCTGGTTAGAAGCACAGCTGTCCAGCTTTCAAGGTCTGCCCACTGCAGCACCAGGCAGAGGGACCTGCAGGTAATGTGCCCTTTGTAGCAAGGGACTCAAATTACACTAATTATTCCTGTTTCTTGGAAGGGCTAATTAGCTCAAGAGCAGAGTCATGCAGAAGGGCTACCTGCCTTCCAGGGGCCTTCTCAGTCACCTTGGCTTCACCTGAGGCCATTGGGACATAATGGCTAATTCAAGCAGAGTGGGTTCAGATACCTGTGCATCACTGTGGTTTGCCCTTAGCAGTTGTCAGCTTTCAGAAAAAGAACAAACAACATGTAATTGGCTTTGCTTTTTTACAGATTATTTTTACTGGCTGTTGTTCTGAGGGACCTAAGCAGAGTGATTTCTTTAAATTCAGGATGGACAGCTGCATCTGACTGTTACTTCTTACCTAGAAGAAGTATCCAGCAAGCACTTGTCTTTGCTCATATTGCATATTTTTGAGTAATTCATTTTACATTAATTTTTTTGGTGGTTGCATTCTGCATACTGGTGTATTCTTGGGAAAAGCAAAAAACATATCGCTCATTTAGGTGGTTAAATCAGAAAGTTTAACAGTATGGCTGAGGAAGAATTGCTGTGGTGGACTCCTCCTCATGGATAACTCTTCTTGAGTCTACTGCTGTTGCTGTCTACATCATTGTCATGATACTGCAGTTTGATAATGTGGTGTGTGATTGTGAAAGTGGAAAAGTGTGACCTTGACAAGGATGCAGTAAGATAGGGAAAGAAATATGGAGTTGAGGGGACGATAAAGAATTGTGAATAAATCTGAATCTTCAAAATGACACATTTTCTGCCTTCAGATTTTGTGTCTACTTGCACTGTACATCTAGCTGTTCTGTTTTGGTTTGGTTTTTTGTTTGTTTGCATTGCTCTTTTTTTTCTTTTTTTTTTTTTTTCTTTTCTGTCTTATGGGCTTCAGATAGTGATTCTCAAAAGAAATAACACTGGTTGGAGCCAAATTGATGGTCTTTGAGCTCCAGGACTGATGAGTAGTGAATAGTTATTTCATTCCATATTTTTGTTACATTATTTTTAATCTCTTAAAACCTTACCTTGTGTTTTAAATGACAGGGGGAAAAAATCAGTTATTTGGGCTGATGTTTTCTTGTGGCATCTGATTTGGTGTATGAACCAGAGGCAAAAATGTTATGTTGAGCAAAACACTAAAAAACAACAAAAAAAAGATGAACCTATTTCTAATGTATAGTTGAATTAGGGAAAATTCAAATATTTTCATGAATGGAAACAGTGAAAAGCTCAGTCCTTTGAAAAAGATATGCTAATTTGAAACTTTTAAATTTCTGATATTAAAATAATGTGGAATTGTAGAAAAGTAGAGCTGGAAAACATCATGAGAGCTTATATAGCTCACTTCTTCCCTGTGGCAAGAACAACTCAACCTGAACTATTTTGGACAGAAATATATCCAGCCTATGCTTTGGAAGGTCTGGGCTATTGAGAATAGAAGCTCCACAGAAAATTTTCAGTAATTTGTTCTCATATGTCATTGCTATTGCTGTCAGGAAATTTTTTCTTAATACTCAGGTAAGAGATACTTGTAGGTATTGCAGGTTTTGATTCCTCTCCTGCCCACGACACACCTGAAAAGAAATTTGTTCCCTTTTTGAAACAGCCCTGCTCAAACCTGTCCTAGATTAGGATAATATATTAGGATGATTTTAAGCATTTGAAACAATTTTGAATTACCTTTTTTTTTTTTTTTTGGTAACTTTTTTTGATGGCTGAATTCTCAGCTTTAAGAAGATGCAGTATGGGAAAGGAAAGAGAAACACCAAGAATTGAGCAGGTTTATATAGCTGAACAAAGCCAAAAGCAGAGAAGAGCCTTCTTAACTCCAAATTTTGGTTCCTGGTTTGTTACACAGATTGTCTTCCTTACCTAAAAAGTACTGAGATTCACACAAGGGACACTTCTTATTTAAAGCAGCAGATTTTAGGGACATCAGTCAGTTTTGAATCCAGTGGTTATGCGTGAGCTGGCTTCCCTGAGATTGGATCAAGACTCTTTGCAATGTCTCTGGTAAATGGGATATGCAAAGGGGCACGTGGTTTATATATGGTGAAGAGAAGCACTGGAAAGAGATGCCGCTAAAACCCTAAAAGCTGTCTCTAAAATTCCATCTTTTTTTACTGCATAATTAAGCACTATTGCTGACATATCCTCCCTTATGATTCCCTTTAAGTTGGAGCATCTGGCCGGGTGTTGCACTAGAGCCCAGTTTTCTTCTCCCTATACAACGGAGTTTTGATTAATTAATCATTGCTTCTGTTTGAATAATACATTAAAGATGCACTTGAATGTTCTAGGAAAAAAGTAAAAAAAAACGCACACAAAGAGAAATACTGCTCTGGCTTGTGAAATGACATGTTTTCTTCAAATGGCAGGACTGTTCTAAATGTGTTACTGGTCAGCCTGTATTTCTTTTCCTGCTTGTTTATTTTCACGTCCATTTCACATGGTGATAGTCGCTTGACTCAGCAGCCTTTTAAGTCTCACAAAAATGTTGAATTTTAACATGATATGGAAGAATGATACAGTTAAGATTAATATACTTTTTGAGCCAATGTTTTGCTATATTAAAAAATAAGGAATTATGAAGCTTTCATATTGTTGGCTGCTGTCCATTTTTATTGTGACTTCATGATAGCAGCTTCATGCTGATATGACCAGAGCAAGTTTAGTGGCTGTACTTCTACAAATTTTGCTATGGTTTCAAAAGTGCAGGGTTTGTGTTTGCTCAGCACTGAACCTGCCACTTCACAGGAGTTATTGCTGCTCCTGGGTTTGTGTAAGGACCTTAATTCTACTCTGTGCGTGTCCTCCACAGTCTGGAAGCAGTGACACAAGATCCAAAACCACAGAAAAACTGTGTTGTGTC